>NC_081416.1:191654645-192854645 GCF_949786415.1 Peromyscus eremicus | reverse complement strand
AATTCCAGCCTGAACCTTCTGTTCCCCTATGTTCTCAGCCCCCTTCCGTTGCCCTCCATTACCCCCCACCCCTTACCCCAGGTTTGCTCATGGAGATCTCATTTATTTCTTCTTTACTGGGTGATTCACGTGTCCTTCCTAGGGTCCTTCCTGATAGCTAGAAAAACAAGGACATCATGAAATTTGTAGATAAATAGATGGAACTAGAAAATATCATCCTGAGTGAGGTAACCCAGACCAAGAAAAACAAGCATGGTATGCACTCACTCATATATGATGATATTTTATTTTGTTCTAAAATGTTGTTTGTATGTTAATAAATAAAGTTGCCTGGGGGTCAGAGCTATTAGGAAGCCATAGGAAAGCCGGGCAGTGGTGGTGTAAGCTTGTAATCCCAGCACTTGGTAGGCAGAGCTAGGTAAGTCTCTGTGTGTTCAGGGGTACAGCCAGCATTGGAGAGACACGCCTTTAATCTCAATACCAACCATAGAAGACCTGGAGGTCTATACAGACAGGCAGTGACAAGGCAGTCATGTGGTTGGATTTACAACCAATGAGAAGGCAGAACAGAAAGTCTATATAAAGACTTTAACACAGAAAGTAGCTCTCTTTTGGAGAGGTATGACCACCGCAAGAGAAAGGGTAAGGTTTTAGCTCTTAGCTCTGACCTCTTGGCTTTCTTCTTTGCATTGGTTCTGTGTTTCTTATTTAATAAGATGGTTGGTTACATCTACACTCATAAGTGGATACTAGAGGTAAAACAAAGGATAATCAGACTACAACCCACAGTTCCAGAGAAGCTAGAAAACAAAGATGACCCTAAGTGGGATACATGGATCATCTTGGATTGGGGGAAAAAGATGAGATCTCCATCAGTAAACAGGGGATGAGGAGAGCAAGAGAGGGGAGATGATGGGCTATGAGAACATGAGGGAATGGGATGGTTGATCTGGGAGGGGATGGAGTAGAAGAGCAATGAAATAAATATCTTGATAGAGGGAGACATTCCAGGGTAAGGGAGAAAACTGGTGCTAGGGAATTTCCCAAGATTCCACAAGGATGACCCCAGTTTAGAATACTAGGAATAGTGAAGAGTGTGCCTGAATTGGCCTACAATGGCAAATACCCTAACTGTCATCATAGAGCCTTCATCTAGTAACTGATGGAAGCAGATGTGATCCACAACCAAGCACCAGGCTGAACTCCAGAAGGCCAGTCAAAGAGAGGGAAGATGAATTATGAGCTAGCAGTCAAGATCATGATGATGAAATCTAGTTTTCATGAACCAAGCTCATAAGAAGTCAGGAACTTTAGCTCAACAGCTGTGGAACATGCATCAGACCAGACTAGGCCCTCTGCATAGGGGAGACAGTTTTGAAGCTTGGTCTGTTTGAGGGGCCCCTGGCAGTGTGATTGGGATCTATCCCTTGTAAATGAGCTAGCTTTCTGGAGCCCATTACCTATGGTGGCACACTTTGCTCACTCGATGCAGGAGGGAGCCTGCCTCAACTGAATGTACCAGACTTTGCTGACTCCCTATGGGAGGCCTTACCTTTTTAGAGGAGGGTATGGAGAGGTGGATTTGTGGGGGGAGGGTGGGGAGGAGAAGGTGGAGGGTTGACAGGTGGGATATAGGTTGGTATGTAAAATAAATATTTTTTACATAATTAAAAAAAGAAAATGGACTGAAGAAGTAGCCTGGTATGCCCATTTTAATGTCTGTCAAAGTAGACTTCAAACCAAAACTGGAACAAGATATCTTTAAACAAGATAGGGAAGGACACTACTTACTCATGAATAGAAAAATCACCAAGAAGACACTGCAATTCTTAACATCTATGTCCCAAACATAAGGCCACCTAAGTTTGTAAAAAAAAAAAACACTTCAACAACTTAAATCACATACTGACCTTCATACCCTGATAGTGGGAGACTTCAATGATACTCTTTCACCAAAAAACAAATGAACAAGAAAAAAATAATTTTTTTTTTTAAAAAATAAAATTTTAACAGAGAAATTCTGGAGCTGCCTTCTGTGACGAATTAAATGAGCCTGGCAGATATTTACACAACATTTCACTTAAACAAAAAGGAATATGACTTCTCAACACCTCATGGAACTTTCTCAATATATGAACACTTATTCTGACACAAAACAAGTCTCAGCAGATACAAGGAAACTGAAATAAACTGCATCCTTTTTGAACCACACAGATTAAAGCTATAAATGATCAATATCAGAATAAAAAACCCAGAAAGCTTAAGAACTTTTGGAAATTGAACAACTTACTATGGAATGAATGACTGGTCAAGAAAGTAATTACAAACAACTTACATAATTGAACAAAAATGAATATTCAACACACCCAATCACATAGGACACAGTTGAGGCAGTTCAAAGTAGCAAGAGTATGTACACAAAAATTCTGGGAGATTCACATTAGTAATTTAACATTACACTTGAAAGCTCTTAACCAAAAAGAAGAAATCACACTCAAAAGGAATAATGGCAAGAAAAACAATCAAACTCATGGCAGAAATCAAAACAGAAAAAGTATAAAAAACAATGAAAGAAATTGTCTCTTAGAAAATATCAAGAAGATTCAGAAATACTTTTACAAATTAACTCACAGGCAGTGAATGAATATCTAAATTAACAAAATTAGAAACAAAAAGGGAGATATAACAACAGACACTGAGGAAATAAAGATAAACATAAAGACATACTTTCAAAATCTCCATTCCATCATATTGGTAATCTGAAATGAATTAATCTTTTTTATTTTTATTTATTTTTATTTTTATTTTTATTTTTTTTTTGGTTTTTTGAGACAGGGTTTCTCTGTGTAGCTTTGCACCTTTTCCTGGAACTCACTTGGTAGCCCAGGCTGGCCTCGAACTCACAGCGATCCGCCTGGCTCTGCCTCCCGAGTGCTGGGATTAAAGGCGTGTGCCACCACCGCCCGGCTGAATTAATCATTTTTGATACTCCCAAATTATCAAAGTAAAATCAAGATCAGATAAGCCATTTACACAGACCTATAAATTATAATAAAATTGAAACAGTAATCAAAATTATCCTAACATGAAAAAGCCCAGAACCAGGTAGTTTTACTGTAAAATTATACCAAACTTTTATAGAAAAGTTAATGCCAATGCTCTGCAAATTATTCTACCAAATAGGAACAGAAGATACTTTGCCAAATTCAATTTGTGAGGGTACACTTAACAATGATATTCATGCCATATACGGATCCAACAAAGAGAGATTACAGATCAATTTCCCTTATGAATGATGATCCACAAATTCTCAATAAAATATTTGCAAAAAGAATCCAAGAACACATTAAAAAGACCATCTACCATGATCAAAAAGGTTTCTACCAAAGAAACATATTATGTAAATGGTAAACAAGCATAAATCAATAAATGTAATCCATCATATGCACAGACTGAGGAAAACTGTATGATCATCTCATTAGATGCAGAAAAGATCATCCACAAGATCCAAGACTTCATGATAAATTTCTTGGCAAGATTAGGGGTACAGATGACATTCCTCAACATAATAACAGTTTAGAGAAAGCCTATAGCCAACATTAACTTAAATGGAGAGAAATATATAGCAACTCCACTAAAATCAAGAACAAGACAAAGTTGTCCACATTCTCCATACCTATTCAATATAGTACTTGAAGTATTACCTAGAGCAATAAGACACAGGAATTTTACTAAGAAGATATGAAAATGGGAAAGAAAGAAGTCAAAGAATTGTTATTTGCATATGATATGACAGTATACTGAAAGTACCCTGACAATTCCAGTGGAATGTTTTCCTATAGCTGATAAAAGTTTTGAGCAAAGTAACTTCATACAAACTTTAGTAACAAAAATCAGTAGCCTTCCTATATACAAGTGACAGAGACTAAGAAAGAAACCAGGGACAAATACCTTTCACGATAACCTCAAATAATATAAAATTTCTTGTGTTAAATCTATTCAAGCAATGGAAAGGCTTGCATGATTAAAAACTTTAAGGCATTGAAAAGAAGTAGACTGCTACTCACAACTCCAGAGAGGCTACCTAGAAAACAGGACCCTAAGAAAGACACAAGGATCGCCCAATGACAGAGAAATGAATGAGATCTACATGAGCAAACTGGACATGAGGGGTGGTAGTGAAGGGCAAAGGTCGAGGGAAAGAGAGCTTAGGAGAACAGGAGATCCCAGCTGGATCAAGAACAGAGAGGGAGAACAAGGAAAAAGAGACCATGATAAATGAAGACCCCATGGGAATAGGAAGAAGCAAAGTGCTAGAGAGATCCCCAGAAATCCACAAAGATACCTCCACAATAGACTACTGGCAATGGTTGAGAGACAGCCCGAACTGACCAACTCTGGTGATAAGATGGCCAAACACCCTAATTGTCATGCTAGAAATCTCATCCAATGACTGATGAAAGCAGATGCAGAGATCCAAGGCCAGGCACCAGGTGAAGCTCCAGGAGTCCAATTGGCAAGAAAGAAGAGGGATTGTATGAGTGAGAACTGTTGAGACCAAGATTGGAAAAAGCAGAAGGACAAATACCAAACTAGTGGAAACACATGAACTATGAACCAATAGCTGAGGAGCTCCCAACTGGATCAGGCCCTCCAGATAAGTGAGACAGTTGATTAGCTTGAACTGTTTGGGAGACACTCAATGGGACTGGGACTTGTGGCTGTTTGGAACCTGGGCCTATGCAGGGACACTTTGCTCAGCCTGGAAGGAGGGGACTGGACCTGCCTGGACTGAATCTACCAGGTTGAGCTGAATCCCCAGGGGAGTCCTTGCCCTGGAGGAGATGGGAATGGGGGGTGGACTGGGGGAAGGATGGAAGGGAGGTCCCTGGAGGAGGGAGGATAGGGGAATATGTAGCTGTTATGTAAAATTAAATTAAATTATAAAAGAAAAAAATTAAGACATCGCTATTAATAAATTAATCTTTTTTCTAAAATATGAATCAAAAAAAAGAAAAAAGAAAAGGACATCATATTCTCATTAATCAAGTAAAAATGGCCATCCTACCAAAAGTAATCTACAGATTTCAAGCAATTAGCATCAAAATTCCAACACAATTCTTCAAAGATATTGAAGGACAATTTTCAGCTTCACAAAGACATACAAAATAATGCAGTATACCTAAACAATTCTGAATAATAAAAGAATTGCTGGAGGCATCAACATCACCAACCACAGAAGGCACTACAGAGCACTAATAATAATAATAGCATGGAATTTACACAAATGCAACATGTTGATCAATGTATTCAAATTTAAGATACAGACTTAAATCCACATACCTATGGACACTTGATTCTTTTCCATGAAAGAGAATTATAAATATATTTATTGGTACAATTCTAATAGGATTTAAATGAAATATAGAGAATGCAGGGTACTTATATTTACTCAACTCAACTTCTCCAATTGCTAATAAGAATTCTTTGAATATATAATATTTTAAAACATCAAGACATATAGTACTTATATAAAATTAAAATAATTATAAAATAATAGCATTTTCAGAGAAAGCAAAGGAATATGTCATAGCATTTGAGAAATAAACACTAAACACACTGTGTTGCTATTGGCTATAATATATAAAATGTGACCTCAGTGTACAAAGACTGGGAAGTGGCTTAGCCAGTGTGGAGTTTCCACACATGAACTCATGACTTCCAAAGCTGAGATGGACATCTGATTTTTGATGAAGAATTTCCATTTAAACACTGGAAACAAGACAGCATCTTCTACAAATAGTTATGATCAGATTGGATGGCTGCATTAAAAAATGCAAAGAAATCCATGCTTATTCCCCTGCAAAAAATCTCACATCCAAATGGATCCAAGATCTTAGCATAAAACCAGATATATAGAGAATAAAAGGTGGAAAATAGTCTTGAACTCATTGGCACAGGAAAAAAACCTTGTGAACTGAACATGATAACCACAGGCAGTAAAATCAACAATTAATTAACATGGAAAGTTTCTTCACAGCAAAGAACTTGGTCATTCAGACAAAGCAGCAGTATACAGAATGGAAAAATATTGGTATGACTTACATATCAGATGAAGGGATAATATCCAAAATATATAAGTAACTCAAAAGACTGGATATCTACAAAACAAATAACCCAATTTTTAAAAATGGGTACAGATCTGAACAGAACTTTGAAAGGAGAAAATTCAAGTGCCTGAGCAAGACTTAAAGAAATGTTCAATATCCTTAGTCACCAGGAAAATGCAAATTAAAACTATTCTGCAATTTTGTCTTTACACTAGTCAGAATGGCTCATACTTGCAGAGATATGGAAAAATCATAGTACTCATCCACTGATGGAGGGACTTCAAACTCATACAGCCACTAGGGAAATCAGTGAGGCAGTCCCTATGGATGATGAAAATTGATCTACCTCAAGATACAGCTATACAACTCTTAGGTACAAACCCAAGGAATGTTTCATCCCACCACACAGACACTTGTTCACCCATGTTTACTGAATCTCTATTCATAATAACTAGAATTTGGAAATAACCTAGATGTCCCTCAACACATGAATTTTTAAAGAAATATGGTGCAATTATACAATGTAATATTACTTAAGCCATTGAAAAAAATGAAATCATGAAAGCCATAAAGATATGGATGACATTAGTAAAATTATCCTGAATGAAGGACTCTAGGTGCAGAAAAACTAATATTGTTTATATTTGCTTATATGTGGATATTAGCTGTTAAATAAGTATATCCAAGATAGAATCCATAGAACCTCAAAGCTTATGTATTGAGTGAGGGACTAGGAGTGATAGATCTCCCTAGGAAAGGGAAATAGAATAAATAACTGTGCAGGGATGAAAGAGGCTAGAACAATAATCAAGTGGGAATGAAGAGGGAACAGGGAAATAAGAGTGGGAAGACAGGAGAGACAGCTAAATTTAAGTGAAGGATAGTATGGAAACCTAATACAATAGAAGTTTTAAAAAATATATATTTATATGTAGGGGATCTAAGTAACATCATCATTATTTGATGGAGGAGACAGAACCCCACTGAACATCTCTTGTCACCAAATGAAGCTACCAGTAGTGGGATTAGATTACTTCAAATTGAGGTGTTGGCCAAAGGGGTCCCATGGGATCCCCCCCCCAAAAACTAGACTTTTGCCAAGACAATTGCTCTGTACAAACTGACAGCAAGGCTCTTTTGCTCTGATAACACTACCACAACTCTTCAAATATTTTAAATCTTGGGAGTGCCCACTTTACAGCTTTCACTCCACTCCTGGGTACTAGTCTTTGGTATATAAAGTACTCTGTATGCTACCAAATGAGGAAAAGTAAGCATCAAACCAGCCAGCAACCTCTTTGATCTATAATGTTGTCATGCCTACAAGATCTGCTATTACAATGGTGCCATAAAACTGTGAGAGTGGCCAACCATGATCTGACTTGACTTAATCCCCACACCATGAAATGGAAATCATCCTAATACTCCTTGACTGACTAAGAATGTGAGACTAGGTTGATAGGGCCCTAAGGTAAAACCAAATACTACTGTTCTAAAACAATCTAGCAATAAAATGATTCCTAATTTCTGCTATACCCATAAATCAGTGCTTTGTTCAACCATCTTCAGAGAAGTTTCTTCCTGAAGCTGATGGAAACAAATACAGGGAACCACAACCTGATGATATTCAGAGAGAGACCTTGCAATAATCAAGTATAGATAGAACGTCTCCATAAAATTCCTCCCACTGGGACTCAGGTAATCATGTGGAAGAGAAAGTGAAAAGAATGTAAGAACAAAAGGAGTTGGGGAACACCAAAGAAACAAGGCCCACTACATCAAGGTGATCAAAATACACCTGAAATTACAGGGCTTGAGATAGCATGCTCAGGCCTTGGAAATTCACCTGTACCAGATGAGGTCCTAGAACTGAAAAGAGAAGTGGAAACATAACCTCATCCCTAACCCAAAAGCTATATGCAATTGACAACCACTTGCCAATGAAAACTTAGCTTTCTCTATTGTAATTTCACTGGTGGAAACAAACTACTCTTTTTTTTTTATGAAACCTTACTTATTTTTTTTTTCAAATTTTTATTTTGCAATACAATTAAGTTCTACATACAGGCACAGATTCCCTTGTTCTCCCCCCTCCTGCCCCCCTCACCTTCCTCCCAGCCCGCCCCCCATTCTAATCTCCTCCAGGGCAAAGCCTTCCCCACAGACTGAGATCAACCTGGTGGACTCAGTCCAGGTGGGTCCAGTCCCCTCCTCCCAGGCCGAGACAAGGGACCCTGCATAGGCCCCAGGTTTCAAACAGCCGACTCATGCAATGAGCACAGGACCCGGTGCCACTGCCTGCATGCCTCCCAAACAGATCAGGCCAATCGACTGTCTCACCCACTCAGAGGGCCTGATCCAGTTGGTGACCCCTCAGCCATTGGTTCATAGTTCATGTGTTTCCGTTTGTTTGGCTATTTGTCTCTGTGCTTTATCCGACCTTGGTCTCAACAATTCTCTCTCATATAAACCCTCCTCATTCTTGCTAATTGGACTCCCAGAGATCCACCTGGGGCCTGGTCATGGATCTCTGCATCCAGATCCCTCAGTAGTTGGATGAGGTTTCTAGCATGACAATTAGGGTGTTTGGCCATCCCATCACCAGAGTAGGTCAATTTGGACTGTCTCTCGACCATTGCCAGCAGTCTGTTGTGGGGGTATCTTTGTGGATTTCTGTGGGCCTCTCTAGCACTTTGTTTCTTCCTATTCTCATGTGGTCTTTGTGGTACATATACACAATGGAATACTACTCAGCAGAGAAAAACAATGACATCATGAGGTTTGCAGACAAATGGATGGACCTAGAAAAAATCATCCTGAGTGAGGTATCCCAGACTCAGAAAGACAAACATGGTATGTACTCACTCATAACAGGATACTAGATGTGGAACAAGGATGACTGGACTGCTACTCACATCACCAGGCAGGCTACCTGGAAAACAGGACCCCAAGAAAGACACAGGGATCGCCCAATGACAGAGAAATGGAATGAGATCTACATGAACAGCCTGGACATGAGTGGGGGTAGTGAAGGGCGAGGGTCGAGGGAAAGAGAGCTTGGGTGAGTGGGAGATCCCAGCTGGATCAACAACAGAGAGGGAGAACAAGAAACAAACTACTCTTAATTGTTGTATGCATTCCCAGCAGTAGATGAACAACAGAAAATGAACTCAAACACTTTTTGGAGGTTCCTTTTTACATAATGTCATGTCAGGGCTTTTCTCTTCTTTTAATCTAATTTGTAATTTTTGACTATATATATAATCAAATATATATAAATATATAAAATATATAAATATATAAAATAAATAAATATATAAAATAAATATATATAAATATATATAAAATATATATAAATATGTTATATATATAAATTTCTTTCTCTTTTTACCTTTCAAGGACTTTGCAATTATATATAATGGCTCTCTATTTAGTATTTTAGGGGGTTCCTGAGTGTCTGAGTGAATGGGAGTCTGCATCTATATCTGTTTCTTATGCATTTTCTTGGTCTCTTTTCTTTCCTGTTTGTTTTACCCAATTACAATCTGTTAGTTTTGGTTTCATCATTTGACTTTTTCTTTTATTTCATTATTATATCTTGGAATCCTATTCACTTTCTACTAAGAGACTGAACGTGGGTGAATCCAGATGGATTGCAAGGTGTGAAGGAATTGGGAGGAGTAGAAGAGGGGAAACCAATATCAAGATAAATTATATGAGAAAAAAACTCTAGTTCTGATAAAAGAAAATAGGAAAGAAAGTGACTGGGTCCATTGATCAGAATTAGGAAGTAAGAAAATTCTGTAATTAGCAGTGGTTCCATGGCATTTCTTCTTTTCCTTTGTATAGTGGTAGATATGAATGACCATCAAAAAATTATTATCTCCAGAAAAATAATATTCTTAGTAAGGTAAGTTCAAAGAATTGAGATAAATTACAACCCACCTTTGTAAACCTTATAGGCCATTTTATCATCTGCTCAGTTAAAGATAACTGTTGTCCCTGAGGAGCATTAGAGGAAAAGGTTCCTACTTTCACCTTTAGTCCAAGACCCTTTGGAAAATTCCAAAAATTGAATATATCATAGTCTGAATCTAATTTCTGCTTCCAGTCTGCATCCACGTGTCCTCCCACATGATTTTTTGCATGAATTTTCCTCAAGAAAGGGTGCAGCTGGAAGAGATCCAGGAACCTATGGTAAAGTTAAATTGAAACAGATGCATGAATCTGTGTTAAAGCTACACTGAAAGAGATGCATGAATCTATGTTGAAGTGGATCCTAGGGCCAGAACAAACCTGTTTTTATCAAAAGCCTCTCATGGTTTTAAATCTTTGATTTTACACGTGGTATTGTGATGGTTGAATAGGAATGGCCCCCATAGCCTCATGAGTTTGAATGTTTAGCCCACAAAGAGTGGCACTAATAGGAGATGTGGTCTTGTTTCAGTAGGGGTGGCCATACTGAATGAAGTTTGTCACTGTGGAGGTGAGCTTTGAGATCTCACATACTCAATAGACCTAGTGTGGCAGTTTCCTGCTTCTGCTTGAGGATCAAGATGTAAAACTCTCAGCTCCTTCTCCAGTACTCTTTGCCTCCATGCTACCATGCCTCTTGCCATGATGATAACGGACTAAACCTCTGAAATTACAAGCCAGCCTCAATCAAATATTTTCCATTATTGGAGTTGCCATGGCCATAGTGTCTTTTTACACCAATAAAAATCCTAACTAAGACAGATACCAATGTGGATATTAGTGAGGTTGAGCCAGTGAACACTTGGGTGGGTCAGATGCTATTCTGCCTCAAAAAGTCAGTCAATTTTTTTTATTTTAATTTCTTTAAAGTTTATTGTCTTTCTTGGTAAGGTCTCACTCTCTTGCACTTGCAAACATATATGATAAAATGAATATTTAAAAAATAAAACATAAAGCATAAACTATAACAAATATAATATTTATGTGTATAAGACAGCTTTTTTAAAAATTAGAAATGTTTAATTTCTCAAGAATAAAAATTCTAGCATTCTGAGGTCAAACAATATGACAAATTTTCAAATAGTGACCCAAAGAGAAGCTCGCAGGCTCCTTTTAAGCAGGGTTAGAGGAATTCCAGCTGTAGTTGAATGTGCTTTGAAGTGATTGGGTATTGACCCTTACTGGTACAGGAATCACTTTATGATTAGCTCATGAAGGTCAGTCAGCTTTAAGAGAAAATGCTGAACCAAGGTCAGGTAAGTGATCAGTGTGTGTTTATTGAGTCAACTGTAGACTTACTTGAAAACTAGTCACACCTATTTACTTCCAAAATATATTCAGAACTTCAGTGTGGAAATTGAGGACATTTAGATCCAATGATTAAGTAAATGTGGTCATTAGATATAAAATCATTGTGGTAGTTATCATTGCTACCAAACTATTAAGAATCTGTAATTTTCTCTATTTCACTTTGCAAAAAATTTGAGGGAATTCATATTCTTTCTTATTAAATCTCTTGCCATGAGAAGATGATAAGGCTCTTTATGATACAAACTTAAAATTGACTAAGCTCATTTCCTCCTTTCAGGGATACTATCCTAATGGTCAGCATCAATTTATAGGCAGACAAAATCCCCTGTGGCTATTGACAACATATCTGAGAATCTCTAAAACAATGGAAATGATGGTACCTGCCAGGGGAAAAATTCCATTTGTTGTTTCCCACTTCTGTATTGTTGTATTTCTACTTGCTGAAGACTCATCTTATGAAGACTATGGGCCACAGTATACACAGCATTGTATATATTGTAGCTCTCTTCACTCATTACAATGTCAAAAATGTGTCTAGGCAATAAATCCAAGGAAGCATTGGGATGGCAGTTCTCCAAAAGATGACAATCAAGCTCAGAAAATGCACATTTAAAGAACAAAAACCATAGCTTAGGAAGGTAATTGTCTTTTTGGTATTTGTAAGGATTAACTGTTCTGATAAAATTTGTAAACTCAAAACTCTCCTCAAGGTGGTGTGAAAAAATAAAACTGCCATGGAATGAGTCTAAAAGGAAATAATCAGCATGGTTCGTATAATCCCACTGAGCATTCAAGACCCACACTTTCCCTGTCATTAACAGTTGCCCAATGTTTCTCATTAAACCTTGTAGAGAATAAGTATCTCCATAAATGATTACCACATTTGCTGATGAATTTTGGATCTTCCCCAGATTTTTCCAGAATTTATTGGAAAATGAAGTCCAGGTGCCTGGAATCATTTCCACAAAAGCTATGCAGACTCTATTACTCTCCAATTCTTTTCTCAATTCTGACACAAAATGAGTCCCTTTATGGTCATCTGGGAGAATCAGACCAACCCAGGACCACTTGAAATGAAGCATCAAAGCAAGAACAGCAAGTGATATAGATGTGTCCTTTGGGGCCATCTGGTAGAGAGAGGAAAACTGTCTTCGGTCACCCAAGATAGGATCAAAAGGTCCAAAAGTAAGCTGAAGAGAAAACAGAATTGGACACAATAGGAAGAATGCTGGAATAGAAACTATCTAAGTCCTGAGGTAACAGATGGGATGATCAGTGTGAAGATGGACGCATTCTGCTTTAGTGGCATATCTCTGAGTAAGGTTTCTAGAAAATTACTGACAAGTTAACAGCTTTCATAAGCCTCCTTGTCTGGACCACACTTTCTTTTCCATTCTGAGCAATAAAAATATGTATATATCAATGGGTACCTTGGTAGCTGAATACTATAAGTGTCTTTCCTTTACCTTTGAGATTTCTGAAATGTTTACAAGGCATACCAAGATCCCTGTTCCACACAATACCCTTCCTCACCTGTGGTGTTTTGTAGAGTTGCAACAGTGTCCCAACTTGTGCAGATGCTGCCAATGTTGTTCCTGTAAGTACAGCAGCTGACTTACTCTTCTTTCTACAGTTGTAATTAGGAATGTAGTCTTTTAGACCTGTTATCCAAATAAAGGCATTCTCAAGTATGTCCCTTTCAGCATATGGTACATTACGAAAATCAAATCCTAGAGATGTGTTGGGTAAAAGATGGGGGTTCCTGTTGATCTCCTCAATGGCAAAAACCAGGGCCAGAACAAATTGGTAGTTCTTAAAATTATACCTGAATAGATGGCATAAAAATATACAGGAGGAATACATATATCACACACATGTGGATTTAATGCAATTGTTTTTCTAGTTTAAATGTCTGTGCTTATTTCTAGGATGTACTTACTTACACATGGACATTAGCTGTAAAAAAAAGAATAATCATGTAACAATCCATGACCCAGAAGGACTAAATAACAAGGAGAGCTCAGGGGAATTGATGAATCTCTCTGAGAAGCAGAAATAAAATAGATATTATGGGTTGACTGGGGGTGAGTGGGGACAGAAACAGGAGGAATCACGTGAAATGAAGATGGATGAAGAGAATACTGGGAGAGAAAACTGGAATTGGGAGGCATTTGGAGTGCAAGGTAGAAACCTAGTGCAATGGAGACCCCCAAAATTTGTGAGTTTGACCCAAGCTAAAACACGTAGTAAGTGATATATAGAGTCTGAGCCTCCATTGGACTGATGAAGGTACCAATCCAGCTACAAAACCTTCAAGCCTACAATTTGTCCTACCTACAAGATGTGCTGTGGTACATGTGGCACAGAAATTGTGGGAATGACCAACCAATGACTGGTCCAGTTGAGACTCATAACATGAAAGAGAACCAATACACTGCCTGGAGTGGCAGGACCTAGAGGCTGGATAGCCCAGAGACATAGGATAGAACCAGACAAGACTGTCAAAAAAGTCAATGCAGTGATGCTAAAGATATTCTTCGGTACTCATAGAGTGGTGTCTAGCCCAATTGTCATCAGATATGCTTTATCCAGGAAGTGATGGAAACAGATGTAGACACCCACAGTCAAACATGAAGCAGGGCTTGAGAAATCCTACAGAAGAGAGGGAAGAAGGATTGTAGGAATGAGAGGGTCAAAGACACCACACACAAAAAACCCCAAAATCAACTAACCTGGCCTGACAATCATGAAGCCTGCATGAGTCTGACCTAGGTCCTCTTCTTGTATGTTATGGTTTCATAGCTTAATCTTCTTGTTAGACTCCAAACAGTGGAAGCAGGCTGCCTGACTCTTTTGTCTATGTTGGGGGCCCCTTTTCCTCTTACTAGGTTGCCTTGTCCAGACTTAGTAGGAACAGTGTGCCTAGTCTTACTGTAATTTGATATGCCATTTTTGGTTAATATCCTCAGGAGACCTGCTCTTTTCTGAAGGAAAACAGAGGAGGAGTAGAAGGAGGGAGACAGGAAGTGGGACTGGAGGAGAGGAGATGACTGCAGTCAGGACGTAATATATGATAGAAGAATATTTAAAAAAAATAATAAAGACAAATCTCTCATGCAAAATTGCCTGTGTTTTTAAATCATGTTTTAGTATATTCCCATGAATACCTGGAATTAGAATAGGCATTCTATGTAATGTAAACTAAGTAAGAGCTTTTGGTATAATACCCATTATTGTTTTATTTTCATGAATTTATTTTTGTTTGTTTTATATATACAGGAGTTTTATCAACATGTATGCCTCTGTAACATGTACATGCCTGCTAGCAGCAGGCAAAAACAAGGTATATTCCTTGGAACTGGAGCTAGAAATGGTTGTAAGCTGTTTCAAGGATGCTGGCAACTGAACCTGGGTTTTCTGAACCCTCTCTCCAGCACCAACGATCTCAATAAAATGCTCCAAGGAGCTTACTTTATTTGTCTTCCATGTATTACTTGAAGTAATAAAATTCTACTCTAAATCAGGAAACAGGCCCTTAGAATTATTAAATCTCCTTTTGGTTGGATGGTCTTTCAGCCACTTCAATTATGAAAACCCTGTATTTCTTTCAGATTTAAGATTTATTTAATATGTCATTTTTTTTTTTTGCCTGCATGAGTGATGTACACCACATATATGCTATGTTTGTGAAAGACAGAAGAGGATGCTGGGTTCCTGGAAATGTGAGCTGCCTTATAGAAACAGCGAATTGAAACCCAGTGTTCTGATGGCAGAAAGTGCTTTTAACCACTTCATCTCTCCAGCCCCAAAGACAGTAGTCTTGTTTTAGCCACCCATTTTCTAAGATAATATTTCATAGAATAACATCAAATATATTCAAATTATCTCCTCAACTTGTCTTTTCTAAACTATTTTTTAATCTTTCTGGGTATAAAAGGGATTTGTGTGTATCATGAGTGCTTGCATGTGTTGTGTGCCTTTGTGTGTGCGTGCATGCATGCATGCGTGCGTGCGTGCATGTGTGTGCATGTGCGTGTGCGTGTGCGTGTGTGTGTGTGCGTGTGTATGTGTGTGTGTGTGCAGTTGCATAGATGTTATGGGTATGAGCACAGGAGAGAAGACAACCTGAAGGGAAAGTCCTAGAAATTGAGCTGGGGGCTATTGTTTATGGGAAATAACAAGCCACACATTTTCACTCCCCTAAACAAGTTTGTTTGTCCCAGCAACACTGGATGTTCTTGATCACATGTGGGGGGGAGGTACATAGACAAGAAATAATCCTGATATGTACTTAGCCCTGATTGGACCTGATGGGAAATGCACTGAAGTATGGGTTTTCCATCTGAAACCGTTGCCATACTTGATTCTGGGTTATTTTCTAGGAACCTGGGTATGGACCTGGCCAAAGCCCATCTACCTGGATAGTATTTAATTAAAGCTTGCTTCTAATTTGGCATAAGTCATGCTCTTATTCTCTGTCGGTGGGGTTAACATTTTCTGGAGGCTACCAGCTAGATTCAGACCACCCGGGCTGAAGGGGCTGCTTTAGGAGGCATGTGCCTTGAGATGTTCTAAGGCTCCAAGGCTGCCTTCCATTTGCAGATTATCAATGAGAACTGCTATGCTGAGAAAAGCAGCAAACATCCGTGGATGCCTCCTGGTGAATCATAGTTTGGTCCTGTTTTGTGGGAACCCTATCTGGGACATGGAAGGGATTCAATGGGACCCCAATACCTCATACCCCAATACTCCAATATTCTCCCATCCAGGGCATGTAGCTAGATGCCACTTGCCCATCTGGTTCTGGTTCTGGCTCTGATTGGAAAGTTTTAGTTCCTGGGGAGAGTTTTGTTTGTCTTTTTGGAAAGTTTTGTCTCTGTTTTCTGGTGTGTCTGTAAGTTTTGTTGGAAAGTTTAGCTGTCTATTTCTCTCAAGAGTTGTGTCTCCATGTGTTGTTGGGAAGTTTTGTCTGTGTTTTCTGGTGTGTCTATAAGTTTTATTGCCAGTATGAAGCTGAGATAGAAATAGATTTGATAGTTTTTTTTTTCTCTGCTGCCAACAGCAACCAGTCACCACTGCTGTCATGGCTATTTCTATGGCTAGTTCTCAGAATTTGTCTCTGAGTCTTCTGACCACTGGATACAGGACTTTTTTGGTGTAGATAACATTAAAATTGTTTTGTGCTATTCTATTTTATTTGAAAGTTGGCTCTAGAGCTGATTTATAGCTCTACCTTCTCTAGACCCAAGCATATTTAAAAGTTTCATCTATGTCCTATGTCAGTCTGAGCCACTTGTCACAGTGACAGGGAAAAGAAAAAAAAGCAGAATAGCCAAAAAATTTGACTGGGTTTGTGTGAACTTTATGTACCTCGAGATTAGTAAGTTTGTTTTTTGGGTATGGTTAAACATTTGTAAAATCTTGAAAAAACTTAAAATTAGTGACACTGGGAGTTGATAGTTAAAAAATCTATGCATGGGTAATTTTAAAGGAACCTTGGGCATGATTCCATCTTAGATTACCCCCATAGTTTGGCCGCTTCAAGGCAGATTGCCAACTTTTGTAGTGTTGGAGGTGGATTTCAGGTGGTTGCACCTTCATTGGTCAGTCTTGTGTCTGTCAGCCATCTTGGTTAGTGTTGGAGAGAGTAGATATCATGCAACTTCACAATCTTTGGGCAGCCAAGTGTGTAGCAGCGATCTGTGCTGTGGTTGGAGAGGGCAAATGTCATGTGACTTCACCATCTTTGGGCAGCCAAGTGTGTAGCAGCGATCTGTGCAGTGGTTGGAGAGGGCAAATGTCATGTGAGTTCACCATCTTTGGGCAGCCACATGATTGTCAGTTGTCTTTGATGGGATTAGGAAGACAGATGTTATTTTACTTCCCTGCTATCTTGATTAAAGGTGACCACATGGTATGAGTCTACCAAGGAGCCAACAAGTCTCCGAGATATTTTGGAATAGAGTGAATTTTTGTATGATAATTCCTGTCCTATCTTGAAAACAAGGTTTATGAAAGATAGAATTTAAAAATGTTTGTTTAATAAGGTATTAAAACTGTACCTCCATGTTTTCATATGCAAGAATGTACCTTGCTCTGGAAACTTTACAATTTATGAGTCATGCAGGTGACAGTTTTAAATACACGAGGGGATCATGGGAAAATAATTTTGCAAATATTAGGCAGGGCTAGAGTTCTTAAAGAGAGCCCAGTTGCAATGGTGTACCTAAGCAGTTTTGGAAATGCTGATGCCAAGTGACATTCACCAGAAGCAACAAACGCAATGAAATGGAGTAGACTGAGATCTAGAAGGCAGGTTATATATATGTTCATGAGGATGGGGCCAAAGAGGGAAAACTCAAAGAATTGTGAGCAAATCTCAGGTATTGAGTTATAGAATATTCACCCTATTGGAGTATGATTTGGCTTTATGCAGATTGTGGTTATGCCCTGTTTTCACATTCTTGAGGTAAAAAGGGTACTTTATTTCTGATGTTGTGGGAACACACAATTGAGAGGTTTCAAACTTTTTTAAAGAAGAAATTCAAGAGTTTTACAAAAAATTTAAATTAAAAATGGACATTTTTTAAGGAACAGATTTAAAAATATTTAAATTTGTAAGGCTATGGCATATTTTAAGTTTATAAAAATTTATATCAGTAATATTTGAACTTAAAATAAATAAAATGTTAAAATTAAGGCCAGAGGTAGGAGTATCAAATTCTAACCACCAGAAACTGTGATATTCTTATCTTATGATGCACCAAAACAATGACCTAAGCAGTCTGGCAAAGTGCTTGGAGCAGCTTCTCAGCCTATGAGTCATTATGCTGACAAAATTGCAGTTGTGAAATGGCAACAGGAAGGATTTTGTAGTTAAGGAGTCACCACAACTTGGGCAACTGTATTGATTGGTCAAAGTATTGGGAAAGTTGAACCACTGGCTTAGAGAATGTCTTTCTTACCTAAGGTCTATTTATGCTTAAGAATATATGTCTAGCTTCCTTGTTTTTTCTAACTTTGTTAAGCTTAAGTTATTTTTGATAAACTGAGTCATAAAATAAACTGTTGTAATCTGTAATGGTGTACTATAAAAGGACCAGGAAGTTTCTCCCTCACTGTGGACTCTGTCTATGCATTAAGAATTTTATTTTGATACTAAAAAGAGCTTCAGTTTCAGAAAATGCTATTTTTTAAAGCTCAAACTTAACAGAAATAAAGTTATAAATTCATTTCCCCAAATTCAGGCATTTAGACAAAAGCCTCTGTTCCCTCAGAGGTTTGAGGAAATTTTCTGCTTTATATAAAGAGAGTCATTCTCCTTAATTCTGGCAAAAGAAAAATGTATGGCCCTTCAATGAACATATGGCTGTGGTGTTATTAACTTGTCAAGGGCAATGCTAGCCTCTAGGCTACCTCATTTCCTACCCCACATGTCCTAGTTTTATGAAAGCTAATAACTTATTATAAACTGTAAGTATAATTAAGAAAAATGTGACTATATTTGGTACCCATCTTGATGGTGACAGAGTCCTCATAAGAGTTTTGTTATGATTAACTCTCCCAGGACTTGATCATTAGTCTAATTATTTAAGGGTTGCCTAGAGATGCTGTCACCACCAGATAACTGGAAGCAGTCTAGAAAACATGAAGCCCACATCACCAAGAGGTAGGGTGGTTGGTTTTTGGACATTTGGTGGATGTTTGTCATTGTTTAGGGGGGTTGGTTATAAGATGTTATTGGTCATGGTCTGGGAGGAAAATAAACAAAGGAGATTAGATTCAGGGATCTTTTTCTAAGAAAGTGGGGGTATAGGAAAGGACAGATTATTGAATCTACTTTTAAACTAAATGAACAACTACTAGTCTCAAATATTTCCCATTGGTATAGATTTTTGTATATTGATAAAAATTAAGGTTATTTTTGTTATACTATATTGTTTTGGGTATTATACCTGTGCAGCTCATTTAAAAATGTAATGTATAGTTAAGAAATACAGATTTGTAGTTAATTATCTATAATAACCAAACTTTTAGTCATATTAGATATGTTTTCAAGGTTAAGCCTGGTTTTGTTTAGCTCAGATATACTTAATAGATTATGGTCCTTGTACTTGCCAGAGATCTGTTGAATATGGGATTTAAAATGTTTTTATACCAATTTCCATTCTCTCCTCTCTTTCCAATTCCTCCCTCTACCTCCCATCCACTCCTTCATTTAGAAACGTTCATGCCTCCCATGGGAGTCCACAAAACATGGCATATCAAGATGAGGCAGCATGGGAAATAGATTCCAAACAGTCAGCTCAAGTGCCAGAGGAAGGTCTTAAACCCACTGCTAGGGGCCCCACAAATATACCAAGCTACAAACTGTCAATCACATGCAGAGGCTTCAGTAAGTCCCATGCAGGCTCCCTAGCTGTCAGTCTAGAGTCTATGAGGTCCCACTAGTTCAGGTCAGCTTTCTCTGTGGATTTCCCCATCATTATCTTGACCCACTTGCTCATAAAATCCCTCCTCCCTATCTACAACTGGACTGCCAGGGCTTGGCCCAGTGCTTGGCTTTGGATCTCTGTGTCTACTTCCATCACTTGCTGGATGAAGGCTCTCTGATGAAAATCAGAGTAGTTTTATGGAAAAGGCTTACTATGACAGAGACTCCCAGATCCTGGCAGTTACTCTGAGGTCTCTAAAGAAAATAACAGGACACCAATATGTCTCCACCTGGATTGTGGTAATGTTAAGCACTGGGAAAGACTGCACCAATGCAGCATCTGCTGCCAGTACCCAGCCAAACTGTGGGCATGTAGGAAACTAAAGAGTTGATTTTCTCACCATACCAGAATAAAGTAATTAGCATTCCCCATATCTTGCCTCCTCAAGAAAACCTCTCACCTACTGGACCTGGCAGCCAAAGACTGATTCTGTCCTGCTACCTCTGCTACCAGTGTCATGGAGATCACCATGGATCTCCATGGAGGAGCCTGACATAACCGTCTAGTTAATGGACTTGTCTCTGTTATTTTAAGTGATACATGGGCCATTTGGATTACACTTTCTGATATAATTTATTCTTCTCAGATCTCTGATGATATTGCCAGGTAGGCTAACTATAGCTTTGTCAGCTTTGCAGTAGCAGGTAAGCAAGTACTTTGCAAAGTCTACAGCCATTGTGTTAGTTAATTTCATATGTAAAAATCAAGCTTTGCTTTTTCTAAAGCTGTTAGTTATCTTGTAGAGAAAAGACAGACATATTTGCCTTACTAACAGGCTTTATATTAAAAGATAAACAGGTTTCAGATGGAACTTTCAAATAAAGTAACACGATTTGCAATGACTAATCTAAGTAATAACTATTGTGTCTCTGATAAATGATTAGATGGAAAGAAAAAAATGTTAAAGTCTATGCAAGTTTGGATGATCTAAGAAAATGTTCTAAGGTATATGAAGGTCTGAGGAGCTGAAAGCTTAAATAAATACTGAGGGTTACAGAAAGTGATTTAAGATTTAAATGCAAGATGTAAGGGTATAAGTACATGATTTAAGGTATGGTAAAATGCAAAAGGTTTCAGATTTCTTTCTCCTCTTATGCTCTTGTTAGACTAAGATTTCAGAAGCTCAGAGTTTGAACATTGGTCATTGAAGTTCTGATAAGCTGGCAGAGCACAGAGACTACTTATTGTTCAGTCCCAACCTAAAGATTTTAGATTTCGAGGTGAGGAGATGCCAGCCTGCTGTTTAGGGAGCAGCATGTAATGGCACACAGGTAAAGCCACAGAACACATGGCAACATACAGATTAGCAGAAATTGGCTGAGTTTAAATATAAAAGCTAGTCAATGATAAGCCTGAGCTAATTGCCACACAGTTTTAAGTAATATAATCCTGTGTGTGTTTTCTTGGGTCTGAGCAGCTGCAGACTGAGTGGGACACAGAAAAACTTCAGCTACCAATGGCATATTAGCCTATGTGTGTGTTTATTTGGGTCTGAGTGGCTGCAGAACTGGCAGGTTCAGAGTAACTGGATTTATGTTGAGGTCTTTGATCCAGTTGGACTTAAGTATTGTGCATGGTGACAGATATGGATCTATTTGTAGCCTTCTACATGTTGACATCCAGTTATGTCACCATTTGAAACAGAAGGAACATTACCAAACTTCTTCTATGAGGCTACAATTACCATGATTCCCAAGCCACACAAAGATGCAACAAAGAAAGAGAACTACAGACCAATCTCCCTCATGAACATTGATACAAAAATACTCAATGAAATACTGGCAAACAGACTCCAAGAACACATCAAAACAATTATTCATCATAATGAAGTGGGCTTCATTCCAGACATGTAAGGGTGGTTCAACATATGAAAGTCTGTCAATGCAATACACCATATAAACAAACTGAAAGAAAAAAAAAACACATGATCATCTCATTAGATGCTGAAAAGGCATTTGACAAAATCCAACACCCCTTCATGATAAAGGTCTTGGAGCGATCAGGAATACAGGAAACATACCTAAACATAATAAAGGCAATTTACAACAAGAAAACAGCCAACATCAAAGTAAATGGAGCAAAACACAAAGCGATTGCACTAAAATCAGGAACAAGACAAGGCTATCCACTTTCCCCATATTATTCAATATAGTACTTGAAGTTCTAGCCAAAGCAATAAGACAACATAAGGAGATCAAGGGG
Source organism: Peromyscus eremicus (assembly GCF_949786415.1). Taxonomy (NCBI): domain Eukaryota; kingdom Metazoa; phylum Chordata; class Mammalia; order Rodentia; family Cricetidae; genus Peromyscus; species Peromyscus eremicus. The sequence goes on along the minus strand of NC_081416.1, from coordinate 192,832,552 downwards.
ATACAAATTGGAAAGGAAGAAGTCAAGCTTTCACTTTTTGCAGATGACATGATAGTATACATAAGTGACCCAAAAAATTCGACCAAGGAACTCATATAGATTATAAACACCTTCAGCAATGTAGCAGGATACAAGATTAACTATAAAAAAATCAGTAGCCCTCCTATATACAGCTGACAAACAGGCTGAGAAGGAAATCAGAGATACATCACCCTTTACAATAGCCACAAATGATATATAATACCTTGGGGTAACTCTAACTAAATAAGCAAAGGACCTGTATGCCAAGAAAAAAAGAGTCATAGAGTAAGACAGTCTGTTTGGATGATCCCATGAAAGCTGTAATTCATCAACAATTGATAATAAAGTCACTCAAGCAGACACATATGCAACCAAAAAAAATGATTTTAGATTTCTTTTTGATGTCTTGTAAGTATAAACTTAAAGATGCTTTTCATTGGGCTAAAGACATTTTTTTCCAATCTGTATCTGGCTCTCTGGACAGAGCAAAAGTGTTCATGCTTTTTATCCCAAATTTATAGCTCTTGCTAGAAGTCAAATGTGTGAGTCTACTGCAGCTGCTTTACAGACACCAGTTACCACCTTTTTCTACAATGTGGATTGCTGTGGAATAAACCTCTAGTACACTGTAAAGATTTGTCATTTGAATTGGTTTAATAAAATATTGAAATGCCAGTGGCCAGGCAGGAAGTATAAGTGAGGTGGCCAAACTGAGAACGCTGGGAAGGAGAAGAGTAGAATCAAGAGTCACCAGCCAAATAGAGGAGGCAAGATGAGAATGTCATACTGAGAAAATGTATCAAGCCATGTGGCTAAACAGAGCTAAGAATTATGGGTTAATTTAAATGTAAGAACTAGTTACTAATAAGACTGAATTATGGGCTGAACATTTGTAAGTAGTATTAAGCCTCTGAGTGGTTATTAGTGAACTGTCAATTGAGAGAGAACCATATGCCTACAGTGGATTTCAGTACAGATTGGTATATATGCTTTTTCTACAATACAGATTTCAGTACAGATTGTTAATGCTAACATGTCTAAAACTGGTATGGCTTTTTGTAAACTAAGAAAACATCATGTAAGCTTCAGAGGATATAGGGAGTGATAAGACTTACATACACCTTTCACAGTTCAAAGGAACCCCAGATAAACACAGTCTAACTTTCCCTACCTGTCTATTCCCAAAGATGGAATCTTTCTCTCTTTCTCCCTCTCTCTCCTAGTCCTGGGGTGCCTCCCATTCTCCAACTACTAGGATTAATTGCCCAGAAAATTCCAAATATAAGATTTTCCTTTAATTTCCTAAATTTTAACTTCTGTCTCTAGTCTATATGTGTTCCAACAGATTTCCATTTGGGTGACAGATACATCCAAGCATCAGCTGCTGACTGCAACCTGTTTCAAATGACTGCAAGCCCTGGACTTGCTGAAATCTGATGTGGTCCAATCCAGCTGATGTGAATGCTCCCTGTCTCCAGATGGGTCAGAAAAGCTGATGTTTCTGATGAATGCTCCATTGCCTGAATTCTCTCTTTGCTTTAAGTAGCATTTCAGCCTTCCTGGGCCTTGATGACAATGTCCTAGTTTCAGCAGGAAGTAGTTACAAGAAAGAATGCATTAACCCTTGTGCCCCAAAAGGCTAGAATGTTAGATCAAAAGAAAACTCCCTGGCATAAAGGACAAAATAGCTACCTATAGTGTCCATTGGTATACAGAAAGGGTATATGTTAAAATCAAGTAGACTCAGATCTGTCAATAGGTGGATTCATTAGTTTCAATAGTTGGGTAGGGTTATGATAGGGCACTCAACATGCTCTACTTAAAACAGAGAGGTTATTATATAGCTTTAAGAGAAAATCATTGTTTCTATACAAACTACTCAGAGATCATTAGAAATAACCTGGGTGTACTAAAATAAAGTCATTGTAAAAAAGGGGACCTAAGATGAAGTAAATAACTGGTCCCCATTCTCTGTCAGCCATCACAAGGCCCTTTGGCCATTCTGCTTCTGATGATTGCCATTTGCTCTTGCGTCAGTGATATTTTAACTAAATGATAATTCCTCTTTGGGTACCATTAAGCTGATGGTTACTAGATCACAATATAGACAGGTACCCATCACAGAGTCAAGGATTTGACTCAAGAAACAACTCAAGCAGAAATGTGAGAGCCAAAGTTACATTTTAAGTTTTAATTACTATGCTTTAGAGATACATTAAACAAAAAGTGCCTCTGATCTTCAAGCCCCTTGCCCAAGCGCAGATAATTCCTGAAATGCTAGAGGCTATTTTTTATGGAAGGTAACAAGCCATTTGTTTTCACTCCCCTAAATAAGTTTCTTTGACCCATAAACTCTGGATGTGCTTGATCACATGTGGGTGGGAGGTACATAGGCAAGAAACAGTCAGGATATATGTTTACCTATAGTTGGACCTGTTGGGAAATGAAATGTATTATGGGTTTTCATTCTGAAGCCCTTGCCATACTTTATTCTGGTCCATTTTCCAGGAACATGGGTATGGACCTGGCCAGCGCCCTTCCATCTGGGTATTAAATCTTGCTTCAAATTTGACTTTAAACTGTGGTAGTAGCTTTGTATTTAATTGGTGTGATTAACAATGTAAGGACCCAACAGGAAAGAGAATTACAGACCATTTCCCTTATGAATATTGAGGCACATAGTTTCAATAAAATATTTGCAAAAAGAATTCAGGTATATGTCAAATGATCATTCACCATAATCAAGTAAACTTTATCCCAGAGATTCAGAAGTGGTTCAACAAACATTAGCTGATAAATATAATGAACCATATAAACAGAAAAATAGCACATGATCATTGGCATGGAACCCATGGCAAAGTATTGTTGCTTGACCAAGTTCCAGCATTTCAACAATGTAGACCACACTTCTCTAACACCTTTTTACTTTCACCTTTAATGATCCTCATTATTAATGCCTTTCCATTTCAGAAATTTTTGTGCAAGCTGTGGTAAAGGATGGAAATGTTTACAATGGTAGCTCTCTAAACAAAATAATTATTTGGAAAAAATCCCCACAACCTCAGAACCAGAAACCCCTCCTAATTACACCAAGAACAGGAAAGTTAGAGATTCACTAGACACACCTGTTCTCAAGGATGAAATGTCTATAATTCAGGTCCAGACCCTGAGACTATTACAGATAAGAGTTCAGCTAATAAATATAAGAAAATCAGAATGGCACCATATATTGGAAAAAAAGTAAGACACCAGAACCTTCCCCCATGGGATATCATGAGGATAACAGGACCATTGAGTAAGACTAAGAAATTTTAGTATAGCATCTGGTACCCACAAGCCCTTCTTCCAAAGTCAGGAGTTTGGATAAGGGTCTACATTTCTCTGGGCACCTGAGGACTTGCTAAAAAAGTCATTCTCTTACCTCTGGTAAGGGGGACATGTAGCTCTTTCATTAACTTAAGACTGGTGCTTATTGTTACAATCAATGCTAGATTCCTCAACCCCTCATCTCAAGCCATACCCCAGCTCACATGCCCCTTTTATCCCATTTAATTCTATGTGCAAATGTAGAGCATAAAGAGTGTATTCTTTTTTCAATTAAATGCTGCTGGAAGCCATCCTGATTCACCCTCAGATTGTGTGAATCTCTTCTCCTACCCAATTCTACACATTTACTTTGTGACCCATAGACCCCTCAAGCAAATATTCAGCAGGTCATTTATTAGATGCAGAACACTCCTGTTACAAAATGCAACATCCTTTCATGACAAAAGTCCCAGAGAGATTAGTGATAAAAGGAACAAGCATAAACACAATAAAGGTAGTTTACAGCAAACACAGAGCCAACATCAACCTAAATGGAGTGAAACTCAAAGGAACTCTGCTAAAACGAAGAACAACACATGGCTGTTCACTTCCTCCAGACCTACTCAATATAGTACTTGAAGTCTTAGCTAGACCAATAAGATATAAGAAGTACATTGAGGGGGTATAAATGAGAAGGGAAGAAGTCTAATTATCTTACCTGCAGACAATATGCTAGTATATTAAAGGGACCCTAAAAATTCCAATGGAAATTTTTCCTACAGCTGACAAACTCTTTCATCAAAGTAAATGCATACAAAATTAACAGAAAATTTAGTAGCCATCCTATATACAAATGACAAATGATATAAGAAGGAAACCAGAGAACCACCATCTTTTACGATAGTCTCAAATCACACAAAACATCTTGGGGTAACTACAACCAAGGAAGGGAAAGACGTGTATAGTAGAAACTTAAAGACACTTGAAGAAAGAAAATGAAGAAGATATCAATAGATGGAGAGATATCCCATCTCTGATTGTTAACCAGTAGGACTAACATAGTAAAAACGCACATCCTATCAAACGAAATCTACATATTGAATGAAATATCCAACAGAATTCCAACACAAGTCTTCAGAGAACTTGGAAGGATGATTCTAAGATTTATGTGGGAAAACAAACAAATGAGCGCAGGATAGCTAAAACAATTCTGAGTAATAAAAGAATAGTCACTGTCCAGATTTCAAAGTGCCTTAAAAGCACTTTATAATAAAACAACATGGCATTGGAACAAAAATGACACATTGATAAATGGAATAAAATTGAGCATTCAGTCGTAATTCTACACATGTATGGACACCTGCTTTAGATATAAAGGACAGACATACACACTGGAAAAAGTACTGCAATGATGTGGGTAATACTGGGTGGCTGCATGTTGAAGAATCCAAATAGATCCACATTTACCACCATTTACAAAATTCATCTCCAAAGAGATCAGGGACCTCAATCTAAAATTAGATATACTGATCTGATCCATATAGAAGAGAAAGTGAAGAACAGTCTTCAACTCTTTGGTACAGGAGAAGACCTGAGAAGAACACCATTAGCATGGGCACTCACATGAGCAATTAATAAAATAGTATGTAATGAAACTGAAAAACCTCTACAAGGCAGAGGAAACCATCATTTGGACAAAGAAGCAGCAAATACAATGTGAAAATATTTTTATCAACTACACATGAGGTAGAAACTCAAAATAACTGGATATCAAAGAAACAATCCAATTACAAATTGTCATAAGAATCTAACAGGGAATTCTCTCTCATTTTGAGTTTTTTGTTTTAGTTTAATGAAAATGAATAATTTTCTCATACAACATATCTTGATTATAGGCTACCCTCTCTCTACTCCCCTTAGCCCTTACTCCCCTCCTCTCCCCTCCCCTCAGGATTCACTCCTATTCTGTCTCTCATTAGAAAACAAACATAGACTTCTAGGAGATAACAACAAAAATGAGAAACTGAAATATGGTAGGATGAAATAAAAACCATCACATTGACACTGGACAAGGTGAGCAAACAGAAGGAAAAGAGACCCAGGAGTAGTCACAAGAATCAGATACCCATTCATTCCCACAATCAGGAGTATAAGAAATAGTAAGCTGGAAGTTATAGTATTTATACAGAAGACCTGGTTCAGACCCATGTAGCCTCAGTTTATGTTGTTGCAGTATTTGTGATTTCATTTGAGCCTCGCTCAGTTGATTCAGAGGGCCTTTTTCTTTTGATGTCCTCCATTCTCTCTGGCTCTTAGACTCTTTCTGTCTTCTTTTCCATAGTGTTCCATGAGCTCCAATGGGAGAGATTTGGTAGAGACAGCCCATTTAGAACTGTGTGTTCTAAGGTCTATCTCTATCTACAAAATGTTTAGCTATCAGTCTAAATAGCATATTCTCAATAGAGAAAACTCAGAATGCTGAGAAATGCTTGATATGTTCAGCATTCTTAGTCATCAGGGAAATTCAAATCAAAACTACTTTGAGAATTTATCTTACACTTGTCAGAATAGTTAAGACCAAGAACACAAGTGACAGCACATGCTGGCCAGGATGTGGCATAAGAGGACTACTCCTCCATTGCTGGTGGGAGTAAAAATGGTACAACTGCTATGGAAAGCAGTATGGCAGTTCCTCAGGAAGATATGAATCAATCTACCTTAAGATCCTGCTATACCAGTCTTAGACATATGCCACAAAGACACTGCATGCTACCACCAAGACACATTCACAGTGTTGTTCATTGTGGTTTTATTCATAATACCTAGAAACTGGAAACAGTCTATATATCACTCAGCACAAGAATAAATAAAGCAAATACGGTACATTTACACAATGTGGTTTAAAAATGACATCATGAAATTTTGTAGGCAAATGGATGGAAGTAGAAAAAAATCAGTTTGAGTGAGGTAACCCAGATTCAGAAAGACAAATATGGTATGTACTCACATGTTGATATTAGGAGTTAAGTCAATGATAACCAAATCATAATCTGCAGAATTACAGAGAGTAGGTACAGAGTAAAGGTTTAGAGAAAACACATAGAATTAGGGAAGGGAAATAGAATAGATAATTATGAATGTATGGGGACATTAGAATGGGAGATCTGGCAGGAAGGGGGAGGAGACAGGGGTGTAAGGGAGGAAATATAGTGAATGACAGCAAAATATTGAAGAGGAGAAGTATAGAAGCCTTAAAAAATAGAAATCCCTGAACTGTATACATATGAAAATGTGGTCTACATGAAATCACCAAATAACAGGGGAGACAGTGTCCCAACTGGCCATCGCTTGTCACCAAGTGAAACTCCAGTACTGGGGCCGGGTTACATCTAACTGAGTAGTTGGGTGTAAAGGGGATCCATGGGAACTGAAAAGTCACCTGGGCTATTGCCAAGACAGTGGACTGTTTTCCATAAACTGACATCAAGGTCTCATTGCAAAGACAACACCTATACGTATCATTGACCACACAGAAATTGACATAGTGCTCACATAGAGCCTTCATCCATGTGTTCTAGCATCTTTGGTACAGGAAGTTACTCTGTGTGCTACCAAAAAAATGTGGGCAACCAAGCCAGACACCAACCCTTTATCTAAAATGGTGTACTGCCTGCAAGATATGCTAAGGGCAATAATGGCACAAAGCCGCTGTGCATAATTGAACATTAACTGATTTGATTTTAGGTCCACTCCATGAGATAGAACATGTACTTTTCACTGTGTAGGTCACCAGGAACCAGAAAAAAGATAGTTCTTGGATCTTGGGTATAACCATGAGATGTTATCAAAAAAAAAAAAAAAAGAAAAAAATGATAAAATGATTCCTAAAGGTATTCTGCTATACTCATGGATCAATGCTACGTTTGGCCATTATTAGAGAAGCTTCCCTCTTCAGCAAATCAAAATAAATACTGAGATCCACAGACAGACATTACACAGAGAGGGAGAGGCCTTGAATACTAAGCCCTTAAATGGGACATCACCATCAAATTTGTCCCCTCAAAGGTCTGTGAATCCAGTGGAGGAGGAATCAGAAAGACTCTAAGATATAGAGCTGGTGAAGGACACTAAGTAAACAGGCCTTCTAAATCAACATGACCAAAGGTCCTCAGCATACATATTATGGCTTCCAGTTAACTGTTTTTATGGGATTCCTGAGTGTGCAAATAAGTAGATCTCTAATTTTTCTGCATCCTTGTGGGGTCTTTGTGTTCTGGTAGATTGTCCTGATAAATTTTTATGTGATAGTTTTGTTTTATCTTATTATACTTTATTTTGCCATAATTCAATATTATCTCTTAGAAGTCTGTTCTTTTCTAATGACAGACAGAAAGACAGTGAGTCCAAATGGGAGAAGAGGTAGAGAGGTACTGCAAGGAGTAGAGGAAGGAGAAACTGTAATCAGGATATATTATGTGAGAAAAAAATCTATTTTCAATAAAAGAAAAAAATGGTCATGTAATTATGTTAGCAAGGTGATGTGTAGAACTCTGCAAGATCCAGTTTGAGATAAATACTATTTTTCCAATATGTGTGATTTAAACCCTAATGCTGTTGCTCATTCTAATGCTTTATTGGAATTTTCCATACCCAATTATTTATAGCAGTTGGTTTGCTGCAACAATGGGGATGAACTTTAGTGTGTGAGCACATGTGACTCTGAGCAGAAAATATTTTTTATCTGGGTATCTACAAATACATTTCAAGAACTTTATGTATATTACAAGATTCAACTTTCTAAGCCATATAAAGGAAAACTTTATCAGAGAAAAAAGAAAGAAAATAAAAAGACAAACTGACATGCATAAAGTTTGGTAGCTAAGGGCAGACATGAAAGGAAAAATTTCAAGGAAATAAAAATGAAAAAAGGGCCAGGAAACCCTCCCAAAAGATTTACAGCACATTCAAGACCATACTATCTATTTTCAGAGAAAAGACCACAGGCCTGCAATTTATGAAAAGAGGGAGAACAATTATGATGACATAACCAACAGTGGAGCAAAGGGCTAGTCAACATAATATAGGCGTGGAGACATTTTCATTGCTAACATACACAAAGGGAAACATGGAGAAAGGACTCCAGGATGGCTTTATCTACATTAACATTGTTCTAGCAAATTGGTAGTTGCGTTATTCTGTTTCTAATTCCTGAAAATAATATAACATATACTTATGTGAATAAATTTAGTTCTTAACCATTTGCACTTCTCAAATAATAAAGTTTTCATCTTTATCAGAACAAAAAATTATAAATTTTGATCTATGTACAAGGTGCTGCTTTTCCAGCTTAAACAGTCAACAATTCATGAAATAAAGAGGCTATAAATTTGAAAGAAAGCAAGGAAGTTATATGGGAGGGCTTGGAGGAAGGAATGAGAAGCAAGAAATTGTAATTGTATTGCAATCTCTCTCTCTCTCTCTCTCTCTCTCTCTCTCTCTCTCTCTCTCTCTCTCTCTCTCTCCCTCTCTCTCCTATATCTATGTATCTATATTAGGCATTGCATTATAAAACATTTTTGAATGACATGAAAGCACATACATATGTCATTTAATGTATAAAATATCCATAAAGGGGATGTATCTACAGAAAAACATACAAACTATTAAAATCTAAATTGTCAAAGATAATCTTACGACACATGGATTTTTAATCAATCGCTTAACTCAAGAACTATATATACAGGTGATTAGATCCTCTTTGAAATACCAAGTTAATCACATTTATTTCTGTAAATTTGAAAGAAAAATACTCCCATGGATACATAAAGAAGATGCTGTTCAGTTTTGTTTTACAAGGATCTGAGCCACTATACATAAATTGTACCATATAAAACCTAGTGCTGTGAAGCATAATGCTAAACCACAGCTTATATATTTTTGAAGTTATGATGATCATGATGAACACACTTATGCATGTAGAAAAATATGACAAAAATCACTGATGAAAGCACATATTTATGTGTGTGTGAAAATATGACTAAAAGCAAAAGGCGAGAGTATACAGGAAGTGTGAGGGGGAGAACAATACCTTTTAAAAAGTAAAAACAATACATTTAATTAGAAGCATGGCAGAAGTGTTTTAACTTTGCAGTATATATGCCTTTGTGAGTCTCATTCTGTATAAAATTATATATTTAGTGAATTTGTTACTGTAAACATATGTTAATCTTTTGTAGGAAAAAGTTTTCCTTCCATAAACATAGTATGATTTTATCTTTGATGTCATAAGAAGTCAAGTCATTTGACACATCACTGTATTCTTATACATGAAGAAGAAGAATACTACTCAAACTCACATAATAGAAATTATTACTTTTGCAGTCATATACTCCATGCTGCACAATCAAGAAAGCAATGCACATTGATGCAGATTGGTGAGTGAGCTGGTGACATTAGAGAGTAGAGAAAAAGAGGAGCCATACTTCTATTTAGCAAACTACAAAGCTGAAGATATCAATTCTGGATTTTTGCTATGTCAATTATAACATTCTGTGACTGTTTACATCTGAACATTTTCTCTCCTAAACTTTCCATGATCTGATGACTTAGCATCCTACCAAGGTTTTAGCAAATACACAGCAGTGTCACACTGACCACAATCCATCCTACTACTTGTTTGTTATTGTAATTTTTCATCCACTGGTTCTCAGCATGGCTCTGATCATGTGTTTCTTTGTTCCCATGCTGTGTACACAATTAATTGTGAATATCATTATTTCACCTCCAATTGTATGGAACCCTACCTATGTGGAAACATATTAGTGGAATAAAGAATGACTTATTTCTTAAAAAAAAAAACTATGATTATTTCTTGTTAACTAGACCAAGGAATACAACCGACTTGGATGACTCTATCCCTTAATTTTGCATATTTAGGACAGGCTAACAAATAGCCCAGAGTGTTGACCATCAATCTGATATGTCTATATATATGACTATATTTATAAAAATGAGAAAGGACATGTTAGAAATGTATGGAGCAAGTAGGTAAAATGAAAACCTACCTGAGAACCAAAGAATATCAGACACAAACATTTAGATGCAAACTCTGACACAGGTGAAGTGTTTTTACAGCAGAGAAGTACTCACAAATTCTAATTTTGACACTTGGGATTTGGTATCAGCTGCATAGAAAATACAAGATTTTTCTTTCTAGCATCACATCAGTCATTTAGAATCCACTGCTTTTAGTGGCATTACCTTGTCTTACTTAAGCACAATTCCAATTTGAATGCTCTAAAGTACTTACTGGTGAAGCTTTGTTTAAGTCACCCTTCTTCTAAGCATCTAAAACATAAAGCATGTGGCACAATACACATGATAAATTAAGACTATGATATTACAATTGCCACATGTGGAAGCAAAGATTAATTTAAAAAAATTCTCACTTCCCCTCCGAGAGAGAAAATCAACAAGAATACATAGTTAAATAAGCATATCAGAATTAAAATGGGATTGTTATGATAAAAAATGTAAAGAGTATGGGAGTTTGAATCTATGCATACCATTCAAAATGGGAATTTTGAACTCTAAGAATTAATAAAGAACAACAGCACTTACTGTAGGTAAAAGTCCACGTAAAAATTTGGCTTAGTGTCATCAGGAAGATTTTTGCCTGTGTAGAATGTATGAAGAGGAAAAAATGCACCGATCACCACATCTCCTTCATGGTGAAATTCTTCTGTGATTCTGAAATAGCACTCAGAGCTGCTATAGGCCCACAAAAGTTTAGGAATCTGCAGAAACCAGGGAATAAAAATCCAGGAGAACATTGTACTAATACATGTGTCTACACAGCCATAAATCTGCTGGATGCAGATCTCAATGTCCAGCAGGTTTGTACTCAGCTAATATGGTTGTGGGCATATGTGCTTCTAACTTTGCTCATGAGTGAGGCTGTCACAATTATCAACCCAAGATCTTTCCACTTCCATTGAGAATTCCGAAACTCTCTCTTCCCTTAGGCTCTGCATCTGGGGCTCTGTGTTTATCTGAAAAACAAGCTGTGAGATATGTTTGTGGATCTTAGTCTGTAGCCACAGGCACCATGATTTCAGCCAAGACAACAGACACCAAGAGCTCAGGGATGACATCCTCTTGGGCTAATTTGACCACAAGTGTGAAGAAGGAAACTTTTCATGTTAAACAACATGGCTAATGCTAACAGGTTACATCAGAGCATGCCTTCTAGGGGAAAGGGCCAGAAAAGGTCCATGCTGGGCCTATACAGTCAAAAATAAGTGGGTATTCAGGCTCTCCAGAACCAATGACCACCTATGTAACTGTTCTCTGACTATTGTCTGTATGGGTCTCAGAATCACTTTCTGTGATACAGGTTCATCTGCAGATCAACATGATGCCTACAACTCAATTTCTTTCTCCCTTTGGGAAAATGAATGACCCTGTCATATTTTTTGTATTCTTCACTTTCAAATGAACCCTTTACTCTCTGAGCAGAAATCAAGCTTCCTGTTTACAATCAGAGCTCTGAGCTTGTGTACCACACCTGTCTTCTTTCATTCTTGGTAAATGTCCAGTGAAGGCCATGGTCTCATAATCTATCCATGCATCTAGAGGTCTGGGTTCAATTGCCATTTACTATTTCCTTATAACATGAGGATATGTGAGAAATTCTTGTCTTTCCTCCATCAAAGATAATAGCAGAAAAGCATCTAAATGCCTTCTACCACCAAATATATTGAATGAAACTATCTTGAGCAGGACTTTACTTTTATAAACTAATCAAACAAGACTTTTTATTGTAGGATTCCCATTAGACTTAACCATGTGTGTATTGGGGGAATGGCCTAGTAACATGGCGGACACATTATTAAATAATTTTAGTGTTTTTCTGACACATCTCTTTTTCAGTGTATGAAATGAATGGTCCTGAAAACATAATATATGCAGATTCAGGAAAAAACTGTACAAGAGGAAAATAGAACATGACAAACTGTTACTCACAAATGTTTTTGGATAAATTGGAAGAAAAATAAGTGTTTAGACAAACAAGATTAACTTGTCAGACAGGTTCTAGTACTTACTGATAAAGTGCAACTATGCAACACTGATCTCCCTTTCCTCATCTCTTCAGCAAGGGACAGACCAGGTCTACTCTGTGCTTTCCTTCATGTCTTTAAGTCCTTGAGTTAAAAAAGGTACACTTAAAAGTTTTACATTTAGGGTCAGGCAGTGGTGGCACATGCCTTTAATCTCAGCACTCTTGAGACAGAGGCTGATGGAGCTCAAGGTGAGCCTGATCTACAGAGTGAGTTCAAAGACAGGCTCCAAGAGAAACCCTGTCTCAAAAAATGTCCAACTTTTAGGACAAACAGTCAAACTATATTGCGATTCAGACCTAACAAGAATATGAAATTTATAAGGAAATTCCTACCAAAGGATTCTCAAAATTGTTTCACAAATCTTTCAAAATTAACCTTTTCTCTCTTTGTCAGAAATACTGGATCATAGGTCTGTTTGACAATACGTTTGTCACTCTTAGAGTTTCAATACATAAAACATTAGACTGACTGTTCTCCTCTGCAGTTCTATGTGTCAGAGAATCCATCAGTGGATTTGCAACTCCAATTTCATGACCATACCCAGTATACTGTTCCTCCACAGTCCATGTCAAAATGCAAAATCTATAGATAAGATTGTGATGTATAATTGCGTGCATTACCCCTCAAAAGAATATGAAAATTTCCTCCTTGTAATTTTTTCCATGTTTCACTAAAGGAGGACACTAATAAAATTATATTTTAATTAAAAATATAATCACATAGACACACATACACACACATATAAGTAGATCATCATGAAAGCCACAAAATGTTAATAAGATATAATTTTTACAAGAAAAAAACTGTGAAATATCAGGTTTTCTCTATATATACTCCACCTTTGCCACCCTGTCCAATATGGTAATTTCTTCTTATTTTCACTTTAACCTGTCACTTAATAAAATTGCTCAACTTGTTTTTAATATGTTTTTCAATTTATTTATTTTATTTGTATGAGTTTTTTTGCCTGCATGTATATTCCACCACATGTGAGCAGGAGCTAAAGAAGATCCCAAGAGATGTTGGATCTCATGTAACTTAAATTACATATGGTTGTGAGCTCTCTTTGTGAGTGCTGGTACTGAATTCTGACTCTTTGAAAGAGAAAGAGGTGTTTTTAACACCGAATACTCTCTCATGCTCCTTTCAAGGCTTACAAGGAAGTCTCCATGTAACATGAATCTTGAAAGTTCTTATTAATAAAAAACCTGGAGGCAGACATTGGGGTGAAATTTGAAAGATCAGAGAAGCAGAGCAAGCAAGCCACAAGTTCTTACTTCTATGAAATCCTCAAGACAGCAAGTTCCTGCAGGCAGAAACTCTATTTTTTTATTATTAAGAAATTTTCTATTCATTTTACATACCAACCACAGATCTCCCTCACCTCCCTAATCCCACCCTCTAGCCATCTCCCCCTACACCATACCCCATTCTCACCTCCTCCAAGGCGAAGCCTCCAAAAGGGAGTCAGCAGCACCTGATCTACTCAGTTGAGTAAGGACCAAGGCACTCACCCTGCAACAAGGCTGTGTAAGGTGTCCCACCATAAGCAGTGGGCTCCAAAAAGCCTGCTCATCCACGAGGCATGCATCTTGATTCCACGGTCAGGAGCCCCCTTAAGCAGATCAAACCACATAACTGTCTTGCCTATGCCAACGTTCGTGGTATGAATTCACCAAAAAGCTACTTGTCTGAAGCCTTTTGGGCCCCAGCTCAGACCCAAGCTACACATTGCTGGTTGTGGTGGCACATTAGTAGGATTTGCTGAAGGAGGCAGAGGCAGGAGAATCCCGAGTTTGGGGCCGGCCTAGGAAGCCTCTAAGGAGAAGCTTTGGCCAGGGCCGAGCCACAAACAGTGGTGGCACCATGGAGGCAGAGGCTGCTACTCTGAGTTGCTGGCTGCTTCTCATTGTGTTGGTGACTGCAGTGATGCTGCTACCTGGGATGAAGGGTTTTCTACCGCTCTTTCAGAGAAGAATTGCCAGGACCATTGTGTTATAAGAAAGCATCGACGAAGGTCAGTTTGGAAACTGCCATGTTTGTCCTTCTGAGTCTGGGTTACCTCACTCAGGATGATATTTTCTAATTCCATCCATTTGCCTGCAAATTTCATGATGTCATTGTTTTTTACTGGTGAGCAGTACTCCATTGTGTGTATATGCCACATTTTCTTTACCTAGGGGCATCTAGGTTGTTTCCAGGTTCTGGCTATTATGAAAGGTATTGCTATGAACGTAGTTGAGCATGTGTTCTTGAGGGAAGATTGAGTGTTCTTTGGGTATAAGCCCAAGAGTGGTATAGCTGAGTCTTGAGGTAGCTTGATTCCCAATTTTCTGAGAAATCACCATACTGATTTCCACAGTGGCTGTACTAGTTTGCACTCCCACCAAGAGTGGAGGAGTTTTCCCCTTTCTCCACACCCTCTCCAAGAAAAGTTGTTATCAGTGTTTAAGATCATAGCCATTCTGACAGGTGTAAGATGGTATCTCAGTGTAATTTTGATTTGCATTTCCCTGATGACTAAGGATGTTGAGCAATAATTTAAATGTCTTTCGGCCATTTGATATTCTTCTGTTGAGAATTCTGTTTAGCTCTGTAGCCCATTTTTAAATTGGATTGTTTGGTGTTTTGCTGTATAGTTTCTTGAATTCTTTATATATTTTGGAGATCAGCCCTCTGTCAGATGTGGGGTTGGTGAAGATCTTTTCCCATTCTGTAAGCTGTCGTCTTGTCTTATTGAATGTGTCTTTTGCCCTATGAAAGCTTCTCAGTTTCAGGAGGTCCCTTTTATTAAGTGTTATGCTCAGTGCCTGCGCTACTGTTGTTATATTTAGGAAGTGGTCTCCTGTGCCAATGTGTTCAAGGCTACTTCATACTTTCTCGTATATCAGGTTCAGTGTAACTGGATTTATGTTGAGGTCTTTGATCTAACTGGACTTGAATTTTGTGCATGGAGATAAGTGTGGATCTATTTGTAATCTTCTACATGTTGACGTCCATTTATGCCAGCACCATTTGTTGAAGATGCTTTCTTTTTTTCCATTGTGCAGTTTTTGCTTCTTGTTAAAAATCAGGTGTTCATAGGTGTGTGGATTAATGTAAAGTACTTCAATTCAATTCCATTGGTACTCATGATGATTTTTTTTTGCCAACACTAAGCTTTTTTTTTTATTACTAGAGCCCTACAGTATAGCTTGAATTTGGGGATGGTGATGCCTCCAGAAGCTGCTTTATTGTACAGGACTTTTTAAAGCTATCCTTTTTTTTCCATATGAAGTTGAGTATTTTTCTTTCCAGGTCTGTGAAGAATTTTGTTGGGATTTTGATGGGGATTGCACTGAATCTGTAGATTGCTTTTGGTAAGATTGTCATTTTTGCTATGTTAATCCTACCTATTCATGAGCATGGAAGATCTTTCCATTTTCTGATATCTTCTTCAGTTTTTTTCTTCAGAGACTTAAAGTTCTTGTCAAACAGGTCTTTTACTTGCTTAGTTAGCCATCCAAAAGTATTTTATAATATTTGTAACTATTGTAAAGGGTGATGTTTCTCTGATTTCTTTCTCAGTCCATTTATAATTTGCATATGGGAGGGCTACTGATTTTTTTGAGTTAATCTTGCATCCTGTCACATTACTGAAATAGTTTACCAACTGTAGGGGTTCCTTGGTTGAATTTTCGAGGTCACTTATGTATACTACCGTATTGTTTGCAAATAGGAGAAGTTTGACTTCTTCCTTTCCAATTTCTAACCCTTGATCTCCTTTTGTTGTGTTATTGCTCTAGCTAGAACTTCAAGTACTATGTTGAATGGATATTGGCAGAGTAGTCACCCTTGTTTTGTTCCTGATTTTAGTAGAATCACTTTGAGTTTGTCTCCATTTAAGTTGATGTTGCCCTTGGCTTGGTATAAATTTCCTTTATTATGTTTAGGTATGTTCCTCACATTCCTGACCTCTCCAAGATCTTTATCGTGAAGAGGTAATGGATTTTGTCAAAGCTTTTTCAGCATCTAGTGAGATGATTGTCTGTTTTTTTCTTTCATTTTGTTTATATGGTATATTTCATTGACTGATTATCATATGTTGAACCATCCTTGTGTCTCTGGGATGAAGCCTACTTGGTCATAGTGGATAAGTCTTGTGATGTGTTCATGGATTTGGTTTGCCAGTATTTTATTGAGTATTTTTGCATCAATGTTAATGAGGGACAGTGGTCTGTAATTCTCTTCTTTTGTTGCATCTTTGTGTTGTTTGTATATCAGGGTAACTGCAGCCTCATAAAAAGAGTTTGGTAATGTTCCTTCTGTTTCTGTTGTGTAGAACAACTTGAAGAGTATTGGTATTAGCTCTTCTTTAAAATTCTGGTAGAATTCTGCACTGAAGCTATCTGGTCCTGGTTTTGTTCTTGGTTAGGAGACTTTTAATGATTCTTTCTATTTTCGTAGGGGTTATTGCTCTATTTAAAATGTTTATCTGGTCTTGATTTAATTTTACTATGTGGTGCCTATCCAGAAAAATGTCTATTTCTTTTAGATTTTTCCAATTTTGTGGAGTACAGGTTTTTAAAGTGTGACCTGATGATTCTCTGTATTTCCTCATTGTCTGTCATTATCTCTCCCTTTCCATTTCTGATTTTAAAAATTTCGTTGTTCTCTCTCTGCCTTTCAGTTAGTTTGGATAAGGGCTTGTCCATTTTGTTGATTTTCTCAAAGAACCAACTCTTTGTTTCATTGATTTTTTTGTACTGTTCTCCTTGTTTCTATTTTATTGATTTCAGTCCTCAGTTTGATTATTTCCAGGCATCTACTCCTTTTTCTAGAGTTTCAGGTGTGCTGATAAGTTGCTATTGTGAGATTTCTTCCAATTCTCTATGTGGGCATTTAGTGTTATGGATTTTCCTCTTAGTATTGCTTTCATAGTGTCCCATAAATATGGGTATGTAGTACTTTACTTTTCATTGAATTCTAAGAAGTTTTTAATTTCTTTCTTTATTTCTTCCTTGACCCAGTGGTGATTCTGTTGAGTATTATTCAATTTCCATGAGGTTGTAGGCTTTCTGTAATTTGTGTTGTTGAAATCTATCTTTAAGCCATGGTGGTCAGAGAAAATACAGGAGGTTATTCCAACTTTTTTATGTCTGATTTTTTTGTTGAGATTTATTTTGTGACCAAGTATGTGGTGAATTTTGAAGAAGGTTCCATGGGTTGCTGAGAAGAAGGTATATTTTGTGTTTTGGTAGAATGTTCTGCAGATATCTATTAAGTCCATTTGAGTCATAACGTTTTTTAGTTCCTTTATTTCTCTGTTAAATTTCTGTCTGACAGACCTGTTCATTGGTGATAGTAAGGTGTTGAAGTCTCCCACTACTAGCATGTCGAGTTTGAAGTAGGGTTTAAGCTTTAGTAATGCTTCTTTTACAAATGTAGGTGCCCTTGTATTTGAGGCATAAATATTCAGAATTGAGACATTATTTTGGTGGATTTTTCCTGTGATGATTATGTAATGTCCTTTTTGATCTCTTTTGATTAATTTTAGTTTTGAGTCTTGTAGATGTAACCAACCGTCTTATTAAATAAGATACACAGAGCCAATTCAGAGAAGAAAGCCAAGAGGTCAGAGCTAAGAGCCTCACCCTTCCTGCTTCAGTGATCCTCTTCAATCAAGAGAGCTCTCCGAAAAGGGGCCTACTTCCCGTGTGTATGTCTTTATATAGTCTAGCTGTTCTGCCTTCTCATTGGTTGTAAACCTAAACACGTGACTGCCTTGTCACTGCCTGTATGTACCACCCTCCAGGTCCTTAAAGGCGTGCGCCACCACCGCCACGTACTTGCTCTGGCTCTAATAGCTCTGACCCCCAGACAACTTTATTTATTAACATACAATTAAAATCACATTTCAGTACAAGTAAAATACCACCACATTTCCCCTTTTCTATTTTAATAAAAAGGAAAAAAAAGAAAAAGGTTATAACTAACAAAAGAAAAACTATATACAAAAGTACAATAACTATATACAATATATACAAATAATAAATGTCTAAACAATGTCTAGTCCATTTGTATTTGACAAATTCAGAGATAATAATTTCATTATCCTATTTTGTTAAGTCCAAAATGTATCTAATTCACTTTCTCTGCTAATTAATCTTCAACTATAATTAACTAACCTTCAACTATAACTAACTAATCTTCAACTCCCTCAGAGACCCAAGAAGGAAATAATATTAGCTAACAAAAATAAAAAAAGAAAGTACATGCAAGCAACTTTCAAAAAATTTGTGAGTTGACAGAAACAGCCAGCTGCCTGGACAGTCACCTGAGGTTTCTCCGCAAACTGGGGCATCATCTTCAGTCTATAGGCTTAGCATATCTGACAGACTCATTTGTGAAGTAGGATGTACACAGGGTCAACAGCTCAACCTCACATTGGGTGAGAGCAGTCCATATACCAGAAACACCTGAATTCCACTAGTGTCATGTCATGATTCAGGATTTTAAATTCTGGAAATTGTTGATGGTTTTTTAATTCAGCTGTCCATTCTTCTTGGCTGTGTACATATGGCTTCATCTCAGCATCCTGTTCTTCTCCACATCCCTATATCAAATGCCAGTCTACTATTGAGAGGCGTGAGCTTAGTTACTCTTCAAGAATAACTGTTTCAGCTGCTG
This sequence comes from Peromyscus eremicus, assembly GCF_949786415.1. Lineage (NCBI taxonomy): Eukaryota > Metazoa > Chordata > Mammalia > Rodentia > Cricetidae > Peromyscus > Peromyscus eremicus. The sequence goes on along the minus strand of NC_081416.1, from coordinate 192,813,434 downwards.
TCCCATTGCATATCAGAAGCCATCGGCCCACTGCCTGTTCAGCTGCCTTCAAAGAAAAGGGCACTGTACCTTTTCCGAGTTGTGAAGACCACATCAGGGATGGTGTCATATTGTCCTGGCCTCAGAAGATGCCTTTTGATAAAGCCATAACCACGCTTGTTTAGGCAAGAATCAGTAGTCCTTTGTTTCATGTCCTGTCTGTCCATTTTGTCAGCAGTTGATTCGAGGATACTTTGTTGTCCAGTGCCTAAGTTTTGCCACAATGAAAGCTAACTCCATATGCAGTTTCTTCAATGCCCATATTTTCTCTGAAGTAGATTGGTACTGCCAGGAGCTGACATGTCTCATAGTCATAACAAAAAAGAAAAATTTTCTAAGTTATTAAAACATTTTAAATGCCATATTCTGTAGTTCTCTGAAGGGTTTGAAGATGACCTATCTAAAATATATCTGCTCAATTTTTAAAACATATCTAATATGATTACAAGTTCTATTGTAATGTCTAACTACTAACTTTCATTTCTTTATATCCTAATAGTTGGTAATAATAACATTCAAGGATCAGAAAATTGCATTGTTAAATGAACGGTATAAGTACAATTACAAATATACACATTTTCTAACAATATCAATTTCAATATATATAATTTGTATACAATATAAAACAATCCAATCCAATGTAAAGTATTTAAAACTAGTAATTGTCTTTTTCTTCTTCTTTCTTTCTCTTTTTTTTAAACAAGAACCTTAAATCTAATCTGCTTAGCCTTTTTCCTAACCCTTGACAACAACTTGTAACCAACCCCCCTAAACAATGAAAATTATCCCAGACCCAAAACCCATTAAAAAGACCAAAAACCCACCTGCCCCACACCACCTCTTTGGGAATGTGGGCGTCGTATTCTTAAAATTGCTTCCTGCTAGGTATGGGCAAAGGTATCTTTATCCTGAAAGAAAAATTTTAGGTTAATTGTCAAATTCTAGGAAAGGTAACTATATTCTTTATTATCCAGTCTGTATAATGCCAAAGTTCAGGGTTTATCTCAAGTCCTTATTCAAGTAGTCTTTGAGACTGGGCCATCTCACCTAGTGATCTCAAAATTTCTCTGAGCACCTTGTAGTTCAAAGCTGATCTGTAGATGATGTTTGTCAGCTTAGGTATATTATTATTGTCCATGTGGAATTGTTGTTGTGGGGCCCCATCTTCTTCCTGGAGACTTCAGTTGATGTTAGGCCTGGCCGTGATTTCCTGCAGAAAACTGATAAGAGACTCGAACACAAAGACATAGATATGCAGCTAATTGAAGCCTTTTTTTCTAGAATTAGTTAGTACTCTATATGACCATTCATATCTTAACAAAGTTTAAAATGTATATATAACTATATATCTCTATATATTACTCTTGTAAATTTTGATATAAAATTTATACTTTAAGAAAAGTTTAAAGAATCAGAATAGAATGAAAGAGTTGAGATTAGTAATAAAATAGTCCCTTAATTAATTTGGCTTTTCTCCTGTCCCACAGCAGAAGATGGCTCTTTTATTCTGGCATGATATAGGGAGTTTGCATTTTCCTTTTAACAACATGCTTGAGTTTAAAGAAGGAGAGAGCCATTCTCCAACTCCAAAGTCAGCTTTAAATTTTAATTGAACTGGGACTATTAGAAGACCAATAGTGTTAAATCTTTAGAGAAAAGCAGAAACAAACATTTAGGAAGACATTAAAATTTTTTAAATAATATGTACTCATATGCTGTTTCACTCTGCTTCCTGGGATAGATGATTTGTCCCTTTTCTTCAGTTGTCTCATTTGTCCAGTGCTCTTCAGATTCCTTAACCTTCATTCTCCTAAAAGACAAAAACAAAAACCTTTCCCCAAGACTAATTTTGGGGATGTTTCTTTTTGGCAAGTTATTATCTGATTAAATGAATAGACATGTTTAACTGGTATAAGTTAGTTCAAATTGGATGTTCATGCTGGTTGATGAACTATCACCTCCTCTAATTAAGAGGTTTCTCTTGTTCAAATCTAACCTTTATCAATTTTGATGGTACCCACAGCTTATCTTCTCCTGTAGAAACAAAAGCAAAACCTCGTCCCCAATGTAACACATATCCTGGTTTCCATTCTGAGGTCAGCACATCCTTAAAGTATATAGGCTGATTTAATTCTGTAGTTTTTTCTATTATCCAATGTCTCTCTGCAGCTGATGTTCCTTTCTCATTGGCATTAAGAAAATTCAAAGTTAATAGAGCATTATGCAGTCTATTTCTGGGGGTTTTTGTTACCCCTTTCTGTTTATTTAGCATACCCTTTAGAGTTCTGTTTGATCTTTCTATAACTGCTTGACCTGTATGATTATGTGGTATGCCTGTAATATGCTTTATATTGTAATAAGCAAAAACCTTTTTCATTTTAACAGAGACATATGATGGAGCATTGTCAGTTTTGATTTGTGCAGGTATACCCATGATGGCCATAACTTCTAGCAAATGAGTGATTACAGAATCAGCTTTTTCAGAACTCAAAGCAGTTGCCCATTGAAATCCTGAATAAGTATCAATAGTGTGGTGTACATATTTCAATTTTCCAAATTCTGCAAAGTGAAACACGTCCATCTGCCAGATTTCATTCCTTTGAGTACCTTTTGGGTTACATCCTGCTGGTAATGGCGTTTGATTGCAGAAGGAACAAGCAGGACATTTCTTTACTATTTCTTTGGCTTGTTGCCAGGTTATGGAAAAATCCTTTTTTAAGCCTTTATTATTGACATGATGTTTTTTATGAAATTCTGAGGCCTCCAGCACATTTCCTATCAATAATTTATCAATCTCATCATTGCCTTGTGCTAGAGGGCCTGGCAGACCAGTATGGGATCGAATGTGAGTTATATATAAAGGATGACTCCTTTTCCTGATTGTATCTTGTAATTGAATAAATAGTGAACTTAATTCTGAAGCATCAGGGATAAATTCTGCAGTCTCAATATGTAATACTATTCTTTCAGCATACTGAGAGTGAGTTACTATGTTGAGAGGTTCTGAAAAATCCATTAATACCAACAGAATAGCATACAATTCTGATTTTTGAAGATAATTATAAGGACTTTGAACCACTTTACTTAAATTTTCTGATTTGAAACCTGCCTTTCCTTGTTTTTTGGCATCTGTATAAAATGTATGAACTCCAGATATGGGTTTTTCTCATACAATTCGAGGCAAAATCCAATCAGCTCTCTTTATAAGATCAGTTCTATCGCTTTTGGAATATTTGCTGTTAATTTCTCCCAAAAAATTACTGCAAGCTCTTTGCCAAGGTTCACTTTCTGTCCATAATTTTTCAATGTCCTCCTTAGTTAAAAGTATGACAATTTCTGCTGGGTCTATTCCTGCTAATTGATGAAGTCTCAATTTTCCTTTCCAAATCAAGTCAGAGATTTTTTCCACATAAGTTTTTAATTTTTTATTTGGTTTATTTGGAAAAATATCAATTCTAATATAATATCTTCCCTCTGCATTAATACTCCTGTAGGAGAATGCCTAGAAGGTAAAATAACCAAAATGCAATCCATCTTTGGATCAATACGATCCACATGCCCTTCATGTACTTTCTTTTCTACCAAGGCCAATTCTTTCTCAGCTTCAGGTGATAATTCTCCTGGACTATTTAAGTCCTTGTCACCTTCTAAGGTTTTGAACAAATTATGCAGTTCATCATTTTTTACCCCAACAATAGTTCATAGATGAGAAATATCTCCAAATAATCTTTGAAAGTCATTAAGAGTCTGTAGTCTATCTCTCCTAATTTGCACCTTTTGGGGTCTAATTTTTTGTAGCTCTATTTTATATCCTAAATAATTAATAGAATCTCCTCTTTGTATCTTTTCAGGAGCAATTTGTAATCCCCAGCAAGGCAAAATTTTCTTTACCTCTTCAAACATTCTTTCTAAAGTATCTGCATTTGAGTCAGCTAGTAAAATATCATCCATATAATGATAAATTATAGATTTAGGAAATTTTTTATGTATCACTTCCAATGGCTGTTGTACAAAATATTGGCACAGTGTTGGGCTATTCAACATTCCCTGTGGGAGGACCCTCCATTGAAATCTTTTAACTGGTTGAGAATTATTATAAGTAGGCACTGTGAAAGCAAATCTTTCTCTGTCTTTTTCTTGTAAGGGTATTGAAAAGAAACAGTCTTTTAAATCAACAACTATGAGAGGCCATCCTTTTGGTAACAGAGTAGGCAGAGGAATTCCAGATTGTAGAGAGCCCATTGGCTGAATTACTTTGTTAATTGCTCTAAGGTCTGTTACCATTCTCCATTTACCAGATTTCTTTTTAATAACAAATACAGGAGAATTACAAGGGCTGGTTGATTCTTCAATATGCTGAGCATTTAACTGTTCTTCTACCAGCTCTTCTAAAGCCTGGAGTTTCTCTGTTGTTAAAGGCCATTGCTGGACCCATACAGGCTTGTCTGTTAACAGTTTTATAGGTAGAGCTGTTGATGTCTTTGGAAGATCATCAGTTGTTGTGCCCTGTTCTTGTATAATATGGATGGCTGGTGACCACTCAGAATAATGCCTTCTAATATTTCTCTCAGAAACATGTGCTAGTTTATGATTTGATTCTGAGATTGGAGGGATGTTAATCTGAGTATTCCATTGTTGCAACAAGTCTCGACCCCACAGGTTCATAGCTATGTTAGCCACATATGGTTTTAATTTTCCTCTCTGTCCTTCTGGACCTATACATTTGAGCCATCTTGCACTCTGTTTCACCTGAGATAATGTCCCAATTCCTAACAGTTGAACATTTACCTCCTGAAGAGGCCAAGTTGGATGCCAAAATTCTGGTGCAATTATGGTAACATCCGCACCTGTGTCTACCAGACCAGACAACAAAACACCATTTATTTTTATTGATAATTTTGATCTTTGTTCATTAATAGAAGTTTGCCAAAATATTTTCTTTATGTTTTCTCCTGAATTTTCTATTCTCTCTGTTTCATCATTCTGACCAGCATGACTTATTCCAATAGGCATTTGGTTGTTTAATTGCTCTGAGTAGGGGTTTCTTCTATGACTGCAGGAAAGGTTTGAACTGGATTTGCTATCGGGGCCTGCATGAGGCCCCTCTGGGAGTTTCCCAAAGAGGGAGGCAAAGGATTACCCTGTCTGTCCCTTGTTGATCTACATTCGTTGGTCCAGTGTTTTCCCTTACCACACCTTCTGCATACTCCAGAAGGAAGGGGCATTCTGTTGCCATTGTTCCTTGAAAAAACATTGTTTCTAGGAATGACCTGTTTACAGTCCCTTTTCAAATGTCCTTGCTTTCCACATCCAAAACATCTAACATTTCTCAAACCTTTTGAAATTGCTTCTCCTACCCACGTATCTTCATGCTCATGAGCTTCAACATTAACCGTGTCTCTAATCCAATCTTCCAAAGGTGCAGATCTTGCCTTTAATAGCCTGATTATTGTTTTGCATGCTGCATTCGCACTGTCAAAGGCCAAAGATTCAATTATTATCTTACTAGCTTCTGAATCCGGGACCATTCTCTTTACTGCTGAAGCCAGTCTTTGTAAAAAATCTGTGAAAGATTCTTTTGGGCCTTGTACAACTTTTGTAAATGACTCAGTTTTTTTTTCCTGGTTCCTCAACTCTGTCCCATGCATTCAAGGCTGCTGTTTGACATAAAATTAGGGTTTGGACATCATATAAACATTGTGTTTGTGCTGAAGCATATTGACCTTCTCCAATAAGCTGATCCTGGCAGACTTGTATTCCTTTATCCCTCCACTGTTTTTCTATGTTTTTAGCTTCGTCTTTGAACCAAGTTAGCCACTGAAGCCTTTGACTGGGTTCAAGAACAGCTTGTGCCAGCTCCCACCAGTCCTGTGGTACAATCCTATTATATGTTGACCAAGAGTTTAACATTTGCTTTACATATGGGGAATGCATGCCATAAGATTCTATTGCCTCCTTATACCTTTGTAAATCTAACATTTCAATTGGAGCCCAAATATTTTGTGTAGTCATTTGATCAGGCAACTGCTGTATGGTTACTGGATAAACTAAGGGTGACTGTGTGAAAACAGGCTTTCTTTCTGTAACCCTATGATCCATTCTTGAAGCAACTTCACTATTCGTTTCTTCTGTCTGAGTTTTTACAGGTTTAACAGGTTTTTCTAAAGCTGTGACCGTGACACTTAAATTGACTATCTTTTTAAATAGTAAAATGAGGATAAGCATAGTAATAAACTGTATAATTCGATCAACATTAATCTTCTCATATAGCTGTTCCATTGTCAGACTGTCTAAAATTGCAAACAAAGCCCAATTTTCTTCCAATGTACACAGAAAACCCATTTTTTTAATGTGGAAAAAAATTTTTTCTTTTAAATAGTTTCCTTTAAAATATCTGATATGTTAAGTGACTTACCAAGTTCTCGTAGAACAGTACCAATCTGAGGGAATTTCAAAACAGCCACCTAGTTTCCAAGGTGTGAATCCAGGGAGAGAGAGAGAGAGAGAGAGAGAGAGAGAGAGAGAGAGAGAGAGCATGCAAGAATCATAGCTGCAAGTTCTGCCTAAGAGCTTGAATCCAGCCACGTGTTCCCGCTTGAGCTTAGTCAAGCCTTGGCTCTGGCTACCTTAAGCTCCAACCACGTGCATTGGCTTTACAGGCAGGGCCTCTGTTCGGCAGGGCAGGCCTGAGTTGTTGTAGCACTGGCTTTAAGCAAGTAGCTCAAAGTTAGTCCGGCCTGAGGCCAAGCGGACCTGGGCCCGGGCTAGGGATCTGGCCGCCCTGGTGGGAAACCGGACCTGCCGCCAAGCCAAGTTAAGCGGTTTTTAATGGATTCTTGTCATGTTGGGCACCAAATGTAGATGTAACCAACTGTCTTATTAAATAAGATACACAGAGCTGATTCTGAGAAGAAAGCCAAGAGGTCAGAGCTAAGAGCCTCACCCTTCCTGCTTCAGTGATCCTCTTCAATCAAGAGAGCTCTCCGAAAAGGGGCCTACTTCCCGTGTGTATGTCTTTATATAGTCTAGCTGTTCTGCCTTCTCATTGGTTGTAAACCTAAACACGTGACTGCCTTGTCACTGCCTGTATGTACTGCCCTCCAGGTCCTTAAAGGCATGCGCCGCCACTGCCACACACTTGCTCTGGCTCTAATAGCTCTGACCCCCAGGCAACTTTATTTATTAACATACAATTAAAATCACATTTCAGTACAAGTAAAATACTACCACAGGGTCTATTTTGTTAGATATTAGGATAGCTGCACAAGCTTCATTCTTGAGTCCATTTGATTGAAATGTCTTTTCCCATTCTTTTATTCCAAGGTAGTGTCTGCCTTTGAAGTGGAGTTTTGTTTCCTGTATGCAGCAGGGTGAATACTGTTTACCTATCCATTTGTTATTCTTTGACTTTTTATAGGCTTATTGAGTCCATTGATATTAATGGATATTAATGACTACTGATTGTTAATTCCTTTTTTTTTTTTTTTTTTGGTGGTAGTGTTGTGTGTTTCCCTTCTTTGGGATTTGTTGGTGTGAAATTTATTGCCTATGTTTCATGGGTTTATCTAACATTTTTTAGGTTGGATTTTTCCTTGTAGTGCTTTTTGTAGGGCTATTATATCCAGAAAAACTCTCAATCACCATAGACAGAGTAAACAAAACATTCCATAATTAAACCAGATTTAAACAATACCTATTAAAAAATCCAGCCCTACAGAAAACACTAGAAGAAAAAATCCAACCTAGGGAGGTTAGACATACCCATGAAAACATAGGCAATAGATAAACCCAAACTAACAAATACCAAAGAATGGAAATATACAACAGTACCACCACCAAAAAACAGGAATTAACAATCCCCAGATAGGTTTTATTGGGGTGCACATTGTATCACCACATTTTCCCTTTTTTGTCTAAAATAATATTAGAAGGTTATAACTAACATGAGGAAAACTATATGCAATAAGTACAGTAAGTATATACTATATATGTAGTCAAGAACATTAACAATGTCTAGTCCATTAACATTTGACAGATTTAGACAGAAACTCCATTTTTTAGTCTATTTTGGTGAGTCCAAAATGTACCTAATTCACTTTTTATCCCCAATTGTATTATCAACTGAAAACTGTCTTTTAATATCTGTCAAATTTATACAGGTATAAACTTCTTAATGAATTTCTTTTCTGAATATGTTATCAAGAAAAACTATAACTCTCTAATCTTCAACTCCTTTGGAGACCTGAGAAGAAAATAATATTAGCTGAGTACAGGAAGTACAAACAAGTGACTTCCAAATAATGTGAGAAATGACAGAAACAGCTGACTGTCTGGAAAGTCACCCAATGTTTCTCTTCAATGTTGGAGCATCAGTCTTTGTCCTACAGGCCTAGCATGTCTGATAGACTCATCTGTGAAGCAGGATTTTCTAAAGGGCCTTCTTTCCTTGTCTTGGAAAGGTTCAGCAGTCCTTTCTTTTGTGTCCTGCTTGTCCATTTTGGACAGCATACTCTCAGCAGTTGAGACAAGGACATTTTCTTGCCCAGTGACTAACTTTTGCCACAAAGAAAGTAAACTTCATATGGAGTTTCTTCAATTCCCATCATCTTCTCTGAAGTAGATTGGTGATGCCAGGAGCAGACACACATCGTTGTCATAAAAAAAGAAAAAAAAATCTATGTTATTAAAATGTCTCAAATGTCATATTCTGTAGATCTCTGAAGTGTTTGAAGATGATTTATATATCTAAAATATATCTCTTGATCTTGAAAACCTACTTAACATAACCACAAGTTTGATTGTAATGACTATTAACTTTCATTTCTTTACATCTTAATCAATTGATAATAATAACTTTCAAGGACTAGCAATTTGCACTACATTGTTAAATGAACTGTATAGGTACAATATCTTGAACAAGATTAGAAATATATGTACAATATTTTCCAACAAAATCAATCTCAAATTTGTATCAATATATATAATTTGTAAAAAATATTTAAAATTTCAATTCAATGTAAAATATTTAAAATTAGTAGTTACTTTTTAAAAGTATATTCAATAATCTACCTTTTTACCTTATCATATCTATATCCTCCCGTTTTTTTCTTTTCAGAGTAGATTCAATAATCTACCTCCTATCTTTATCCTATATTTTCTTTTTTCAAAATAAGAACAAAGAATCTAATCTTTGTAATTAAACACCCTAAACAATGACAATTATCCATAACCCAGTGAATGACCAAAAAGCCAACCTCCCCACTCTTGGGAATGTGGGCTTTGTGTTCTTAAAATTACTTCCTGCTAATTATGGGATGAAGGCATCTTTAGGAGATCCTGAAAAGAAAATTTGGGTTTAAATGTTAAGTTCTGGCTATATCATTTGTTGTCCAGTTTCTGCACAATGGGAAAATGCAGGGCTTGTTCAAGTCCTTTGCTTGAGTAGTCTGTGAAGCTGTATCAACTCAACTAGCTGTCTCCAAATTGTCTTGAGTAATTAGTAGTCTAAAGCCAATCTTTGGATGGTGTTTGTTGGCTTAGTGGTATTATTGTCCTGATGGAACTGTCATTGTTGGGACCCATCATCTTTTTGGTGACTTCAAAGTCACTGTTAGGTGCAGTCATGGTTCCCTGTAGCAAACTGATAGAGATTTAAACCCAAAATCATGTACAGTGAGCTAGATGAAGGCTTTATTTCCCTAGGATTAGTTAGTTAAGCCCACCCTGCATTGATTGAGGACAGGTAAGGCCCCATATCCAGACTAGACAGACCAGGTCCCTAGCCCCTATATCCCAGGGGCACATTCTGTGTCCCTTCCCCAAGCCATTGGAATCTCAGCAGCTGGCTAGCTGCCTCTTCCCCTGCCCCCTTGCCAAGAAAACAGCCTCCCATGACAACAGTGAAAACGAGACATAAGCCTACCCTGAACTGATTGGGAAGAGAAAACAGGTCCCACCCTGCACGAATTGGGAAAAGCTGCTCCCCAAGACAGAGCCCACTGGTGCCCATTGGACTAAGACCTGCTCCCTGTGACACAGAATATATCAGCACAGAGCCTGGATTAGACCAAGAGCTTGCATTAGACCAAAAGTAACAATCAGACCAAAAGAGGCTCCCTGAGACATATACACAACTCGCACAGAGTGAAGGAAGAGATGGCTAGAAGCCAGTGCAAAATATAGTCAAGAACATAAAGACCAATATGGCACCAACAGAACCTAGTGGTGCTACATCGGCAAGACCTGAACATCGCAAAGCAGAAGAAGTAGAAGAAATAGACTTTAAAAGTGACTTTAAGAAGATGGCAGGGGCCTTTAAAGTGGAAATGAAAACTACACTTAAAGTATTTGAAGAAGGGATGGAGAGATGGCTCAGAGGTTAAGAGTACTGGCTGTTCTTCCAAAGGTCCTGAGTTCAATTCCCAGCAACCACATGGTGGCTCACAACCATTTGTAATGAGATATAGTGCCCTCTTTTGGCCTGCAGGCATACATGCAGGCAGAACACTATCTACATAACAAATAAATCTTTTAAAAAAAGAATTCGAAGAAAAGACAAAAAAAATTGGAAGAAATCAATAAAGGCTTTAAAGAAAGCCAAGAAAAAACAAGTAAGTAAAAAAGTCCAAGATTTGAAAAATGAAATAGGGGTAATAAAAAAGGCACAAATTGAAGGAAGGCTGGAAATGGAAAATCTGAATAAATGAACAGGAACTGCAGATGCAAGCATAACCAACAGAATGCAAAAGATGTAAGAGTGAATCTCTGGCATTGAAGATACAATACAGGAAATAGATTCATCAGTCAAAGAAAATTCTAAAGGCAAAAAAGTCATAACAGAAAACGTCCAGGAAATTTGGGACACCGTGAAAAGACCAAAACCAAGAATAATAGGGATAGACGAAGGTAAAGAATACCAACTGAAAGGCACAGAAAATATATTCAACAAAATCATAGAAGAAAACTTTCCCAACCTAAAGAAGGAAATGCCTATGAAGGTACAAGAAACTTATAGAACACAAAATAGACTGGATCAAAAAAAAAAAAAAGACTCCTCACCACATAATAATCAAACCACTAAACATATAAAATAAAGAAAAAATATTAAGAGCTGCAAAAGAAAAAGGCCAAGTAACATATAAAGGCATCATTAGTACTCTATATCAATATTAATATCATGACAAAAGTTTAACGAAATATATAAATCTTATAAATTTTTTTTTGGTTTTCGAGACAGGGTTTCTCTGTGTAGCTTTGCACCTTTCCTGGAACTCACTTGGTAGCCCAAGCTGGCCTCGAACTCACAGAGATCTGCCTGGCTCTGCCTCCCGAGTGCTGGGATTAAAGACATGTGCCACCACTGCCCTGGCTAAATCTTATAAATTTTGATGTAAATTTCATACCCTAAGTAAAGTTTTAAGGAGTCAAAATAAAACCAAAGAATTATGAGATTAGTGACAATAGAACAGTCCCTTAATTTGGGGTTTTCTTCTGTCCCATATCAGGTGGCTCTTCTGACATGAAACAGAGATTTTCCATTTTCTGTTAACAAGCATGCTTGGGTTTAGAGAAGGAGAGAGCCATGTTCCAACTCCAAAGCCAGCTTTAATTTTTAATTGAACTGGGAATACATAAAGACCATCTGTATTATATGCCTGTAGAGAACAGCAGAAGCAAACATTTTGGAAGAATTATGAAATTATATTCTGTTATATATGTAGTATATCAATAGGCCAATTTACTCTTTTTTCTTGGGACATTTTTTTTTTCTGGACGATTTGTCCTTTTTCTTCAGTTGTCTCATTTGTCCAGTGTTCTTCAGATTCCTTAGCCTTCATTCTCCTGAAAGACAAAAATAAAAACGCTTCCCCAACCCTAACTTTGGGGAGGTTCCTTTTTGGCAAGTTATATCCAATTTAATGAAAAGAATTTGTTAGTGGTATAAGTTAATTTAAATTGAATGGTCATGCTGATTGATGAACCATCACCTCTTCCAATTACGAGGTCTCTCTTATTTAAATCAAACCTTTATCAATTTTGATGGTATATACAGCTTATCTTCTCCTATAGAAACAAAATCAAACCTTGTCCCCAATGTAATATACACATCCTGGTTTCCTCTTTGAGGTCAGTGCATCTTTAAAGTATACAGAGTGATTTAATTCTGTAGTTTTTTTCAGTTATCCCATGTATCTCCACAGCTATTGTTCCTTTCTCACTGGCATTGACAAAATTCAAAATTAATACAGCATTATGTAATATATTTCTAGGTGATTTTGTTACCCCTCTCTGTTTATTTAGCATATCCTTTAGTGTTCTATTTGATCTTTCTATAACTGCTTGGCCTGTAGGATTATGTGGTATATCTGTAATATTCTTTATATTGTAATGAGCAGAAAACTGTTTCATTTTACCAAAGACATATGCTGGAGTATATTACTTTTAATTTGTAGAGGTATATGCATGATATTCATAACTTCTAGAAAATGTATGATTACAGAGTCAGCCTTTTTAAAGCTCAGAGCAATTGCCCATTGAAATCCTGAATAGGTATCAATGATGTGGTGTACATATTTCAATTTTCCAAGTTCTACAAAATGAAACACATATATCTGCAAGATTTCATTACTCTGAGTAATATATAAGGGATGTTTCCTATTCCTGATTATATCTTGTAATTGAGTAAATAATGAAGTTATTTCTGACTCATCAGGGATAAAATCTGCAGTTCCAATAAATAAGACTACTCTTTCAGCCTACTGAGAGCCTGTAACTATGTTCAGAGGTTCTGAAAAATCCATTACTAACTTTAGAATAGCATATAATTACTATTTTTGAAAGGAATCATAAGGACTTTGAACCACTTTACCTAAATTTTCTGATTTGTAACCTGCATTTCTTTGTTTGTTTGCATCTGTATAAAATGTAAGGACTCCAGATATTGGCATTGCCTGTACAATGTGACGCGGGATCCTGTTAGCTCTCTTCATAAGTTTAATTCTATCACTTTTGGGATATTTGTTGTTAATCTCTCCTAAAAATTACTGAATGCTCTTTGTCAAGCTTCACTTTCTGTCCATAATTTGTCAATTTCATCATCAGTTAAAGGTACTAAAATTTCTGCTGGGTCTATTTCTGGTAGTTGACAAAGTCTCAATTTTCCTTTTAAAATCAACTCAGAGATGTTTTCCACATATGTTTTTAATTTTTTACTGTTTATATGGTATAAATATCCATTCCAGTACACTATCTTGCTCTGGGTAGGGGTTTCTTCTGTGATGACAGGAAAGGACTGAACTGAATTTGTCATGGGGGTCTGCAAGAGGCCTCTCAGGGAGTTTCCCAATGGCAAAGTCAAAGGATTATCTGTAGATGTAACCAACCATCTTATTAAATAAGAAACACAGAACCAATGCAAAGAAGAAAGCCAAGAGGTCAGAGCTAAGAGCTAAAACCTTAGCCTTCATCCTGCGGTGGTCCTACCTCTCTGAAAGAGAGGTACTTCCTGTGTTAAAGTCTTTATATAGACTTTCTATTCTGCCTTCTCATTGGTTGTAAACCCAACCACATGACTGCCTCGTCACTGCCTGTCTATATAGACCTCCAGGTCTTCTATGGTTAGTATTGAGATTAAAGGTATGTGTCTCCAATGCTGGCTGTATCCCTGAACACACAGAGATCTACCTAGCTCTGCCTACCAAGTGCTGGGATTATAAGCATATGCCACCACTGCCCAGCTTTCCTATGGCTTGCTAATAGCTCTGACCCCCAGGCAACTTTATTTATTAACATACAAATAACATTTTAGTACAAAATAAAATATCATATTTCCCCTTTTTTATTTTAATAAAAAGAAAAAAGGAAAAAGCTTATAACTAACATAAGTAAAACTATATACAAAAGTACAATAACTATATACAATATATACAAGTAATAAATACCTAAACAATGTCTAGTCCATTTGTATTTGACAAATCCAGAGAAAATAATTCCATTATCTATCCTATTTTGGTAAGTCCAAAATGTATCTAATTCACTTTCTATCCTAATTAATCTTCAATTATAACTAACTAAACTTCAACTCCTTCAGAGACCCAAGAAGGAAATAATATTAGCTAACAAAAATAAAAACAGGAAATACATGCAAGCAACTTCCAAAAAATTGTGAGTTGACAGAAACAGCCAGCTGCTTGGATAGTCATCTGAGGTTTCTCCTCAGTGTTGGAGCATCATCTTCAGCCTATAGGCTTAGTATATCTGACAGACTCATTTGTGAAGTAGGATGTACACAAGGTCAACAGTTCAACCTCACATTGGGTGAGAGCAGTCCATATACCAGAAACACCTGAATTCCACTAGTGTCATGTCATGATTCAGGATTTTAAATTCTGGAAATTGTTGATGGTTTTTTAATTCAGCTGTCCATTCTTCTTGGCTATGTGTGTATGTGGCTTCATTTCAGTATCCTGTTCTTCTCCACATCCCTCTATTAAGTGCTATTCTACTATTGAGTGGCATGAGCTTATTTACTCTTCAAGAATAACTGTTTCAGCTGCTGTTCCATTGCACATCAGAAGCCATCGGCCCACTGCCTGTTCAGCTGCCTTCGAAGAAAAGGGCACTGTACATTTTCTGGATTGTGAAGGCCACTTCAGGGATGGTGCCATATTGTCCTGGCCTCAGAAGATGCCTTTTGATAAAACCATAACCACACTTGTTTTGACAAGAATCAGTAGTCCTTTGTTTTGTGTCCTGTCTGTCCATTTTGTCAGCAGTTGATTCGAGGATACTTTGTTGTCCAAGGGCTAAATTTTGCCACAATGAAAGTTAACTCCAATTGCAGTTTTTTCAGTGCCCATATTTTTTCTGAAGTAGATTGGTACTGCCAGGAGCCAACATGTCTCATAACAAAAAAGAAAAATTTTCTAAGTTATTAAAACATTTTAAATGCCATATTCTGTAGATCTCTGAAGGGTTTGAAGATGATCTGTCTATCTAAAATATATCTGCTCAATCTTGAAAGCATACCTAATATGATTACAAGTTCTATTGTAATGTCTAACTACTAACTTTCATTTCTTTATATCCTAATAGTTGGTAATAACAACATTCAAGGATCAGAAAATTGCATTACATTGTTAAATGAATGGTATAAGTACAACTAAAAATATACATATAGCATTTTCTAACAATATCAATTTCAATATATATAATTTGTATACAATATAAAACAATCCAATCCAATGTAAAGTATTTACATTTTTCCTTTCTTTTTCTTTTTTTAAAACAAGAACCTTAAATCTAATCTCCTTTGCTTAGCCCTTTTCCTAACCCTTGACAACAACTTGTAACCAACCCCCCTAATCAATGAAAATTATCCCAGACCCAAAACCCATTAAAAGACCATAGCTTTCCTATGGCTTGCTAATAGCTCTGACCCATGGGCAACTTTATTTTTTAACATACAAATAACATTTTTGTACAAAATAAAATATCACCATAATTATCTTGTCTGTTCCTTATTGATCTACATTCATTAGTCCAATGTTTGCCTTTCCCACAACTTCTTCATATTCCAGAAGGGAGGGCAATTCTCTTGTCATTGTTCCTTGAAAAAACATTGTTTCTAAGAATCTCCTGTTTACAGTACCTTTTTAGCTGACCTTGTTTACCACAATTGAAATACCTGACATTAATATTTTTCTTCAAACCTCTGGAAATCACTTTTCCTATCCAAGCATCATCACGGTCATGAGATTCAATATTAATTGTATTTTGGATCCATTCTTCCAAGAGTGTTGATCTTGCCAATAATGGCCTAATTGCCCTCTTGCACTGTGTATTAACATTTTCAAAAGTCAGAGTTTCAATTATTATCTGTCTAGCTTCTGAATTTGGTATAATTCTATTTACTGCCTTTGTAGGAAATTCATGAAGATTTCTTTTGGGCCTTGGATAACTTTTGTAAATTACTCAATTTTCTTTCCCATTTCTTTAATTCTGTACCAAATATTCAACACTGCCATTTGGCATAAAATTAGGGTGTGGTCATTATATAAAGATTGTCTTTTTATATCAGCATAGTCACCTTTTCCAAGAAGTTAATCTTGTAAGTTTTCTATACCTCTAGCCCTACTTCGTTGTTCAATTGTCTTAGGCTCATCTTTCCACCAGGTCCTCAATTGTAACTGTGGAGAGCTTCTAGGACAGCTCTAACCAAATCTTTCCAGTCACGAGGGTTAATTCTATTATAAGTTGGCCACAAGTTCAACATTTGCTTTACAAATGGAAAATGCATACCATATGAAACTATAGCTTTCTTGAATCTCCTCAAATCTAACATTTGCCCAGGAGTCCAATCATCTTGTACACAGCCTTGAGCATTTGGCAGTTCCTGTAAGGTTACTGAACAGATTAAGGTGGATGATCTGAAAGCCAACGCCATTTGTTTATGATGATATAATGCAATGCTGAGATTGGCTCACCTTTAAATTCTTCTGTCTGGGTCTGAATTTCTCTATGATCTGTTTTAACAAGTTCTTCTAAAACTTTTAGCTTGGCATTCACATTAACCAACTTTTTTTAAATGATAAAACAAAAATGATCAAACGAATAATATTTATAATTGATGTTATGTAAATCCCATAAACATTAATTATCCTCTCATTTAATTGTTCCATTTTCAGACCACCTCATGTGTTATCAAACAGAAACCAAATTCCCTCCATTGTAAAAATATTTCTCATTTTTTAATGTGGGAAATATCTCTTTCAACTAATAACTCTCTTTAAGAAATTGTAATTTAAAGCCAGGCGGTGGTGGTGCATGCCTTTAATCCCAGCACTTGGGAGGCAGAGGCAGGTAGAACTCTGTAAGTTCGAGGCCAGCCTGGTCTACAGAGCGGGATCCAGGAAAGGCACAAAGCTACACAGAGAAACCCTGTCTCAAAAAACAAAACAACAAAAAACAAACAAAAAAATCATAATTTAATCATCAAATTTGCCTAAAATGACAATTCAGATGTGAGGCTGACTGTTTCTGCATATAGCAGTAGAAGTCTGAGCGAGGTTCAAGGCTGCTACTTAGTGTGATAGAGGGAGCCCACAACCCACCAGGAGAGAAGAAGCCAAAGAGACTCTGGCCTACATGAGGTGGAGATCCATCTGCATGCAGTTTGGGCCTGAGCTGGGGAACTGGAAGGGCACCAGCACCTTTTAATGAATTTGTGCTACAAAGATTGATTCACCAGATGTAACATAAACAGATACAAAAAATGAAATAACCCCCTGTATCTTATCTGATCACTATGACTTGAAGTCAGGACTCAACAACAACACAAATTACAGAAAGCCTGAAAACTCATGGAAACTGAACAACACTCAACTGAATCTCCACTGGGTCAAGGAAGAAATAAAGAAACTAAAGCCTTCTTAAAATTCAATGAAAATGAGCATACAACATACCCAAACTTATGGGACACTAAGAAAGCATTACCAAGTTGAAAGTTCATAGAACTAGATGCCTAAATAAAGAATTTGGAGGAATTTCACATTTAGTGACTTAAAAGCACACCCAAATGTTCTAGAACAAAAAGAAACCAACTCACTCAGGAGTAGTAGATGACAGGAAATAATAAAAACAAAATAGAAACAAAGAGAACAATATAAAGAATCAAGGAAATAAAAAGTTGGTTCTCTGAGAAAATCTACAATATAGACAAACCCTTATCCAAACTAACCAAAAGATTGAGAATATCCAAACTAACAAAATAAGAAATGAAAAGAGGAACATAATAACAAACACTGAGGAAATCCAGAGAATTATTAGGTCACACTTCAAAAAGCTATACTCCACAAAATTGGAAATTCTAAAAGAAATGGACAATTCTCTTGGCAGGTACCACATACTCAAATTAAATTAAGAGCAGATGAACAATGTAAATAGACCTATAAGCCCTAAAGAAATAGAAGCAGTCATTAGAATTCTCCCAACCAAAAAAGGCCCAGGGACATGTGGTTTCAGTGTAAAATTCTTCCAGAATTTCAAAGAAATACCAATACTCCTCAAATTGTTCCACACAATAGAAACAGGAGAAACATCACCAAAGTCTTTTCATGAGGCTACAGTTACCGTGATACCCAAACCACACAAAGATGCAACAAATAAAGAGAATTATAGAATACTCTCCCTTATGAACATTGATGCAAAAATACTCAATAAAATACTGGCAAATCACCATCATGATCAAGTAGGCTTCATCTCAGTGACGCAGGGATGGTTCAGCATATGAAAATCTGTTAATGTAATCCACAATATAAACTAAAAGAAAAAAGTAACCCACATGATTATATCATAAGATGCTGAAAAAGCCTTTGACAGTAATCTAACACCCCTTCATAATAAAGGTGTTGGAGATATCAGGGATAAAGGAACAAACCTAAACATAATAAAAGCAATATATAGGAAGACAAAAGCCAACATCAATTTAAATGGAGAGAAACTCAAAGTGATTCCACTAAAACCAGGAACAAGACAAAGCTGTCCACTCTACCCATATCTACTTGACATAATACTTGAAGTTCGAGGTAGAGTAATAAGACAATGAAAAGAGATCAAAGGAACACAGATTAGAAAGAAAGAATACAAGCTTTTGTTATTTGCAGACTATGTGATTATATACACAAGGAACCCCAAAAATTCTACCAGGGAACTCCTACAACTGGGAAACACCTTCAGTAATGTGGCAAGATACAGGTTATCCCCCCTCCCAAAAAAATCCCAGTACCTTCTTATACACAAAATATGAATGGGCTGAGAAAGGAATCAGAGAAACAATACCCTTTACAATAACCAAAAATAATATAAAATATCTTGGAGTAACTCTAACCAAACATGTAAAAGACCTGTGTGACAAGAACATTGTCTTGGAAGAAAGAAATTGAAGAACACATCAGAACATGGAAAAATCTCCCATTCTCTTAAAATAGGCAGGATTAACATAGTAAAAATATTACCCAAAGCAATCTACAGATGCAACTCCCATCAAAATCCCAACACAATTCTTCAAAGACCTCGAAAGTACAATATTCAACTTTATATGAAAAAAACAAAACAAAAACAAAAAACAGAAAAACGCAGGGTAGCTAAAACAGTCCTGTACAACAAAGGAACTTTTGGAGGCATCACCATCCTTGGCTTCAAGCTCTACTATTGAGCTATAGTAATAAAAACCATCATGTATTGGCATAAAAACAGACACGAGGATCAAGAGAATTGAATCAAAGACCCTGACATAAATCCACAAACCCATGAACATTTGATTTTTGACAAAAAGCCAAAGTTGTACAATTGAGAAAAGGAAGCACCTTCAACAAATGGTGCTGGCATAACTGGATGTTGACATGTACAAGAACTCAAATGGGTTTACACCTGTTGCCAAGTACAAAACTCAAGTCAAAATGGATCAAAAAACTCAACATAAATCTAGTTATACTGAACCTGATGGAATAGAAAGTGAGAAGTAGCTTTGAATGTATTGACACAGGAGACTACTTCCTGAATATAAAATCAGTAGCACAGACACTGAGATTGACAATTAATAAATGGGACCAAATGAAACAGAAAAAATTCTCTAAGGCAAAAGACATGGTCAATAAGGCAAAATGGCAGCCTACAGAATGGGAAAAGATTTTCACCAGTACCACATCTGATAGGAGGCTGATCTTCAAAATATATAAAGAACTCAATAAACTAGACATCAAAATACCAAATAATTTAATTAAAATTGAGTACAGATCTAAACAGAGAATTCTCAACAGAGGATTCTCAAATGGTCGAAAGACAATTAAGGAATTGTTCAACATCCTTAGTCACCAAGGAAATGCAAATCAAAACAACTTTGAGATACCATCTTACACATGTCAGAAGTGCTAAGATAAAAGACACTGGTGATAGTTTGTGTTGGAGAGGATGTGGAGTAAGGGGAATACTCTTCCACTGTTGATGGGAGAGCAAACTTGTATAGCTACTTTGGAAATCTATGTGGCAGTTTCTCAGAAAATCGGGAATCAATCTACCTCAAGACTCGGCAATAACTGTCTTGGGTATATACCCAAAGGATGCTCAAACATACTGCAAGGAAACTTATTCAACTAGTTCATAGCAGCACTATTCATAACATCCAGAACCTGGAAATACCCTGGATACTCCTCAGCTGAAGAATGGATCAAAAAATACGGTACATTTCCACAATAGATTATTACTTAGTAGTAAAAAATAATGCCATCATGAAATTTTCTTGCAAGTGGATAAAATTAGAAAATGTCATCCTGAGTGAGGTAACCCAGACCCCAAAGACAAACATGGTGTGTACTCAATCATAAGTGGATATTAAATGTAAAGCAAAGGATGACTAGAGTACAATTCATAACCCTACATAAAAGCTAGGTAAAAAGGAGAACCCTGGGAAGAATGGTTGGATTGCCCAGGGAATGAGAAATGGATAAGATATCCTTGGTAAACTGGGCCTGGGGGGTAGAAAGTAAGGACTGGGGGATAGGAAGATGAGGGATTGGGATGGCTGAGTTGAGGAGGAATAGAGAGGGAGAGCAATGGAAGAGATATCTTGATAGAGGGGGTCATTATGGAGTTAGAGAGAAAACTAGTGACAGGGTAACTCCCAGGAATCTACAAGGATGACCTCAGCTAAGACTCCTAGCAATAGTGGAGAGGGTACCTTAACTGGCTTTCTTCTGTTATCAGATTGGTGACTACCCTAATTTTTATCCTAGAACCTTCACCCAATAACTGATGGAAGCAGATGGAGAGAACCACAGCCAAGCACTGGGCTAAGCTCCTGGAGTCCAGTTGAAGAGAAGGAGGAGGGATTATATGAGCAAGGGGGTGAAGATCATGATGGGTAAACCCACAGAGACAGCTGATCTGAGCTTGTGGGAGCTCACACACTCTACACTGACAGCTAGGGAGCCTTCATGGAATCCTTCTAGGTCATCTGCATGTGGGTGACAGTTATGTAGCTTGGTCTGTTTGTGGGGCCCCAACAGTGGGACCAGGGCCTGTCCCTGGCACATGAGCTGGCTGTTTGGAACATATTCCCTACAGTGGGATACCTTGCTTAGCCTTAATGCAATGCAGGGAGTGAGCTTGGTCCTGTCTCAACTTGATATGCCATGTTTTGTTGACTCCCATGGGAAGCTTTACCCTTTCTGAGGAGTGTATGGTGGGGTAGAAAAGAGGTGGGGAGAGGGAATGGGAGGAGATGAGAGAAGGGAAAATGTGTTTGGTATGTAAAATTAAAAAAGTTAATAAAAAGAGTGAAAGAATGAATCTGTCTTTCCACATATATGTATATAAAATACTTCTTTCAAATTAAGTTTGTTGTGCTTTCCACTTTTGAAGTTTAGTTAATTCCAGATGTAGTAATAAGCATCACAGGTATCCTGTCAGCACATTCTTGTAGGCAGTTTCAGTTTGCCATACACTACCTGAGCAGAATGGCTTTCTGAGTCTTGGTAGACACTTCCATGTGGTGCTCATAGTGGCCTTATTTTTACTTGCAAATTACTACCATGAAGAAATTGTTGTCCCACGCTGGTGACATCTCTAGACATAGCCTGTCCTTCTGTCTTGAATTTGTAGTATGCTTTGTGTAATTATCCACAAAAACATTCACTTACTTGTTCTTTTGTATGCACACCTTTCAGCAATAATAAGATTCAGCTCTTCATTTTCCAAGGGAGTTGCATTTTCACATTCTATATGTGGTAGCCTGCCATTAAGGGAAGTTTGCTCATGGCCCTATACAGAATCCAAATTTTAATGATGTTGATAACTGTCAGAATTTTAAATGATTTGGCAGGAACAACTTATAACTTTAATCTTCTTCATTTCCTTTTCTCACCAATTTTCTGTTTTTCATATGTTTTATTTTAACTTTTTTCTTTCTCTGTTGTCCTGAATCAGAACCTGCATTATTTTGAATGCAAGAAATAGTCTACACTTGGTTGTTCTATTGTTCCACATGTGCTGTGACATACATACATCCACACAAACATACTAATCCTTAGACCTAGAATGAAATTTAAATGGTACTAAGGAATAGACCTTGTGTTCCCTTATAGGCTTTTTTAACTGAAAAATGCTACAAATTTTTCTGCTACTAGTCAGAGAACCTGTACCCTTTCTTCTAGAATCTCTTTCTTTGGATCTCCCTAAAGATCTGCTTACTGACTTCTATGAACCCTCCAGTTGCCCAAAATGTCTCTACTATTAAGTTCCAACCAAATAAATATTTTTACTCCAGGACCTTTTCCCTTAATGACTACCTAAAGCCCCATCCACCAACTGCATTGGACCCATCCCCTTTTCTCTCAGTCCTTCTCCTCTTTGGAAAACACAGTCTACTTCTTATAAGAGAAGGGGTACCTTTTTACATTGATGATGTTTGGGATTCTACAACCTACACCTGCTTCTTTGTAGAGATATTCTTAATGCTCTATATGCCTGATAGTCTGAAATAGAGACTTTATCCTCCTCTTCTTATTCTCCTGCTACTTAGGACTCCTCATGGAATAACTCATTTATGTTCCAAAATCTCCTCCTCCTATAATACTGCTCTATAAATTTTTTTTTGAGACAGGGTTTCCTTTTGTAGCTTTGTATCTCTCCTGGAACCCACTCTGTAGCCCAGGCTGGCCTTGAACTCACAGAGATCTGCCTGCCTCTGCCTCCCAAGTGCAGGAATTAAAGGTATGCACCACCACCATCACCCAGCTTAGAAGGTTCTTTACAAACACAGTTCATAACACTTCTGAGAACCTGCTCCTATTCTCCCAAAACTCTGTGTTTCATTTTCCTTTTATCCAACATGGACTCTCCAGCTGCTTCAGGGTTAATTAAGACATATTTTCTCAAAATTAGTGTGAACAGTTAAAAGCAACCAAATTGGACAAAAATATTGACAAAATGCACAGGAGAAATGTCTCTTAGTCCAACATATGCTGTTGGTAAAAGTTCACCTACAGAATGAAATAAGATCCATATCTCTTAGCTTGTTCAGACAAAAATTAAGTGTGATTCAAGATAGTCTTTCAAAACCTGAAACACTAAAACTGCCAGAGGAAAATACAAAGAATACACTTGAAATTACAGGTATAGGAAGAACTATGAAGAGGACTTCAACAGTATGGTAAATTGTTATCAATATCAATAAATGACACTGCATCAAATTAGTACATGCATAGCCAAGGAACTGTTATCAGAAAAATCAGAAAGCCTACTGAATGAGAGAAAATTATTGCTACTTATACATCAGAGAATATTTAATATCCAGAATATATAATGCAATGAGAAAACAAAACACTTCAATACAAACCTGCTAGTCAATAAATACTGTACTAAATAAACAGATAGTTCTCAGAAAAGAAATAAAAAGACCAATAAATATTGTTTTTAATGTTCAACATAGTTATTAGAGGAATTTGCAGTAAACCACTTTAATATTTCTTTTATTTTTAACCCACTCAGAATGATTATATTAAGAAAACAAATGAAGACTCATCCTTAGGCTATAAAAAAATCAGGAATGCAAACATAAGTCTGATGGGAGTAGTAACTGGTAGAGTCACTATGGAAATTGAGGTGAAAATTAATAAAAAAAATAAAACAAAAGAATCACCATCTATACTATTTTTAGGAATATATATATATATATATATATATATATATATATATATATATATATATATTACTCTTAAAGTACAATCCTAATAAGTCTTAACCATAAAAACCTGGAGTCAGACATCTAAGGTGAAAGCTAAAAGATCAGAGTAGCAGAGCAGTCAGCCACTAGAGACTTCTTACCTCTATAAAATCTCAGACCAAATGGGGGGGAGATCCTATCTCTATGAATCCTCAAACTGAATGGGGACAGGTCCTGTCTCCACCCACCTTATATTCCTATTTCTACCTCCACAGTGCTGGGATTAAAGGTATGAGCCTCCCATATGCTAGAATCAAAGCATTATCCTCCCTAGTGCTAGGATTAAAGGTATGAGCCTCCCATACACTGGGATCAAAGGCATTATACTCACTAGTGCTGAGATTAAAGGTGGGCACCACCACCACCCAGCTCTGTTTCTCTTTTAGAATAATTCAAGCTCTTGTAGTCCAAGGTGGTCTTGAACTCCTGATCTTCCTGTTTCCTCCTCCCAAGTGCTGAGATTAAAGGTGTGTGCCACCACTGCCTAGGCTATATGATTAACTAGTGGCTAGCTCTGCCCTCTGATCTCCAGGCAAGCTGTATTGTCAGAACAAAATATCATGCAACATTTCTCCCTTTCGGTCTAAAATAAAAAGTGAATATTTTAAGTAACATAGAAAAATTATATACAGTAAGTATAGTAACTATACATAAATATCTACAGGCAATAACATTAACAATACATTAATAATGTCTAGTCTATTAGCATTTGACAAATTCAGAGGAATACTCCATTATATAACATATCTTAGTGAGTCCAAATTCTTGTACCTAATTCACTTCCTATCCTAACTTACATCACCAACCCAAAACTATCTCTTTATGTCTCTCAACCTTATACACTTTATACCTCTTTAGTGACTTTCTTTTCTGAGTCTGATAACAAGGAAAACTATAACTATAGCTATCTAGTCTTCAAGTCCATCAGACACCTGAGAAGGATGTAATATTACCTGAGCAAACAGGAAGTGTTGAGCAAACAACTTCCAAAAATAAGAAATGACAGAAACAGCTGACTGCCTGGATAGTCACCCAAGGTTCCTCTGCAATGTTGGGGCATCCATCTTTGGCCTACAGGCCTAGAATATCTGACAGAGTTTTGTGGGAAGCAGGATTTTTGAAAGACTGTCCCACCTTGTCTTTTCAATGTTCTGAAGTCACTATCTTTTCTGACTTGCTTGTCCAATTTGGACAGCATACTGTCAGCAGTTGAGGCAAGGGAACTTTCTTGCCCAGTCACTAAATTTTGATACAAAGATGTAAACTCCATATGGAGTTTCTTCAATGCTCATTACCTTCTTTGAAATAGATTGGTGTTGTTAAGAGCAGACATGTCTCGTTATCATAAAAAGCTTACATTATTAAAAAAAATCTTAAATGCCATATTCTATAGATTTCTGGTGCTTGAAGACCACTTGTCTATCTAAAATATATATCTGTTTGACCTTGAAAACATACCCAACATGACTACAAGTTTGATTGTAATAAGTGACTAAATACTAACCTGTATTCCTTTATTATCCTAAATAGTTTGTAATAATAACTTTCAAGGACTAGGCATTTATGTTACATTGTTAGATGAGCTATTTATGTACAATACCTTGAATGAGAGCAGAAAATTATGTACAGAATGTTCTAACAAAAAATAACTTTAAATTTCTATCTATATACAAAATTCCATATCAATGTAAAATATTTAAAACTAGTAGTTGCTTTTTTGGTTTGAAAGTTGATTCAATAATCTACCTTTTCATCCTATTATTTCTATAACATATATACAATATAACAAAAGTAATCTCAAATTTGTATCAATATGCAAAAATCCAAGCCAATATTTAAAACTTTTTGGTAATTGCCTTTTTGGTCTAAAAATAGATTCAATACTCTACCTTTTTATCCTATTTCTATATCCCCTCTTTTTCTTTTTAGAACAATATCCTGAATCTAGTCTCTTTTTTTTTCAACCTTTTCCTGACCATTATCAATAACAACTTGTAACCAATGCCCTTAAATCATGACAAATATCCCTAACCCACTAAATTATCAAAACTGCCCACCCCGCCTGTTGAGAATTGAGGCGTTGTGTTCTTAAAATTACTTCCTGCTGTCTTGGGGTGACTATATCTTTAGGAGACCCTGAAAAATTGGGATAATTGTCACATCCTGGGAGAATTAGCTCTATTAATTGTTGTTCAGTTTCTGTGTAATGGGAAAGGGCAGAGCTTGTCTCAAGTTCTGGCTAGAGTAGTCTGTGAGACTGGATCATCTCTCCTAGCCATCTTGAAATTGTCCTAAGCAGTTTGTACTCCAAGCTTATTTTTAGCTTTTGTTTGTCAGCTTAGTACTGTTAACATAGTCCAGGTGGAATCATTATTGTGGCGTCACATTCTCCTTTTGGAGACTTCAAATGTCACTGTTAGGCATGGTCATGGTTCACTATTAAAAACAAGAGGCCAATTTCCTTATTTTGGGGGCTATTTCTTCTGCATGATTCATCTTTTTCTTCAGATGTTTCATTTGTCCAGTGGTCTTCAGATTCTTTAGCTGATTGCCTTTATTCTCCCAGAAAGAGAAAAACAAAACCCTTCCCCAAACCTTACTTTGGCAAGTTTCCATTTTGGCAAGTTGTACATAATCAAATGAAAATAATTTGTTAGTCTTATAAGTTAGTTTAGATTGAGTGGTCATGTTGGTTGATCAATTATTACCTTTTCTAATGAAGATGTCTCTAATGTTCAAATGTAGTCTTTATCAATTTTGATGGTATCCGTAGCTTTTCTTCTCCTGTGGAAATAAAAGTGAAACTTCTTACCTAATGTAACACATATCCTGGTTTCCATTCTGAAGTCAATATATCTTTAATGTATACAAGTTGATTTAATTCAGTATTTTTTCCATTTTCCAATGGTTTTCAGCAGCTTTTGTTCCTTTCTCATTAGCATTTAGAAAATTTATAATTGATAAAGTATTATGCAATCTATCTCTGGGGGTCTTATTACCCCTTTTTGTTTACTAAGCATATCCTCTACAGTTCAATTATATCTTTCTATAATTTCTTGCCCTGTAGGATTGTGTGATATGCTTGTAATATGTTTTATATGCTTGTATTTATGTTGTAGTATGCAAAAAGCTGTTTCATTTTACTAGAAACATATGCTGGAGCATTGTAAGTCCTAATTTTTATATGGATACACATGATGGCTATGACTTCTAATAGATGTGTAATTACACAATCAGCCTATTTGGAAGTCAAAGCAGTTGCCCATTGAAATCTTAAGTATGTATCTATGGTATGATGTACATATTTTAATTTTCCAAACTCTGCAAAATAAAACATGTCCATTTGCCAAATTTTATTTTTTAAGTATCCTTTATGTTACTTCTTGAAGGTAGTGGAGTCGATTATAAAAGAAAAGAGGAGGACATTTTCTTATAATTTTCTTGGCTTGTTGCCAAGTGAAGGAAAAATCCTTTTTCAAAAGTGTGCTATTGATATGGTGTTTTTTTTTTTTTTATAAAATTCTGAGGCCTCCAGCACATTTCCTATTAATAATTGTTCCATTTCATTATTGTCTTGTGCTAGAGGGTGTGGAATCCATGTATAGTATCTAATATGTTTTATATATATGGGATGATTCCTATTTCTGACTAGTTCCTGTAATCATATATATATATATATATATATATATATATATATATATATATAGTAAAGTTAATTCTGATTCATCAGGAATAAGTTCAGTAGTTTCAATGTGAAAAACAACTTTTTCTACATATTGAGAGTCAGTAAAGATATTAAGAGGTTCAGTAAAATCCATTAATACCAGGAGTTAGCATTTAATATTGGTTTTTGAACAGAATCATAAGGGTTTTGAGCTATTTTACTTAAATTTCCTGATTTACAACCTGCCTTTTCTGGTTTATTTGCATCAGTATAAAATGGAGGGGCTCCAGAGATTGGTGCTTCCTGCACAAAATGAGGAATTGCGCAGTCACTGAAGAATCCAGTCACTTCTCTTTATAAACTTAATTCTTTTGCTTCTGGGATATTTATTGTTAATCTTTCAAAATATTACTGTAAGATCTCTGACAATTTTAATTTTCTCCCCATAAAGAGGAAATTGTAGCATTAGTAAAAGGTACAATTTCTTCTGGATCCACTCCTGTCAATTGATGAAATCTTAATTTTCCTTTTACTAATGCTACAATCAACTCAAAAACCTTTTCCACATAGGTCTTCAATTTTTTTACTCTGTGTGGTAAATATATCTGTCCTAAAATAATACCTTTTTTTCTGTATTAAAATTCATGTTGGGAAATAAGTAGAGGGTAAAATAACAAAGATGTAATGTAATCAATCTCTGGATCCAAATGATCCACATGTGCATCATGTAATTCTTCCCTATCAAATCCAATTTTCTCTTAGCATCAGCTGATAATTCTTTTGGACTAGTTAAGTTATTTTCACTTTTTAAGTTTTGAAACAAATCACCCAGTTCTTGAGTTATTACCTTAATAGTAGGCCATAGATGGGCAACGTCTCTTAGCAATTTTTGAAAGTCATTAAGAGTCCACAGTTGATCTCTCCTAATTTGTACCATTTGGGCTTGAATTTTTTGTAGACCTATTTTATATCCTAAATAATTAATAGATTTCCTCTTTTTATTTTTTCAGGAGCAATTTGTAGTCCCAAACAAGACAAAATTTTCTTTATTTCTTCATACATTTGCTCTTAAGTATCTACATTTGTGTCAGCTAGTAAGATATTGTCCATATAGTGGTAAACTATAAATTGAGGAAACTGTACATAAATCATTTCCAATGGCTGTGATACAAAATATTGGCACAGAGTGGGGCTATTTAATGTCCTCTGTGGGAGACTCTACCATTGATGTCTCTTAATTGGCTCATGATTATTATAAGTAGGCACAATAAGGCAAATTTTTCTGTATACTTTTCATGCAAAGGTATGAAACAGTCTTTTAAATTGACAACTACAATAGACAAACCTTTAGGTAACAGAGAAGGCAGGTGAATTCCAGGCTGTAAGTAGTCCATTGGCTGAATCACCTTATTAGCAGCTGTTACCATTCTCCATTTTCCAGATTTCTTTTTAATAACAAATAAAGGAGAATTCCAAGGACTGGTCGATTCCTCAATATATTGATCATTTATCTGCTTTTGTATCAGCTATTCAAAGGCCTGTAATTTTTCTGATGTCAAAGGCCATTGTTTCAACCAGACAGGTTTGTCAGTCTACCATTTTAAAGGTAGGACTGTTGGTACCTTTGAAAGATCAAGAGTTGCTGTGCCCTGTTTTTGTACAACCTAAATGGTTGATGACTATTCTTTAAAATACTTTTTAATGTTTTACTAGAAACATATGTTAGTTTATGGTTTGTTTCTGAGATTGGAGAAACGTTAATCTGAGTATTGCATTGCTGTAACAAATCATGTCCCCATAAATTCATTGCTATATTAGCTACACATGGTTTTAACTTTCCTTTCTGTTCTTCTGGCCCTAAACAATTGACTCAGTTTGCACTTTGTTTTAGCTCAGATAAAGACTTCCTAGAGTTCAATGAAAATGAATGTACTACATACCCCAACTTATGGGACACTATGAAAGCAGTGCTAAGAGGAAAATTCATAGCACTAAAAGACCACATAAAGAAATTGGAGAAATCTCACACTAGTGACTTAACAGCACACCTAGAAGCTCTAGAACAAAAAGCAAAGTCACCCCGCAGGAATAGATGCCAGGAAATAATCAATTGAGAGCTGAAATCAATAAAATAGAATCAGAGAGAACAATATAAAGAATCAATGAAACAAAGAGTTATTTCTTTGAGAAAATCAGCAAGATAGATAGCCCTTATCCAAACTAATGAAAAGGCAGAGAGAGAGAGCATCCAAATTAATAAAATCAGAAATGAAAAGTGAGAAATAACAGCAAACAATGAAGATATCCAGAGAATCGAATCATCAGGTCATATTTCAAAAACCTGTACTCCACAAAACTGGAAAATCTAAAAGAAATGGACAATTTTCTGGATAGGTACCACATATCAAAATTAAATCAAGACCAGATAAACAATTTAAATAGACCAATAACTCCCAAGGAAACAGAAACAGTTATTAAAAGTCTCCCAGCAAAAAAAAAGGCCAGAATAGATGGTTTCGATGCAGATTCTTCCAGAATTTCAAAGAAGAGCTAATACCAATACTCATCAAATTTTTCCACATAATAGAAACAGAAGGAAAATTACAAAACTCCTTTTATGAGGCTACAGTTACTCTGATACCCAAACCACACAAAGATGCAACAAAGAAAGAGAATTACAGACCAATCTCCCTCATTAACACTGATGCAAAAATACTCAACAAAATATTGGCAAACTGAATCCAAGAATACATCAAAAAATTATCCACTATGATCAAGTAGGCTTCACCCCAGAAATGCAAGCATGGTTCAACATATGAAAATCGGTCAATGTAATGCACCATATAAACAAACTGAAAGAAAGAAAAACCACATAAACATTTTATTAAATGCTGAAAAAGCATTTGACAAAATCTAACACCCCTTCATGATAAAGGTCTTGGAGAGATCAGGAATACAGGGAATATACCTAAACATAATAAAGGCAATTTACATCAAGCCAACAGGCAACATCAAATTAAATGGAGACAAACTCAAAGTGATTCCACTAAAGTCAGGAACAAGGCAAGGCTGTCCACTTTCCTCATATTTATTCAATGCAGTACTTGAAGTTTTAGCTAGAGTAAGAAGACAACAAAAGGAGATCAAGGGGCTACAAATTGGAAAGGAAGATATCAAACTTTCACTATTTGCAGATGATATGACAGCATACATAAGTGACCTCAAGAACTCTTCCAGGGAATTCCTATAGCTGATAAACACCTTCAGTAATGTGGCAGGATACAAGATTAACTCAAAAAAATCAGTAGCCTTCCTATATATAAATGATAATTGGACTGAGAAAGAAATCAGGGAAATATTACCCTTTACAATAGCCACAAATGGCATAAAATACCTTGGGGTAATGCTAACTAAGCAAATGAAAGACCTGTATGAGAATAACTTTAAATCTCTGAAGAAAGAAATTGAAGAAGATATCAGAAAATGGAAAGTCCTCCCATGCTCATGGATAGATAGCATTAACATAGTAAAAATGGCAATCTTACCAAAAGCAATCTACAGATTCAATGCAATCCCCATCAATATCCCAACACAATTCTTCACAGATGTGGAAAGAACCATACTCAACTTCATTTGGAAAAGCAACCCAGGATAGCTAAAAGAATCCTGTACAATAAAGCCACCTCTGGAGGTATCACCATCCTAACCTCAAGCTCTACTATAGAGCTATAGTAATAAAAGCAGGTTGGAATTGGCATAAAACTTACATGTGGACCAATGAAACTGAATTGAAGACCCCAACATTAACCCACACACCTATGAACACTTTATTTTTGACAAAGAAGCCAAAACTGTACAATGGAAAACAGAAAGCATCTTCAACAAATTGTGCTGGCATAACTGGATGTCAACATGTAGAAGATTGCAAATAGATCCATATCTATTGCCATGCACAAAACTCAGGTCCAAGTGGATCAAAGACCTCAATATAAAACCAGTTACATTGAACCTGAAAGAAGGGAAAGTAGGAAGTAGTCTTGAACACATTGGCACAGGAGACCACTTCCTAAACGTAACACCAGTAGCACAGACGCTGAGAGAAACAATTAATAAAAGGGACCTCCTGAAACTGAGAAGCTTCTGTAAGGCAAAGGACACAGTAAATAAGAGAAAACGACAGCCTAAAGAATGGGAAAATATCTTCACCAGCCCCACGTCTGACAGAGGGCTTATTTCAAGAATATATAAAGAACTCAAGAAACTAGACATAAAAATAAGGAGCAATGCAATTTAAAAAATGGGCTACATAGCTAAACAGAGAACTCTCAATGGAAGAATCTCAAATGGCTCAACATTTAAAGAATTTAAAGAATCGCTCAACATCCTTAGTCATCAGGGAAATGCAAATCAAAACACCTCTGAGATACCATCTTACACCTGTGAGAATGGCTAAGATCAAAAATATTGAAGGCAGTTTATGTTGGAGAGGATATGGATCAAGGGGAACACTCCTCCATTGCTGGTGGGAGTACAAACTTAGACAGACACTTGGAAATCAGTATGGCAATTTCTTAGAAAATTGGGAGTCAATTTTCCTCAAGACTCAGCTATATAACTCTTGGGCATATACCCAAAGAAAACTCAAACATACCACAAGGCCAAATGCTCAACTATGTTCGCAGCAGAATTATTTGTAATAGCCAGAATCTGGAAACAACCTAGATGCCCCTCAACTGAAAAATGGATTAAGAAAATGTGGTACATGTACAAAATGTAGTACTACTCAGCAGAGAAAAACAGTGGCATCATGAGGTTTGCAGGCAAATGGATGGAACTAGAAAATATCATCCTTAGTGATATAACCTCAACTCAGAAGGACAAATGTGATATGAACTCACTCATAAGTGTATACTAGATGTAAAACAAAGGATAACCAGACTATAACCCATAGCTCCAGAGAAGCTAGCTAACAAGAAGGACCCAAAGAGGGGTGCATGGATCACCCAGGAAATGGAAAATAGATGATATCTCCATGAGTAAACTGGGGATAAGGGGTGGGCAATGGAAGAGAGCATATGGTGGATGAGAACATAAAGGAACAGAATGGTTGAGCTGAAATAGTGATGGAGTGGGAGAACAATGAAAGAGAAACCATGATAGAGGGAGACACCATGGGGATAGGGAGAAACCCAGTGCTAGAGAAGTTCCCAGGAATCACCAAGGATGACCCCAGCTTAAACTACTAGAAATAGTGGAGAGGGTGCCTGAACTGAACTGGCTTACCCCAGTGATCAGATTGGTGAATACTCTGTCATAATGGAACCTTTCTCCAGTAATAGATAGAAGCAGATGCAGAGATCCACAGCCAATCCCCAGGCCAGTCTCCAAAAGTCCAGTTGAAGACAGAGAAGAGGGATGCTATGAGTAAGGGCATCAAGATCCTGATGAGGAAGCCTGCAGAAACAACCAAACCAAACTAGCAGGAACTGATGGAATTTGGATCAATAAGCTGAGAGCCTGCATGAGACTGGGCTAGGCCCTCTGCAGAGTGAGACAGTTGTGTAGCTTGATCTGCTTAAGGGGCCTCCTGACAGAAAGATTAGATTCCATCCCTGGTCCACGAGCAGGCATTTGGAGCCCACCTCACACTGCCTTCAAGCAGGGGGAGAAGCTTGGACTTGCCTCTACTAAATGTACTTCCCCATGGAGGCCTTACCTTCTTTGAGGAGGGAATTGGGGGGATAGGAGGGGGAGACTGGAGGGGTGGGAGGAGGGAAGAGGGAACATCTTTAATTGGTATGTAAAATGAATAAAAATTTTCTTAATAAAAAAATTCATACACCAAAATGTATTCTGTAGATATTATTCATCCAATAAAAAGCGTAAAAATCATTCCTGGTTTATAGGCTGCACAAAAACAGGTGGTGGCATGATGTGACCATGATATAAGTGACTCAATCACATCCCCTTGAATTCAGAGTCATAATAGTTACAGGGGTTGGACTATGGTGGCACACACATTTAATCCTAGCACTTGAGAGGCAGAGCAAGGCAGATGTCTGTAAGTTTGAGGCTAGCCTGGTTTATAAAGCGAGATCCAGGACAGGCATCAAAACTACACAGAGAAACCCTGTCTTGAAAAACCAAAAAAAAAAATAGTTACAGGATTATTTTTAGAAGACGACTAAAGAAGACCATAAGGCATGAACTCTGGTACAATAAACACTGTCTACATCATAGTAGGTAGAACACATTCTTACTCCTATCTTATACTCTATCTGTGTAGATGTTTTCATGGTGCCCATACTCACCACAGGTCACTCCACTCTCTGTCTCCACATCAGACCTTGGTTTTGAACTCCAGGAATACATTACATTTACTTGTATCTTCAGATATGTCTCCAATATTTTGTCACATTGATTTTTCTCCCATACATCTCTCATTTTTATTTATGAGATTAAATCTCCATTCAATAAGAATGTGACTGTTCATAGTAAATGTGTTTAAAATAGTGACTTAACTAAATGGGGTCATCAGTATGGACACCTAACCCAATGAAAATGGTATACCGTTGAGAGGAGAGATAAACAATAACTGCATAATCTCAATGGGAAGACAATGTGAAGACAGAGGGACGAGGATTTATTCATGTATAAATCAAGGAAAGAGGTCTTAGTGTCAGGAGCCAAGTAGCCTAACTGATTCTCATGGGAAAAAGCTGTGTACCCAATCTTCCGTTAACAGTTTCAATAGCAACCATTTTTCAACAAGACCACAGTATGTACCTTTTGATCTACTCCCTGAAACATAATGGTTTGCTGTATGGTCCGTTGATCAGGCCCTGGAACAAAGAGACCTTTTCCTGAACCCTACCTTACCCTAACTTCCTCCTAGTAACTTTCCATACCCCTATCTACTTCTCCTAGCTCCTAGCATATATAAACCTGATTCCCCTTGCAATAAACGAGACCTTGACGCAACTCAGACTGACTTTGTCTTCCTTTACGCGCCTGGTCTCCTTTCTCTCTCACCCCCATTGATCTTTCAGGAGGTGCCTCCTCGGGTCTCATCAAATAACGTGGCCCGCGGGACGGGTCAAGTGGCGCCCGAACGTGGGGCTCGAGGCACGGTGACCTACCGGACGACGGATAACAAAAGGGGCTCCGGAGAGAATTAGGGTAGGGACGCCCAGACCGCATCACTCGTGCAACGCGGGAGAGTCTTGAGGTAAGTGTCGTCCAATCGATCAATGGGAAAAAAATTATCTAAAGAGGCTGTTTTTTTAAAGGAGATGAAAGGGAATCTTCGGGAGAGAGGATTAAGAGTTAAAAAAAAGGATTTAGTAAAGTTCTTTCAATATGTGGAGGAGAAGTGTCCCTGGTTAGTGATTAATGGACCAGGAATTCACCCTTTGACTTGGAACAAGGTTGGAAAAGATATTAACAAATTAATCAGAGACGGGGAAAATGTCCCCGATGCCTTTTTTAGTTTTTATGGTGTGATTAGAGATTTTCTAAAGGAAGCAGAGGGAGATGGGCGTGTTTCACATTTACTAGCCCTTGCAGAGGATTTTCTCTCAAACTCCCCCTGCCTGACACCCAAGTGTCCAGAGGTTTATTAACATCTACCGGTAAGAGCGCTCTCTGTCTTGTCTGTGTCTCTCTGTCTTGTTACTTTTGTTTTGTACTTTGCAGGCTCGATTTGTACTTTGCAGTTTCTCACTGGGACAGACGTGTCCAGACAGTGAACCTGGCGGCGAAGGGAGACGTCCCAGAGCCCTAAAGCCACCTCAGAGGTGACGATTTGGTTTAGGAGCATCTTTGGGTATCTTCCCCCACGGTGGGAGGAAGTGCCACTTTGTATTTTGTCCCGGGAATTTGTCAGAGCCATTTTGTGGGTTTTTTGTATGTTTTGTTGTGATCATTGTTACTTTACTCTCTTCTCTTCCAAGAAAAAAGGTGCATGTCTGACTGACAGGGATGTGGAAGCCCCTGATGTCTGTTTAATTAAGGACAGAGAGCCTCCAGTCTGGATTGTTTTTGGTGTGATTGAGCCTGGAGGGTCAAAACCTTCCCCCCCGCCCCCAGAGCACATCAGGCTGTCACTGTTCTTGGAGCTTTGTTGGTTGTTTTGTTGGGGCAAAGTTTTTTCGTGTGCCCTTGGTCTTGTGTGTAATGTGTTAATTGTTCTCATTGTTGACTTGACTGTGACGGACGCTATGGGACAGTTCCCTTCTTCTCCACTAGACCTTTGCCTAGCCCACTGAAAGGATGTGTGAGCCACAAAAAAGGGAACTGGGTCCCCCACTCCCACTCCCCGACTGAACTGAGATAAACAGGTATCCCCTGCCAGGTGGGGCTTGCATACTGCAAGAGGGGCTTGCTGGCTGTGAATGAGGCAGTGCTGATGTTCCGGTTCTTGGATTGTCTGTGTAAATGTTATTTGTTTTTGTCTACTAACCTCCCTTATTTTCCTAGAGGAAGAGGAGGAAAGAGAGGCATAACAAAGGCTACCTCCATCCCTCCCTAGCTCTCTTGCTATCAGGACTGCAGCCAGCTGGCTGCTCTCACGAGGGTGGGGGTGCATGCTCTCGGTACAGGCGGGCAAAGACGGGAACTTTGGACAGGACAATGGGGACTGCCTGCAATTGACAAAAACTGTGTGTACACTGAACAGAGAATCTGACTTTAGTCAGAAGAGTTAACAAAAACTTTTTTTCAGGAACACTGGCAGCCAAGGACACGCTCTATGCCCACTGCTCCCCCTCCCTTCCTTTACTGTGATAACTTCAAGGTTTCTTCTGCCGGCCAGCAGCTTCTCTTGTTAACCCTTCTCTGTCCTGGTATTGCTTAAAAAGAAATGTTAAATTACCAGTTCAAGACACTGGGAAAATTATGCTTTTGTTTCCACAGGAAAAATAAAAATTTACATGGGTTTTGGTCATTTGAGTTCAATGGGTTACAAATACTTGCCATCATTTAAGAGAATTGGTTTCAAATTATTGCTGGTTAAGATAAAAAATGTTTTAAAAAATATATAAAATACAAGTTATTAGAATATGTAAAAACAAGGTGTAAAGGTCTGAGGATAAAAAGGCTTATATAATGATTTAAAAAAAATGACTTGACATATATAAAAAAAAATGAAATATGTTTCAGATTTCTTTGTCTTGCTATTCTGCTGTTACATTGAGACTCCAAAGGGTCATAGTTGTAAAAATGTCTGTCTACTCTACAGGTATGAATGAAAAATGTGGCCACATGTATGTTTGGTTTTGAATGTCTGAGTTTGCATGTCCTTTGTGTTAAGAAATACAAGTTAATACTAGTCATCTGGCTATTCAGATACTAGTTTAAAGCATAAACTGTTCTATTTAAATAAAAAAACTGAGAGGTATATTTGACTAATATATCTATAAGAGAACAAATTGGCCTGGTTATTGTTACCAAATTTAGAGATATTTTTAAGATTGGGCCTAGATTTGTTTGGCTCAGATACATTTAATAGATAATGGTCCTCAAACCTGTCAAAGATCTGATGAATATGGCATTTACATTATTTGATGAAAAACTTACTATAGCAAACAGAGACTCCAAGCTCCCCAGCTCCTAGCAATGACTCCCAAGGAATGGCCAATTCCCCTATGCTATGTCAAAAGTATGTAGCTCAGTCTATCGATCCAGTGAGGGTCTAATACCCCGAAGTTTATATTATATATTATATGGATGATTTGTTAATAGCAGGGAAATCTGTAGAAAAAAACACAAAATGTAGCTCAAAAGATAATTATCACACTTCAGGACCGAGGATTTCATATAGCTCCAGAGAAGATACAAACCCAATACCCCTTCCTGTTTTTAGGGTTCGAGTTACACCCGGACCTCCTCTATACACAAAAAATCCAGATTAGAAAAGATACACTTCGTTGTCTCAATGGTTTTCAAAAGCTTTTAGGGGATATCAATTGGCAGTGACCCTATTTAAAAATAACCAAGGGAGAGTTACGCCCCCTTGAGGATATCCTCAAAGGAGACTCCGACCCTCAATCCCCTAGATACCTTACGGTGGAAGCAGAGAGGGTGTTACAAAAGGTTGAAACGGCCATCACTCAACAACACACGGGATATTTTGACCCAACTCTCCCATTGTATTTGATCATTTTTTCTACAGATTTTGCCCCTACAGGCCTGCTTTGGCAAGAGTCCGTACCTTTACTGTGGATACATCTTCCTGTTACTAAAAGAAAAATCCTTCCTACTTATCCTTCCCTGGTTTGCCAATTGATAATGTTGGGAATAAAAGCCTCCACTCGATACTTTGGGCACAACCCTGATATTATTGTTATGCCATATGATAAAGAGCAACTTGAATGGTTATGCACCCATAGTCCTGACTGGGCCATCCTTGTCTGCACCTATGAGGGGAAACTTGACACACAGATGCCCAGTAACAAACTCCTACAATTCTTCTCCCTTACTTCTTTTGTTTTCCTTAAAAATACCCGAATGGAGCCCATCCCGGACTCCCCTGTGCTTTTCATAGATGGGTCAAGTAATGGTAAAGCTGCTTATATCCTCAATGGCCAAAAGAATGTTATGACAACCCCTTTCAAGTCAGCTCAGCTGGTGGAGCTATATGCTGCCCTTGCTATCTTTAAAAATTTTGAAGACTGTTCCTTTAATTTGTATTCAGATAATAGATATGTGGTAGGGGCTTTACAGGCTTTAGAAATGGTCCCAATAATCCAACCCATTACTCCCACCTTTCAAATGTTTTCTGAATTACAAAAATTAATCCGACAAAGGTCGCTACCCTTTTATGTTGGCCATATTCGTGCCCACACAGGCCTACCTGGACCCCTAGCTCAGGGAAATGAACTTGCAGATTCTGCTACACGTTCTATCTTGATTTCTCATTTGGAACATGATCAGGTAGCAGCTGCTCGTGAGGCGCACCGCCTTCATCACCTCAATGCTCAAACTTTGAGACTAAGGTTCTCAATTACTAGAGAACAGGCTAGGGAAATTGTAAAAAACTGTAAAAATTGCCTGATGCTCTTACCTGAACCTCATTATGGAGTAAACCCCAGAGGGCTTATACCTGGACAACTATGGCAGATGGATGTCACCCATGTTCCTTCTTTTGGCAAATTAAAGTTTATACATGTTACTGTAGATACCTTCAGTGGATTTATTTGTGCCTCTGCTCATAGTGGAGAAGCCACCAAAGATGTTATCAATCATATGTTACATGTCTTCACAGTGCTAGGTCAGCTGAAATGTATAAAAACTGATAATGGTCCAGGATATACTAGTAGCAAATTCAGATAATTTTGTTTACAATTAGGAATTAAACACATCACTGGAATATCCTATAACCCTCAAGGCCAAGGTATCATGGAGAGAGCTCACCAAACTTTAAAAAAATACTCTTAATAAACTTAGCTCACAAGAGACACTATTTCCCCTTAAGGGAAACCACAAAGCTCTGCCTTCTCACACCCTATTTGTATTAAATTTTCTGACATTGGACGCTTTTGGAAAATCTGCGGCTGAGCAACACTGGCACCCAGAAACCAAACAAGGATATGCGCAGGCCCTTTGGAAAGATCCAATAACTGGAATATGGGATGGTCCTGATCCAGTTATAATCTGGGGAAAGGGGTCTGCATGTATTTATGACTCCAAGAAAAATGGGGTTCATTGGCTACCAGAAAGACTGATTAAGCCTTACTCTGCACAGATTGCCTCCCTAGACTAAGGAAAAAATAACTGTTATGTCCAGGACACAACCCTGAGACAAAATTCTCTCTTTTTCTTTCAGAAATGCCTCCAGCTTGGAAAATAAAGGGAGCCATGGACATCTCAATAGCAGGACCTGTTCATCGCGAGCCTTGGAAAACCAACCCCTGCTTCATCGTTTGCTTACTACTCTTCCCCCTTCCCCTCTCCTGCATCTCCAAGGAAAGCCCCCATGCTATTAAAAAGCTTACCTGGCGAATTTTCACAGTAACAGGGGATGAGGTCTGGAAGGTTCCTGCAAACCATGCTCCCTATTCCTGGTGGCCATCACTCACTCCTGACTTCTGTCAGCTGGCTGCAGGATTGAATTCTTGGGATATACCTACTATTGGCCAACACCAGTTAAATGGTACAGGGGGTCAAACGATTCCAAACTGCAATCAATTTCCTCACAGTCCTAAAACCACTTGGACAAGCCCTTGTGGGACATTCCATGATAATGATCCTGCCTTGATGACTGCCCCAGGCTGTGTTAGTTCTACAGCTCGTTGTAGGTTAGCACAATCTGACTTTTATGTCTGCCCTAAGGATGGTAGAAGCCGAGCCACGGCTGCTAGATGTGGGGGATTCGAGACCTTCTTTTGTGCTCGATGGGGTTGTGAAACTACAGGGGTAGCTTACTGGGAATCAACTTCATCTTGGGACCTTATTTCAGTTACAAGGGGATATAGTAAGCCTAGCACGAATAAACATTTTTGCTTTAGCTCCTATACTGGGACAGCCTATAATCCAGGGCTATCATTACCTTTAAACATAACCTTCACCCCTCAGGGTGGGGCGAATCGAGAATGGTCCTCAGGAAAAACATGGGGACTCCGCTGGTATCTTGATGGTACAGATAAAGGAGTCATTTTCAAGATCTTGCTAACAATAGAAAACCTGTACCCAAAGTCGGTAGGACCAAATGTAGTTCTCTCTGACCAAAAAGTTCCCTCCAATCATGAAAAGATGCCATCACCTCCTTCCCCCTCACCTCATCCTCGTCCCTTTCCCTACCATACAGGCACAGTGACTACCATCCTAGACTCCAGTAATGGCACTCTCCTTACTCCTTTTGGAGGAACAGGAGATAGATTGTTTAATTTGGTCCAGGGAGCTTATCTGGCCCTAAGTGCCACAAATCCAAACAGAACCTTGGGTTGCTGGCTCTGCCTTACCTCCAGTCCCCGTTATTATGAAGGAATTGCCTTTCAGTCTACTGCCAATAACCTTACTTCCCCGAGCAATAGGTGTCAGACTAAGCCACATAAACTAACACTCCCTGAAGTCTCAGGACAAGGTTCTTGTTTGGGCAAGATTCCATCAACCCATCGTCACCTCTGTAAACAAACTCTGACACCCTATAAAGGGAGCTATTATCTTGAAGCACCCAATGGGTCCTACTGGGCCTGTAACACAGGATTGACCCCTTGCATATCTGCTCAGATATTTGATGATTCCCATGAATTTTGTGTGATGGTCCAATTATGGCCTCGTGTCATTTATCATCAAGAAAGCTCAGTGATGGAATTCTTTGAGCAGAGAGGCAGATACACTCGAGAACCTGTGTCGATGACTATTACCCTATTGTTAGGTATTGGAGGCATTGCTGCAGGAGTTGGTACAGGAACTGCTGCCCTCATGCAGAGCAACCACCTTATGCAGTTACAAATGGCTATGACTACTGACCTAGAGGCCATAGAAAGATCCATTTCTGCCCTGGAGAAGTCTTTAACCTCGCTCTCTGAGGTTGTGTTACAAAACAGAAGAGGTCTGGATTTACTATTTTTAAAGGAGGGAGGTTTATGTGCAGCCTTGAAGGAAGAATGCTGCTTTTATGCTGATCACACTGGGGTAGTTAGAGAATCAATGGAGAAACTAAGAGAAAGATTAGCACAAAGAAAACGTGATTTTGAAAATCAAAACAATTGGTTTGAGGGTTGGCTAAAGGGGTCCCCTTGGCTTTCTACTCTGATCCCCACCCTCCTGGCCCCCTTGATCATTTTCCTTCTCCTCCTCACCTTTGGTCCTTGGGCTTTTCAACGACTAACACAATTCATCAAAAATCAGATCGATTCGGCCCTAGCAAAAACTGTTTCAGTACATTACCATCGGACAGAAACTCGAGAGGAAACTATTGAAACAGGTGAAAGGCTCAGGTTCAGTGGCCTACTAACCTAAAAACCCCTATAACTAAAAGCTAGAGGGTACTCAATGACGGGAATATTATGGGGCCTGTGCTGGGAGCACAACGTACAGAGGTCGCCAGAGACCGGCTCAACATGGC
This sequence comes from Peromyscus eremicus, assembly GCF_949786415.1. Lineage (NCBI taxonomy): Eukaryota > Metazoa > Chordata > Mammalia > Rodentia > Cricetidae > Peromyscus > Peromyscus eremicus. The sequence goes on along the minus strand of NC_081416.1, from coordinate 192,771,884 downwards.
ACGTTGCCAGACAGGACTGCACCCCATATAGCCTAAGACAGGGGCCCTCTCGATTTATGACCAAAGCCTGCTTTGGCCATTTTATAGAAAGAAGGGGGAATTGTCAGGAGCCAAGTAGCCTAACTGATTCTCATGGGAAAAAGCTGTGTACCCAATCTTCCGTTAACAGTTTCAATAGCAACCATTTTTCAACAAGACCACAGTATGTACCTTTTGATCTACTCCCTGAAACATAATGGTTTGCTGTATGGTCCGTTGATCAGGCCCTGGAACAAAGAGACCTTTTCCTGAACCCTACCTTACCCTAACTTCCTCCTAGTAACTTTCCATACCCCTATCTACTTCTCCTAGCTCCTAGCATATATAAACCTGATTCCCCTTGCAATAAACGAGACCTTGACGCAACTCAGACTGACTTTGTCTTCCTTTACGCGCCTGGTCTCCTTTCTCTCTCACCCCCATTGATCTTTCAGGAGGTGCCTCCTCGGGTCTCATCAAATAACGTGGCCCGCGGGACGGGTCATCTTAGGAGAAGCTAATTCCTTCATCTAGGACTTTTAGCACCTGGAACTGTGACATACCAACCGTGATAATTTATGACATTCAGTTTGTGTTGTTTTATTTTTTCTGTTAATCCTAGCAAACTAATCAACTCTGCTTGTATTCAGGCCTTCTCACCTCCATGATGACCTCAGAAAGGTTAAATTGTCTTACTGCTTTAAATAACATATTTACATACAGGGGGTGTAGCAAAGTTGATGCTGTGTGACTGTTTTTTCTGGGTCCATGAAGCAAAAACACCTAATTTGCCCTAGATAATGAACTAAGGAGAGAATAAAGTAATTATCATACAAAAATCAAACTTGATGAACCAAGGAGTTTGTGGTTGTTACTTACAGGAGAATGAATGATGGGTTGCCTATCTCAACAGGAACAAATAAAAGGCAGTTTTATCAATGAAAACTCCACCATAGCCTATATGGTGACTCATGAAAGCTGCATCATATTTGTATGAACTGCAGATACTTGGCAGGCCCATAGACTCTTTCAGGCAGCTCTTCCTCCTTTTTCCTCCTCATATTTATTTTTTATTTCCATAACCTTGGGGGATGGTGCTCTGCTGTGGGATGTTCTGTATGGCAAATGTGTTGCTGATTAGTCAATAAATAAAACACTGATTGGCCATTGGCTAGGCAGGAAGTGTAGGCGGGACAAGGAGGAGAATAAAGCTGGGAAGTGGAAGGCTGAGTCAGAGAGACACTACCAGCTGCCACAATGAGAAACAGCATGTGAAGATGCTGGTAAGCCATGAGCCATGTGGCAAGGTATAGATTAATGGAAATGGATTAATTTAAGCCGTAAGAACAGTTAGCAAGAAGCCTGCCATGGCCATACAGTTTGTAAGCAATATAAGTCTCTGTGTTTACTTGGTTGGGTCTGAGTGGCTGTGGGACTGGCAGGTGAGAGAGATTTGTCCTGACTGTGGGCCAGGCAGGAAAACTCTAGCTACAAATGGCATCCAACGTGGTGGCAAAAGTTTCCACCTAAAAACTGAGAAAAAAGATTCTAAAATGGAGCTGAAAACAGTTCCTAGTTGTCTCTTTCAAATGAGCAGAAGCTGCAGGTTTGAGCTACTGGTGGGTTCCTAGCATGCCTGCTCGACCTGCAGTATGGCGGGAATGAGGCCTCTGCAAGTGGCACATAAAGCTGCATGGTGGATTTACTTTGCTAGTACAAAACAAAAAAAAAAAAAGAGGTTTCTGGGCTACACGCTGCTTGGATAAAAGCATAGACCCACAATAGCACCCAGAGCTGGTGGTAAACTACCACCACCATGTTGGGAAGCTGAGGTGGGAGGAGCCAGCAGCCACAGCTGCTGCAGTTTAAAGCATTAGATTCACAATAAGACAGATTCAGATATAATAGTTTACAATGTGTGTAAAATATACATAGGCTTGAAAGAGACAAAAATGGTGATATATAAAGTTATATAAACAAGTACATAGTTTTAAAAAATAAAGTCTTGAAAGAGACAGTAAAGGTAGTATAAAAAATAAGCCACGTAAAGATGAATATTACACAGAGAATCTGGATTGTGTTGTCTTTGGGATTCTTAACTGCAGAAAGATATTTGATTGTAAAGGAAGCTGAGTTAAACCAATATGTATATTTTAAAGATATCTTGACTTCAAAATTTGGATGTAAGGATATGTTGCTTTGGAAAGGAGACTCTGCTTTTGTTTCCACAGAAAGCCAAAGGCTATGGATTTGTTCCAGATTAAGATACATCAGGTTTGACCAGCCAAGACCCCCTGAAAGGTCTCCGATGACACCATAGCCCAGATGATCCAACATCCAGAATGGTTTCAAGGCAAATGGTATCAAGGCAACTGGCTCAGACAATACAGCCTCACGGACTACTCCATGATTTTAAAATTTTTGTGTCCCCATAAGATACAGTGGCCCCCTCCAGCAGGAAGTAGTAAGAGAAGCTATGCCCAAATTCCCAAATTATATGTAATTTTACTTTGTTAAGGTTAAAACCTTCCTTTTTGAAAAAAAAAAAGAAAAGGGGAAGTGCTGTGGGATGTTCTGTATGGCAAATGTGTTGTTGATTAGTCAATAAATAAAACACTGATTGGCCATTGGCTAGGCAGGAAGTGTAGGTGGGACAAGGAGAATAAAGCTGGGAAGTGGAAGTCTGAGTCAGAGAGACACTGCCAGCCGCCATGATGAGAAACAGCATGTGAAGATGCTGGTAAGCCACGAGCCATGTGGCAAGGTATAGATTAATGGAAATGGATTAATTTAAGATATAAGAACAGTTAGCAAGAAGCCTGCCACCGCCATACAGTTTGTAAGCAATATAAGTCTCTGTGTTTACTTGGTTGGGTCTGAGTGACTGTGGGACTGGCAGGTGAGAGAGATTTGTCCTGACTGTGGGCCAGGCAGGAAAACTCTAGCTACAGTGCTCTGCATCTTTGTTTCAAGAACAACTTGAAACTTGTGAGATTTTACTTACCAGGCATGAGCAGCCCCTCTGCTCCTACCTGACATAATGTTTCAATCTATGAATCTCCTTCATGGTAGATAGTTTCTAACAAAAGAATTTGAGACATAATGGATTGTAGAATTCTTGCCTCATAAGCAGGAAGCTCTGCATAAACTGTGTGATGCTTCAAAGCATAATGCCTGTGTTATGATATTGAGACATTAAATCAGAAGTTCAATACCTTTTTTTGATTCATGTGTTGAGGAAATCTGGGCTAGAAAAGATACAAGACAGGCAATGAGGGAGACAGAGACATAGAGAGACAGACACATAAAGAGAGAGATAGAGAAACACACAAAGGGAGAGACAGAGACAGAATAGAAAGAGACAGAGAGAGGGTGGGAGGAGGAAGAGAGAGTGAAGAAAAAATGAAAATAATCCTCAGATTCTCTAACATTTCTCCTACTGATGTAGTACCTCTACTGTTTTACTTGAAGATGAATGGAACTTGCAAATTTTGAAGGGTAATACATCAGTAAATGCAAACAAAGCACACAGAGATCTGGGTAACTGTTTAGTGTGGAAAATACTAAAATACTTATATTCTTTTTTTTTTTTTTTTTTTTTTTAGTTTTTCAAGGAAGGGTTTCTCTGTGTAGCTTTGCACCTTTCCTGGAACTCACTCTGTAGCCCAGGCTGGCTAAATAAAACAGAGATCCACCTGTCTCTGCCTCCCGAATGCTGGGATTAAAGGTGTGTGCCACCACTGCCTGGCTGGAAAATATTTATATTCTTGTCCTTAGAAATACTGTAATTTTGAAGGCACAAGCATTTTACCTGACTGCCAAATCTGCTTTTATTGTTTGTGTCTAATTCTTCTCACTCAGTAATTGTTTTGTTATTTATTTTACTAAATCTCTATAGAAGCCAATACTAGACATCCAGATGCCTGGACATCAAAATTGAAAAGACTGACTTTTGTGTCTTATTAAAGGTCAAATGTGGTGGAAGATTCAGACTACTTCATTTCCTAAGAAGACTCTATTGACAATATACTTGGAAAATTCTGAAATTCTTAACAAATCTCTAGCCACTGCCACAAGTCTGATTTCAGCCCATTTGTCCCTCCCAAGGTTTCTTGACATTTCTTCCAAAATCATAAACCTCAGGTACCCAACCAAAAGCCAGGCACTTGCCAGTGGGAGTATAACTCTAATGCTAAATATTTGACTCCAAATATTATAAATGTTTTGTTTGAATAACTCCTGTGCGACACCATCTTCCAAAATCCTGAGCAATATTGCTTAGTGTTATCTCAACTTGCTCTTTATGGCTGCTGGGCTCTTTGATATAATGCCCTGGCTGCAACAAAATCTGAATTTTCCTGAGATGACCTTGCTATCATTCCTCAATTGTTATCTGTCAGCCAAATTCATATCTTAGAAAAAATGCATATTGAGACAGACAATTTCTAAAGATAGCCTGTTTTGCTGGGGCAAGCAGTTCTAGAAGAGGAGGGTATAAATTTCTCAAGACTCTCTGCAGCTGCATACACTTCCTCACACCTAAGCCTTCTGCCCACCTCTATAAGAAGCCTGACTAACACTTTTTCCCCTTCATACACCTTAAACCCTTGTTAAAAGGCTGATGACACTTTTTGGATTAGTCAATAAATGCAGTATAATCTGTTGACTTCAGACTTTGATCTCTTTGTGTGTTTCATCCCTTTATTCTATGCCTTACAAATCTAACCCTCTAGATTTTGAGTAAATTGAAAGGAAATATGAATGGAATCTCAAAAACAAAAATACAACATGAATTGCTTTTTATTTAATTTACATATAATGGTAGCATTATTTGGTATAAGTTGAATTTATGTAAGATATATTACAAAGATTATTGTCTTCAGACTTTTAAACTTTCCCCAGCATGGCTACTAGAAAATTGGCCATCACATATGTGAGTCATGACTTTGTCTCTGTGTTTCTGATAGTGATATTACAGACATTTCTGCATATTATGGAGTTTACATGCTTTTGCAGAAGTATTTTTAACATTTAAAATAAGTAAATATATTGAAAAAAATATCTGGCAAGAGATTCTGTGCAGAGGAATCTGATTTTATAATGTATGCAGATACAACTCCTGAGACATAATATTTACACTACTATATGGATCCTCCAAAAAATCTAACAAGAGGAGATTCTAAAGGAAGAGTATGCAAACAAATGAATAGAGAAGACAAAGTAGTTGAGGTGGCCAGGAGCTTTTTCAAATAAATAAAAGTCACAGTATGAGCCTGCTGTAGAAAACCTGCAAGGGGGTATAAAGTCTGAGAAATAAACAGGGGCAATCCATACAGTGAGAATGATTGGAGAGAACTGAGAAGAAAATATTATATTAAAGAGAAGATTGCTTGTTTGTTGTTTTATTTAGACAGTCTCACGTAGTACAAACTGTCCTTGAGCATTCTATGTTCCCAAGGCTGGCTTGATATCCTGATTTTCCTGAGTTCTGAAAGTGTTGATGATGCCTCTGTTAAAAACACTGTGATATGTTCTGAATATATTGTCCTCTCTGGTGGGCTATCATCCAGAACTGAGTCATATGTGAATGACCTCAGCAATAACTCATGCAGCACAGGGCATTCCAGATAGTCTATTTTGTTTAGACTTCCACTAAAAAGTAAAAGAAAGCACACTGTCCCAGAAAATAAATGTAGTTTCCATAGCATCATGAAATAAGTGACAAGATTTGTGAGGCTTGGGACTATCTCTTCCTTCAATCAGCATATCTTATTATTCCTATGAGAGATTAAATTACTCACTAATTGGCATACAAAGAGTGTGCATGACTGCATAGTGACAAGTGACAAGTGTTGATGATTACCTAGAACTATCCATCACATTTCATGTGCTGGAGAAAGGACTGGGAGCTCAGACAAATCCAATTTAAAGCATTCTGTTTATGATTCTTGAAGTGGCATCACTAGAATTTCATAATTTCTCTAAACATCGATTTATTCTTATAATACTAGAAATTATGAACCCTTTAGAGCTATTATACAGATTAACATCAACCCCATTACGATAATTACACAGTGCATAGTCCTTAAGGAAAAGCCTACAGACTCCAAGAAAACTTATTAAGCCTTATACTCTACCCCAGAGAATATTAAACTATGCAGTCATGCACACTCTTTGTATGCCAATTAGTGAGTAATTTCATCTCTCATAGGAATAATAAGATATGCTGATTGAAGGAAGAGATAGTCCCAAGCCTCACTATCTCTTTTACAGAATCACCAAATGGAGTTTATTACCAAACACTAGCATCAATGTTCAAAATTCTTTTCTACTTTGGACTCAAGAAAGGAGAAGGGTTCTCACTCTAAGAAGCAGGAGTTGAGAGACCATTCTTAAACCTTGCAGTAAAAGGACGTGAAGGGCTTGGAAAGCATTGAGCATTATGTCATTAGGTATGGACATAAAAGAGTTTGGTATAAAAATAACAGCAGCTGTCTTAGGTAGCCATATTTTATTAATTCCTCTTGCAGGTTAAGTATTCTTCTTATTCATTTTTATTTTTATTTAAAAAATTTCATACAACATATTTTGATCATATTTTCCTATTCTCAAACTTCTCCCAGGTCTTCCCTTATATTTCTACTTTCCAACCAACCATGTTCTGTCTCCCTTTCTCTCTTTTTCTTTAAAAAAACAAGCAAAAAGAAATACAAGAAAAAACCCAAGAAACACACACAAATAATCCCACAAAATAGTAGCAAAAACATATAAGAAGTGGAGCAATAATATAAAAATTGCCAAAAGCAATATAAGACAAAACATCTGCAACGATAGTATTAAGTTTGTGTTGTGTGGACCAGCTACAACTAGGCATGAGGGCTTCATTTATTAAAATACAGAGTTGGGCTAAATTTTTTTTAGGGATGAAAGCCTTAGAGAGAACAGGGAAATGGGGAAAGCCACCAGCCAACCTTACATCACAACTCCGCAGCTTCCAAAAGCGATTTACTTCCTGTCTGCCCATGTCTATATGCCTTGTGGTCCTGAGTTGCTCTCTCCATTCAGCTACATCACTTCCTCTTTCTACACAGCTCTGTCACTTTCTGTCCATCTGTATAGACCTTCAGACCTCCATGGTTAACTAGTTTTGTAATTTAAGTCATATCCCACTGTGGTATTGTATTCTCCCAAATATTGTGCATGCTAATAAACTTATCTGGGGTCAGAGACAGAGCAGCCACAATATTAAACATAAAAGATAGGCAGTGGTAGCACATGCCTTTAATCCTAACATTCCAGAGGCAGAAATCCATGTGTTCAAGGATATACCCAAGCATGGTGACTCATGCCTTTAATCTCAGAAAGCGAGCCTTTAATCCCAGGGAGTGGTGGTAGAAAGCAGAAAGGTATGTAAGGCGTGGGGACCAGAAACTAGAAGCATTTGTGCTGTGGGATGTATGGCAAATGTGTTGCTAATTAATCAATAAAACACTGATTGGCCATTGGCTAGGCAGGAAGTATAGGCGGGGCAAGGAGGAGAATAAAGCTGGGAAGTGGAAGGCTGAGTCAGAGAGACACTGCCAGCCACCACGATGAGAAACAGCACGTGAAGATGCCGGTAAGCCACGAGCCATGTGGCAAGGTATAGATGAATGGAAATGGATTAATTTAAGCTATAAGAACAGTTAGCAAGAAGCCTGCCACGGCCATACAGTTTGAAAGCAACATAAGTCTCTGTGTTTACTTGGTCGGGTCTGAGAGGCTGTGGGACTGGCAGGTGAAAGAGATATATCCTGACTGTGGGCCAGGCAGGAAAACCTAGCTACAAATGGCGTCCAACGTGGTGGCAAGAGTTTCCACCTAAAAACTGAAAAAAAAAAAGATTCTAAAATGGAGCTAAAAACAGTTCCTAATTGTCTCTCTCAAATGAGCAGCAGCTGCAGGTTTGAGCTACTTGTGGGTTCCTAGCGTGCGTGCTCAACCTGCAGTATGGCGGGAATGAGTCCTCTGCAAGTGGCACATTAAGCTGCATGGTGGATTTAGACTTTGCTAGTACAAAACAAAAGAAAGAGGTTTCTGGGCTCACGCTGCTTGGATAAAAGCATAGACCCATGATAGCTCCCAGAGCTGGGGTAAAGTACCATGGCCATGTTGGGAAGCTTAAGTGGGTGGAGCCAGCAGCCACAGCTGCTTCAATTTAAAGCAATAGATTCACAATAAGACAGATTCAGGTGTAATAGTTTACAATGTGTGTAAAATATACATAGGCTTGAAAGAGACAAAAAAGGTGATATATACAGTTATATAAACAAATACATAGTTTTAAAAAATAAAGTCTTTAAAGAAACAGTAAAATTAATATAAAAAATAAGCCATGTGAAGATGAATATTACACAGAGAATCTGGATTGTGTTGTCTTTGGGATTTTTAATTGCAGAAAAACATTTGATTGTAAAAGCTGTTGAGTTATGCCAAAATGTATATTTTAAAGATACCTTGACTTTAAAATTTGGATATAAGGATATGTTGCTTTGGAAAGGAGTCTCTTTTGTTCCCACAGAAAGCCAGAGGCTATGGATTTGTTCAAGATTAAGATACATCAGGTTTGACCAGCCAAGACCCCTGAAGGTCTCCGATGACACCATGGCCCAGATGATCCAACATCCAGAGTGGTTTGAAGGCATCTGGCTCAGATGATACAGCCTCATGGACTATTCCATAATTCTAAAATTTTCTTTGTTTCCCCATAAGATACAGCGCCCCCTTCCAGCAGGAAGTAGTAAGAGAAGCTACGTCCAAATTCCCAAATTATATGTAATTTTACTTTGTTAAGGTTAAAACCTTCCTTTTTGAAAAAAAAAGGGGGGAAGTGCTGTGGGATGTATGGCAAATGTGTTGCTAATTAATCAATAAAACACTGATTGGCCGTTGGCTAGGCAGGAAGTATAGGCGGGGCAAGGAGGAGAATAAAGCTGGGAAGTGGAAGGCTGAGTCAGAGAGACACTGCCAGCCACCACGATGAGAAACAGCACGTGAAGATGCCGGTAAGCCACGAGCCATGTGGCAAGGTATAGATGAATGGAAATGGATTAATTTAAGCTATAAGAACAGTTAGCAAGAAGCCTGCCACGGCCATACAGTTTGAAAGCAACATAAGTCTCTGTGTTTACTTGGTCGGGTCTGAGAGGCTGTGGGACTGGCAGGTGAAAGAGATATATCCTGACTGTGGGCCAGGCAGGAAAACTTAAGCTACACATTTGGCTGGTTAAGCATTTGGCTAGTTAAGCATTCAAGCTTTGGAGCAGCAATTCAGCTGAGACCCATTCTGGATGAGGACTCAGAGGCCTCCAGTCTGAGGAGACAAGACCAGCTGAGGATCTGGTAAGGTGAGGTAGCTGTGGCTTATTCTGGCTCTTTGATCTTCCAGTTTACCCCAATATCTGGCCCAGGTTCAATTTTATTAATAAGAACTTTTAAGACTCATGCTACATGCCACTATACCTGGTTTTGTTTCCAGTGTGGTCTTGAAAATACAGAGATTCTGCCTGTCAAGTGATGGGATTAAGGGCATGTGCTACGGCTGACTGACTTCTTTGCTTACTTATAATGGCTGGCTTTTTTCCTCTGATCTCTAGGCAAGCTTTATTTATTAAAGCACAAATAAAATATCACCACACTTCAGCACAAATAAAATATCACCACATTTCCCCTTTTTTGTCTAATAAAAAAGTTTAACTAATATAAGAAAAACTATATACAATAAGTACAATAACTATATATAATATATATAAGCAATAAATACTTCAGCAATGTCTAGTCCATTTGCATTTGACAAACTCAGAGAAAATATTTCATTATCTATCCTATTTTGGTGAGTCCAAAATGTACATAATTCACTTTCTATCCTATCTTGTATTACCAACAGAAAACTATCTTATGATGTTTTTCAAATTTATACACTGTACACTTCTTAGGGAGTTTCTGTTCTGAAATGGTTCACAAAGAAATCTATAACTATGTAATCTTCAACTCCCTCAGAGACTCAAGTAGGAAATAATATTACCTAGTAAAACAGAAAGTACAAGCAAGCAGCTTCCGAAAAAATGTGAGTTGTGATAGAAACAATGAGGTGCCTGGACAGTTACCCGAGTTTTCTCTGCAACATTGGGGCATAATTTTCAGCCTATAGGCTTAACATATCTGACAGACTCATTTGTGAAGTAGGATGTATGCAAGGCATACAGTTCAACCATGCATTTGGTGTGAGTATTCCAGGTACCAGATAAATTTGAATTTTGCCAGTGTTTTGTCATGATTCAGGATTTTAAATTCTGGAAATTGCTGATATTTTTGGAATTCGGCTTCCCATTCTTCTTGGCTTGTGGGTAGCTTCTTCTCTTTTATTAAATGCCAGTCTACCATTGAGAAGCCAGATTCCGTCAACCTAGTTACTCCTCCAAGAATAACTCTTCCACTGCACACCAGAAGCCATAGGTCCACTGCCTGTTCAGCTGCCTTCAAAGAAAGGGGCACTGTACCTTTTCCAGATTACAAAGTCACTTCAGTGATGGTGTCATAGTGTCCTGGCCTGAGAGGAAGCCTTTTGCCAAAGCTGCAACCACACTTGTCTTCTCAAGGATTGGTAGTCCTTTGTTTTGTGTCCTGCTTGTCCATTTTGGACAGCCTACTCTCAGCACTTTCTTGCCCAGTGGCTAACTTTGCCACAATGAAGTTAACTCCATATGCAGTTTCTTCAATGACCATATCTTCTCTAACATAGATTGGTGCTGCCAGGAGTAGACATGTCTCATGAACTAAAATTTTTAAAAGTGGATATTATTTTATAATAGCTCCGTAATTAGGGATGGAGCCTCTGGCCACTTCAGACTCTCAATGTAAGGGTCCCATCACAGTTGAGCTTGTAAAGGCTATATTCCTGTGAGTTCATATTGCACAAGTCCTGTTGTGTACGGAAGACACTTTCATTGGAGTCATGCGTCACCTCACAGTCTTTTCATCTCTTCTTCCTTATAGCTTCCTGAGCCCTGAAGAAAGGTATTTGAATTCAGCATTTCAACATCCCAATCTTTACATATATTGTGGTCTCACTGTTACTTCACATCTATTGAACAAGCTTCTTGGATGATGACTGAGTGGGCACTGGTTTGATTGCATTGCAGAATATTATTAGGAATGATTTTATTACGTGTTTCCTTTAGCAGAATTATAGTAGATTTTTCTTAGGCATATGGCCTATCTAGTCTCACTTCTTTGGCTACCCTAGAAACATCATGGATTGGCTCTATCTCAGAGTCAGCTGTAAATTCAATCAGAGAGTGATTAGTAACTTCAAGAACAATTGTGCCACTATTGCAACAGCACATCATTTAGGCAGGTCACCATGGTAGATTACAGTATTTTTTAGCTGGTTAGTTTTTGCCTTTCTTCTCTGTTGCTTTGCAGAGTACCTGCTACAGAGTATCATGAATACTACTCAATTGGGTTGAAGCCTTTAATTAGGCATGAGCTTGTCTTATCTGTTTTTAGAAGAGATGTTAACGTGTTGTCTTCAGCAACAGGGCCTTACCATCAGTTTCTAGAGAACAGCAAATAGCCTTAGCAATAGTCTATGACGTTTGAGGGTCTCCATGGATGCTTTTGGCCAGTGGATCAACAAGATGTAACCCTTTCCTGGAACTGGAAGTTTCACTTGGACTAAGATGTCAATTTAGGGGGACAGTCTCCACATTATTTGATGACTCCATTTACATTCCTTTCATATATGTATATATTTCACAAAGCTTCCGTACTAGCAGGATTCCATATGGCTCCTCAGTTGTCTTTAGTGTTACTTGTCCCTCCCTTTATTTCCCCCTCTGTGTTAATTTCTTCCTTTCCCTTCTCCTTTTAATCTCCCAAATCCAGGTTCCTCCATGTCTCTTTATAACAATATTTTCTATTTCTCCTTCTTGAGAGAGCCTACCTTCACTCTGTGGTAATATGGACTATAGCATTCTTATCAAAATATTTAAAGGTAACTTCGACGTATAAGTGAATAGATACAATATTTTCACCTTTGGGGTATGGGTTACATACATGAGGAGGATTCTTGGTAGCTCTATTTATTTGTTTGCAAATTTTATGTTTTAAATAGCTGAATATTATTACATTGTGTAATTGCACCTCATTTTCATTATTCATTCACGGTTTCTAGAAATCTAGTCTGTTTCCAATTTCTGGCTATTGTGAATAGAGGAGGTACAATGTACAGATGATTAAATATCTATCATAGTTTATAAAGTCTTTTAGCATATGCTCAAGAATGGTATGTCTGGATATGGATGCAGATTTATTCCCACTGTTTTGAGGAACTGCTCCAATGCTCTTAATAATGGCTGTACAAGTTTGCCCTTGCACCAGGTATGAATGTGTTCCTCTTTTCCATGACTTTGCTTGTCATACATTTTCATGTTCAAAACCATTCTTACTGGGGATAGATAAAATGGCAAAGTTGTTTTGATATGTATTTTCCTACATACTAATGGTATTGAACATTTTTAAGCATTTCTCTGATGTTTGTGTTTTATTTATATTTTAAATTTGCATGGTAAAAGTTATCCCAAAGTATTTTTTTTTCTTTAGTCTACTGTGAAAGTACAGTTTCCTTGATTTCTTTCTCTGGATTTTTTCATTTATGTATGGGAAGCTACTGATTTTTACACATAATTTTGTATTCTGCTATGTTTCTGAAAGTGTTCATCAACTGTAGAAGCTGTCTGATTTAGGTTTTAGATCTTTTATGTGTAAATACATATCATTTGCAAATAAAAATATTTTAGCTCCTTCCTTTGCTCTTTTTTATTAAGAATTTTTTTTATTCATTTTACATACCAACCACAGATTCTCCTCTCTTCCCTCCTCCCACTCCCCAGCCTCTCCCGCTACCCACCTTCCTTTCCCTCCTCCAACAAGGTAAGGCCTCCCATGGGGAGTCAGCAAAGCCTGATACACTCTGTTTAGGCAGGACCAAGCCCCTACCCCTGCATCAAGGCTGTGCAAGTAGTTCCACCGTAGATGGTGGGCTCCAAAAATCCAGCTCATACTAATCCTAATCCTACTGCCAGTGGCCCATTAAGCAGATCAAGCTACACAACTGTTTCATTTATGCAGTGTATGTATTCTTACGCTGTTATCTACCCATCTCTTCCTCTAATCAGTGCAAAGGTGTCTGTGTCTCAGGGAGCCACTTTGGTTCAATTGCCACTGGTGGTGTTTGTGTTTCAGGGAGCTGTCTGAGTGTTGAGGGGATGGGTGTGTTTGGGGGATGGCGTGGGACTTGTAGATTACAGGATCTGATGGGACTTGTAGATTACAGGGTCTGATGGGGGGGTGGTAGTTGTCAGGCCTTCCTGTAGGGTTCTTATCTTCTGGCCTGCAAATGGGGCTTCAGTGTGGGGGGTAGGGAAGCATGGGTTGTGCCTTGGGGCTTAGGGCCTAGAGCCTGAGATGACTGGCTGAGAGAACAATCACTCAACTTTTGGTCCAATCAGAGCTGTGGAGTCTGTCTTTCAGGGAGTAGCTGTGGTATTAGGGGATTGACTATAGGAGTTACTTCAACTTTCTTACACTATTTTCTGTTTCGTTAAATAGTAAAAAAATGAATTCTCTTTCTGTGGGGAACTACAACAGATTCCTGATATATATCTAGTAGTGATTCAGAAAAAAATATAGCTTAGGACCAGAAACTCAGTGAACAATAAGATGGCAGATGACTACTATTGTGAGCATAGTGCAGGAAGTGTGGAATCTGTGTAGCAGTAGGCATTAAAGAAGATGAAGGTTTGTTCGTTTGTTTGTTTGTTTCGAGACAGGGTTTCTCTGTGTAGTTTTGGTGCCTGTCCTGGAACTCACTCTATAGACCAGGTTGGCTGTGAACTCACAGAGATCCACCTGGCTCTCCCTCCTGAGTGCTGGGATTAAAGGCGTTTGCCACCACTGCCCGGCAAAGTCTTTTTTTTTTATTATTATTAAGAAATTTCCTGTTCATTTTACATAACAGCCACAGATGTCCCTCTTCTCCCTCCTCCTGCCTCCCTCAGCCTTCCCCACAGCCCACCCCTCATCCCCACCTCCTCCAAGGCAAGGACTCCCATGGGAATTCAGCAGATCCTGGTACATTCAGTTGAGGGATTTCCAAGTCCCTCCCCCTGAACCAAGGCTGTGCAAGGTGTCCCACCACAGGTACAGGGCTCCAAAACGCCCACTGACGCACCAAGGATGAATCCTCCATTGCCAGGGGGCCCTTAAACAGCTGTCTCACCTATGCAGAGGGCCTAGTCCAGTCCCATGGAGGCTCCACAGGTATTGGCCTACAGTTCATGGGTGCCCACTAGTTTGGTTTGGTTTCTTCTGTAGGTTTCCCAATCATGACCTTGGTGCCCCTTGCTCATAGAATCCCTCTTCTTTCTCTTCAACTGGACTCCCAGAGCTCAACCTGGCACTTGGCTGTGAACCTCTGCCTCTGCTTCCATCAGTTACTAAATGGAGGAACTACAATGACAGCTAAGTTATTCACCAATCTGACCACTGGAGTAGGTCAGCTCAAACACCCTCTCCACCATTGCTAGCAGTCTAAGGTGGAGTCATCTGTGTGGATTTTTGGGAACTTCTCCAGCACCCTGTTTCTCCCTGTTCCGATGATATCTCCCTCTATCATGGCATCTCTTTCCTCACTCTCCCACTCTGTCCCTGTTCCTGTTTGACCATGTCACCTCTATCTTGGTCAGGATCCATTCTTACAGATAGATTTTCTCTAGTTAAGCCTCTTCACATGCTGTGTCCTCTTGGGCCATCCTTGCAGGCAATCTGAGTTTGCCATACACTGTCTGAGAGAGTGACTTTCTAAATTTCAGTTCAAGCTTCCATGGGCAGCTAAGTATGGTTTATTTTATGCCTGCTGACTATTATCATTTTCCATGTTGCTGCATTTTACTTCTGCTCCAGCTATAGCCTCGCATTCTGTATTGTATTTGCTGTGGTTTCTCTGTCATGACCAATAGAAATACTTCCTTAGTTGTCCCCTTGCATGTCATCATTTGATTATCATTAAGGTCTGGCTCTCTCCTCTCCCAAGAAGTTCCATTTTCACATCCTTGAGCATTCTTTGTGTGATATCCTGCTATCAAGGTATCTTTGCACTCGGTCATATGCAGAACCTGAATTTTCTTTTCTTTTTTCTTCTTTTTTTAAAGGAAGGAGGTATTTAGTTCAGCTCAAGGTTTAGTGGGTGCAGTCCAGCTGTTAGCTGGAGTCACTAGGTGTGTGTTAGACAGAAAACAGAGAGGGAAATAGGATGTAATCCTCAAGGCCCACTAGTACTATATATCCAGTGGCTTACTTGTGCAAGATAGGCCCGGTGTCTCAAAGGTTTCACAATCTGCCAAGTGTTGTCATCAGACTAGTAAATGTTCAAACACAGAACCAGTGAGGAACATTTCTGTCTCAAACCATTACAGCCACTGAGCAGAAGTCCTTCTGCCTCTCTGCAAATGGCACTGGGGAGGCACTTTCCAAGTACTTCCCTTTGGTCGTGTTTGGAGTAGAGTTGGGGCAGCTTCCTTGTTCAAGTTGTTGCCTATTCCTGAATTTTCTATTTCAACTCCATCATGATGGGTGGGCTCCAGGATAGGCACATCTGGATTTGTAGATTCTCTGGTGAAGAGGTTATCATAGTGCCTTCAGGGGCCTTGAAGGTGACATCGAGAATACTGCAGGCTGAGTGAGGCCTGAGCTGAATTGCAAATCACTGGCTATACTGGCTACAAGGTGAGTGTGTGTGTGTGTGTGTGTGTGTGTGTGTGTGTGTGTGTGTGTGTGTGCTTCTTACCACAAGCATATCAATGCAGTGTGACCATGTGAGCCCAGTGTTGCTGGACTTTCCTTACTTTTTCAGAGGCAGTCAGAAATCTCCATTTTCATGTAAAATCTCCTGATTTTACATGTTGGTAGTCAATTTGAATTTATTTTTGAAAATAAAATAAGCCTAGGGATTCAATCTGGCCTGTGGGTTACAAGACAGTGACAGTGGAAAATAGATAATTTTTGTAATACAGATTGTATTAATGACAGGTGGGAGTCATCCTAGCACCTACAGAGCAAAGGACAGTGTCCCAGACAGGAGGTAAGACACAAAGAGCTGTTTCCTTCTGTGTGCTTGCAGATCCTTAGAACTTGAATTTTCTATTTGATGGTGCTCATTTCTATCACATTTACAAATGGCAGAAACTTTCTCTGCAACTTTGAAATTTCTCTCTTTCTTTTACTACTAATTTTCTGCTTTCATAAAATTTATTTTAACTCTTTTTTTTTTGTCTGTCATCCTGAATCAGGGTAGTGAGATGCTAACATTTCCTGTCTATCATTGTCCTATTTTACACTTTCCTTTTTCCATTTTTTTTGAAGTCAGTGTCTCTGAATTCTACAGACAGGAGTGGAGTATAGTGGATATTTTGTAATAATAGAACATGATGGTCATGGAGACACCCCATCAGTTGAGATCTTGGCTGTGAAAGTCTGGAAGTCCATATTTCTTCCACAGATCCTGCATAAGGGTGTAAGAAGAGATCAATCTCCATATAGCTATCCTTGGAACTCTGCATATCCCCTGTGACTTTCATGCATCCACATAAACTAATTTTTGACACAAAAAATGAAATTAAATGTGGCTCAAATGTGAACTTTGTGCCTCCTTTTAGAAAATATTAAACCAGAAATACCACAAAATAACTTTCCCTAAAGTTCTATGTTCTCTGTACTCTAGTGACTCTACATAGTGCACAACACAGTCCAAAGAGCAAGGTTGAAACACAGTACCTTTTTGCTATAGGGCCATATTTTTTCATGGTCATTCCAAGCACAACCCACTAATTGTGTTGAACCTGGCCCTTTCCCCAAAGTTTGGCTACACTTCATTTTTATGAAAATATGGCTGACATCTGGTCATTAATTAAGCACCTCTTCTTTTTTCATCCTGTTTGGGATTCTATAAAGCCACATCTTCTTCCTTGAAGAGACATTTTAGATTTCCTCTGTGGCCTAGAGTCCTAGTATCTTCTCCTCTTTTTCTAACCAAGGCCCTCAGGACTGCCAAAGGAAATAAAAGCCCAACAAACAAAACAAAAACCAAACCAAAGCAAATCAAACAAACAACAAACAAAAAACCAAACACCTACTCACTTATGTTCCCCATTAAGACCTTCTTTCAGATTACTCTTCTAGATTCTTTTTTAACACAGTTCACTGTATGTCTGGAAACCTGCTTCTCTTCTCTCAACACCCTATATTTCACACTCTTCAAAGCCCAAAACATGATGTCCATCTGGGTATGTCCTCCTATTGCCCTAAGGTTTGCTAAGATAAGGAGTCTCAAAAATAATGTGAACAGGTGTGGGGTCCCAAATTTTTGACAAAGTTATCAAGAATATACCCTGGAGTAAAGACTCTGTTAAATAAGCATTGTTAGCAAAACTGCAGTTCACCTAAGGAATGAAACTAAATCAGATTTGTCATACTATACAGATACTAATTCAAAGTGGATTGGAGGTAGTCACCCAAATCCTGAAACACTGAAACTTCCAAAAGAAAAATTAAGAGAATACACTTGAAATTACAGATAAATGAGGAACTCTCTGAAAAGGCTTTCAGTACCATGGGAAATCTCTCCAAGAATGAAGAAATGAGTGTACATGAAATTTGTTTTTTTCTCAGCAAAGGAAACTATATTTCAAAAGTCCATAAAATGGGGGAATATCATTTGCATACATATGTTATGCAGGGTTTGAAATCTAGAATATATAACAAAATGTAAAACGGAAACACCATAAGTAAAAACCTGCCAGTCACCAAATGAACTAATGAACAGACAGTTCTGAAAGAAGAAACACAAAGACTGGCAAATGTTGGTTTTATCATTAACATCCTTAGTGATCAGAGAAATATGAATTAAAATCACATTAAGATTTCATTTCCACCAAGTAAGAATGGGTATATCAGGAAAACGAATTAGAACAAATGATGAGGCTGTTGTATATTAGGAATAATTATTTACTGCTGATGTAAATAGTTACTGATAGAGTAACTAAAGAATTAGGAGTATAGCTGTTTTTTAATTAAAAATAGAAATACAGTATTATCAGCATTTCTAGTCATATACCCAAAGTACTCTTTATGAAACTACAGAAGTTCTTGTTAATCCACATTTATTGCTGCTCTAGTCACAATAGTAAGGAGTGAAAACCATATATTCTTCAAAGAAGAATAGAAAATGAAAATGAAGTAAGTATACACAAAGTATTTTTTGTTACTGTGTTAAAAATGAATTTATGAATTTATGGCCAGGCGGTGGTGGTGCGTGCCTTTAATCCCAGCACTTGGGAGGCAGAGGCAGGAGGATCTTTGTGAGTTCGAGGCCAGCCTGGTCTACAGAGCGAGATCCAGGAAAGGCACAAAGCTACACAGAGAAACCCTGTCTCGAAAAAGAAAAAAAAAATGAATTTATGAAAATTTCAACAGAATGAATGAAACTGGAAAAGATTATATTAAATGAATGTACCCAGACTCAGAGAGACAGAAACTTCATATTATACAAGAGACATCATGTATAACAATGTTAACTTTTAATGTTTATGAGTAAAGATATGTGAAACTGGGGTCAGACTATGAAACTCCTCCAACAGGAGACAACAGGAGGGGACAGAGAGGTGTTGAGAAAAGGAGGGGGAGTGGAAGAATACTTTCAATGTGGCATTATCATGTATGGGAGGGCAAATGGAAGAGAGGGCGGGTTGGATAAAAGGTTTCTAAAGAGATAACATAGTGAATTTTGTTTGAAAATCACCATAATGACTCTTGCCAGGGGAGCAGACAGGCTAACTACTGTGGTGGTATTTTACTTGTACTGAAATGTGATTTTAATTGTATGTTAATAAGTAAAGTTGCCCAGGGGTCAGAGCTATTAGAGCCATAGCAAGAGCGTGGCGGTGGTGGCGCACGCCTTTAATCTCAGCACTTGGTAGACAGAGCTAGGCGGATTTTACAGCCAGCATTGGAGACACATGCCTTTAATCTCAATCCCAACCATAGAAGACCTGGAAGTCTTTACAGACAGGCAGTGATGAGGCATGGGTTTACAACCAATGAGAAGGCAGAACCGAAAGTCTTTATAAAGACAAACACACAGGAAGTAGCTCCTTTTCGGAGCTCTTAGTTCTGACCTCTTGGCTTTTTTCTCTGAATGGGCTCTGTGTTTCTTATTTAATAAGATGGTTGGATACATCTACAAACTACAGTTCTTCACCCCTCTCTTTGCTTCTTAAAATACAATTCCCTGGTCTCACTGCCAGCTCTAGAGCCGCACACCTGCTGTGCTGTCTCCTTACTCTCTGCCCTCATTCCCAGTGGAGTAAGCAGATCCTGCTGTGAAAACCATGTTTTCCTACCTTCTATGGACCCTTCTTTTCCACAAAGCCCATCCCATTCCAAAGAATCAGCTACTAGTATCCAGAAACTCATTTTTACCCAGAACCCACAGTGAAGAATTTCCTAACAGGCAACACAAACTTTTCCAAAAACCAGAGAGGGCAACAGAAACCAAGGAACAAAACAGACAAGCCATAAAGACATGACCATCACCTAGAATCACACACAGACTTCCTAATCTCAAGTGTCTACACTTTAGCATAAAAACACATTCAATAAGAGTCAAGGAAATATCTCCCTACTGGAGCCCAGAAACCTTATAAGAGACAGCTGAATATTGGCAAATAGCTTAAGCATGAGATAAAGACCTTAAGATAGTCCTTTTAAATATGATAGAGGGCCTTAAAATAATCTAGAAAAACACAAACTGTAGGCAGAAGTTTCTGTCCTGCATGCAACTCCCAAATATCCTGCAGCCACTTCCCAAGTAATTGACTTGCAGGCTATAAAGGCTCATCCAGTAGCTCAGGCTTGTTATGACCTAGCTGTTATACTTAAATTAACCCATAATTCTTATATATGTTTAGTCATGTGGCTTGGTAACGTTTTCTCAGGACACCATTCTCATCTTGCTTCTTCTATGTCTGGTTGGTGACTCCTGATACCTGCTCCTTCCCAGCATTTTAGTTTGTCTTTCCCACCTAACTTGCTGCCCATCTATGGGCCTGTCACCTTTTTATTAACCAAAGAAAATAATACATATTTATAATATATTATTAATTATAAATAAAATAGTTCATATCTGAAAGTGAGAATAGACTCGATAAAGAAAACACAAACTGAGGAAATTCTAGAAATCAAAAATGTAGGAACTCAACTAGGAACTTTGGATACAAACCTTGCCAACAGAACATTCTAGATGGAGGACCTCATGTACTCTATTGAAACAGGGTAGAAGAAGTGGATACCTTGGTCAATGAGAATGGAAAATCTAAGAATCTCTTGGCACAAATCATTCAGGACATCTGTGGTACCATGAAAACTCCAAATCTAAGAATTATAAGACTAGAGGAACGGGAAGAAACCCAAGGTAAAGGTACAGAAAATATTTTCCATGAAACCACACAGTAAAATTTCCCTATCCCCCAAAAGGAGATGGCTGTTAAGATACAAGAAGCATTGCATAGCAACAAAAGACTGGACTAGAAAAGAAGTCATCTCAGCACATAATAATCAAAGCATTAAACATACATAACAAAGAAAAATATTAAAAGCTGCATGGTAAAAAAAGACCAGGTAACATATAAATCCAGACTTCATAGAAAAGCTCCTGATTTCTCAACTGAGAGTCTAAAAGCCAGAAGTTCCCATAAAGATGTGCTTCATAGGCTAAGAGAATACAGATACAATGATAGACTACTATACCCAGCAAAACTTTCAATCACTATAGGTGAAGAAAATAGGACATTCCATGATGAAACCAAATTTAAGCAATATCTACAAATCCAGGGCTAGAGAAGACAGTAAAAGGAAAGCTCTAACCTACCTAGGTTAACTACTTCTCCCAAAACACAGAGAGTAAATCATCTTGGACCAGTAAATCAAAATATGAGAAGTACACACCATACACACACAAAACTACAACCAATATTAAAGAGAATAACAACAAAATAATAAGAATAAATAAATATTGCTCATTGATATCTCTCAACATCAATGGTCTCAATTCACCAATGAAAAGAGATGATTAACAGAATGGATGTGAAAACAGGACCTGTCCTTCTATTGGTTTATTATTCTAATTCCACATAGAAACAGTCTTAAAGGTAGAAAGAAAACTGTCATAATGAAACCTCATTAATTGTACGCTAATTTAAAACACTTGTTTAAAGAATAGGGGAGGAAAGCAAGGTGGCTCAGAAAAGTAAGATCATTTGCTGTTCTTGCAGTGGACACAGGTTCTTTCTTGGCACTCACATGAGTACTTGCAGTCATCTGTGATTTCAGTTCCAGGAGATCCAATGCTCTCTCTCTTTCCACCTTTCTGCATACTGTGTACACATGCTGCCCTTACATATATCAGGCAAAAGACTCACACATGTGAACCAAAAATAAAGTTTTAAAGTAACAGAAAAAATGGAGGACAACAAGAAGGTTGCACATGTTAAGGTAATTGATGTGGGTTTAATCCACAGGTCACACAAAAAGGAAGTAGAGAATTCACTCCCACAGATTGACCTGTGATATTGAAATGATTGACCACATAAACAAAAACAAACCACATGTACAAGCAAGAACTTAAATAAGTAACTTTTAGAGAAAAAAAGGAATACAGTGAAAATTTACCATTGTACATTGAAATTTTTGAGTAATGAAAGACTCAGAACTGAGTAATTTGAAAAAAAAAAAACAAAACTGGATGTTATTTAAGTAGGACACCAAACATTAACCTCTATCCTTGCCAAACATACAAACATAATCTTCATAGGCATGCACAAACAAAAAGTAACCATAGCAAGAGAAAGACAATGGATAAATTTCATTATATAATACATATCTTGTGTATATAATATGTATATAAATTTCACATAAATGTATATATGTATACATAAAATTTCATATATATGAAATATATTTTTCATGTATATATATGAAATTATCTGTGATATATATGTGTATATATGATTGTATAATACTTATACCTTTATATATAAACAAACACACACATATATTTCCATATTTTTGTTAAGAAATTTTCTGTTCATTTTACATACCAACAACAGATTCCCCTGTCCTCCCTCCTCCCGCAGCCTTCCCCCCAACTCACCCCTCATTCCCATCTCCTCCAAAGCAAGGACTCCCATGGGGAGTCAGCAGATCCTGGTACATTCCATTGAAGGAATGTACGTGTGTGTGTGTGTGTGTGTGTGTTTGTGTGTGTGTGTGTGTTTGTGTGTGTGTGTGTGTTGTACCACAAATTTAAAAATTGTGGGTACCAGCAAAATTGGGGAAATTTTTTTTCATAGGTATGTCTTTTTATTTGAGACAACTGGCCTACATTGTGATATGGTGAATTTTGCACAAAAAGTAAAGGCTCCTAATTAAATGTATTTCAAAATGATGGATAAAATTGTTAATTATTCCTTCATGCTGTGGGTATTATGCTAAGATCTTTGCCCAAAAGTTACATATATTGCTAACTTCTATATATTTAAAGTCATTTAAGCAAAAAAGATAGAAGGAAATGAAACACCCAAAGCCAGAGAAACAGTATTCTCTCTCATGTACTCACTTTGTTTAAAGTCTTCTAAATATAATATTTTACTCAGTCCCTTTGCAGGTGAATTTTAAGAGGCTATGCAGGTTTTCTGTAGATTTTCAAACTAGTAACTAACAAAACTGAAATTGTATTCCAGACTAATTCCTTCAAGAGCTCTTGTGTTTCTTTCACCCAGTATCTCATTTATTTTTTAATTTATTGATATTAGAATTTTTTTTTTCATTTTTTAACATAAGAATCCCAGTTCTCCCTTCCTCTCCTCTCCTCCCCACTTCCCTAATCCCATCCCACATCTAGTCCTCAGAGAGGTAAGGCCTCCCTTGAGGAGTCAACAAAGTCGGGCATACTAAGTCGAGGCAGGACCAAATGTCCCCCCCCCATCAAGGCACAGCAAGGTATCCTACCCTAGGGAACGTGTTCCAAAAAGCCACTTTATGCACCTGGCATGAGTCCTGGTCCTCCCCAAACAGATCTAGCCATGTGACTGTCACTCACATTCAGAGGGCCTAGTTTGTTCCCATGAATGTTCCCTAGCTGACAGGCCAGAGTCCATGAGCTCCCCCTAGTTTGGGTTAGCTGTCTCTGTAGTTTTCCCCGTCAAGATCTTGACCTCACTTGGTCCTGTGATCTCTCCTCCCTCTCTCCCACTGAAGTCAGGAGCTCAGCCCAATGCTTGGTTGTAGATCACTGCATCTGCTTCCATCAGTTACTGTATGTAGGTTCCATGATGACAATTAGGGTACTCACTAATCTGATTATAGGGGAAGGTAAGTTAAGGCATCCTTTTCATTATTGCTAGGAGTCTTAGTCAGTGTCACCCTTGTGGATTCCTGGTGCTTTAGCACCAGTTTTCTCTCTATCACCCTAATGGTTCTTTCTACCAAGATGTCTCTTTCATTGCTTCCACTCTCTATCCCTCCCTCCACTCATCCATTGCAATCCCTCCTGTTACCATCCACCATCCCTTCCCTTCTACTCTCCCCACTTTACACAGGAGAACTTAACTATTTTACCATTCTAGGGCCCTCCATGTTTGCCCCTTTTAGGGTCACCCTTTTTACCTAGCTTTTCTGGGGTTGTGGATTATAACCTGGTTACATTTACTTTGCATCTGATATCCACTTAAGAGTGAATAAATGTCATGTTTGTCTTTCTGAGTCTGAGTTATCTCACTTATGATAATTCTTTCTAGTTCCATCTATTTGCCTGCAAATGTCATGATGTCATTGTCTTTTACCTCTGAGTAGTACTCCATTGAGTAAATGAGTACCACATCTTCTTTATCCATTCTTTGGTTGAGGGGCATCTAGGTTGTTTCCAGGTTCTGGCTATTATGAATAATGCTGATATGAACATAGTTGAGCATGTGTCCTTGTGGTAAGATTGAGCATTCCTTGGGTATATGCCCAAGACTGGTATAACTGGGTCTTGAGGAAGACTTATTCAAAATTTTCTGAGAAACCACCATACTGATTTCCAGAGTAGCTGTACAAGTTTGCATTGCCACCAATAGTGGAGGAGTGTTCCCCTTGCTTCACATCCTCTCCAACATAAACTGTCTTCAGTGTTTTTGTTCTTAGCCATTCTGACATGGGTAAGATGGTAACTCAGAGTCATTTTGATTTGCATTTCCCTGATAACTAAGAATGTTGAACAATTCCTTAAATGTCTTTTGGCCATTTGAAATTCTTCTGTTGAGTATTCTCTGTTCAGATTGGTACCCCATTTTCACTAATCCAGTGAACATTCATGAACTAAGAACTTATGATTCTGAATAATCATGTCCTTAAAGACTTGTTTTTCTCTCTTTCTCTTGTGTGGACTCACAAAAGCCCTTATCCTAAACCTCTATGAGAGGCAAAGCATAGGTGAGTGATGATGGGTGATATGATATCTTGGAAATTCTCTGATAAAGTCTAGGTGCTCCTTTTCACAATTATCTCTGAGATTATCTTGGTTGGATGGTTTTCTAGTTTCTTTTGCTGTGACAAAACACTATGACACTTAGGGAAGAACATGTTTATTTGATTTACATGCCAGGTTACAGTCTGTTATGGCAGGGAACATAAGGAAACAAGAACTTAAATATCATGATCACAGTCAAGACCACAGATATATTCTAGTATTCCTCTGGTTCTTTCTCTTGCTCAGACAACATCCCCTTTTCAGCCTTTCTTCTCTTGCTCATCACTTACTCACACACTCAAACCTGCATGGACTCTATAGACAGGACAGGTGACAGGGTTGACTACTTGTATCACCATTCTCTTATGTCCTATTCAGGTCTCCTTTCATTTTACATATCATCTCAGCCTCATCCTCTCATCCCATCTCTCATGATTCTCACACAAGTATGTCTGACAATGCAGAAAAAAAAACCCTCTGCTGGTTAGGAGTCATAGGATAGAGAAAAGAAGGAGAGGCTTTAAGTTTTCATTTTCTCTGTGTGGCCCTGTTTTACAATCCTAGAAAATGCCAGGGAAGTGGCATTGAGCTTCATTGGGTGGAGAAATGCTTTAGAAACACTGGGTCTTGCCAGGTGGTGGTGATGCACTCCTTTAATCCCAGCGCTTGGGTGGCAGAGGTAGTTGGATCTCTTTGAGTTTGGGGCCAGCCTGGTCTACAAAGTGAGTTCCAGGACAGGTTCCAAAGTCACACAGAGAAATCCTGTCTTGAAAAATCAAATCAAAAAAGAAAGAAAGAAAGAGAAAAAGAAAGAAAGAAAGAAAGAAAGAAAGAAAGAAAGAAAGGAAGGAAGGAAGGAAGGAAGGAAGGAAGGAAGGAAGAAAGAAAAAACACTGGGTCTCCATTAGCAGAGAAAACATTTGCAATGCATTTTCTAAGCATTAAAAAAACTCACAGAGTACCCAGCTTGGGTTAAGTAACTTGCTGGGTTCCTGGACAAGTCATGTAGCTGAAGCTGAGAATTTTCTATCAAGGGTAAGATAGAAAATATCTTATCTGGTAAACCATAGCATCTTAAGATCAGCACTACTACTAAGACACTATGTAAATGAGTGGGATCCCGTGAAAACAATAACTTAATAGAGAACAAAACAATTGAAATTCCCATAGAATCATACATCAAAAATCGTTCCAGTAAAAAAAATGTAAAAATCACCCCTAGTTCACAAACTGTATAAAAACTGGAATTGGTGAAGAGTGACCATAGTTTAAGAATCTTAAGCAATCAAACCACCTTTGAATTCAGAGTTATAATAGTTATAGGAATACTTTTGTTTGAATAAAACCAAGAATATAACTGATTTGGATCAAGCAGCAGTTCCTGCAGTGCAATAAATCTTGTCTGCATTACAGAAGTTAGAGAACATTTTTAGATACTGTCTGACAGTTTTTCTATGTGGATGACCCTATAGTTCAAGGTTTATGACGTCTTAATCCATTCTCTGTCTTCATCTCAGACCTTGGTTTTTAAATCTGGGTACATCTTAAGGTTTCTTATCCCATTGATTTATCTCCAACATTTTCTCACTTTGATCTGCCTTAAACTGTATAGCCTGTATAGCAAGAGCTGTGATCTCTCTCATATTTAATGTTCTTGTCTGAATTCCCAATCCCTAAGAAATATAATTATTCATAGTAAAAACATTTACAGTAGGAATTTAAACTAAATGTGGTCATAATGGTACAGTACTACCCCAATATAAGTGGAGTCCTATTGGGAATAAAAAAACCAGAGGACTGGGAAAATCATAAAGAAGACCATTAGAGACAAAAGGTTATGCCCATGTATAAGCCAAAGAAAGGGGTCCCAGCAGAAGCTCATACCTTTATCTTGAACCTCCAGAAACGAAAACAGTGACACATCAATTGCTATAATTTGAGATTCTACTTTATCATGTTGTTTTTCTCCTAATCCTCATGAAGTATCCTACTTTGCTTTTTTTCAGGTAGTCCCACCTCCATGATGACCTCAAATTTGTTAAATTACCACAGTTTTTAAATAACATGGCCAAGGATTGAGAATGAAACTAAGTTGATGTCATGTAACACTTCTGGGTAGGTATAATATAAAAATTTAGTTAGCCTGGCTTTGGGGACTAATCACAGACAAAAATAATGATCACCTAAAGGTTCCACTCAGTGAACTAATGGGCTTGTTGGAGTTTCATACAGGAGAATGAATCATGGGTGACCTACAGAAGCAGGAACAACTCAAAGGCAGCTGTATCACAGAAAAGCCCATACCTGCCTATATGGTGACTCTGGAAAGCTGTATCTTTGTATAATATGTAGGCATTGTGGCAAGCCAGACAGACTCTTTTGGGGAGTTCTGCTTCCTTTATTCTCCCAGTATTTATTTACGATTTTCATAACCTTGGTTAGAAGTTCTATCTCTTTTTAGTTTCAGGAACTTATTAAGACTTGTGGGTTGTTCACATTTGAAAGTTCATAAGCCTCTCTATGCTATCACGTGGTAATATTTCAACTTATGAGTCTGTTCCAGAATGATTACTTTCAACTCAAAGAAAATTGCTACATCTGGTAGCATGCTTGCTTCAATACAGTATTCTGCATAAATTCCATGTGTTGTTCCACAACAATTTGATAATCCAAAGTAATGCCAGGATTTTGGAATAAAACTGATTAAGAACTGAATTGTAAGAAACAAGCTTTATGTCCACAGAATTCTGGATAATTGCTTAGTGTGGAAAATTCCCATCTACCTATCCTTATAATAACTGTAATAAGTGGACATGCAAGATTTACTTGAAAGGCAACTCTATTTTTATCCTTGTCTCTAATTATTTTCATTTTAATAAATCTTTTTTTATTTTCCTGATTCTCTAAAGAATAAAGACCCTTGACTTTCTGATGCCTGGAACCTGAGATTGAGAGAACTGACTTCTCTTCTATCATAAAAGTTCAAAAGTAAGAAAATATTCAGCAAGGAAATATTCAGACTCCTGAATTGTCTGGGAAAACTCTTGTGAAAGCATACTTTCTGGCTTCTGGAAATCTTAACACATCTTTGGTCACTATAACTTTTTGGTTTCTATTTTTTTATCACTGTCAAAGTTTATTTTTTAAATTTCTACTAAGAACCAAAAAACTTCACTGAAGCCAAGAACAAGACTGGGAGGATACTCAAAGTGTAGGATCATTTAACTCTAACAACTATAAAAGTTATGATTAAACACCTCCAACATTATAGGTAATTAATAAATTCTAGTCCAGTACTTGGGAATGTTATCACTACTTATTTTTAAGGTTCATATTCTTTGAAAGATTTCACTGCCTGAAACAAAAAAGCAAAAGACAAATTCTGAGAGTGTATTATACATGTCTCCTTTAATGGGCTTCTTTTGTACAAAATCCCTGGTGATATGACAGCTCACTGGCCAAACTGATGTAATACACTAACTTGTCAGAGTCAATAGACTTCCACTATATAAGTAGTTGTTCATCTGAAACTGTCTCCAGATTGTTTTATCCCAGCACCCTTTAACAAAGCATGGGCATTGCTGAATTGGAGGATAACTCTCTGATAATGACATCAGAATCATTTGGAAAACAACTTGATTTCATGCAACCCATTTGTGGTATTGAAAGTTTCATTGAACGATGGGACTTGTCAAGTTGAGGTCTTGTCTCACTCAGTTTTTGATTCTTCATTTATGTATGTACGCATATATTTTAGGAAATTTTTACTATATTAGGTTTCCATATAATCCCTCAAATGGCCCCTAATTTTACTTGGCCCTTTCTCTATTCTCTCCCTTGCCCTATGCCTACCTGCTTGACCCCCATTCTACCTTTCCCTTATCCATCCATAACTACCTAATCTCTTTTCCTTTACAAAGGAGATCCATCCCTCTTCCATTGTGCCTTACTCTATACCTAATCTCTATGGTAATACAGATTTTAGTTTGCTTATTATTGATGCAACAGCTAACATTGTGTTAAGTTTTCTTGATTAATGATTGATGTAGGACAGACCAAGATCACTGTATGTCATGCCACCAATAGACTGTTGTTCATAAGTTCTATAAAACAAAAACAAAAACAGAAAACAAAATCTAAAAATAAAACAGAACAAATACACCAAGTAAGCCATGAAGAGCAAGCTTAGTAAGCTGCATTCTTCCATGGCCTCTGCTTCAATTTCTCCAGGTTTCTATCCTGTTTGATTCTAGTCTTGGTTTTCTTCAGTGATGAAATATTATCCGCAAATATAAGAAGAAATAATCATTTTCCTCCCAAGTTGCTTTTTTATCATGATGCTTTGTCATGACAATAAACACCTCAACTAAGACGAATGGGAAGAGTGTTTCTGTTTTGACTGGAGAGATGATAGACTTACTCTATGTAATAATTTGTTTGGCCATCAATACTCAGTCTTATAGCTTAGTAATTAAAGTACTGCAACTGAAAATACATATATTTGAAGTTACCATTAGATAAACCTTGTTATTGTTCACTCCAGTGTAAAAATAAAAATTAATCATCATATAATCCATCAAAAGACTCCCACCAGCTCTGAAGCTTCCATAAAGCTTCTTTCTAATAATTTACTCACAAATTTTCCCTCTGGGATTGATAATCATCTTTAGCAAATGTGATTGGACTGTGAAACTTCAAGGGTAACACATGAAATATATCTGCTGGTATAAAAATCTAAGAAGCCTTCTTCACCTGCTTGTCAATAAACAAAGGAACCTGATCTACAAATACAGGAGTGGTAGATTCTATAATAACATCCTGTAGGGATGTACTCATGCTGTAATATTATTTGGGCTATCCTTTTTCTTCCTTCTTTCCTTCCTTCCTTTCTTTTTTCTTTAGTTTTTTTCTTTACTCTTTCTTCCCCTCCTCCTCCTCCTTCTCAAGACAGAGTTTCTCTGTGTAGCTCTTACCATCCTGGAACTTGCTCTTTAATCTAGGATTTCCTCAAATTCAGAAATTCACCAGTCTCTGCCTCTCAAGTACTAAGATTAAAGGTGTGGTCTATTTGTGTTAGTCATATGTCTAATACATTTTCAGTCTCAAGAGTGTTTTCTTCCACCTGATTTTTGACAAAGAGGAGAGAAATATACAATGCAAAAAAGAAAGAATCTGTAACAAATGCTGCTGTTTTAACTGGCTGTCAGCATGTAGAAGAATGCAAATAGATTCATATCTATTACTTTGCAGGAAGCTCAAGTCCAAGTGGATCAAAGACCTTAACTTAAAACAAACTTGACAAAAGAGAAAGTGGAGAATGACCTTGAATACATTGGCACAGGAGACAACTTCCTGAACAGAACACCAATAGCTAATGCACTAAGATCAACAATTAATGAATGAGTCCCCATGAAACTGAAAATCTGTAAGGCAAAGGACACTGTCAAAAGGACAAAATAGCAAACTACAAAATGAGAAAATATCTTCACCACCGCCACATCTGACAGAGACATGATATCCAAAATAAGTAAAGAATTCAAGAAAGTAGACACCAACAAATTAAATAATCCAATTTAAAAGTGTGGTACAGATCTTAATAGAGAATTCTTAACAGAGGAATCTCAAATTGTCAGGAAACACCTAAAAAAATCTCAGGGGTAAGGTAGAAACCTAGTGCAATGGAAACTCCCAGAAATCCATAAGGTTGACTCCAGTGAAGACTTCTAGTAATGGGAGATATGGAGCCTGAACCTTTCATCTTCTGTAACCAGAAAAGGCTTCAAATGGAGGGATTTAGATACTAACCTAGCCACAAAAATTACTTAAAACTATTCCTACCTGCAAGATGTATAGGAGTAAAGGAGCATAGAACTTATGGGAGCAGCCAACCAATGACTGGTCAAAATTGAGACCCATGACATGAGAGGGAGCCCATGCCAGATACTGCCTGGAGGGCCAGGAACTAGTCTGGATAGCCCAGTGAATAAAGATAGAACAAAACATGATGAGAAAAAAAAAGCCAGTGAAATCATTCTTAGTGATGCTCTATTATTCCTGTAGAATGAAACCTAGCATAATGATTATCAGAGAGGCTTCATCCAGCAACTGATAGGAGCAGATGCAGAGACCCACAGTCAAACATTGTTTGAGTTCAGGTAATCATGCAGAGAAGGACCAGGAAGGACTGTAGAAGCCAGAGGGTTCAAAACAACACAAGAAAACAGAATCAACTAACCAGGGAGCATGGGTGCTCACAGAGACTCAACTGACAACCAGGGAGCCTGCATGGGACTGACCAAGGCTCTCTGCAGATATGGTACAATTGTGTAGACTGGTGTTCCTTTGGGACTCCTGACAATGAGAGTGGGGCTATCTGTCTCTTTTGTCTGTTTTTGGGACCCGTTTCCTTCCACTGGGTTGCCTCATCCAGCTTCAATATGAAGTGATATGCCTAGTTTATTATTTCTTGATATGTCATGTTTGGTTGATATTCCTGGATGGCCTATCCTTTTCTGAAGGGAAAAAAGGAGAAGTGGGAATGGGAAGAGAAAGAAACTGGGAGGAGGAGATTGAGGTTAAACTGTGGTAGGGATGTAATATATCAGAGAATAATACTATTTTCAAAAAGTGATTTCTTCTTATATAAACCTGTATTTCAATTCCTGGCATGTTTCCCTGGTATGGTGATATTTTATTTGTACTAAAATGTTATTTGTATGTTAATAAATAAAGTTGCCTGGGGGTCAGAGCTATTAGCAAGCCATAGGAAAGCTGGGCAGTGGTGGTGCACACCTTTAATCCCAGCACTTGGTAGGCAGAGCTAGGTAAGTCTCTGTGTGTTCAGGGATACAGCCAGCATTGGATACTAATGCCTTTAATCTCAATACCAACCATAGAAGACCTGGAGTTCTGTACAGAAAGGCAGTGACAAGGCGGTCACGTGGTTGGGTTTACAACCAATGAGAAGGCAGAACAGAAAGTCTATATAAAGACTTTAGACCCCAGCCACTTCCTGAGACTTAGAAACTGGCCCCCAGCTCCCATCCTGCCCCGGACTCCCCTTCTGGACAAGACATGAGTGCCTGGGCTCAGCCTAGACCCCATCCCTGGGCACCAGCCACTCCGGGAAAGACCTGCCCAACTTGGCCCCAGGTTGTGGCCACTGGGCAGGTTCCCTTCTAGCCCTACCAGGAAGACTCTCCTTCTCCAAGACCCCCAGAAGACCCTGTAATCTCCAAGCCCTGCCACCATGCCCATCTGCCCGAGACCCCAGCCACTTCTTGAGACTTAGAGACCAAACCCCAACACCCATCCTGTCCCAGACTTCCCATTTGGACAAGAGAGCTCCCATCTGGACAAGAGAGAGAGACTTCCTGAATCTGTCAGCTCTGTCTGGACCAAGTTCTCTGATAAGACCAAGAACGAACCACAAAGAGATGGGCAGATGTCAAGGCAGAAGTACATACAACAAAATGAAGAGCAATACAGCATCACCAGAACCTAGCCGTCCTCCAACATCTAGACCTATACATCAAAAATTGGACGAAGCAGAAGAAAACAGCCTTATGAATAACATCATGAAGAAGGTAGAGGCTTATATAGAGGAAAAGACAAACAAAAAACAGTAAAACCCTGGAAGAAAACAATAAAGTCCTGAAAGAAAATCATGAAAATGCAATAAAACAGATGAAGGAAACAATCCAAAACCTGAAAAGGGAAATAGAAAAAATGAAGAAGACACAAACAGAGGGAATGCTGGAAATAGAAAATCTGAGATAATGAACAGTAAATTCAGACACAAGTATAACTAACAGAATGCAAGAGATGGAAGAGATATAACCAACAAAATATAAGAGATGGAAGAGAGGATCTCTGGCGTTGAAGATACAGCAGAAGAAATAGATTCATCAGTCAAAAAAAAACACTAAAGCTAACAAAGTCATGACCCAAAAAGTTCAAGAAATTTGGGACACCGTGAAAAGACCAAACCTATGAATAATAGGGATAGAAGAAGGAGAAGAATATCAACTCAAAGGCACAGAAAATATATTCAACAAGATCATAGAAGAAAACTTTCCCAACTTAAAGAAGGAAATGCCTATGAAGATACAAGAAGCCTATAGAACACCAAACAGAAGAACCCCCCCAAAAGTCCCCTCGCACATAATAATTAAACAACTAAACGTACAGAATAAAGAAAGAATATTAAGAGCAGGTAAGGAAAAAGGCCAAGTGACTTATAAAGGCAAACCCATCAGAATAACACCCAATTTCTCAATGGAGACTTTGAAAGCCAGAAGGACCTGGACAGATGTAATGAAGACACTAACAGACTATGGATGCCAGCCTAGACTAATATACCCAGCAAAACTTTCAATCATCAGAGATGGAGTGAACAAGACATTCCAAGACAAAGCCAGATTTAAACAATACTTATCTACAAACCCAGCCCTACAGAAAGCACTAGAAGGAAAATTCCAACCTAAGGAAGTCAGATACACCCTCGAAAACACAGGCAATAGATAAAGCCAGAGCAGTATACCCCAAAGAAGAGAAGTACATGCACACTACCATCAAAAAAATAACAGGAATGAACAATCACTGGACATTAATATCCCTTAATATCAATGGACTTAATTCACCTATAAAAAGACATAGGCCTACAGAATGGATATGAAAGCAGGACCCATCTTTCTGCTGCATACAAGAAACACATCTCAAATTCAAAGATAGACATTATCTAAGAATAAAAGGCTGGGAAAAGACTTTCCAATCAGATGGTCTTAAGAAACAAGCGTGTGTAGCCATCCTGATATCCAGCAAAATAGACTTCAAACTAAAATCAATCAAAAGAGATCAAGAATGGCGTTACATACTCATCACAGGAAAGATCCACCAAGATGAATTTTCAATTCTGAACATTTATGCCCCAAACACAAGCGCACCCACATATGTAAAAGAAACATTACTAAAGCTTAAACCACATATAAAACCCCACACATTAATAGTGGAAGACTTCAACACTCCACTCTCACCACTGGACAGATCTCCCAAATCAAAACTTAACAGAGAAATAAAGGACTTAATTGATGTCATGACTCAAATGGACTTAATTGATATCTACAGAACATTCCATCCCAACAAAGAAGAATATACCTTCTTCTCAGCAGCCATGGAACCTTCTCTAAAATCGACCACATACTTGGCCACAAAGCAAATCTCAACAGATACAAAACAATTGGAATAACCTCCTGTGTTCTATCAGACCACCATGGTTTAAAGTTAGATTTCAACAACAACAAAAACTACAGAAAACCTACAATCTCATGGAAACTGAATAATGCTCAATTGAATAACCAATGGGTTAAGCAAGAAATGAAGAAAGAGCTGGGCGGTGGTGGCGCATGCCTTTAATCCCAGCACTCGGGAGGCAGAGCCAGGCGGATCTCTGTGAGTTCGAGGCCGGCCTGGACTACCAAGTGAGTTCCAAAAAAGGCGCAAAGCTACACAGAGAAACCCTGTCTCGAAAAATCAAAAAAAAAAAAAAAAAAAAAAAAAGAAATGAAGAAAGAAATTAAAGACTTCCTAGAGATCAATGAAAATGAAAACACCACATACCCAAACTTATGGGACACTATGAAAGCAGTGCTCAGAGGAAAATTCATAGCACTAAATGCCTACATAAAGAAGTTGGAGAAATCTCACACTAGGGACTTAACAGCACACCAGAAAGCTCTAGAACAAGAAAAACCAAAGTCTCCCAGGAAGAATAGATGCCAGCAAATTATTAAAGTGAGAGCTGAAATCAATAAAATAGAAACAAAGAGAACAATACAAAAAACTAATGAAACAAAGAGTTGGTTCTTTGAGAAAATCAACAAGATAGATGAGCCCTTATCCAAACTAACCAAAAGACAGAAAGAGAACATCCAAATTAACAAAATCAGAAATAACAACAGACATAGAGGAAATCCAGAGAATCATCAGGTCATACTTCAAAAACCTCTACTCCAGAAAACTGGAAAATCTAAAAGAAATGGATAATTTTCTGGATAGGTACCACATACCTAAGTTAAATCAAGACTAGATAAACTAAATAGTCCAATAATCCCTAAGGAAATAGAAACAGTCATTAAAAGTCTCCCAAGCAAAAAAAGCCCAGGATCAAATGGTTTCAGCACAGATTTCTACTAGATCTTCAAAGAAGAGTTTATACCAATACTCTCTAAATTGTTCCACACAATAGAAACAGAAGGAACATTACCAAACACCTTCTATGAGGCTACAATTACGCTGATTTTTAAACCAAACAAGGATACAACAAAGAAAGAGAACTACAGACCGATCTCCCTCATGAACATTGATGCAAAACTACTCAATAAAATACTGGCAAACAGACTCCAAGAACACATCGAAACAATTATCCACCTTTGCAGCTAGAGTTATTCTGCCTGGCCCATGGTCAGGGCAAATCTCTCTCACCTGCCAGTCCCACAGCCACTCAGACCCAACCAAGTAAACACAGAGACTTATATTGTTTACAAACTGTACGGCCGTGGCAGGCTTCTTGCTAACTGTTCTTACAGCTTAAATTAATCCATTTCCATTAATCTATACCTTGCCACATGGCTTGTGGTTAACTGGCATCTTCACAAGCTGTTTGTCATCATGGCGGTTGACAGTGTCTCTCACTCAGCCTTCCACTTCCCAGCTTTATTCTCCTCCTTGTCCTGCCTATACTTCCTCCCTCTCCAATGGCCAATCATTGTTTTATTTATTGACCAATCAGAGCAACACATTTGCCATACAGAAGATCCCACAGCACACCATGATCAAGTAGGCTTCATCCTAGGGATGCAAGGGTGGTTCAACATATGGAAGTCCATCAATGTAATACACCATATAAACAAACTCAAAGAAAAAAACTACATGATCATCTCACTAGATGGAGAAAAGGCATTTGACAAAATCCAACACCCCTTCATGATAAAGGTCTTGGAATGATCAGGAATACAGGGAATATACCTAAACATAATAAAGGCAATTTACAGCAAGCCAACAGCCAACATCAAATTAAATGGAAAGAATATCAAAGCGATTCCACTAAAATCAGGAACGAGGCAAGGCTGTCCACTCTCCCCATACTTATTCAATATAGTACTTGAAGTTCTAGCCAGAGCAATAAGACAACATAAGGAGATTAAGGGGATACAAGTTGGAAAGGAAGAAGTCAAGCTTTCCCTATTTGCAGATGACATGATAGTATACTTGAGTGACCCCAAAGATTCCACCAAGGAACTGATACAGCTTATAAACACCTTCAGCAACATAGCAGGATACAAGATCAACTCAAAATAATCAGTAGCCCTCCTATATACAATGGACAAAGAAGCAGAGAAGGAAATCAGACATACATCACCCTTTACAATAGCCACAAATAACATAAAATACCTTGGGGTAACACTAACCAAGCAAGTGAAGGACCTATATGACAAGAACTTTAAGTC
This sequence comes from Peromyscus eremicus, assembly GCF_949786415.1. NCBI lineage: Eukaryota > Metazoa > Chordata > Mammalia > Rodentia > Cricetidae > Peromyscus > Peromyscus eremicus. The sequence goes on along the minus strand of NC_081416.1, from coordinate 192,735,698 downwards.
CCTGAAAAAAGAAATTGAAGATGTCAGAAAATGGAAAGATCTCCCATGCTCATGGATAGGCAGGACTAACATAGTAAAAATGGCAATTTGACCAAAAGCAATCTACAGTTTCAATGCAATCCCCATCAAAATACCAACACAATTCTTCACAGACCTGGAAAGAATAATACTCAACTTCATATGGAAAAACAAAAAACTCAGGATAGCCAAAATTCTGTACAATAAAACAACCTCTGGAGGCATCACAATCCCTGACTTTAAGCTCTACTATAGAGCTACAGTAATAAAAACAGCTTGGTACTGGCATAAAAATCAACATGTGGACCAATGGAATTGAACTGAAGACCCTGACATTAAACTGCACACCTATGAACATAAAATTTTTGACAAAGAAGCCAGAACTGTACAATGGAAAAAAGAAAGCATCTTCAACAAATGGTGCTGGCATAACTGGATATCAACGTGTAGAAGGCTGCAAATAGATCCATATCTAGCACCGTGCACAAAACTAAAGTCCAAGTGGATCAAAGACCTCAACATAAATCCAATTACTCTGAACCTGCTAGAAGAGAAAGTAGGAAGTAGTCTTGAACGCATTGGCATAGGAGATCACTTCCTAAATATAACACCAGTAGCTCAGACACTGAGAGAAACAATCAATCAATGGGACCTCTTGAAACTGAGAAGTTTTAGTAGAGCAAAGGATATGGTCAACAAAGCAAAGTGACAGCCTACAGAATGGGAAAAGGTCTTCACCAACCCCACATCTGACAGAGGACTGATATCCAGAATATATAAGGAACTCAAGAAATTAGACATCAAAATGCCCAACAGTCCAATTAAGAAATGGGCTATAGAACTAAACAGAGAATTCTCAACAGAGGAAACTCAAATGGCTGAAAGACATTTAAGGAATTGCTCAACATCCTTAATCATCAGGGAAATGCAAATCAAAACATCTCTGAGATACCACCTTACACCTGTCAGAATGGCTAAGATCAAAAACACTGAAGACATCTTATGCTGGAGAAGATGTGGAGCTAGGGGAACTCTCCTACACTGCTGGTGGGAATGCAAGCTTGTACAACCACTTTGGAAATCAATATGGCACTTTCTTAGAACACTGGGAATCCATCTCCCCCAAGATCCAGCTATACCACTCTTGGGCATATACCCAAGGAATGCTCAATCATACCACAAGGGTACTTGCTCCTCTATGTTCATATCAGCATTGTTTGTAATAGCCAGAACCTGGAAACAACCTAGATTCTCTTCAACTGAATAATGAATAAATAAAATGTGGTACATATATACAATGGAATACTACTCAGCAGAGAAAAACAATGACATCATGAGGTTTGCAGGCAAGTGGATGGATCTAGAAAAAAATCATCCTGAGTGAGGTATCCCAGACTCAGAAAGACAAACATGGTATGTACTCACTCATAGAAAGATACTAGATGTGGAACAAGGATGACTGGACTGCTACTCACATCACCAGGGAGGCTACCTAGAAAATAGGACCCCAAGAAAGATATGAGGATCACCCAATGATGGAGAAATAATGAGATCTACATGAACAGCCTGAACATGAGTGGGGGTAATGAAGGGCAAGGGTCGAGGGAAAGAGAGCTTGGGGGAGCGGGAGATCCCAGCTGGATCAACAACAGAGAGGGAAAACAAGGAATAGGAGACCAAGGTAAATGAACACCACATAAGAATAGAAAGAAGCAAAGTGCTAGAGAGGCCCACAAAAATCCATAAAGATACCCCCACAGTAGACTGCTTGCAATGGTCTAGAGACAGTGGAAACTGACCTACTCTGGTGATGGGATGGCCAAACACCTTAATTGTCATGCTAGAAATCCCATCCAATGACTGAGGGAACTGGTTGCAGAGATCCATGGCTAGGCCCCGGGTGGAGCTCTGGAAGTCCAATTAGCAAGAAAGAGGAGGGTTTATAGGAGCAAGAATTGTTGAGACCAAGGTTGGATAAAGCACAGGGACAAATAGCTAAACTAATGGAAACACATGAACTATGAACCAATGGCTGAGGGGTCCCCAACTGGAACAGGCCCTCTGAGTAGGTGAGACAGTTGATTGGCTTGATTTGTTTGTGAGGCATCCAGGCACTGGGACTGGGTCCTGTGCTCTGCATGAGTTGGCTGTTTGAAACCTGGGGCTTATGCAGGGATTCTTGGCTCAGCCTGGGAGGAGGGGACTGGACCTGTGTGGACTGAGTCTACCAGGTTGATTTCAGTCCTCTGGGGAGGATATGCCCTGGAGAAGGTGGGAATGGGGGGGTGAGCTGGAGGGAAAGGGATGGGGGTAGGAGGGGGGAGAACAAGGGAATCCGTGGCAGATATGTAGAACTAAATTATATTGTAAAATAAAATAAAATAAAATTTAAAAAAAGACTTTAACACAGGAAGTAGCTCTCTTTCGGAGAGGTAGGACCACCACAGGAGGAAGGGTAACATTTTGGCTCTTAGCTCTGACCGCTTGGCTTTCTTCTAAAAAAAAAAAAAACCAAAAAAATCAATCTACTTCTGAGAAAATATGTGCTTAGAAAAAAATGCAATTGGAGTTAACTTTCATTGTGGCAAAAGTTAGCCACTGGACAACAAAGTATCCTCGAATCAACTGCTGACAAACAGTACAGACAGGACATGAAACAAAGGACTACTGATTCTTGTCAAAACAAGTGTGGTTATGGCTTTATCAAAAGGCATCTTCTGAGGCCAGGACAATATGGCACCATCCCTGAAGTGGTCTTCGCAATCTGGAAAAGGTACAGTGCCCTTTTCTTCAAAGGCGGCTGAACAGGCAGTGGGCTGATGGCTTCTGATGTGCAATGGAACACCAGTTAAAACAGTTATTCTTGAAGAGTAACTAAGCTCATGCCTCTCAATAGTGGAATGGCATTTAATAGAGGGGTGTGGAGAAGAATGGGATGCTGAGATGAAGCCACATACACACATAGCCAAGAAGAATGGACAGCTGAATTCAAAAAACATCCACAATTTCCAGAATTTAAAATCCTGAATCATGACAGGACACTAGTAGAATTCAGGTGTTTCTGGTATATAGACTGCTCTCACCCAATGTGAGGTTGAACTGTTGACCTTGTGTACATCCTACTTCACAAATGAGTTTGTCAGATATGCTAAGCCTATAGGCTGAAGATGATGCCCCAACACTGAGGATAACTTCAGGTGACTGTCTAAGCAGCTGGCTGTTTCTGTCAACTCACGATTTTTTCGAAGTTGCTTGCATATACTTCCTGTTTTTATTTTTGTTAGCTAATATTTCTTTCTTGGGTCTCTGAGGGAGTTGAAGATTAGTTAGTTATAGTTGAAGATTAATTAGGATAGAATGTGAATTAGATACATTTTGGACTTACCAAAATAGGATAATGGAATTATTTTCTCTGAATTTGTCAAATACAGATGGACTAGACATTGTTTAGGTATTTATTACTTGTATATATTGTATATAGTTATTGTACTTTTGTATATAGTTTTTCTTACGTTAGTTATAAGCTTTTTCCTTTTTTCTTTTTATTAAAATAAAACACTGATTGACCATTGGCTAGGCAGGAAGTATAGGCGGGACAAGGAGGAGAATAAAGCTGGGAAGTGGAAGGCTGAGTCAGAGAGACACTGCCAGCCGCCACATTGACAAACAGCATGTGAAAATGCCAGTAAGCCACGAGCCATGTGGCAAGGTATAGATTTATAGAAATGGATTAATTTAAGCTGTAAGAGCAGTTAGCAAGAAGCCTGCCATGGCCATACAGTTTGTAACCAATATAAGTCTCTGTGTTTACTTGGTCGGGTTTGAGCGGCTGTGGGACTGGCAGGTGAGGGACTGGCAGGTGAGAGAGATTTGTCCTGACTGTGGGCCAGGCAGGAAAACTCTAGCTAGAGAGAGTAGAGCACAGGTCAGAGAATGGATAAGATAAGGTTTTTTGGAGTTAGAGACTCCTTAGGTTCAGGAATGCCCATGGTCAAGAGAGAGAGAATAAGAAATGGAGAGTTTAGAGCTTAGGTAAAAACATAGGGATCAGGTAACTCTTTTCATTTGCCCATTCGCTGACAGAAGGTAGATAATTCCTGTGAAACACTGGGGTCCAAGTAGCTGTTATGTCGCCATATTTATTGGTATATTTAAGGCATTTCTCAGAGAAGGAGTGGGACCAAGAAGAAGAAGCCTTATGTCCCAAGACTGTAGCTGAAAGAAAAAAATTAAAATAGAGAAATGGGATCAGACTCCATTCCTGAGCGTCCTGGAGGTTGGAGAAGGATCTATGAGTCAGCACAAGTTACACCACCCTTCTTCAAGAAGGGAGTAAGGGCAGGGAGCATACGCAGCATGAAGACCTCCCAGGGTCTGACAGCATTTACCTCTTTGTCAAGAGAGAGAATGAGTCAGTGCCTGCACTTTAAAATGTAAAAAAAGTGATATACCTGCCTAGGGCTTTCCACCCCATACTGGGAGTATAAAAATGGGAGACTGCTAAGTGCCATGAAAGCTGTGTGGAAGACAAAGACCTATGTGCCTGCCTCGGCCTTTCTGCCCTGGTCCAGGTGGAGACACCAATGACCTGCCTGGCACTGTAAAGATCTATTAAGGTGAGCAAATAGAGGGTGGAGTATATAAGAAAGAGAGAGAGAGAGAGACAGAGACAGAGACAGAGACAGAGACAGAGAGACAGAGACAGAGAGAGAATGGTTCATGTCCTTTGGAGAGAGGCAGATCCAAAGAGGTGAAGGAAGTGAGAAGTGGGTTGAAATGGATTGCATGCTTGCCACCTGAGGCTATGGAATGGCTGGGCCTGAGCTCCTTCCAAGGTCCATATCTGCACCTGTTGTGCCCAGATCGTGACCCTCAGAGAGACCACCAAGGACGAGCATACCAGAATGCAGAAGCAAGGTTTATCTGTTACAAGTTGCGCGACAGGGAACTCATCTCAACCATTCACTGGCCTCAGTTCAGTGAGGCAGGGAGGAGTTCCTCTTTCTTGGGGAAGTTAGTTTTTATAGGCAAAACCCATAAAATTTCTTAGAGGGGAGGGGGTTAGTACAGGTCCATCCTTGATTGATCCAGTTTTTCCCAGGCCTGGACTTTGTCTTATTTTATCTTACCTGTTTGCCCTGTCAGGAGTTTTACAACTCATCTCCAGGGTCTGGTCATGTTATCTCCAGCGAGGGGCATCTCCTGGTTAATGGATTACCACCAGACATCCTGACTTTGTTCTTTTGAAAACACCTGTCTCCACCCTCTCCAGGAAGGTGGAACTGACTCATTTTTAAGATATCTCTTTCCTCAGCTCTTTTGGGTTTCTGGGGAAACTGAGTCTGGGTCTTTTATCTTCAGTGCTGAGATTAAAGGCATGTGCCACCATATTCCCATCCCATTTGGTATTGAGACAGGATCTCTATAGCCCAAGCTGGCCTGTGTTATGCCCAGATCATGACCCCAAAGAAGCCACTGGAGACTTTAGGTACAGAATGCAAAAGCAAGGTGTATTCTAAGTTTACAAGCCGTGGCAGGGAGGCTCGGCAAGTAGGCTCATTCCAAATCTCTCACATGCAGCAGGGAGGTTGGAAGGAGTGCTCCCCTTTCTTTGTGAGGCTAGTTCTTAAAGACACAGACCATATAATTTATTTTCCACAATCTGCCTCCCTTTTTTAGTCTTTTGGTCGAATATTCTGACTCTGTGTTTTTTAAAGTCCCTATAGTTGATACCGCCACCTGGGAAAAAGGGGTCTAAGTTCTTATTTACACTTAGGAATCCTGGTTTAAGCTTCTCTTTGTCTGTAGGGGATAGTGTGTGTGTGTGTGGGGGGGGGCTGGTTACTGAGGTTTCACACACCCACAGCCCTGAATCAGCAATGGTCTGTGTTGATGTCAGAAGCTTCTGTTATCACCAAAGGCAGAGAGAACTGGTCTGCATACAGTTGGTCCTACCATTCACTGGTTACAAATGAGAAAGAACTGACCCTGCCCCTCATCTGCCATATGGTGGCCTAAATGATAGGGAGATGCCCTTCCCTGTTCTGCCCCCACAACATCTGGCAGATGGGAGAGCTGACCTTGAGATAATGAGAACTGGTGAGCTGGTCAAGCACCTCACTGATGACAGCACTCAGTACAGCAGGCCCTGTACCTCACCTGGGAAAAACAATAGAACTGGCCTTGGTCTTATGGGTGTGGCTGAGCCCTGAGGGAAGGTGTGAGAGAAGAAACAGCCTCACCCTTTGCAGCTTACTGCATGTGGTGAGCTTGCTGGCAATGCTCTGGAAAACTCAAGCTAGTTTTGATGATGAGAGAGCTGGTGGGCTGAACCTTGCAACCACCCAGGTCCAGATCCAGGGCTATGAGTTGACCCTTCAAAACATCCACCTCATCTGTGATCTGCTGGAGCACTCAGAGGGGGTAGGTAGACCTAAAGTTGTGGGAAATCCATGACATAGGACAACAACAGAATATACAATAGGAGTCCTAGTGAAGGCCCAGAATCAATATATAGCAGGAACCAGAGGCTCAAATCATACCAATGACTCATTTCAATTAACAGTAACAAATCAGTTGTACAGACAAAAGGGTATTCTGTGTGATTTACTTCTGTCACACTAGAGCTTCCATTATGAGATTTTTATTTTATTTAAGTTTAATTTTTTTATATCTTGGAGGAGTTGCAAGATCAGAGGTTGGATATGGAGGGATGGAGGATGAGTGAGATTGAGATACATTCTGTGGAATCCACAAAGAAACAATGAACATTTAAATAAATACAAAATAAATGTGAAAAATTCAAGCACAGAAGAGAATAGGCATGGAGTTTACAAGAAAATTTAAATGATTTCATGAAAATTAATGATCTATTTTAGCTGGGTGGTGGGGGCACACGCCTTTAATCCCAGCACTCTGGAGGCAGAGCCAGGCGGATCTCTGTGAGTTCGAGGCCAGCCTGGGCTACAGAGTGAGTTCCAGGAAAGGTGCAAAGCTAAACAGAGAAACCTTATCTGGAAAAACCAAAAAAAAAAAAAAAGAAAATTAATGATATACTTTACATGATGATATAAATTTTAAACATGTTACAGGTGTGCTCCATAAATTCTTGAGCTCAGAACATTGGAGGAAGTAGTTAGATCTCTATGAATTCAAAATATCATGATCTTCATAGAAATTTCTAGGCAAATACATATGCATAGTGAGGTCCTGTATATAAAAAGTACAACCTGGATTTCATACATGAAAAATCAGTGGCTCCATTTGAAGGAGACACTCATACAATTGGATGAAGAAATAATTGCCCCTAGAACCAAACCAATACTATAATTCTATAATACACAATTGGAATGCTGTTGTGCAGTCTTTAATGTTTGTATTTATTTTTTTAACTTAGGAAGTAGGTGTATTTTTAATCTAGGTTTTGAGAGTATTACTTCTTCTGGAATGGTTTGTTTCCCTCATATAATGAAGTGAGTTTTTATCTGGTCGTAACAAGATAATATAGCACTTTGGGGCAAAGATGAAGCCAAGAAGTGCTGCACTAGAAGCCAAGATAGAGAAGACTTCCATAACCACAATGACATTTCCCTTGGTGCTGTGGTAGACAGGGAGGAAGGTGACCCAAACACAGAAGAACACCAGCATGCTGAAGGACAGAAATTTTGCCTCATTGAAAGTGTCAGGCAGATTTCTGGACAAGAAGGCCATGATGTAACTCCCAAGTGCCAAGAAGCAGAGATATCCCAGGACACAATGGAAAGCAATAGCTGAGCCCTTGTTGCATACAATGATGATGTGTCCATATTCTGCATGAGCATCTTGGTCAAGGAAGGGTGCAGAGGTTCCTAGCCAGATCCCATAGACAACAATTTGGATGAGAGAACAGATGGGAATGATGAAGTTTGGGGCTCTTGATACTATTAACCACCTCATCATTCTCCCTGGAAAAGTGACCCTGAAGGCAATAATCACAGTAATAGCTTTGGCCAAGACAGTGGCAAGAGCCACAGTGAATGAACCTCCAAATATGGTCTGCTGCAGGATACATGTGATAGTGTTGGGATGACCAATGAAGAGCAACGGACAGAGGAAACAGATAGTGAGTGTGATGAGCAAGGTGTAACTGAGGGACCGGTTATTTGCCTTCACAATGGGAGTGTCTTTGTGCTTTACAAAGACTCCGAGAACCACAGTTGTGAGTGCAGAGAAGCACAGGGCTATGCTGGTGAAAATCATCCCCAAGGGGTCTCCATGAGCTAGAAAACTGACAACTTTCTGGAGACATTGGTTCTTCTCCTTGTTGGCAAAATGATCTTCTGGACACTTCACACACTGATCCACATCTGGAAAGAAAAAAAAATGATTGTGAGTCTATGATGATATGATCCCTCTTCTCTTAATGTTTCCTATTACCTGTTCATTTGACTGTTACCTAAGTTACTTTCCCATTTTTCTTGAGGCAAAGAAATAAATACTCTAATGAAAATTTTGTAATTGTAAAAGCATGTATTGTCATTGATAGAGAACTCTTGAAATAGCTTTAGGTCTTCAAAAGGCACATTTCTAATACTCTGTTCTTGGAAATGTTTAAAAATCATCTTGAACAAAAATATACCATTGAGCTATGTGTCATATTTTTATGTCAAAGATTTTTTTGTATATTTTAGAAATTGAAGTCATTGCCAGATTTTCAATTTTATGTCATTTATAAAATTTATTAACATATTTTCATTTTATTTTTTGAGTGGAATGAACTTCATTGTTTTAAATCTTCTTCAATATTTTCTTTTCTCCTTAAGCTGTCTTGACATGTTAATAAATTGGTTCTCAGAGTTTACTATCTGGCTAATCTCTCAGATTCTGTTTTTTTCTATCCATCTGGGACATATTAGTTTTGTGGTTTTCTTCCTTGTATTGAGTGTTTTATGCAACATAACTCCATCTCTTATAAAGAATCATGATATACAATATAAAAATTGTTTGTATATAGTTAACATTTCACCTTTTTGATAGAATAAGCTTATTGGGCAACATTCAATCAGTAATTTGCATTGCTTAACATCTTTTTGAAATGCATATTGTTGTAAAGTATAAATATTAAACAGGAATCCTGCAGAATTAGGTGTGGGTGAGTGGCACTCATAATATACAAATACACACATACACACAGTTGAGGATACACTCCGTTATATATCAAAGGTGGTAATTTATAGAGGAACATACAAAGATTTAAGACTCAGATGCACTGGAACACTGAAAGGAAACAGTGGTATCAATACCCAGCCACACATTTGCACATAAATATTTTATAGTTGTGAAAGCATGTATATAACCTTTGTAATCTTAGTTCACAAAAGAACACACCATGAAAGTGAGGTTGGCATAAAGTTCCACAATTATCCGAGTAGACACTGGAATTTCATATCTTCTAGAAGAGTAAGAGTCAGCATTCTTTAACAATGTGACTTCTGATACTAATATCATGCTCCACTGCAAGTTGCACACCCAAGAGTATTAGGACAGCACAAATTAGAATTGATGTTTGTTTGTTTTATGAGAGGATAAGTAGAAAAGTAGTTAGAAAGACAGAGATAGACCTGGAAGCATTTTAGGGTAGCAATATGATAAAAATATTTAGTACATGATTCTCTAAGAAATAAAACAATCTATTTAAACCATTTCAGAATTGATATAAGTTATAGATCAACTGTGTAGATAGATGTGGACATACTGACTTTAACAGTTTTTTTTATATACCATAGATGGCATAAAAATGTGTTAATGACATACTCCTCTAATTGGAGTTTGTGGAGCCCTTTCCAGGCCTTGGATCATGGTATATTTCTACATTTCACACTATTCAGAATGTTCTGAAGTTATTGTTTTACATATTGGTAAATGGAGCATGATAACAGGGCAATGATTATACTCATGAAGGAAATTTGAAATTTTAGCTATATTGCATAACAATATGTGTGTGTGTATTATATGTATATATATGAAATCAAACAAATTTCCAATCTCACAATCTGTGTAAAAGATGAGCTAGGAAGAATAGTTATTAGATACAAAAAAATCAAAGACTTATGTGAGTCCTAAATGTGATTGAAATACAGTTTGGATAGCATTAAGCTTGATACTTTAAAATTATGTGTTAAATTGCATGGTGAAATAAAACACATTATTATATGCAGAAGAAAATTATGTCTTCAGTAAACAACGTGAAATGTATCACAAACCTTAACCATGTATAAATTCCAATGCCTAACATTTGCTGTTTCAAGAGGACTGTAATAAACTGTGACATTTTATTTGCTAAAAACAAGGAAGAAAAAAATACCTTTGACTTCTTGCCAGATCTTTCCCATTTTTATGTTTTCAATTTTTAAAAAATTTATTCTGTGTGTCTTTCACATAGTGTATCTTGATCCCATCCATTCCCCATCCCTTTGCATCTACCCTTTCTACCAGCACCCCCCAAATAAAACAAAATACAAGAGAAAAAGTAAAAAAAAAGAAATAAGGGAAAATATTAATTATCTTCATAGAAGCTGCAGTGCAACCCAACAAGTCACACCATATACCCCTCTGTCCATACATCTCTACTTGTTAGTGTTCATTGCAAAGAGTCATTGGTCTGGTTTGAGGTCCCTAGCCTTCACCACATGATCAATGATTTTTACTTGCTTAGGTATTGTAGACTTCTGTAAGGAAGTAGGAAAGTTCCCTGTAAGCCCACATTTACCTGTCTCATTGGAAATCTCATTGTCTGCACAAGGAGTGCAATCATAGCAACAGACAGCCTTGCCCTCCAGGGCAGTTTTTCTGAATCCAGGCCCACAGCTCTCACTACACTCAGAATGAGGAACCTGAAAAGAACAAAGAAAAGGTTTTGAAATGCGTAGGATTGTATAGGAAACCTAGATATATAGAGGTTTTGAATATTATACAACTAATTTACTGACAATTATGTCTATAAATGAATGTGGTTTTGAAAGACTGAGCCCACTAAAAAGGCACATGTGTTTACAGACTGATCAACAGATTATCACAGTGTTGGAGGTTATGGAATCTTAATGAGGTAGAGACAAGTATAAGGAACTTGGGTCATTGGGGATATGACTCAGAAAGGCAAGGCATCCTTCTAAACTGACCCTCTCTCTAGAATTACTGTTTATTAGGTTTAGCAACTATTAATCCCACTACAATCATGTGTTTTAATTGTTAAGTTGATGGGACTTTAAAACATCATGGAAACAAACCTTCACACATTTCTGTGAGGGATTATATAGAGAAATTTGCCTATGGTGCAAGAGCCACTCTGGAAGTAAATATCATCACTTCATTGGCTGTTGTTCAGAATGAATAAAAAGTAGAAAGATGAGAGTAGCAGCATTCATTAATCCCTAAACTCTGGCTACTAATGTGATGTTGTCGGTTACTTGATGCTTCTACAACCTTGCATTTCCAAAGGTAAAGAACTGTGCCTTCAAACTGTCATCCAAAAAAAAAATGTTTCCTTATGTTATTTTAATTACTCGTTCCTTTACAGTAGCCAGAAAAGTAAATGACACTCACATATTAACCACGATGTTCTTCCTTTCTAAGTGGAAGAGGATAACTGTTTGAAGAAGAAACTTCTAGGCACAGAATCAAAATAAACTGTCAAGTGTTGAGAGGCAGTGAATTAATTCTGTCAGAGACACTATGTGGTGACTTGGATGAAAAAATGCCCCTCAGAATTATAGGTATTTAAATATTTATTTTCCCATTGGTGTCATTATTTGAGCAGATATTGAAAGTGTATTAGGTAAAGATTTTCTGGAAGAATTATATCATTGGAGTGGATTTTAAAACATTAATAAATGTTACCCTAATTCCACTTTTCTTTGGATACTATCTGTGTATAGACAGAAGTAGTATTTAATTTAATTTTAGGTTCTTACTCTTCTCTTCATGGCTGGTACTTGTTGTCATGCCTCATGTCTACAATGCATTCTCATACTGCCAGAACCATAACTGAATATAAACTCTACAAAGTCATGTTTAGTCATGGTGTTTGATCACAGCAACAAACCATAATTATTATACTTTTCCAGAATGTAAATCACTAAGCACATACTTTCTCCAAGACATTGGACTGAGAGACATTTTAGGGATTGAGATTTCTTCTTAACAGATGTTCCATATTTTTGTCTAGTTGACATAAACTAACCCATACACAAACATTAAAAAAATAATTAAAGTGAAATACTTCCATCCATCAGAATCAAGGCATGAGAAAACAACCTGTTGGCTGTAGCTTTTTGCTATTTCCTGCAGGTAATTTTACAGTGGTAGGCCTTGAGTGAGAAACAAAAGATCATGACAATGAGAAACATATTCTTGTTTTCACAGTAAATTGAAAGCATTGACATAATAGATAGCCCACCTCTGAAAATGTTTCTGGCCATTTTATCATCTGCTCATGTAAAGACAACTGTTGATGTTGGATAGCATTTGAGGAAAAGGTTCCTACTTTCACCTTTAGTCCAAGACCCTTTGGAAAATTCCAAAAGTTGAGAATGTCATACTCAGCACCTAACTTCTGTTTCCAATCTAAACCCATGTTGTGTTCCACATTAATCTTCCTCAGGAAGTGGTGAAGCTGAAAGGGATGAACTGTGTTAACATGAATGTAAGGCATAGAAAAAAACTTTTATAGTGTTTCTCTCATTATTTTTAATCTCTGATGTAAAATGTAACATTAATATATCTATCAGTGTGGCAACGTAGTCTCCTTGAGTGGATTCCGTTCTGCCTTTGAATGGGTCACCTTCAAAAGAAAACTTGGACCAAGCTAAAGTAAGAATTCAGTGACTGTTGAATCAGACAAAATTCAACTTGAAAACTAGCCAAACACATTTACTCTTGGAGTATATTCAAAATTTCAGAGTGTAAAACAAGGGTGCTGATGACTAAATGGTATTTAAAAGCTTCATTTAGGTGTTAATATCATGTTGTAATGAGTGGTATTATTAGTTCTCTTAAAAATCCACTTCCATAATTACTGTTTGAAGATATGTATTGAAGAATTCTGATTTGTTTTATAAATTTTCTTCCATGAGAATAATGTTAGATTATTTGGGATATAAACTAGATATTGACTAATCCAAATTTCTCTTTGCCACTTGTACCCTATTCCTCAGCAATGGATCTGCATTAATCTCTGAGAATGTGAATATATATATATATATATATATATATATATATATATATACATTCTCCTGTGCTTTTTAAATAAAATATACTGAAAGCCACAATAACTAATTAGTTGTTCCCTTAGTAAATGCTCAAACTGTAACATTGCTGATATTCCAGTATAATGAAAGGCATATTACCTGCCAGGGGAAAAACTCAATTGCCTTTCCATTTTCATTTGGCTGTAATTGTACTTGCTGAAGACTTATCTCATGGAGACTGTGGGCCACAGCATGCACAGCTTTGTATATGTTGTAACTCTCTTCACTCATGGCCATGTTAAATATGTGCCTTGGCAAGAATTCCAATGAAGCGTTGGGTTGGCAGTTCTCTAAAAGTTGACAATCAAGCTCAGAAAATTGGCATTTGAAGAACAAAAACCACAATTTAGGAAGGTAATTGTCTTCTGGGTATTTATATGGATTAACTCTTCTAATAAATTTGGTAAACTCAACCATTTCCTCATGGTGATGCTCAAAAATGAGACTCCCATGGAAAGAGTCTATCATGAAATAATCAGCATGGTTGGTAACATCCCACTGAGAGTTTGAAACCCAGACTTTCTGTGTCAGAATCTGTTGCCCTAGATTTCGCATTAAACCTTGTAGAGAACCAATGTCACCATAAATAATGATGACATTGGCTAGTGATGCCTGGATCTTTCCCAGATTTTTCCAAAATTTGTTAGAAAATGAAGTCCAGGTGCCTGCAATCAATTCTACAAAGGCTATGCATATGCTACTACTTTCCATTTTTTCACTTAAATCTGATAGCATCTGTGTCCCTCTGTGGTCATCTGGGAGTAGAAGACCAACCCAGGTCCAGTGGAAATGAAGCATCAAAGAGACAATGGCGAGTGACAGAAATGTGTCCTTAGGGGCCATCTGGTAGACAGAAGAAAACTGAACATGGTCACTGAAGACAGTATCAAAAGGCCCAAAAGTAAGCTGAAGAGAAAACAAAATAGAAAACAAGGGAAAGAACATTGGCATCAACGTAATCTCAATCAAAAGCAGCAAGTGGTCAGTTTGAAGTTATGTTTATACTTATTTTAAAGACAAATCCCTCTCACTGAGTTTTTCAGAAAATTACTGACACATCTCTCACTTTTAATAACATATCTTCTCTATTCCAGTGCCTTCTTCCTTCTGTTCCAAGTACTATAAATGTTGGTGTGTCACCTAGTGTCTGGACATGTGCATTTTATAGATGTGTAATCAAAGTGTTCCTCTTTTTCCCTCAAAGACACATGAAATGTCATTGATAGAGTTGTAGATTTCTTTTCTCTCTCTTTTTTTTTTTGGTCTTTTTTTTTTAATGCTGAATGTGATTTATTGAAGGAGGGAGGAGGTCTTAAATGCAGGCTTAAAGCACAATGGGAGAACCCCGGAGGGCAGAAGTTTTCTACCGATGTTTTACAATCTTGCATCTAAGCTGTTAACACCCAATATGCAGGATACACAGACAAGGAACTTCCCTTAGGCATTCAGGAAGGTGGAACCTGGCAGCAAATTAGCATAGGGAGGACATCAAGGTCAAGTTCAGCAATCAAGGCAACAGCTACCCAGGGGGCCAGGGCCCTGCAGGTCCTCCCTTTTACTAAAAATTGAGCTTCTGACTTAGGTTGCATGGGATGTCAGCAGGTTACCTTACCTGTCATGGAGACGCCTGCCCAGGCCACACAGGCGCTCCATCTTAGGTTGGTGAGCACCCCCCAGGTATTACCCTTCTCTGAATATTCATTATCATACAGGGTCAATTGTGTGTGAGCTGCAGAGTTAACTGCTGCCAAAGATCTCAAAGTGGCACTGGGCTTATAATCTGTGTGTTCAACACAGAAAAGACCTGGCGCCCTCTTCTAGCCTGCAGACAAGCATGCATACAGAACACTGTATATATAATAAATAAATAAATCTTAAAAAAAATTAAAAAAAGAGATGTAGCTTTCTTTTTCCACATTAAAACTCACCTGTGGGAATTTGTAGAGTTGCAGGAGTGTCCCTATGTAGGCAGATGTTTTCCATGATGTTCCTGTGATCACAGCAGCTGCCTTGGTCTCCTTTTGACAGTTGTAATTACAGAAGAAGTTACTCATTCCTGTGAGCCAAGTAGCAGCATTCATAAGAATCTGGATTTCATTGTATTGCAGATTATAGAAATCAAACCCCAGGGATATGTTTGATAGAAGGTATGGGTTCCTGTTGATCTCCTCAACAGCAAAATTTAGAGCCAGAAGAAATTCGTAGTTCCTAAAATTATACCTGCATAGATAACACAAGAGGCCATAGACTATACCTATCTACAAATCTAATTCAATATCTTTTCTAGTTCAAATGTTAGTGTTTCCCTAAAATCCATATTTAATGTATCTCTTCAAGTGCTGGAATTCTGATGAGCATAATTTGTTGGTAGTATGAAATAAGGTCCTGGAAGTATGCCTCAATTTCAACAGTTCCAAGAGCTCTGTTTATATCTTCTTCTATGTTGGATACACTAACAATTCTCTGTGGATATGGACATATATAACATAAAACATTTTCTGGTTTATTGGTCTTGGTCTTTTAGATTCTCTAATTATAATACGTGGATATGCTTTGATTAAGGCAACCAATTTCCTGAGAAAATATCCTAATTAATAGGTATGATGAAAATGCCAACCATCTAGAGAATAGTTGTAATTTCTTTGAAATACTATTTTCTTTAATTTTTTAATATTTATGTGTCATTTATGTGCATATATATCTCACTGTGAAAGTACAAGAATTTTAAGTATTATGTGTGCAAGACCAAGACAAACTACAATGTCAAGGACCAGTCATAGCTTTCCAAGTTTTATTAATAGTCTCTCTTTAGAGTTCCCACTCCATATGCCTGATTGTCTCAATTAAATATCCATGGATTTTTGTGTATTTTTCCCCATTACAACACATGCTTACTGGATTACAGATGTACACTCATGTAGCTTCTTGGAATCTTAACTCAGGTAATCTCATTTATGTCTGAAGCCTTTTGCTTTCTGAGACATCCATTATCTTAATGTCAAAGTTTGCAATCAGAAAAGAGTGTTTTAGGAAACTAAACAAACAAGTGACAGGCATGGAAACATCTGTTTTAGTTGGTGGTTAGTGGAGTTAAAGAGTTCCCACCCACAAAATAGAATACCATTGCCCTTAGTGGGTTACAGAAATAGAAGAAAGGCCTAGTTGCTAAAGACACCACACACTTCAGAATAAGGATGTGGATAAGTCATTCTCTATTTGACATGGAACCTTCTTACAGAGGAGTAGCTCTCATAGTTACAGAAAGAGCCATGCAGTCTTCCAATCAGGAGTCTTATCCAATTGTAAGGCAAATGAACAACTATAAGAGAAACATGATGAGATATGCTGGTATGTGGAATTATATTACTTATGACCTGGGATAACCGGCAGTTGCCTAATTGGACTTAAATTAGGTCCCTCTCACCCAACTCCCATCTACCCCCTTCCCTATTCACTCCTCCTCTCAGATCTTATTTTCTAGCTCCCTTTTTTCTAAGTGTGTTTGACAGAGAAGATGCAATTTTCGGAGGTATTTTCCACAACACTCAGAATCACAAACACAAGCAGCCCATTAGACGTATAGCTGCCTTCCTGATGTAAATGTGTTTGGCAGGTCTCCCTGAGGTGAATTCTGACACTTGCATTGTCAGCACTGTGGAGATATTTTTTGTTAAATTTCCTGATGGAAAGGAAGAAATCCATACCTGGCATATGTATTTAGCCAGCTACCTGTGACTGGTGAGGCTATTAAGTATAAAAGAGTCAAGTTCTGCCACTTTTATAAACCAGTTTAACCTGTAAGTGCATTCCAAATACTTATAATTATATCTACATATCAGTATTACTCTTACCCTGTGTTAAAGAACCTGCTCTATGCACTCTACATAAATCATTACAGGACGACACAACTGGGTATAAATGCAGAGATTAACTAACCATGGGGTGTCTGCTTCATATTAACGCATTTACTACATAACGCCTACACCTAAGGATCAAAGAACATCTTGGAAAAGGAGGCAGAAGGTTGTTAAGAGCCAGAGGTACAGGACATCTGCTTTAATATAGTCTGTTTAAAAATAAAAAATGATGACATGAAATGAGGTGTGGTGTGAGAGGGGAAAATTTAGAATAGTTGGGGAGGGTTGGAGATTAGTATGATTGAGATATGTTATTTGAAACTCACTAAGAACTAATAAAATATTATTTAAAATATTGTATTTTGTAAATTATTCCTTGATTTCATAATAAAATACTGGTTGCATAGAGCAACAATATTATTTTCTTTATGCTGGACACATGCACCAAAAAGGAGATTAATTCTCCTTTAAACACATGTACAAAGAATAGAGACTGGGTATGTTTGGGTGTATACAACAGAGTCTCTGCCTTGTAGTCACATCATTTATTTTCTACTTGACAGTTTGCAAAATTAATCATAAACAATATATTCAGTAGGCAGATAATGGTAGCAGAATTTATAGGCATATCAGTAGGAAAAGTTAAAAATCTCAGAATGTTTGTAGGGTTTTTGAAATGTTTGCAGCATCTTATAATTTCCATTGCAAATCATAAGAGATATCATTGTTTACTTATTTGACTATAATAAATGCAAAAATAGCATTGTATAATTCAATATTTTGTTATTTATGTTGGAGAAAAATCAATCTACAAAAGTTTGAATTATTACTGGAGATAAATGCAGTAATGGCTTGTACAGTCTATTCCTGTAACTTATAGTTAGAGATGAATAGTTAACAAAAAGTATCTCCACAGTGCTGAGGGAGTTGGGTGAGAGGGACTGGAAGTAGAGGAGGAAAGGAAAACTGTGGTCAGTATGTGAAATAAATGAAAAAATGTTAAATAAAATAAAATTAAAAAAAAGAAAAATCCTAGTGCCAATTGGAGATGAATAAAGTTCTGTGGCTACAACAGGGCAGACAACAAAGATGTGTCAGGTAGATGAACTCAGGACAAATAGTGTTCCATAAAAATTCAGAGAATATTCAAGAATCACTTTCACCATTTGCAGAGAAAAGCAGGAAATCCCACAGGGCAGCAATCCATTGGAAGAGAAATTCCGATAGACCACAGGCAATTATGGAGGGAATTATGGGTTAGGGCCTTTTTCACTGCTAATACACAGAATGGAAGATGTGAACAAGGAAACCAGGATGGTTTTATCTATATAAGTAAATGTTCTACAAAATTGGAAATGGCACATTTTATATATATATATTCCTAAAATTAATATAGTACATCTTTGTTTAAGTATATATGCCCTTATGTTTATCTATTTTTGATTCTCAAAAGAAAAAAAGTTTAAATATAACCAGAAAACATAAGCTGATAAATTTTACTCAAAGTAAGCCTTCATGTGATTTTGAACATTAAATACAAATTTCAAAATGTTTAAAACAAGCATCATAGTGTAACATTTTAGAATTATCTTAAAGGAAATGTTTTAACTTTTAGTACTTAGTAATATCCATATATACATATATCTGTAGTAAAAATATTAAAACACAAAATTTCAAGGAATATATTATTATTCTTAGGATATATCAATTTCATCAAGCTATGATGAAAGATAAATATCAAGGTAAATAAAAACTAAGTGAGAAGGAAGGTAAAAGATTTTAAGGTTGGAGTATATATTTATGTGGGCTATACTGTATCTAAACAATACATTTAGGAAACATGTTCTATAAGACATGCCTAATAATCTTTTGTAATAAAAATACTGTTTTCCTATTATTAATTTGGTTTGGAATTAAAACATGTTACAATTACAGATGTGACTCCTCAAAGTATGATAATTACCTATTAATAAATTTATATATGTTAAAAGTGAGGAAACCAAATTGAGGAGAGAGGGAACACAATACTGATTTGCAATCATATGTGTATGGCCATGTAGACTGTCCATAGAGCTTCGCCACGCTCTCTGTTCCCTCAAACCCATCCTACAGGATCTTCCCTACTGCTGCAACACAATACCAGCTGCAGCCTTCCCTCACCTCTCTCCATGCCTCTGGGGATTCCACTATCATTGCCCCCTCACCTCCTTCCCCCACATCATAGGAGTTTCTAAAATCTCAATCATGTAGACAAACCTGCCCATCTGTTGGCCATGCTTTCCAGAGAACAAGGTAAATTGCCTGTAGAAATTTTTCTCTTTCTCTCTTCCCCCAGATTGAATCCTTGGTTTCTTCCTTTCAGCCCTGCAGTCTCTCTTCCCCACTATCTATGCCTGCTGTGGGTCTCAGAGACCATTCCCACTCTGACTACTCATCCTTATCCTCCAACACCAAGAAGTACTTCCCACAAACTCAGAGTTGAGCAGGCAAGTAAACTAGACATCACACACTCAACATACTCTCTGAAGATCCAGAGAAGAAACAGCAACAAATAAAGAAACCATCAATTCAAATAAGACAAACATAGAAATCAGCACCTGTAACTATAATCACCCCAACACCTAACACATGAACACCAGCATAATAACACAATAAATAATAGCCAGGGAAGTATTATGTTTCCACCAGAACCCAGTTATCATAGTACACAAGCCTTAAATATTCCAACATAGTTGAAGTACAAGAAAAACACCTTAAAACCAAATATGTGAAGATGATAGAGATCTTTACGAAGGAAATGAGGAAATCACATTGAAACATCCAGGAAAACACAAACAATTGGAGAAATCCATACATTCCTTAAAGAAAGCCAAAAAATAAAATAAAATAAACAGCTGAAGGAAATCAATAAAATTGCCCAGAAAACCCACATTGAGAGACTGCTGCATATAAAAATTTGGAATGAAAAAAGGAAATACAAACACAAGCTTCACCAAAAGAATATAAGAGATAAAGTAGAGAACCTTAGACACTGAAGATCCAATAGCCGACATAGAAAAATTATTCAAAGAAAAACGTTACATCTAAGAAAAAGTTCCTGATATAAAACATCCAGGAAATGTAGGACACTATAAAAAGACCAAAGATAAGTATTATAAGAGTAGAGGAAAGAGAAAAATTCCAGTTGAAAGGCAGATAAAATATATTGAACAAAATTGTAGAAGAAAATTTTGCTAACCTGAGGAAGCTTAGAGAACACCAATTAGCTTGGATCTGAAAAGAAAGTCCCTTTGTGACATAATAATCAAAATACTAAACATACAATACAAAAAAGAATATAAAAAAATTCAAGGGAAAACGATGAAGGAACACAAGGGACACCTATTAGAATTATAGCTGACTTCTCAATGAGAACTCTAAAAGATTGAATTTGGATAGATGTCTTGCAGACCAAAAGAGGCTACTGATGCCAGTACAGATTACTATACCAAGCAAAAATTTAAATCATGCATATAAAATATGATAGTCATGATAAAGATAAATTTAAAATATATAGATATCTACAGATCCCACCATATGGAATGTGCTAGAAAGAAAACACTAACCAAAAGGGGTTTACTAAACCCATGAAAACACTGGAAATAATCTCACACTAGAAAAAAAACAAAAAAAGGAAGCCCAAACACATATATGCAAACACACACACACACACACACACACACACACACACACACACACACGCACACACTTCACCAACACCAACATCACCAACACCAAAAACATAAACCAAAAAAATAGGAATTAACAATCATTGGGTCCTTAGTGTCTCTCAATGTCAACTGTCAAAATTCCCCAAAAGAAAGAAAGACTAACATAATAGATGCCAAAACTGTATCCATTGTTTTGTTGCATATAAGTTACATACCTCAACATCGACTATAGGTATTACCTCAGGGTAAAGGGTTGGAAAAAAGTATAACCATACAAGCAGACTTAAGAAGAAAGCTGGTGTGGTCATTTTAATATCTACCAAAATTGACTTCAAACCAAAATTAATCAAAAGAGATGGAGAAGGACACAACAGACACATCAAAAGAAAAATCCACTAAGATGGCAATTCAATTCTTAACATCTATGCCCCAAACACAAGGGCATCAACTTTTGTAAAAGAAACAATATTGCAGTTAAAAAAAATCACATATTGATCCTCATACACTGATAATGGGAAACTTCAATACCCTACTATCATCAACCTAGATGTCATCTAGATATACACTAAATAGTGAAATAACTAGTAGTTACTAGAAACCAAATGGACCTAACAGCTATTTACAGAACATTTATCCCAAACACAAAAGAATATAGTTTCTTCTCAGCACCTCATAGAACTTTCTCCAAAATTGTCCACACAAAGCAAGTCTCAATAGAAGCAAGAAAATTGAAACAACTTCCTGTATATTATCTGACCATCATGAACTAATGCAGGATGTCAGAAACAATGGAAAGCTTATAAACTTATGAAAACTGAACAATTGTCTACATAATGAAAACTTGTTTAAGACAAAAATAAAGAAATTAAAGACTTTCCAGAACTGATTGAAAATGATTACAAAGTACATACAAACTTATGAGACACAATATGAAAGCTGTGAAATTAGGAATTTTTTTTTTCAGTTTTTCGAGACAGGGTCTCTCTATGTAGCTTTGCACCTTTCCTGGAACTCACTCGGTAGCCCAGGCTAGCCTCGAATTCACAAAGATCCACCTGGCTCTGCCTCCCGAGTGCTGGGATTAAAGGCGTGCGCCACCACCACCTGGCTTGAAATTAGGAAATTTTATAGGACCAAGTGCCTATATACAAAATGGAGATCTTTTATGTTAACAACCCAATAGCACACCTGAAAGCTTGAGAACAAAATGAAGTGATCACATCCAAGAGGAGTTCATGGCAAGTAATAATCAATCTTCAGGCTGTAATCAATAAAATAGAAAGGAAGAGAATAATACAGAAAATTGTTAAAATAAATAGTTGGTTCTTTGAGAAAATCAACAAGGTAGACAAACCCTTATACAAACTAAAAGATGGAGAAAGAATATCCAAATTAAGAAAATCAGAATCATAAAGTGGGACATAACAACAGACACTGAGAAAATCCAAAGAATCATAAAGACATACTTTAAGATCATGTACTCCTCAAAAATTGAAAAATCTAAAAAAAAGGACAATTTTCTTGACAGGTGCCTTAGGTGCCATTTATCAAAGTTAAATAAAGATCAAATTAACAATTTAAATAGATATATAACCCTTTAGGAAAAAGAAGCAGTATTAAAAGCCACATCCTGAAGAATAAACAAGTCTAGACAGTTTTACCATTGAATTATACTAGCCTTACAAAGAAAACTTAATAGCAGCACTTCTCAAATTATTCCACAAAATAGAAACAGAAGGAAAATTGCCATATTCATTTTATGAGGTCACAATCACCTTGATCCCAAATCCATACCAAGATTCAAAAAAGAAAAAGAATTACAGACTGATTTCTGTCATGAACATTGATGCAAAGAATCAAGCTGAATCCAAGAACACATGAAAAAGATCATCTACCATGATCAAGTAGGCTTTATCCTAGAGATGCAGGGATGGTTAACATACAATATCAGTCAATGTAATCCACCATATAAACAAACTTAAAAAAAAACCCAACCTGAAAAAGCCTTTGCCAAAACCAATGAAAATTTTGGAAAGATCATGGATACAAGGAACATACCTAAACATAAGAAATGTAATTTACAGCAAATTGTAAACATAAAATTAAATCGAGAGAAACTCTAATGAATTCCACTAAAATGAGGAACAAGACAAGTTTGCCATCTCTTCCCATATCTATTCAATATAGTAGTTGAAGTTATTTTTTGTTTGTTTGTTTTTCGAGACAGAGTTTCTCTGTGCTGCTTTGGTGCCACTCCTGGATCTCACTGTGTAGACCAGGCTGGCTTTGAACTCAAGGAGATCCACCTGGCTCTGACTCCCAAAGGATGGGATTAAAGCATATGCCACCACTACCTGGCTTAGTAGTTGAAGTTTTATCAGGAGCACTAAGACAGCTGAAGGAGATTGAGAGGATAAAAATTGGACAGGAAGAGGTTAATGTATCATTATTTGTAGATTATATGATAGTATACACAAGTGACCACAAAGAATTCAATAGGAAACACATGCAGCTGATGAACACCTTCACCAAAGCAGCTTGATATAAGCTTAAGTGAAAAAAAAGTAGCCCTCATAAAAACAAATTGACAAAGTGACTGAGAAAGAAATCAGGGAAACAACACCCTTTACAATAGCCACAAATAATATGAATTTCAGAGTAACTTAAACCAAGTAAGTGAAAGAACTGTATGATGAAAACTTCAAGCCTTTGAAGAAAGAATGAAGAAAATATCAGAAGATGGAGATAGATCCCATGCTCATGGATCAGTAGGACAAACATAATTAAAATGGCCATTCTATCAAAAGCAATATACAGATTCTATATAATCCCCATCAAAATTTCAACAAAAATTTTCACAGACCTTGATAGAACAACACTCAACTTCACAAGGAAAAATAAAAATGCCTAGAATAGCTAAATCAAAACTAGACAATAAAAAAAACCACTGGAGGTATCACCATCCATAATTTCAAATAACACTACAAAGTCATAGTAATAAAAAAAAAACACCAAATGACACTGGTATAAACTCAGACACTTAACCTAATAAAAAAGAAAGTGGGGAATACCCTTGAATTCATTGGCACAGGAGACAACTTTTTCAACAAAACACCAATAGTGAAGGCACTATGACCAATAATTAAGAAAAGGGACCTCATGAATGTTATAAGCTTCTGTAAGGCAAAGGATGAGCTCAATAGGACAAAACAGCAGAATAAAAAATGGGAAAAGATTTTTACCAATTCCACATCCCATAGAAGTCACAAATCAAAAATATATAAAGAATACAAGAAACTAGACTTCAAAAAATATCCCTAATTAATTCAATGAAAGGGTGGGCTACAGATACAAACAGAGAATTCTCAACAGAAGCATCTCAAAGTGCCCAGAAACACTTAAAATCTTCAACATTATTAGACATCAGGAAAATGCAAATCAAAACAACTTTGAGATTTCATCTTATACCTGTTATTATGGCTAAGATAGTAACATTAGTGACAGCTCATGCTGGAGAGGATATAGAGCAAGAGGAACACTCTTCCATTGCTGGTGGGAGTCCAAACTTGTCTAACCATATGGAATTCAATATGGCAGTTTGCCAGAAAATTGGGAATTGATCTACTTAAAGACTCAGATATAGCAGTATTGGACATATATACAATGGACCCTTCCCCATCCTCCCAAAAGAACACTTGCTCAACTATATTAATTTTGTCTCTATTCGGGTTATCCAGAAAATGAAAACTACTAGATGTCCCTTAACCAAAGAATAGATGAAGAAAATGTGGTACATTTACACAATGATCTATTACTCAGCTTTTAAAAAAATGTCATCATGAAATTTGCAGGCAAATGTATGAAACCAGAAAAAGATCATCCTGAGTGAGTAAAGACAAATATGGGAAATATTCACTTAAAAGTGGTTATTAGTTCTTGAGTAAATAAGCTATAATCCACAGACCCATAGGGGTTAGGTTAAGAGAAGGTTTCACCAGGCGGTGGTGGTGCACGTCTTTAATCCCAGCACTCAGGAGGCAGAAGCAAGCGGATCTCTGTGAGTTCGAGGCCAGCCTGGGCTACAAAGTGAGTCCCAGGAAAGGCGCAAAGCTACACAAAGAAACCCTGTCTCGAAAAAAAAAAAAAAAAAGAGAGAAGATTTCTAGTGGAGAAATGCATATATCTCCCTGGAAAGGGGAAATAGAATAGATTTTGAGAATGGATTGGAGGCAGTTGGGTCCAGGAACAGGAGCGATCAGGTTGGAGTGAAGGGATGGAGAGAATAAGTTCAGGGAGAGACAGCTAGATTTAGGGGTCATTTGGGGGAATCTTTGGGAACTTAGTATTGTGGAAACTTCCTGGAGGAAACCCTAATGAGGATTCCTCATAATAAAGGATGAGGAGTATGAACTGGCCATCTTCTCTAGCCAGGCAAAGGTTGCAGTGGTGGGCGATTGTACATTTGTCTGAATTTTTGGTTAAGGTGGTCCTTCAATGATTCCCAAACAACCCGGGTTGAAGCTAAGAGAGAGGATCACGCTTCAAAAATTGACAGTAGGGCCTAATTGTGTAGGAAAACATCCACAAAGCTCAAATAATATAGAGCTAACAATCTGGTGCCTGCATGGAGCTTTCACCTCTATATTCTAGTCTGTTTGGTGAGGGAAGATACTCTGCAGTCTGCCTAAAGAGAAACATAAACACCAACACATCCACAAAATCTTTGACGTAAAAATCTGTCCTGACTGCAAGATGTGCCTGGGCAGTGGTGGAGCAGAGCTTGTACATCTTTTGGGAGTCAACTTCCACTGACTGTTATAACTTGAGACTCTTGCTTCAAAGGGAACTCATGACAAATGCCGCCTGGATGGCCAAGAACCTGAGACTGTATAGCACAGAACCAAACAGGACTGGAAAAAAATCAATGAAATGATTCTAATATACTTACAGATCAGTTTCTTGTCCAGTTGTCATGAGTGAGGCTTCATCTAGTAGCAGATGGCAGTGGGTGCCAAGTCCCATAGAAAGCAAGACACTACACAAAGAGGCTGAATTGGAGGTCTCCACCAAATCCCTCTTTGGAGAGCTCAAGGAATCCCATTCAGAAGGAGGCAGGTATATTGTCAGAGTCAGAGAGCATTGGGGACACCAGGATAATATGGGCCACTGAATCTATTAAGCTGGGCTCATAAGAGGTCATAGTGACTGAATCTGTAGGCATGGGGCCTGCATGGATTGGCAACTCGTCCTCTGCCTAAATGTTATGGCTATCAGCTTGCTGTTTTTTTCTGAGACTCTTAACAGTGGGAGAAAGTGTGTCTATTACTCTTTTGCCTGAACTTGGGACTCTTTTATTCCTATTAGGTTGCCTGGCCCAGAATTAATAGGAGGGCTTTTTTCTTGTCTTATTGTGTGATGTTTTGTCATGTTTGGTTGTTGTCTCTTGGAGGCCTTCTCTTTCTCAATGGAAATTGTGGTGGAATGGATTGGAGAGAGGAGACATGGTCAGTACCTAAGAAATGGAGGAAGGGGAAATGTGGTTGGGGTGTATTGTTTATAAGAAGAATCTATTTTCAACTTAAATGTTGGTTGAAGGCAACAGTAAATTATCCCACACACCTTAGCCTTGTGAATAATGTGGTTGTTCCCTGAAGGTTGGAACTCATTTCATCACTTGAAATTTATGAACTCTTTGGCCTGCTGAGCCCTCACTCAGGTCTTAGAATGGTATGTCTATTAAGTCAATGGATAAGTTCAGAGGATGGAGATTTAGATGTACCAAGAGCAATTGTAGGTTGCAGACATGGCATATTGGCTTAGCACCTAGTGTACTGCTAGATTAAACAAAAAGCCAGTCAATAAAATACTCACTACCATGAAATATAAGGTCACCCTGAAGAAAGAAGCTATATGAAAATATCCACAGACTCATAGAAATGCTAATTTTCTTGTATCTAATGTTAGGTATGTAAAAATAAGAGTTTTCTTGTGGGCTGTATCTGAATGCCTTTTTCTTTGACCTTTTAATGAATTATGATTTTTAATTACTAAATATTGCTTCTAGGAAACCAAGAAAGGTTAAATAAAATTATCAGGACACTTTAAAATAAGAAAGACTACATATATGTACTTCCTCACACTGAAGTAAAGGATCTATTCAGAAGCATGAAAGAAGGCTTTAAGATTTGAGGGACATATGCCTTCATGTGCTCCATCCTGAATGAAAAACATAGAAAATTACGAGATGCTCATGATAACCTTTTATATTCATAATAGTATTCCCCTATCACAAGTTTGATTTTGTTTCTAACTTAATAAGAAACAGCCCTATGTGGCCATCATCCAAGTCAGTGTTTCCTATGAACAAATACATGAGAATAAGAAAAAAAATCTTGTTAGAAATGCATGAATCAAATAGGTAGATGGTAAACATATCTGATAGTAAAAGATTAGAAAACAAAGGATGTAATACTACCCTCTGACACAAGCAGAGATTTTTTGACAGCAAAGACGTGAGCCCAATTTCTAAATCTCATATCCCTGATTTTGAATCAGTGCATGGAACACAGGCAGGTCTTGACACTCTAGCATCACATCCAGCACTCAAGAGAAACAGTTTTCAGTGGCATTAACTTTTCTCACAGGAGTAATCTAGCCTTCTAGAATTCTCTTAAGTACTAGGTCAACCTTTGAGAAAAACATCATTCCTGTGAAGACATAATATGGATAGCATGCAAAACCTTGTGGCAGTAAACATATGGCAAAGTCAGATTACAAGATCAAAAACAACAATTTTGGAAACAACAATAAAAATTTTCTCACATCCCCGTTTTATCTTATGAAGAGAAAGAGAAGTGAATAGGAACATAAAATAAAATAGATTTGAGAATAGAAGACAGATTGTCATGATGAAAAATATATGAAAAATGAAGTTTGAATCTATGCATCACCTTGGTCATAAGAAGTATGAATTAAAAACGGATCCATGAATAATGGCACTTACTGTAGGTAGAAGTCTTTAAAATAGTTTGGTAGAGATTCATGTGGAATTTTGTTGACTGTGTAGACAATATGAATAGGGAAAAATACACCAATCATCACATCGCCTTCATGGTGAAAATCTTCTTTGATTTTGAAATAGCATTCAGAGCTGCTATAGGCACATACAAGATTGGGAATCAGGAGAAGCCTAAGGATAAAAGTCCATGAGGACATTCTACTAACAAGTGTGTCTGCCAAGCTCTAAGTAAGCTAGATGCAGATACTAAGGTGTCCAGGAGGTATATAATCAACTCATATGTTTGTGAGTATATGTACTTCTAACCTTGTTGATGAGTGAGGCTGTCACACTAATCAATACAAACTTTTTCTGTTGCCTTCTCCCCTCTGCCACTGAGAATTCTGGAATCTTTTCTTTTTCCCTTAGGCTCTGCATCTGGGGCCCTGCATTCATATGACAAACACACTGGAAAAATATGTTTGTGGATCTTCATCTTTATCTACAGGCATTATGACTTCATGCAAGTTGATGAACAGATCTCAGGAATGACCTCCTCTTTGTGTGATTTGGTCACAAGTATGAAGCAAGAAACTTTTCCTGTGTAAACAACTGAGGCTGTGGCAACCATGCTATCAGAGATTGCTGTGCTGGTGATAAATGGGAGAAAGGAGAGAGGGCCAAAAAAGGCCCATGCAGCATGCAACATGCAAAAATAAGGAGACCATCATGCTTTCCAAATCAAAGTCAACCAGCAGATATATTTCTTCTATAATGGGTCTAAGAGTTATAAGATTTCATTTCATAGTATGTTGACATCTGCAGACCAAAGTGATTTCCACATACATGACAATCAGTTAATTTCTTACTTTTGGAAAAACAGTGCCCTACTGAATTCTTCAATTCTAAATGTGCCACTTAATTTTAGTGCAGAAATCAAGATTTTTATTTACATTATGAGCCTCTTCACTGTGGAAGGCATAGAGCTTCTTGTGCTCACAGATAAACACTAGGGGAGCTAGGAATGTTAAGTACACAGAGTTTTCCTTTCAAAAGGAGAATTGTGTAATCTATTTTCCACCTAGAAGGCTGGTAACGGACTGTTTAGTAACCTGGTGACCTTTTTGCTCTCTCTGTGGCTGGAACTACACCAAATTCTCCCCCAGACACTTGCCTTGAGCCTTTCCATCTATAAAATGAATCTTTATGGAAAAAGTTACATATAGTCAATCTACAGAACTCTTCTTTATAGAAGATGTGACCTGCACTTTACAAAGAATTTTGATATAGTCATGCATTAATTTTCATTGTACATATTGGATTGAGTTATTTATCACCAGGAATCTTTTTGCCAAATTATGCTGTTTGGAAATATGTCTAAAGTTTAGTAAATAAAGATATGAGATTAACTTTGGCACATAGGCTCAAGTCCTGACTATAATTGAAACTTTTAAGTACTGACTTTAATTTCCTTGACTCTTCATCAAGGGAACAGAGCAGACTCCAGAATGTATTTTGCTTCTGTTGTCACCCTGCATGCTGCTACTGCTATGTATATGGTATGGAAACTCATCCACTGCCTGTGTATGTATCTCATGTATACACTCCATCTGCTTGCTGGGCACATGTATATCTGTGGATGGTCTGGAAGATTATTTCTTCTTCTTCTTTTTTCATGACAAGGTCTTTCTGTGTAGTTTTGGTGCCTGTCCTGGGTCTTGCTCTGTAGACCAGGCTAGCCTGGAACTCATGAGAAATCCTCCTGACTCTGCCTCATGAGTGCTGTGATTAGAGGCATTTACCACCACAATTCATCAATTATTTCTTCTTAAGCTGTATAATTTAGATGAATAGAAATAATACTAGGATTTTTTTCATATATAGGTGTGTTGTTACCCACAAAGCATATGAATTACACCTAAAAGCTGTTTCATATCATAGCTCAGGCTGACCTAAGAAAACAGTTGTATCTTTCCAGTTCTAAGACAACTGATTTCAGGCTTCAAAGCAACTTTAGAATAAAACTGTACGCCTTGTTAACGGGTGGTAAGATATACATTCCAATAAATAGCAGTTTAGTTCACAAAGACATACTGAGCTATCTGGCTAGGTTGTAAATACAAAGACAGCCCAATTATTGTTAGCTGGCAAGTGATTAAGTCCTTGCATTCATTCCTGACCTCAAATTGTGAAAATATATTCTGACTAGCCAAGGCTATAGAAAAAACTTGAATTTGTAGCCCCCAATGAAGACAGCAGGCGTCCTTAAATAATTAGAAGCTACACACAAGACAAAATGTACATTTTAAGATTTAGGTCTTATTATGCCATAGTATCTTGCAAAGTACAGATTTGAGCTGTAGCTAAAAGAATAAGGCTTGTCTCAGATAATTTATGGTTTGCCTGGAGACTCAGCACTTTACAGCTACCCTCTAATTGCAGGGAATTAGCTCAAAATGTTTACATAAGTCATGGTTTCTCTAATTTTACATTTAATTGGAATGTGGTGTTTATGTGACTCTGGGATTTGCTGAACATGTTTTTGTTGATATCTATGTGTTTGTGTGTGTGTGTGTGTGTGTGTGTGTGTGTGTGTGTGTGTGTGTGTGTCTGTGTGTGGGCGCGTGTGCATGCACGCAAAAAAAGGACTTGAGGGGGGAGCAATGAGAGAAGCCAAGATGAGAAAATAGAGGAAATTCAGCAGCATAAGAAAATAAATAGATATACAATCAGAATCTTTGTGTTTGTTTCCCAAGACCCTCAGATAGAAATTAGCCACAAAACCTTGCTCCTTTGTGGTATGTTCTCTACTTCCCTGTAGCAGCCTGGAAGCTGCTCTTTCAGACTACAATATATGTTTCTGTGAAAAACATTAAAAGGTATTATAAAGAACAATCATCAACCATTCAGATTGCACATAAACAGGGCACAGTAGCTGCTGCTCTTTCAAAGGTACCAACAGCCCCACCTTTAAAATGGTTAACTGACAAATCTGTCTGGGTGGAACAATGGCCTCTAATATCAGAAAAATTATGGGCCTTAGAACAGCAGGTACAAGAGCACCTAAATGCTCTTGAACATATTGAAGAATTGACCAGCTCTTGGAGTTATCCTGTACTTGTTATTAAAAAGAAATCTGGAAAATGGAGAATGGTAACAGATCTAAGGGCTATAAATAAGGTGAGTCTGCCAATGGACTCTTTACAGCTTGACATTCCCTTGCCTTCTGTGTTACCTAAAAGATGATCAATTATAGCAATTGATTTAAAAGACTTTCTTTACTCTACTTATGCAAGAACAGGATAGAGAAAAATTTTCATTCATGGTGCCTACTTATAATAATTCTCAGCCCATTAAGAGACATCAGCAGAAAATTCTCCCATAAGGGAAGTTAAACAGCCTCACCCTTTGCCAACATTTTGTTCAGCAGTTGTTGGAAATAATTTGTAATAAATTTCCTCAATCTATAATTTACCAATATATGGATGATGTCTTATGAGCTGATTAAAATGGAGGTACCTTAGTGAAAATGATTAAAGAAGTAAAGAAAATTTTGCCTTGTTGGCGATTGCAAATTACTCCTGAAAAAATACAGAGGAGAGTCTATTAATTACCTAGGATATAAAATGGGTTTACAAGAAAGTCAACTCCAAAAGATACAAATCAGGAGAGATCAGTTGCTGACAATTAATGACTTTCAAAAATTACTGGGAGACATTAACTGGCTACAGCCCACAACTAGATTGACAACTCAAGAACATGAGCTATTGCAGGCCACAACAAAGTTGCAACAGTTAACTTTGTTGTGGCTTGCAATAGCTCATGTTCTTGAGTTGTCAGATGCCAAACCTCCAGATGAGTGGTTCGCTGATGGAGGAACCCTGTCAAGCAGGGCTCACACGGCCACGGACTCTGAAAACAAAACAACAACTGTTGCTCCTGCAGTAATTTCACTTGTGCAAAACCAGATATCTCCAAATCACAATACATTTTTATATAATGTGTGCATGTAATCCCATGATTACATCTCAATCTTATGGGAGCACATATTTGTGGATAATCAGGACTATGATGTCTCATCTAGCTGTATAATTTTGATGAATAGAAACATATTAAAATATGCTTCATAACTAGATCTACTGTTCCATGGGAACTGTAGACACTTTAGCCTTCTATTCTCTGTCTTTAGCCTCACTGATAGAGCAAATTTGCTGTACAGAGCATACTTATGGATAGATTACAGATGAAACTTCCACGGCTATGATTCATGAGCGGAATTGAAGATATCTGACCTTTTTTGGATCAAATCCCTTCAAAAGACTTATGGCAAACTAGGGTGGTATTGCAGGTGTCTGGCCTTGTGTTACCAAAGCCCCTCAGAGATGAAGAGTGACATATGTTGCCCTAAGCTTCCTCTGCCAGCCCTGCAGTTATAGAGACTGCAGCAGCTCCCCTGTTCTGACTCAAATAGCAATTAACACTTGGTTTACAACTTAAACACCAGCTTTTGATGCAAGATCTAGGCACAGTTTACTAGCAGTTTACCTTCAGTCTTGGATTTTCTGTGAATAACAGGTAATCAACCAGCTAATTGATCTAACCCAATCCAGAAGGGATTCAGCATTACACAGAGAAGATGTTCCCCCCGCTGCCAGAGTTACAAGATAATTTCCTTGAACAGAAAAAAAGTTACTGGGTCTTCTCCTGAGGTTCTGAGACTATTCTTGTAAGGCAGAAAATGTATTCTTAGATCTGAAATATTCCCTCTTTTCTTCAGCCTGCTTTCTGTGAAGCTGCTGATATGAATCAGTGCTGTTTGCTTTTTTCCCCTTTATGCAGGTTGCCATGGATACTCACTATTTTCCCAGGAAGCTGCATTCCCTAGCCTGAGAGAAAGTGTTGCTCTCTGAGTCTTTGCCTTTTTGCATCTTACTAATTAAAAAATACTAGTCTATATTATAAGTTACACTTAAAAATGTAAATAGCACACATATTTCTTGCTTTTTCCTTAGATTTCTAAATGGTTGGGTTTTGTCCCTTTATAATCCCTGAAGCAGCCCCTTTAAGAGATAAGCTGGAACTTTTAGAACCCCCAGCTGATATCAGCCACCAATTAAACTGACCACAAATTTTCTATGTGAGATTTTTATTGTATCTACAAAGGATGCTTATGAACCTGAGAATTTTGCCTTGTAACATTTTGTATTCCTAACAAGTTGTTTATGAATGTGTGTGTGTGTGTGTGTGTGTGTGTGTGTGTGTGTGTGTATATATATATATATATATATATATATATATATATATATATGCTTGGCAATTTTTAAGAGCAGAAGAAAGAGTATGGAAGAATGAAGAACATGGAGCAATAAAGAGCATAATACAGTGAAAAGCATTTGGCCTGTGTATGAAATTATTATAGAAATCTATCATTCCTTCACTCCTGGGAAACATTTCTCTGAGGAACCCTCAGAACTACAGCTGGCACCAACACCAGGGAAGGAGAATAGTTTGGGAGTAACCCATGAGGAAAAGGTAACACACTAAGAGGGAAACCACAAACAGTCCCTCCTGGAAATATTCAAGAGAGACATATTAGAATTAGTGGCTTCTCAGGAGCCCTCACAGGTAGGAAGTTGCAGGTCTCAAGGACATGGGAGATCCTTGTGAAGTGTGAGAAGTTTTTTTCCCCAAACCCTTCTTTTAAAATGCTCTCTTTCTATAATTTTTTTTTCACAATGAGTCAAAACAGGGGAGTTGCTGCAGTCCTGATAATGGTAGAGTTGGCAGAAAAACTTAGAGAAACATGAGTTGCTATTAATCTCTGAAGGAATTTGGTAAAACAAGGCCAGACAACTGCAATATCACCCTAGTTTGCCATAAATGTTCTGAAAGGCTTTGATCCAAACAATATCAGACATCTGCAGTTCCATTCATAAATATTATCTGTGAAAGTTCCATCTGTAATCAATTCATAAGTGTGCTTTTCCATCCAAAGTGCACTGTCAGAGAGGGTAAAAATAGAGAACAGGTTTCTATGTGTCTACAGTCCACATTGAACAATAGATATAGCTATGAAGCATATTTTAATATGTTTCTATTCATCAAAATCATGCAGCTAGATGAGAAGTCATCTTCTGACCATTCACAAATATGTATGTCCATATAATTGAGATGTAATCATGGGATTACAAATACTATTACACAAAAATATATTGTAAAGTGGAGATATCACACCCGTTTTTGCACAAGTGAAATTATAGACAGGATCAACAGTCTTTTTTCAGAGTCAGTGGCCCTGTGACTCCTGCTTGACAGGGTTCCTTCATCAGATAACCACTCATGTGCTGTTTTGACATATGATTTATCAATTGATAACTACTGTAATTGCATCATGGCCCACCTGTGACATAGCTCCTGACAATATATGGTGATCTGACTGTGTCAGGAACAAAAGCTTTTTAGTGTATCACTAGTGTCACTGATCTCATATTTCATGCACCATGCAGAGGAAAAACTATGATAAAATTTGCTGCAAGCCACAACAAAATGTAATGGAACCCGGCTACAATCACAACAGCTACTATTTGGAAAAGTCAAGAACTTTTCTGAAGGTCAAGCCATGGCTTAAGAAGTCTTGGTGATATTTTAGCTTTTGTATATATACTAGCTGGTTCCTAAAGTGATTTTCTTGTAATGCTATGCATGCTTCAAAGAACTCCTAACAGTGTATTTATCTAAAATACGTATCAAGCATCCAAGGCCAAATGAAACAACACCTGTTTCCTAGGTCAGGAGAATAACATTATTTCTTATGCAATTTAGGGTGAGACCCTCCTTTCTTACAACCTTGCTAATAGACTCCTAATTTCTTACCTAACCACTTCTAAGAATGTAGATTGAGCACATAAATTTCCTTCTTGACTAACTGATCATTAGCACTCATTTGGGTTGTAAAATAAAGCCTGGTGGCCAGTGTTTGAGGAGAATTCTTACCTGCCTTTACGACCCCATAGGAATTCAATCCTGGTGACCTTGCTCTGCTAGAGGATTGCTATGGCTTGGGTTTATAACTGAACACCTCAGAGACTAAGGGGAACTGAGATATAGGGAGAACAAAGAGAGGATTTTGAGGATTTTGGCTGGAGAGGATTTTTGACTAGAGAACTGAAGGTCAGGGTGGAAGATGAGGATAAGCCAGACAGGAAAGTACTAGATGAGTAAGAAGGATATAAGAAGGACATAGATGAGGCAGAACTAAGATGAGAGACTTAAGATAGAACTTAGAAGGGACAATCGATAAAGGTAGAGACAAATCAGGCAAGAAAGGAACTAGGCTTGAGTACAGAACTGAAACTGTGTAGATAGGATTTTATCCCAGAGGAATGAAGTAGACAAAGAGCTCAGTGTACTTAGATTCATTTCCTGAAAATAAATCTTGCTGTTCATAGTTTCTCTTCTGAGACCCTGGGAAGTATATTATTAAGGTGTGTCCTTTAGTAATATACAAGAAAAGTTCAGAGATCCTGAGGCACAGTGAGCAAACAAAGTTGCAGGCAGGGTCCTGTTAGGTTATGGCTGAAGGGGCCTTTCTGACTTGCCCCAGGCTGGGGATTTGAAGCAATGTCTCATGAAGGGAAATTATGTGGATTCACCAACAGGCAAGCTTTCCTTGTCTTTGGAAGCAGGAGTGAAATTTCTCAAGGTTTTGTGAAATTGCTGAAGCATGCAGGATCCACAAAGTCCCTCCTATAGACAGGAAATCTGTTGGATGGCAGCTCCTCATGACTGTGTGGAACAAGGCTATTGTCTGACAGCTGTCCATCCATGGGCCATATTACCAAGCAGTTTAGGCTAGTGAAAGAAAAGCTAGACAAACATTTGCTTATCATAAAGATACCTTCATAACATTAACCTCATATACCTGTTAATGAAAGTCCTTGAGGTCCGTCCTCAAAAGCTTTCACACAGAGTTCAAAGGAGACTGTACTGGCACAGAGGAAAACTAATCTGAGGGATAAGGAATGAGTCTATTCACATAGTGCTGTTTCAGTCCAAGACTCTTTATTGTTCTAAGTAAGCTCTAAATCTTCAGCTTCTTTTTAGCTCTCATTCTTAGCACCAATCTTAGTTGACTATCCATATGATTCTTACAGAAGACTCTTTGCAATCCTCACAAATAAAATTTGCCTGGGAAACAGAGGACAAGCCAGCCACTATATTAAACAAAGAGGTAATAATCCTAGCATTTTAGAGGCAAATATTCATCTAGATCTCTGTGAGTTCAAGGGCACACTGCAAAGAGAGCCAGGCATGGTGGCACATGCCTTTAATCCCAGCACTAGTTAACCATTGATGTCTGGAGGTCTGTATAGACAGACAGACAGGAAATAACAGAGCTGAGTGGAAAGAGGAAGTGATGTAGCTGGGCAGAGAGAGGAAGTAAGATGGCAGGGCAAAGAATGGTATACAAGGCACATAATATAAGAAGTAGCTATCTTGGGATGAGGATTTCCTAATAAGAAGAATTTGTAGCTGGCTTTTTCTATTCCTCTGATCTTTTAGCTTTCACCCCAATATCTGGCTCCAGGTTTTTATTAATAAGACCATTTAGCAATTCATGCTATATCTGGTGACCCTATGTTTGTGGCAGGAATTCACTAAAAAGCCATTTGCCTGGGTTCAGGCCTTAGATGCATGCAGCTGGAGTCTGCACCCCATATGAGCCAGAATCTCTTTGTCTTCTTCTCTACTGGTGGGTTGTGGCATCTCTCTGGATCTCTATCTTAGACTAATTCAGTACCAGGTAGCTACCTTGAAACTCCCTCAGGCTTCTACTGTTCTACACAGTCAGCAGAGTTGGTGAGTCAAGTAAGATTTCCTAAAGAGAGAAATTATTTAAAAGAGAATTTTATTCCT
Organism: Peromyscus eremicus; assembly: GCF_949786415.1. Lineage (NCBI taxonomy): Eukaryota > Metazoa > Chordata > Mammalia > Rodentia > Cricetidae > Peromyscus > Peromyscus eremicus. Next base: position 192,698,917 of record NC_081416.1, on the reverse strand, counting down.
ACATTAAAAAATGGGGAACATCAATGAAGGGAATTTTGTCTCTATTTGATAACATTAAGCAGTCAAAAATTGCACAATTAAATGAGAGGAAAATTAATATTGATGGGATTTACATAATATCAATCATGAATATTGTTTGATCACTTTCATTTTTATCTTTCAAAATGTTGGTTAATATGAATGCCAAGATAAAAGTTTTAGAAAAACTTGTTAAAGCAGATCATACACATATTCAGATCCAGACAGAAGAATTTAAAGGTGAACCTATCTCAGCATTGTATTGTATGGTTACAGAGAAACAGCCTAATGCTTTCAAACAGCAAAGCTTAATCTATCCAGTAACCTTACAGGAACTGCCAAATGCTCAAGGCACTGTATGAGATGATTGGACTCCTGTGCAAATGTTAGATTTGAGGAGAGTCAAGGAAGCTATAGTCTCATATGGTATGTATTCTCCTTTTGTAAAATAGAGGTTAAACTCATGGTCAAATTGTAATAGAATTATCCTTCAAGACTAGAAAGTTTTGGTTACAGTTGTTTTAGAGTCTGAAACCCAGTTACAGTGGAGGACTTAGTAGAAAGAGGAGGCTAAGACTATAGAACAATTATGCAGGGATAGAGGTATGGAAATTTCCCAAGATCAACTGCTTGGAGAAGGGAATTATGCTGATATAGAAAGATAATTTTTATATGATAGCCACACCCTAATTTTTATGCTGAATGGCAGCCTTGAATGCTTGGTGTAGAGTTGAAGAAGTAGGAGAGTCATTTACAAAAGTTATACAGGCCCCAAAAGAAACCTTCATCAATTTCTTACAAAGGTTCTCTTCAGCAGTAAATAGAATGATACTAAATTCAGAAGCTAGGCAGATAATAATCTGGCTTTTAAAAAATGTTAATGCACAATACTAAAGGGTAATTAAGCCATTAAAGGCAAGATCAGCACACCCTTGGAGAACTGGATCCAAGATACAATAAATATTGAATCACATGACCATGATGGTACTTGGATAGGAGAGGTGATTTCCAGAGGTTTGAAGAAAAATATAATGTCAGATGTTTCAAATGTGGTAAATAAGAGCAATGAAAATGGAATGTAAACAGGACATTCCTAGAAACAATGTTTTTTCAAGGAGTAATCCCAACAGGACACCCCTCCCTTCTCAAATATTCAGAAGATGGAATAAAGGCACACATTGGACTAACAAATGTAGGTCTTCAAGGGACAAGGTAATCCTTTGCCTTTGCCATCAGGAAACTCCTTGAGGGGCCTCATGCAGGCCACCATGGAAAATTCAGTTCGGTCTTTTCCTGCCATCATAGAAGAAACCTGTTCCTAAAGAAATTAAATAACCAAATATCTACTGTAAAAAACCATACTGCTTGGGGTGGTAGAACAGCTATAGTAGAGAGAACAAAAAATTGGGGGAAAATGATAAAGCAAATTTATTGGCAAACTTCTGCAAATGAACAAAGATAAAAATTAAAAACATGAATAAATTAATTTCTTTTTTTTTAAATTAATTTCTTATTGAAGGTCTTGTAGACACACGTGGGGAAATAGCAATAACTGCACCAGAATCTTGACATAGATATTGTCCTTTTCAGGAGATAAATGTTCAGCTGTTAATGATTGGAATGTTTCTCAAATGAAACAGAGTACAAGATAAGTCAAATGTATAGCGCAGCAAGGACAGAGAGAAAATTTAAAGCTGTATGTGGCTAATACACCTATGAATCTACAGCTGTGATTTATTACAACAATTGAATACTGAGATTAACATTTCTCTAATCTCAGAAATAAACCATAAACTAACATATGTTTCTGAGAAAAATATTAGAAGGTATTATAAAGAACAGTCTCTGACCAACCAGATTGTACAAGAACAAGTTTTAACAGCTACTGATCTTTCAAAGATACCAACAGCCCTATCTTTAAAATGGTTACCACACAAGCTTGTATGGGTTCAGCAATGACTTTTAACAATAGAGAAACTACAGGCCTCAGAAAAACAGGTACAAGAGCAGTTAAATGCTCAGCATATTGAAGAATACACCAGCCCTTGGAATTCTCTTGTATTTGTTATTAAAAAGAAATTTAGGTAAGTGGAGAATGGTAACATATCTATGCAATCAACAATGTAATTCAGCCAATGGACTCTTTACAATCTGGAATTCCTTTGCCTACTCTGTTACCTAAAGGATGGCCTCTTGTAGTTATTGATTTAAAAGACTGTTTCTTCTCAATACCTTTACAAGAAAAAGACAGAGGCCTTTTTGCCAAGATGGCTCTGAAAGCAAAGAAGGAAGCTCCTGCCCCTCCCAAAGCCAAAGCCAAAGCGAAGGCCTTGAAAGACAAGAAGACAGTGCTGAAAGGTGTCCACAGCCACAAAAAGAAGAAGATCCACATGTCACCCACGTTCTGGCAACCCAAGACACTGAGGGTCCAGAGGCTGCCCAAATATCCTCAAAAGAGGGCACCCAGGAGAAACAAGCTTGACCACTATGCCATCATCAAATTCCCCCTGACCACTGAGTCAGCCATGAAGAAGATAGAAGACGACAACATACTTGTGTTCATTGTAGATGTCAAGGCCAACAAGCACCAGATCAAACAGGCTGTCAAGAAAGTCTATGACATTGATGTGGTCAAACACCCTCATAAGGCCTGATGGAGAGAAGAAAGCATATGTTCATATGTTTGGTGGGCTTCTGATTATGATGCTCTGGATGTTGCCAACAAAATTGAGATAATCTAAAATGAGTCCAGCTGTCTAATTCTAAATATACTTTTTCACCATAAAAAAAGAAAGAAAAGAAAAAGACAGAGAAAAGTTTGTCTTCATAGTTCCTACTTATAATAGTTCCCAGCCAGTCAAGAGATATCAATGGATAATCCTCCCACAGGGAATGTTAAATAGCCCAACCCTGTTCCAATATTTTGTATTACAGCCTATGGAAGTAATATGTAAACAATTTCCTAAATCTATAGTTTATCATTACATGGAAGACATTTTACTAGCTGTTTCAAATGTACATAGTTTAGAAAGAATGTTTCAAGAAATAAAGAAAATTTTGCCTTTTTGTGGATTATAAATTGCTCCTGAAAAGATACAAAGATGAGATTCTATTAATTATTAGGATATAAAGTAGGTACACAAAAAATTTGACCCCAAAAGGTGTAAATTAGGGGAAATTAATTACGAACTATTAATGACTTTCAAAGGTTATTTGGAGACATTTCCTACCTACGTACTGTTGTTGAGGTAAAAAAATGATGACCTGAGTAATTTTTTCAAAACCTTAGAGGGTGACGAGGACTTAAATAATCCAAGAGAATTATAAGATGAAGCTGAGAATGAATTGGCTTTGGAGGAAAGAAAATACAGGATGCACATATGGATTATGTGGATCCAAAGCTTGATTGCATTTTGGTTATTTTACCCTCCAAGTATCCCCCTACAAGAATTTCAATGCAGAGGGAAGATATTATATTGGAATGGATATTTCTACCAAATAAACAGAGTAAAAAAATTAAAAAACTTATGTGGGAAAGATCTCTGAGTTGATTTTAAAAGAAAATTGAGATTTCATCAGTTATCAGGAATAGACCCAGCAGAAACTATAATACCTTTAACTAATGATGAAATTGACAAATTAAGGTCAGAAAGTGAACTTTGGCAAAGACCTTGCAGTAGTTTTTGGGGAGAGATTAACCACAAATATCCCAAAAGCAATAGAATTAAGCTTATAAAGACAGCTAACTAGATCTTGCCTCACATTGTAAAGGAAACACCAATAGCTGAAGCCCCTACATTTTATAAACATGCAAGCAAACAAGAAAGGGCAGGATACAAATCAGAAAATTTAAGAAAAGTGGTACAAAGGCCTTATGATTTGGTTCAAAAATTGGAATTATATGCTACTCTGGTAGTATTAATCAATTTTCCAAAACATCTCAACATAGTTACTGAAACTAAGTATGCTGAAAGAATCATCTTACATGTTGAAACAGCAGTATTAGTCCCTGATGAGTCAGAATTAACACCTGTGATTCTGACTTTGTGCACAATTGTAAAGTTTTAAACTTATGATTTATTTACAAAGTTGTTTTGTGTGGTTTGAACTTGCTCTGAGGTAAAATGAGCTAAATGGATGTAGTTTGTATTAGACTGAGGAGAGATTTTTATTTTCTGTGGTAGTCTGAGTCAAAGGAACAAAGCAGGTTTTAAATGTCTACAGTCTTGTAGGACAATGGATATTGCCATGAATGATGATATACTAGTATATTTTATGCATATCAAAATTATACAGCTAAATGAAAATTCATCTTCCTGACCACCCACATATAAATGTGTCCATAAGACTGACATATAACCATGAGATTACAGATATACATTACAAGAAGATACATGGGAAAGGGCAGATAACATATATGTAACTGCACAAAAACATCTACAAGAAGAAACAGACAATTCATTCAATGAGCAATAATTCCAAAACGTCCTGTATTTTGGTTTAGTCCCCCATCAGAATCATTGACTATGGTGTGTAGATCTTTTGAACACTAGTTGTCACCTGCTGTATACTCCCATAGCCTTTTGCTACCAGCAGCTCTCAATAACCTGTGTTCAAACATTCATCAAATTCTGAGAGATAATTGACTCCTTTGATATCTCTTTGCAATTCTGGATTCTTTTCTCTGGCCCATTAGGAATGGGGCTAGGTCTCCCATGCTCCTGTCCTCAGAGTTGGCTCACCTGTACTCTCATAAACATGTCATCTCTTCAGTGCTGCCCAGACAAAGAGCAGAGCTTGCTTTCCAGTGTGTTGCTGCTGGTCAAGAGGTCAGTTGCCTCACCATCTCATTCCAATCCCTCCCTCTGTTCAGATATGCCTCTGTCCAATGGACCTGAACACCTGCCTCCCTCTCTCTCTTTCTCCCATAATATGCCATATCATACCTCTACTCACTTTAATAGGGCCCATCAGGCTGGTGCTGGACAGTACCAGGACTGGATGTGGGTCTCTTTGTCATACTCAGGTCATCATGAAGCTGGGCTGGGCCATGCTTCCTCATAACAAAAGGAGATCATTATAGTGTCCAGTTGCCCTGTGCCATACACAGACTTCTGGTTGGTGTGTTTTGCTGCATTTTGCCTACCTTGGCTACATGGCATAAGGCTTTGCTGAAACCAGTGGTGGTCCAGGGTTAGAACCCCTGGCCCTTACTTGGCTGAGTTTCGCCAGCCCCAACCACATGCCATAGGGTGGTAGCTTTACTGGAGTCTAGCTGCTGAGGGCCAGGTTTAAAATTGTGTGATAACTTTTTAAATCTATGGATCATGTATACTTATTACTTATCCATAATTTTCCTAACTACTGTCCGTCAGAAGCCATGTTGTCACCCCTGGGAATAGCGCATGAATGTCATGAGTGTTTTACAAATGGGGCTTCTTAATCAAGGTCCTTTGTAGAATCCCGTCTACTTGCCAGTGAACTGTGGAAGCACTGCTGCAGACCCCTGCACTGATTCTAGAGAGCTCAGGGGCTTCAGGCCTCTTTAACATTTGCCATGCTTATTCTCATGGTAATTCTTAGTTTGTTTTGTCAGTTGTGATTGTAGCTGAGTTTACTGGGAACAAAAGCTGATAATTTTTCTACAGGTTTCTAAAAAGAAATTAAGCATCTCTGATGTCTTTCAAGGAAATCTTTCACAGTACTCTTGTATGGTGATATTTTATTTTGTACTAAAATATTATTTTTATGTTAATAAATAAAGTTGCCCGGGGTCAGAGCTATTAGCAAGCCATAGGAAAGCCAGGCAGTGGTGGTGTACGCTTGTAATCCCAGCACTTGATAGGCAGAGCTAGGTAGATCTCTGTGTGTTCAGGGATACAGCCAGCATTGGAGACACATGCCTTTAATCTCAATACCAATCATAGAAGACCTGGAGGTCTGTACAGACAGGCAGTGACGAGGCGGTCATGTGGTTGGGTTTACAACCAATGAGAAGGCAGAACTGAAAGTCTATATAAAGACTTTAACACAGGAAGTACCTCTCTTTCAGAGAGGTAGGACCACTGCAGGAAGAAGGGTAAGGTTTTAGCTCTTAGCTCTGACCTCTTGGCTTTCTTCTTTGCATTGGTTCTGTGTTTCTTATTTAATAAGATGGTTGGTTACGTCTACACTCTTGAGCAAGCAGGACGTTAATTATTCTTTCTTACTTAACTATTCTAAAAAGAGATAACTATATTCCAAAGAACTTAAGAACTTGGGAGATAATTTCTTAAAAGATGACATTAAAATCTTATAGGGACACATAAAGAAAAGGTAAAGGATATGAAAGGCCAGACATCTCGCTGGTTTTAACACATAAATGGTTACACTTTTCTTTCAGCTAAAACTCCCAGTTCCCTTTGGAAGTAAAAGTACATGTTAAAATGGCAGGAAAATATGAACTTGGTCCCATCAGTTTAAGAATTAAATCATTACCATTTTGAGAATGTATAAAGAATAGGATTAAAACTATTGTTCACATGAAAGTGATATATGGATTATTTAGAAATTGACTTATACTTGAAAACAATATCCTACATATGGCATCATACACTCAGCTGATCACAAAAATACAAAACTATCACATTGTTAAGGACATAAGGTGTAGTGAGAAGGGCATGAGTATCCTTTTTGGTAACTGCATGTTTGCTGCCAGCTAGGACACAATAAGAATAAGATGTGCCTGACTAGATATAATCATTTGGCTTGCAATATAAAAATTAGTGATGTCAAGGGAGTGAGGAAGAAGAAAAGAAACTAAATGGAATAAACGAGAGTGACTCTTAGAAAATGATTAAAGAGAAATGTATTGCAACTGCTCATGATTAAATGCATTAGAACTTGTATAAATAAAAATAGCTTGAATTATTTGACTTCACCTGTTTGAAAGACAAAGGTAGTCAGACTCTTCATTTTTCCCCAACTTCATACCTTTGTCTTGTGGCTCAGAAACCTGCTGGAGCTGGACTCTGGCAACTATCTTTATGAGATTTATAAACAAACTCATTAGAACATTGGTTCAATGTGAATTTCTGAAGTAGGGATAATAATAAATTATGTAAAAATATATAAAATATATAAAAATAAATAATAAATAAGAATAAATTTTTCTGGAGTCAAATAAAATAAAGCTCACATTTCCATCTATATCAATAGTAAGAGCTGTTATTTCATGAAGGCCCAGTAAGAAATCTCTAGATATCTATAAAGTTGGAGTTAATACTCTCTATGTCCCAATCAGCATAGTTTGTAGGCTGTGCTGTCATCCTAACAGAACCAGTTAATCTGTATCAGATGGTGATATTTTATTTGTACTGAAATGTGATTGTATATATATGTTAATAAATAAACTTGCCTGGGGGTCAGAGCTAATAGCAAGCCACTTAGAAGTCTGGCATTGGTAGCACATGCACTTTATCCTGATCACATGACAGGCAGAATCTCTGTGTGCTCAAGTATACAGCCAGCATGGAGACACATGCCTTTAATCTCAATACCAACCATAGAGACCTAGAGGTCTATATAGACAGGCAGTGATGAGGAGGTCTTGTGGTTGGGTTTACAACCAATGAGAAGGCAGAACAGAAAGTCAATAAAAAGACAGACACAAAGGAAGTAGGTTTCTTTCTGAGGGGAAGGATGGCAGTGACTGGTAAGTTAAGGGCTATTCACTAGTGCTCTGACCTTTTGGGCTTTTAACTCTTCATTTGGCTTTGTGTTTCTTATTTAATAAAACTACTCATAATTACATCTACATCACAGTGCAGAATGTTTCAGTATTTTGGAGAAGAGGGATTCTGACAGGATAAATGATTTGATTATTCACATAAAATTCTGTGAAACTTGTCATGTAAAGTATCTATAGTTGGAGTCAACCCTGTTAGTGAATGTATGAGTTAGCCAGCCCTGAAGTAGTATGGGAGAGCAGTCCACATTTCTCACTTGTCCCATGGCAGCAAGGATGGAGGAAAGACAACTACCCCTCAATACCTGAGGCAAGTGTTGGAACTGGCTGTGAGGTCACAAGAGCCAGATAGCAGGCCCTGCACCTTAAAGGGGCAACACATAAACAAAACCCTGTTGTTGGAGATGTGGATGAGCTAACCCTGAAGTAGTGAACAAGGGTGAGTTCTTCCCATTTAGCATCTGGCAGACTAATCCTACAATTGCCCAGGTTCACACCAAGGGTTATGACATGGCCTAACCAAACATCCACCCCATTTATTATCTGCCATATCACACATAGGAACCTGAACTGTAGACCCAAACATACAGGATCTCTACAACACAGGGCAACAACAAGAAACCCAGGAAAAGTCCTAGTGTCGGTTAGAATTGATAGTGTAGTAGAAACCAGAGAGCTTGAAGAAGAATGACAAGTTAAAATGAATACTTACAAATAAAGATATATGGACAAAGTGTTTTATATGATGACTCACTGTATCACACTGGAACTTCCTCAACAAGATTTTTAATTTTTTTCCTCTTTAATTCCTTTCCTTTTTCCTTTAAAATTTCATTTTTTTGTGGGATGGGGGTACGGGGTAGAGGGAAGATGCAAAGGGAGAGGGATATGAATGGGATCAAGATACATGATGAAAAAGATTCATACTATAAATAAATAAATTTTGAAAAGTTATTACACAACAACATGCACAATTATATGTTTTTAATATTTTTATTTTATAATTAATTTAATTTTACATATCAGCCAAAAATTCCCCTTGTCCTCCATCCTCCCACACCCCAGCATTCCCCCCTCAATTCATCTCCCATTCCCTCCTCCTCCAGGGCAAGGTCTCCCCTGGGGAGTCAGCCAAGCCTGGTAGATTCAGTTGAGGCAGGTCCAACACAATTATTATTTATTGTGTTTCTTCCTGGAAAAGTTCTCCACTGAGTACATTACTTGGCCACATAAGTCTCCAGAACTGAATTGAGGTCTAACTTACTCAATTTGCCACAAGGAAATGGATTTATGATTTATAAAAACAGAGTACAATTTTCTCACAAAATAACAGTCTGTTTCATTCATGTCTGCTGCGATATTATAGATAGTAGTTACAACAATGCAAAACCCAAACACAAGGTACAATTTCCACTAAGAAGACTAATGACTGTGGCATTAGCTGTATGTTGATGGTTTATATAAGAAGAGAAACTTAAAATTTAGATGATAAGGGAATGAGACCATACAATCATTATACCTGTAATAACATTATGAGATTTTTTGATTTCTTACTCCTTAAAAGCACAACATTGGCACTGTGAATCATGGCTCATAACAAAGGGCCCCAAAGTAGGAAAACACATAGAAATGATTGCAGTAATGTTCATCAGCCACCAACTAGGGTTATATATGAGAGCAATGCAACCTTGTAAGATGGAAGAGAGGGCATAAAAGCCTATAAATGTCAACACCAGAGCCATTATGCGGTGGGTGGCTTTGGATTCAGTGGATGTACTGGAGGAAACACTGGTGCTGTGGATATACTGAACCCGTTGTTTGTGCCTATACAGAACGATAATCATGGAGATGCTGGACCAAACAATGATGACAGAAAACAAAATTTCAGGAACAACAAAACATGCTGTGTATAATGAGCTTGTGTGATCATCATGACTTAATGTGGAGCAGTATTTCATGCCACTCTTATGTGTCAGATTATTGACATTCCCCTTGATATACCTGTACACAGGGAAAACCATATTTATTGACATGCAGTGAATCCAGCAGAGGGAAGTGAAGAGACTAATGTGCTTTGGAGCTTTGACTTTAAGACACAACCAAAAAGAGTTCACAGGGCTGATAGTGATGGCCTGGAAAACACTCAAGAAGCAGGTCATTCCTATGGACATGTTTCTGCCTAGTCTTTGAATATACAAAAGAAATTCACAGCCAAAATCATTGATGAACTTTTCCACCCCAAAAGCTCTCATTGTGTGGAGTAATCCTTTAGAAAAAATGATCAAAGAGTTGGCTGTGAACATGTGTGTAAGAATCAAATCTGTGTTCTTTAATGTCTGTTCAGTGTAGTAATGGATGAGGTAGCAGGAAAGAAGAGAGAAATTTCCAGCAATTCCAACTGTACTCTGAAGTAAGAACACTATTCCTATTGTCAAATCCTTGTGGTCTATTCTGTCATTTAAAACTTCTTCCTTAAACAGTTCCAAAAATCACTGCTCTGAGCAAAATGGTGACTTGAAATTTTGAGACTTGGATGTTGGTTGGAAAAATCACACGTTCTCAAGACTGCAAAGATATTGTGGGCAACAAAACAGGACTCAGACTCATGAAATTATTTTGTCAATAATATTTATAGAAGACCCACCTCTCCCAAATCCCACCCATCCTGCAAGTCTGCAACTCTTCCCTGAGACAGAGCTTGCCAGCACCCGATTGGACTGAGGTGAGTCTTTATCCTCATACCTGAACATCCCAGTCCCTAGGCTTTGGACCCAGGGCCATAACCCTGCACCCCTACACCACTACCCATTGCAGTCCCAGTTTCAAGCCAGTTGGCAGAGGCAGACCTCCTGCAGACAGAACAGACTACCACCATCTCCCATCAGACCCTATAACCCAAGCCCCACCTCTCCCAAATCCCACCCACTCTCTGAGACTGTTCCCTGAGACAGAGCCCAAAGGCACCAATTGGACTAAGAGGTGTCAAGATTGCAGCTACTCCCTGAGACAGGGGCCACAAGAACCAATTGGACTAAGAGCTGCTACCTGAGACAAAGAGTCCATCAGCACTGATTAGACCAAGAGCTTCCACTGGAACAAGAGTATCGATTAAACCAAGAGAGCCTTCCTCATACACAGACACCACTTTTACCAAGTGGAGAAAGAGATGGGTAGTGCAAAAATACAGTCAACAACAACAAAAAAAACAATATAGCTGCGTCAGAACCTACATCCGCAAGACCTGAACATCCCAACACAGAAGAAACAGAAGAAATAGACCTTAAAATGACCTTAAGAAGATGTTAGATATTTTTAAAGACGAAATGAAAAAATCCCTTAAGGAAATTGAGGGAAAGTCAAACAAATCCCTTAAAGAAGGCCACGAGAAAGGAATTAGGCAAGGGAGGAAAATAGTTCAAGATTGGAAAATTGAAATCTGTTCAATAAAGAAGACACAAACTGAGGGAATGCTGGAAGTGGAAAAACTGAGTAAACAAACAGGAACTACAGAAGCAAGCATAACCAATAGAATGAAAGAGATGGAAGAGCAGATCTGTGGCATTCAAGATACCCTAGAAGAAATAGATTCATCAGTCAAAGAAAACACTAAAGCCAACAAAGTTATGACCCAAAAAGTCCAGGAAATTTGAGACACTGTGAAAAGACCAAACCTAAGAATGATAGGGATCGAAGAAGGAGAAGAATACCAACTCAAAGGCACAGAAAATATATTCAACAAAATCATAGAAGAATACATTTCCAACCAAAAGAAAGAAATGCCTATAATGATACAAGAAGCTTACAGAACACCAAATAGACTGGATCCAAAAAAAAAGTCCTCTCGCAACATAATAATCAAACCACTAAACATACAGAATAAAGAAAAAATATTAATAGCTGCAAAGGAAAAAGGCCAAGTAACATATAAAGGCAGACCCATAAAAATAACACCTGACTTCTCAACGAAGACTCTAAAAACCAGAAGGTCCTAGACAGATATTACGCAGACACTAAGAGACCATGGATGCCAACCCAGACTATTATATGCAGCAAAACTCTCAATTAACATAGATGGAGTAAACAAAATAGTCCATGATAAGCCAGACTTAAACAGTATCTTTTCACAAATCCAGCCCTACAGAAAGCACTCGAAGGAAAATTCCAACCAAGTAAGTTAGATACACCTATGAAAACACAGGCAATAGAGAGTCTCACATTAACAAATACCAAAGAAGGGAAAAATACAATACTACAACCAAAAAAAAATAGGAATTAACAATCACTGGTCCTTAATATCCATCAATATCAATGGACTCAATTCACTTATAAAAAGACACAGGCTAACAGAATGGATACGAAAACAAAATCCATCCTTCTGCTGCATACAAGAAACACACCTCAGCCGGGCGGTGGTGGCACATGCCTTTAATCCCAGCACTCAGGAGGCAGAGCCAGGTGGATCTCTGTGAGTTCGAGGCCAGCCTCGGCTACCAAGTGAGTCCCAGGAAAGGCGCAAAGCTGCACAGAGAAACCCTGTCTCGAAAAACAAAAAACAAAAAAACAAACAAAAAAAAAAAAAAAGAAAAAAGAAACACACCTCAACTTAACAGAAAGACAATACCTCGGAATAAAAGGCTGTGAAAAGACTTTCCAATCAAATGGATTTAAGAAGCAAGCTGGTGTAGCTATCATACATCTAATAAGATAGACTTCAAACTAAAATCAGTTGAAAGAGATTGGGAAAGACATTACATATTTATTACAGGGAAAATCCAACAAGATGAAGTCTCAATTCTAAATATTTATGCCCCAAATACAAGGGCACCCACTTTTGTAAAAGAAACTTCATTAAAGCTTAAATTGCACATCAAATCCCATACTTTAGTAGTGGGAGATGTCAACACCTCACTCTCATCAATGGGCAGGTCTGCCAGACAGAAACTTAACAGGTAAATAAGGGAAAAAACAGACATTATGACTTAAATGGACTTAATAAATATCTACAGAACATTCTACCCTAACACAAGAGAATATACATTCTTCTCAGCACCCCATGGGACCTTCTCTAAAATTGATCACATGCTTGATCACAAAGCAAATCTCAACAGATACCAAAGAACTGAAATAACCTCCTGTATCTTATCGGACCACCATGGCATAAAGTTAGATTTCAACAACAACAAAAATTACCGAAAGCCTACAATCTCATGGAAATTGAATAATGCCCAAATGAATCACGAATGTGTCAAGGAAGAAATAAAGAAAGGAATTAAATATTCCCTAGAATTCAATAAAAACGAATGTACAACATACCCAAATTTATGGGACACTATGAAAGCAATGCTAAGAGGAAAATTCATAGCTCTAAATGCCCACATAAAGAAGATAGAGAAATTGCACACTAGTGACAAGGAAATGACAGGAAATTATCAAATTGAGAGCTGAAAACAATAAAACAGAAACAAAGAGAACAATACAAAAATCAATGAAACAAAGAGTTGGTCCTTTAAGAAAATCAACAAGATAGACAAGCCCTTATCCATATTAACCAAAAAGCAGAGAGAGAGAGAGAGAGAGTATCCAAATTAACAAAATCAGAAATGAAAAGGGGGATATAACAATAGACAATGAGGAAATCGAGAAAAACATCAGGTCATACTTCAAAAATCTGTACTCCAGGGACAAATAGCCAAATGAATGGAAACACATGAACTATGGACCAATGGCTGAGGGGCCCCCAACTGGATCAGGCCCTCTGAATGGGTGAGACAGTTGATTGGCTTGATCTGTTTGGGAGGCACCCAGGCAGTTGGACCGGATCCTGTGCTCATTGCATGAGTTGGCTGTTTGAAACCGGAGGCTTATGCAGGGTCGCTTGGCTTGACCTGGGAGGAGGGGACTGGACCTGCCTGGACTGAGTCTACCAGGTTGATCTCAATCCTCGGGGGAGGCTTTGCCCTGAAGGAGGTGGGAATGGGTTGTGGGCTGGGGGGAAGGGGAGAGGGGCGGGAGGGGGGAGAACAAGGGAATCTGTGGCTGATATGTAGAACCGAATTGTATTGTAAAATAAAAATAAAAATAAAAAAATCTGTACTCCACAAAGTTGGAAAATCTGAAAAAAATGGACAATTTTCTGGATAGGTACCATATACCTAAGTTAAATCAAGACCAGATAAACTATTTATATAGAACAATAACCTCTAGGGAAATAGAAATGGTCATTAAAAGTCTCCCAAACAAAAAAAAAGCCAAGGACCAGATGGTTTCATCACAGAATTCTACCAGATTTTCAAAGAACTAACATCAATACTCTTCAAATTGTTCCACACAACAGAAACAGAAGGAACATTACCAAATTCTTTTTATGAGGCTATGGTTACCCTGATACCCAAACCACACAAAAATGCAACAAAGTAAGAGAAATACAGACCAATCTCCTTCATGAACATTGATGCAAAAATACTCAAGAAAATACTAGCTAACCAAATCCAGGAACACATCAAAAAAGTTATCCACCATGATCAAGTAGGCTTCATCCCAGAGATGCAAGGGTGGTCCAACATACAAAAATCTGTCAATTTAATGCACCATGTAAACAAACTGAAAGAAAAAAACAACATAATTAGCTCAGTGGATGCTGAAAAGGCCCTTGTCAAAATCCACTACCATAATAAGGGTTTTAGAGAGATCAGGAATACTGGGAACATACCTAAACATAATAAAGGCAATTTACAGCAAGCCAACAGCCAACATGAAGTTAAACTGAGAGAAATTCGAAGTGATTCCACTAAAATCAGGAAAGAGACAAGGCTCTCCACTCTCCCCATACTTATTCAACATAGTACTTGAAATTCTACCTAGAGCAATAAGACAACAAAAGAAGATCAACGGGATACAAATAGGAAAGGAAGATGTCAAGCTTTTACTATTTGGAGATGATTTGATAGTATACATAAGTGACCCCCCAAATTCTACCAGGGAACTCCTACAGCTGATGAACACCTTCAGTAAGGTGACAGGATACAAGATTAACTAAAAAAAAAATTAGTAGCCCTCCTATATACAAATGATAATATACAATAGCCTTTCCAATAGCCACAAATAATATAAAATATCTTGGAGTAACTCTAACTAAGCAAATGAACGACCTGTATGATAAGAACTTTAAGTCTCTGAAGAAAGAAATTGAAGAAGATATCAGAAAATGGAAAGATCTTCCATGTTCGTGGATAGGTAGGATTGACATAGTAAAAATGGCAATCTTACCAAAGGCAATCTACAGATTCAATGCAATCCCCATCAAAATACCAGCACAATTCTTCACAGACTTGGAAAGAACAATTCTTAGCTTTATATGGAAAAACAAAAAACCCAGGATAGCCAAAAGAATCCTGTATAATAAAGCAACCTCTGGAGGCATCATGATCCCTGACCTCAAGCTCTACTATAGAGATACAGTAATAAAAAAAAACTTGGTACTGGCATAAAAAACCAACACATGGACCAATGGAATCAAATTGAAGACCCTGACATTAATCCACATACCTATGAACATACAATTCTTTTAACAAAGAAACCAAAACAGTACAATGGAAAAAAGAAAGCCTCTTCAACAAATGGTGCTGGCATAACTGGATGTTAACATGGAGAAGATTGCAAATAGATCCATATCTTTCACCATGCACAAATCCCAAGTCCAAGTGGATCAAAGATCTTAACATAAATCCAGTTACACTGAACTTGATAGAACCCTTTGGCACTGGAGACCACTTCCTAAATATAACACCAGTAGCACAGACACTGAGAGCAACAATTAATAAATGGGACATCCTGAAATGGAGAAGCTTTTGTAGAGCAAAGGACACAGTCAATAAGACAAAATGCCAGCCTACAGAATGGGAAAAGATCTTCTTCAACCCCACATGTGACAGAGGGTTGATCTCCAAAGTATATAAAGAACTCAAAAAGCTAGACTTCAAAATATTGAACAATGCAATTAAAAAATGGGCTACAGAGCTAAACAGAGAATTCTCAATGGAAGAATCTCAAATGGCGTCTGGCTGTGGATCTCTGTATCTGCTTCCATCAGTCGCTGGACAAAGGCTCTATGATGACAGTTAGGTTATTTGCTAGGCTGGCCACCAGAGTAGATTGGTCCAGGCAACTTCTGGACCACTGCCTGGAGACCAAGGTGGGGTCAACCTTGTGGATTCCTGATAGCCTCCCCAGCACCCTATGGGGCGGGTGGTTTTTTTTTTTTTTTTTTGGTCTTTTAATGGGCTTTGGGTCTGGGGTGATTTTCATTGATTAGGGGTATTGGTTACAAATTGTTGTCAAGGCTTAGGAAAAGGGCTAAGGAAAGGAGATTAGATTTAAGGTTCTTATTTAAAAAAAAGGAAAGAAAAATGTAAATACTTTACATTGGATTGGATCATTTTATATTGTATACAAATTATATATATTGAAATTGATATTATTAGAAAATGCTATATGTATATTTCTACTTGTACTTACACCATTCATTTAACAATGTAATGCAATTTCCTGATCCTTGAAATAGTTATTACCAACTATTAGGATATAAAAAAATGAAAGTTAGTAGTTAGACATTATAATAGAACTTGTAGACATATTAGGTATGTATTCAAGATTGAGTAGATATATTTTAGATAGACAGGTTATCTTCAAACCCTTCAGAGATCTACAGAATATGGCATTTAAAATGTTTCAGTAACTTAGAAAATTTTTCTTTTTTGTTATGACTATGAGACATGTCCACTCCTGGCAGTACCAATCTACTTCAGAGAAAATATGGGCATTGAAAAAACTGCAATTGGAGTTAACTTTCATTGTGGCAAAAGTTAGCCACTGGACAACAAAGTATCCTCGAATCAACTGCTGACAAACAGGACAGACAGGACATGAAACAAAGGACTACTGATTCTTGTCAAAACAAGTGTGACTATGGCCAGGACAATATGGCGCAAGCCCTGAAGTGGCCTTTGCAATCCAGAAAAGGTACAGTGCCCTTTCCTTTGAAGGCGGCTTAACAGGCAGTGGGCCGATGGCTTCTGATGTGCAATGGGACAGTAGCTAAAACAGTTATTCTTGAAGAGTAATTAAGCTCATGCCTCTCAATAGTAGAATAGCATTTAACAGAGGGATGTGGAGAAGAATGGGATGCTGAGATGAAGCCACATACACACATAGCCAAGAAGAATGGACAGCTGAATTTAAAAAATAATCCACAATTTCCAGAATTTAAAATCCTGAATCATGACATGACACTAGTGGAATTCAGGTGTTTCTGGTATATGGACTGCTCTCACCCAATGTGAGGTTGAACTGTTGACCTTGTGTACATCCTACTTCACAAATGAGTCTGTCAGATACGCTAAGCCTATAGGCTGAAGATGATGCCCCAACACTTTGGAGAAACCTCAGATGACTGTCCAGGCAGCTAGCTGTTTCTGTCAACTCACAATTTTTTGGAAGTTGCTTGTATGTACTTCCTGTTTTTATTTTTGTTAGCTGATATTATTTCCTTCTTGGATCTCTGAGGGAGTTGAAGATTAGTTAGTTATAGTTGAAGATTAATTAGGATAGAAAGTGATTAGATACAATAGGATAGATAATGGAATTATTTTCTCTGAATTTGTTAAATACAAATGACCTAGACATTGTTTAGGTATTTATTACTTGTATATATTGTATATAGTTAATGTATTTTTGTATATAGTTTTTCTTATGTTAGTTATAAGCTTTTACCTTTTTTCTTTTTATTAAAATAGAAAAGGGGAAATATGGTGATATTTTATTTGTATTAAAATGTTATTTGTATGTTAATAAATAAAGTTGCCCAGGGATCAGAGCTATTAGCAAGCCAAAGGAAAGCAGGGCAGTGGTGGCGTATGCTTGTAATCCCAGCACTTGGTAGGCAGAGCTAGGTTAGTCTCTGTGTGTTCAGGGATACAGCCAGTATTGGATACACATGCCTTTAATTTCAATACTTATCATAGAAAACCTGGAGGTCTATACAGACAGGCTGTGATGAGGCGGTCATGTGGTTGGGTTTACAACCAATGAGAAGGCAGAGCAGGAACTCTATACAGACTTTAACACAGGGGTATCTCTGCTTCGGAGAGGGAGGACCATCACAGGAGGAAGGGTAAGGTTTTAGCTCTTAGCTCTTACCTCTTGGCTTTCTTCTTTGCATTGGTTCTGTGTTTCTTATTTAAAAAGATGGTTGGTTACATCTGCAACCCTGCCTCTTCCTATTCCCATGATATCCTCATCTATCATGGTATTTCCCTCCTTAACCTTCCTCTCTGTTCCTGTTCCAACTTGAACCCCCTATTTTCCTATGTTCTCATGCCCCACTCCTCGCCCTCTGCCAGCCCCCCACACCCAGTCCACTCATGTAGATCTCCTCCACTTCTCCTTCACAAGGGCATCCTTGTGTCCCTCCTATGGTCTTTCCCTGTTAGCTAGCCTCTCTGGAGTTGTGGGTTGCAGTCTGGCCATCCTGTCCCATAGATTTAGTATCCACTTATGAGTGAGTACATACTGTCCTTCTGAGTCTGGGTTACCAGGCTGAGCTCCAGGAATCCAATTGATGAGAGAGAGGAGAGATACTACAGCTGAGGGACATGGAGATCATAATAGGAGGACATGCAGAGATGACCAGCCACACTAGTGGAAGCCCATGAACTGTGGACTGGTGGCTGTGGAGCCCCCATGGGACTGGACTAGGAACTCTGGATACAGAAGACGGTTGTTTGGCTCAAACTGTTTGGGGGGCACCCAGGCAGGGGGATTGGGATCTGTCCCTGGTCTATGGGCAGGCTTCTGGAATCCAATGCCTGTGGTGTGACACCTTGCACAGCCGTGGTGCAGTGGGAAGGGGCTTGGACCTACCCAGGTTCAGTGTGCTAGGCTCTGCTGACTCCCCATGGGAGTCGATTTGGGGGATGTGGGGATGCTAGGTGGCTTGGGAAAGAGAGCTGGGGGGTGGGAGGAAGGAGGAGGGGGGATCTGTGAATAGCATGTGGAGTGAGTAGAAAATTTCTTAGTAAAGAAAAATGAAAATAAATGAGACAAAGGAAAAAAAAAACAAACCAAAAAAGAATCTCAAATGGCTGAAAGATATTTAAGGAATTGCTCGACATCCTTAATCATCAGGGAAATGCAAATCAAAACTACTCTGAGATACTATCTTACACCTGTCAGAATTGCTAACATCAAAAACACCGAAGACAGCCTATGTTGTAAAGGATGTGGAATAAGGGGAACACTTTTACACTGTTGGTGGGAATGCAAACTTGTACAGCCACTCTGGAAATCAGTATGTCAGTTTCTCAGAAAATTGAGAATAAGTCTTCCTCAAGACCCAGCTATACCACTCTTGGGCATATACCCAAGGAATACTCAATCTTACCACAAGGACACATGCTCAACTATGTTCATAGCAGCATTATTTGTAATAGCTAGAACCTGGAAACAACCTAGATGCCCCTCAACCAAAGAATGGATAAATAGAATGTAGCACATACTCACAATGGAGTACTACTCGGCTGTAAAGAACAATGATATCATGAAATTTGCAGGCAAATGGATGGAACCAGAGAATATCATCCTGAGTGAGGTAACCCAGACTCAGAAGGAAAAACATAGTATGTACTCACTCATAAGTGGATACTAGATGTGAGGCAAGGGATGGCTAGACTGCAGTCCACAGCTCCAGAGAGGCTAGCTAACAGGGAAAGACCCTAGGAGGGACACATGGCTGGCCCAGTGAAGGAGAAGTGGATGAGATCTACTTGAGTAGACTGGGTGTGGGAGGGTGGCAGAGGGCGAGGAGTGGGGGATGAGAACATAGGGAAATGGGAGGGTCAAGCTGGAACAGGGACAGGGTGAGGGGGCAGGGAGGAAGATACCATGATAGATGAGGATATCATGGGAATAGGAAGAGGCAGGGTGCTGGGGAGGCTCTCAGGAATCCACAAGGTTGACCCCATCTTGGTCTCTTGGTGGTGGTCCAGAGGGTGCCTGGACCGGTTTACTCTGGTGACCAGTATAACGAATAACCTAACTGTCATCATATAGCCTTTGTCCAGTGACAGACAGGGGCAGATGCAGAGATCCATGGCCAGGCACCAGGCTGAGCTCTGGGAATCCAATCAATGAGAGACAGGAAGGATTCTACACGCAGGGGACATTCAGATCATGATGGGAAGACGTGTGGAGATGACCATCCACACTAGTGGAAGCCCATGAACTGTAGACTAGTGGCTGTGGAGCTCCCATGTGACTGGACTAGGCCCTCTCGATAAGGAAGATGGTTGTTTGTCTCAAACAACTTGAGGTGGGGGCACTCAGGCAGGGGCATAGGGATTCATCCCTGGTGCATGGGTAGGCTTTTGGGAATCCAGTGCCTGTGGCATGATGCCTTATGCAGCCTTGGTGCAGTGGGAAGGGGCTTGAACCTACCTAAGCTCAGTGTGCCAGGCTCTGCTGACTACCCATGGCAAACCTTGTTTTGAGAGATGTGGGGATGTGGCATGGATTGGGTGGGAGGGCTGAGGTCTGGGAGGAGTGAGGAGGTGGGATCTATGGGTGGTATGTAGAGTGAGTTGAACATTTCTTAATAAAGAAAAATGAAAAAAAATTTATAAAAAGTATTTTTCAGTGAAACTTCTGATGTCTTTAATTGTACATATTTATTGAAAGAAGTAGCAAAACTTTGCTTTAAAATGTCAATATTAGCAGTAAGTCCAAGGTACTGTTGCAGAAACAATGACCAGTAAGTACAAATGGAAAAGATGTTGGGTTTTAAATTTTAAAATGAACTTCTAATTACTAGTCATATAGAAGATAAAATGACTTTATTCTTACAACATCATGAAGGAAATCCATGCATATCTCATCTGAAATTTAAGCATGAAATGAATATGTATCTCCACTACAATAAGGATATTTCTGTTCTTACATAAAAGAATGCTTATTATAGAGTGAAAACACAATTATGCAAAGAGCTATGTATCATCAAGTTTTATAAAAACAGACAAAGACATAGGCAGGAATATTTTTTCAAACAGATAAAGAACTGTGGAGTAAAGAGACGTATTGTGTGGCAAATTTTCAAATGGACAACAGAATGAAAGTAATTGAATCACTTTAATGGAAATCAGGGAGAAAATGTTCACACTTAGTAAGGAATTAACAAATGAAGAATGTCCAATTTTGTTAATAAAATCCAATGTCTGGTGTCATTGTGAGGTAACAGATGTACAGGAAACACCAGCTCTCCCTATGCTTTGATATACATTTAATCTCAAAGATGAAAAGCGAAGGACCACTGATCCAAATCATTATGGCCAAAGTAATGAAAGCTAGCAATTCAATAAACTAAGCTTTTTGTTTCCTGTACACAGGCTGCCTCCCCATTAGTTTTGTTTTGAGAGTTCAGCTTTAATGTGAGAAAGACAGATTTTTATAGCTCTGAGTGAGGTTCCTGATAGGGGGTTTGGTGGGTAAAATAGTTGGGGTTACAGGAGCAGAACATACCCATAACAAGTTAGATAATTAACCAGCCTGCCTCCACCTTATGCTTAAAAGACATCTTATGATTCAGACAAAATAGATTTGTTCCTGTTTATGATTAAACTTCTGTTTCTCAAGATTGGGCTATACTCCACCTACAATCATAACTACACAAAGTCATGTGCTGCTTTTTTCAGAAAATGGCAACCTTGCATTTGTTTTCAAAAGTTATAACTATCTCCAAAGCCTACATTTGTTGCAAAATGTTCTTAAGACTATCTGTTGTTATGACTGTCTTATGACTACTTGCAATTATGTCTTTGTTTCTGAGGGCCATTTTGACTTATGCTTCTATTATGCTTATGTTCTGCTGCTGTAACCCCACCTATTTTGCCTTCCAAATCACCATTTTAGAAAACCTCAACTCCTGAGCTACAAAAACCTTGTGTTCCTCCCTAAGACTGGCCTGTGGAACCCTGACTTAGAGGGAGGCAGCTTGTTTTCATGAATAAAAATGCTTGCTTTAATTGCTTGCTTTCATTAATTTGTCACTTATTTTTTGGGTTAGTGGTCTTTCTGATATCCTTGGGATTAAAATTTGGGGATAAAAACCCTAAGACAAATTGAAAAATTCAGAAACTGGACCCTTCAGGACCCCTCAGGAATCCTCTGAACCACCAAGACTGAAGAGATGGTCCCAGAGATCCACACATTAGACATATTCCAAAGTCCCTAATGCATGACTTCAGTGTGAATGACTGTCTGAACAAAAGGCAGTTTCATAAAAAAGGAAAACAGCAAGTATCTTCTTTTCTTTTTCATGGAGGCCTGCTCTGGTAAGTCTTAGAAACTTTCTAATTCTTTTAGTGATGCCTGGTTCTGTCTCTGTTCTGGTTTGTGGCATCCTGATCTGGTGAAAAGTGAGAGGCGTATTTGATGAGGTCCAACATTCATTCATCAAGGGCAACAAGGGAGACATTTCACAGCCCATCTTGTAGTTTCTGGTTACTTGGGAGTTTGTTCAGAACCACTAGTTCTTTTTCTGACCTGACTTGGGATGCTTGGGATGCCCTTATGAGAATGGGGAGCCAGTAAGTCATAGAGGTCTGGCACCTGAGCAAACATTGTCAGAGTTACTATGACTAGGACATACGCTGAGGAACACAGAGGACCTTCTGTAGTACAGGGAACCAAGTGATTGGATAGGCACAACATAGAATGCTAGGCGTTACCCAGAGCTGAGACAGAAATCAGAGAGGTCTGACCTACTTGAACCAGGAAAGTAAAAATCTAAGAAGCCTCTGGTGGGTTCCCAGTGCGTGGGTTGTGAAAGGAGTCAATTGAGAAAAATGCTCCTATTTCTTAAAAAGCTTCCTTTTTTTGAATGGTGAAACTCTGAAAGACCCCAATGTTTGTTGTCATAGTCCCTGCTGATGTATTCAATTTGTTCTCCCTGAATCCATGTCTTGCACATTTTGTGTATTGGTTTAGGTTTTGTTCTGCCCCTTGTATGTGTTTCTGTGTTACACATATGCATGGGAACCAGGTCAAGCTCTAGCTGCCATTACTCCCACAGTACTGGACTGGAGTACTCAGACACCCTCCGCTACAGTATGCCACTCTACGCAGCTTTGTGCAATCCCCTGCCCCAGGACCAACTCCTCTGCTGCATGTTGCCATGGCTACTTCAATAATCAAGGTTTAACATTTTTATGGTCACTGGGTTCAGTTTAACAATGATTCAAATGTCTCCTGAGATGGGTATGTGAAAATATAATTTTATGTTGTTCTTCTGTATTGCAAAGTTTCTGGAGTTGGATAGTTTCTGTGCTATGTCCGAGAAGCCACCTAACTTTGTGGGAGAAAATGAGGAAAGCACAGCAGCTGAAAAATTAGAAGGATGGTTTCATTTATCTGTCTAAATTGTACTAAGATGTAAACCTCATCCCAAAATATAGAAGACTATTATATGAGCTTTCTGTGCCTCAGAATTTATAAGGTTATCATATATAGTTTAATTATATAAAATCTGTAAAATAATTTTACTTTAAACTTCTAACACATGGCTAATATTTAGAAAGTTACATAGGTAATTTTACAGTAATGACATGGCCCATCAATGTGTTTAGGTCTGGGCAAGTCTCCAATATTGTCTATTCCTGAGTAGGAAAATCCAAATGTGAAAGTTTTCCTTAAGTTCTTTAACTTTATTTTCTGTCCCTAGTCTATATCTGTCTTGTCAGAATTCCACCCAGCTGGTCAACACTATCTAGCAATCAGCTAAAGACTACAAATTGCTTCATAGATGATCCACATGGTGGAATCCCTCAGAAGTTCTACAAAAATCAGAAATCCCTGGAGTTACTGAAAGCTGATGTAATCTAATCCATTTGATGTAATTGCTCCTTGTCTCTTTAGTTGGGTCAGCAAAGCAGATGCTTCTGATGAATACTCTATTGTCATAATCCCCTCCCCATCTTTGATGAATTGTTTAGCTTTTCTGGGCCCAGATAATAGAACCATAATTTCAGACAGAGGAAAATAAGTCACTCCTTATTCTCAACAATGGGCTGGAATATTAGATATAAAGGAAATTCCTGGAAAAGGGGGCAAAACAATTACCTATGTTACTTTTGTTCTTTCACTGTAAACCAAACAGGCATAATTTATAAACAGGCCATACATCTGTTGATGCATTACAAATTTTATCCATCCCCACAGATAAATAATGCTAAGTGCCTATCAAATAATTGAGAGGGATATATAAGACAAGTAGGGAATGATGAACAAGCTTGCCTACGTATTAGGCTAAAAAGTCATCTTATAAAAAAGGCAAACTGGGTTCATTCCTGTTTATGATTAAACATCTGTTGCTCAAGGATAAGCCCCATCTCTAACATTAATGAAAAATAGTTTTGTACTGCTTGGGAAAAAATAACCATGTCTCTTGTCAAAAAGTTATAACCATCTTGCAACACTAACTTTATTTCAAAGACTTTTTATGAATACCTGCTTTTATGACTACATTATGATCATCTTGCAATCATATCTTTGTTTCATGATGTCATTATGACTAACTTGGAAATCCTATGTTCTCCTCCTGTGAGGCCAACTCTTTTGCCTGTCAAATGCCTCATTTGGAATCTCACTACTCCTGTGCTATAAAATTCTTGTCCCTTTGCTTCCTTATTTCCAAGACTGGACTCTTGAACCCCATCTCAGGAGGAGGTAGTCTGAATACACAAATAAAAAAGGGTTACTTGAGCTTGCCCCCGACCCCATCCCTGGGCACCAGCCACTCCGGGGAAGACCTGCCCAACTTGGGCCCAGGTTCTGGTCCCCGGGCAGGTGCCCTTCTACCACAACCGGGAAGGATCCCCTTCTCCAAGACCCCTGGCAGACCCTGCAGTCTCCACGCCCTGCCCCCACGCCCATCTGCCTGAGCCCCAAGCCTCTTCCTGAGACTTAGAGGCCGGCCCCCAGCTCCCATCTTGCCCAGGACTTCCCTTCTGAAGCACAGGTGAGTGCCCTAGCTTGCCCCCGACCCCATCCCTGGGCACCAGCCACTCTGGGGAAGACCTGCCCAACTTGGGCCCAGGTTCTGGTCCCCGGGCAGGTGCCCTTCTACCACAACCGGGAAGGATCCCCTTCTCCAAGACCCCTGGCAGACCCTGCAGTCTCCACGCCCTGCCCCCACGCCCATCCGCCTGAGCCCCAAGCCTCTTCCTGAGACTTAGAGGCCAGGCCCCCCAGCTCCCATCTTGCCCAGGACTTCCCTTCTGAAGCACAGGTGAGTGCCCTAGCTTGCCCCAGACCCCATCCCTGGGCACCAGCCACTCCGGGGAAGACCTGCCCAACTTGGGCCCAGGTTCTGGTCCCAGGGCAGGTGCCCTTCTACCCCAACCGGGAAAGATCCCCTTCTCCAAGACCCCTGGCAGACCCTGCAGTCTCCACGCCCTGCCCCCACGCCCATCTGCCTGAGCCCCAAGTCTCTTCCTGAGACTTAGAGGCCGGCCCCCAGCTCCCATCTTGCCCAGGACTTCCCTTCTGAAGCACAGGTGAGTGCCCTAGCTTGCCCCCGACCCCATCCATGGGCACCAGCCACTCTGGGGAAGACCTGCCCAACTTGGGCCCAGGTTCTGCTCCCCAGGCAGGTGCCCTTCTAGCCCCACTGGGAAGGATCCCCTTCTCCAAGACCCCTGGCAGACCCTGCAGTCTCCACGCCCTGCCCCCACGCCCATCCGCCTGAGCCCCAAGCCTCTTCCTGAGACTTAGAGGCCAGGCCCCCCAGCTCCCATCTTGCCCAGGACTTCCCTTCTGAAGCACAGGTGAGTGCCCTAGCTTGCCCCGGACCCCATCCCTGGGCACCAGCAACTCCAGGGAAGACCTGCCCAACTTGGCCCCAGGTTCTGGTCCCTGGGCAGGTGCCCTTCTAGCCCCACCGGGAAGGATCTCCTTCTCCAAGACCCCTGGCAGACCCTGCAGTCTCCACGCCCTGCCCCCACGCCCATCCGCCTGAGCCCCAAGCCTCTTCTTGAGACTTAGAGGCTGGCCCCCAGCTCCCATCTTGCCGTGGATTTCCCATCTGGAGGAGAGAGAGAGAGAGAGAGAGAGAGAGAGAGAGAGAGAGAGGAGAGCACCCATCCTCCCCCGGACTTCCCTTCTGAACAAGAGCTTCCATCCTGTCCCGGACTTCCAATTTGGACAAGAGAGCTCCCATCTGGACAAGAGAGAGAGACTTCCTGAATCTGTCAGCTCTGAACCAAGTGTGCGAATAAGGCCAGGAACGAACCACAAGGAGATGGGCAGACGTCAAGGCAGAAACACATACAACAAAATGAATAGTAATACACCATCACCAGGCCCTAGCCCTCCTCCAACACCTAGACCTGAACATCAGAAATTGGAAGAAGCAGAAGAAAATAGCCTTATGAATGTCATCATGAAGAAGCTAGAGGCTCGTGTAGAGGAAAAGACAAAAAAATGTGAAGAACGCTGTAAACAACTAGAGGAAAGGGCAAACAAATTAGAAGAAATCAATAAAGTCCTGGAAGAGAACAATAAAATACTGAAAGAAAATCAAGAAAAATCAATGAAACAAATGAAGGAAACAGTCCAAGACCTGAAAAGGGAAATAGAAAAAATGAAGAAGACACAAACAGAGGGAATGCTGGAAATAGAAAATCTGAGAAAACGATTGGGAACTTCAGATGCAAGTACAATCAACAGAATGCAAGAGATGGAAGAGAGGATCTCTAGCGTTGAAGATACAATAGAAGAAATGGATTCATCAGTCAAAGAAAACACTAACATCAACAAAGTCATGAACCAAAATGTCCAAGAAATTTGGGACACCATGAAAAGACCAAACCTACGAATAATAGGGGTAGAAGAAGGAGAAGAATACCAACTCAAGGGCACAGAAAATATATTCAACAAGATCATAGAAGAAAACTTTCCCAACTTAAAGAAGGAAATGCCTATGAAGATACAGGAAGCCTATAGAACACCAAACAGACTAGACCCCCAAAAAAAGTCCCCTCGCCACATAATAATTAAACAATTAAACGTACAGAATAAAGAAAGAATATTAAGAGCAGCAAAGGAAAAAGGCCAAGTGACATATAAAGGCAAACCTATCAGAATAACACCCGATTTCTCAATGGAGACTTTGAAAGCCAGAAGGTCCTGGACAGATGTAATGCAGACATTAAGAGACCATGGATGTCAGCCTAGACTAATATACCCAGCAAAACTTTCAATCGTCATAGATGGAGTGAACAAGACATTCCATGACAAAGCCAGATTTAAACAATATTTATCCACAAACCCAGCCCTACAGAAAGCACTAGAAGGAAAATTCCAACCTAAGAAAGTCAGATACAACCTCGAAAACACAGGCAATAGATAAAGCCACAGCAG
The DNA here is from genome assembly GCF_949786415.1 of Peromyscus eremicus. Lineage (NCBI taxonomy): Eukaryota > Metazoa > Chordata > Mammalia > Rodentia > Cricetidae > Peromyscus > Peromyscus eremicus. The sequence continues at coordinate 192,671,709 of NC_081416.1, read as the reverse complement.
TAGACCCCAACAAAGAAAAGTACACACACATCACCACCAAAAAATAACAGGAATGAACAATCACTGGACATTAATATCCCTCAATATCAATGGACTTAATTCACCTATAAAAAGACATAGGCTTACAGAATGGATACGAAAGCAGGACCCATCTTTCTGCTGCATACAAGAAACACATCTCAAATTCAAAGATAGACACTACCTAAAAATAAAAGGCTGGGAAAAGACTTTCCAATCAAACGGTCTTAAGAAACAAGCGGGTGTAGCCATCCTGATATCCAGCAAAATAGACTTCAAACTAAAATCAATCAAAAGAGATCAAGAAGGGCATTACATACTCATCACAGGAAAGATCCACCAAGATGAAGTCTCAATTCTGAACATTTATGCCCCAAACACAAGGGCACCCACATATGTAAAAGAAACATTATTAAAGCTTAAATCACATATAAAACCCCACACATTAATAGTGGGAGACCTCAACACCCCACTTTCACCACTGGACAGATCCCCCAAATCGAAACTTAACAGAGAAATAAAGGACTTAATTGATGTCATGACTCAAATGGACTTAATCGACATCTACAGAACATTCCATCCTAACAAAAAAGAATATACCTTCTTCTCAGCACCCCATGGAACCTTCTCTAAAATCGACCACATACTTGGTCACAAAGCAAATCTAAACAGATACAAAACAATTAGAATAACCTCCTGTGTTCTATCAGACCACCATGGTCTAAAGTTGGATTTCAACAACAACAAAAACTACAGAAAACCTACAATCTCATGGAAACTGAACAATACCCACCTGAATCACCAATGGGTTAAGGAAGAAATAAAGAAAGAAATTAAAGACTTCCTAGAGATCAACGAAAATGAAGACACCACATATCCAAACCTATGGGACACTATGAAAGCAGTACTAAGAGGGAAATTCATAGCACTAAACGCCCACATAAATAAGCTGGAGAAATCTCACACTAGTGACTTAACAGCACACCTGAAAGTTCTAGAACAGGAAGAAGCAAAGTCTCCCAGGAAAAATAGATGCCAGGAAATTATCAAAGTGAGAGCTGAAATCAATAAAATAGAAACAAAGAGAACAATACAAAAAATTAATGAAACAAAGAGTTGGTTCTTTGAGAAAATCAACAAGATAGACAAGCCCTTATCCAAACTAACCAAAAGACAGAGAGAGAGCATCCAAATCAACAAAATCAGAAATGAAAAGGGGGACATAACAACAGACATTGAGGAAATCCAGAGAATCATCAGGTCATACTTCAAAAACCTCTATTCCACAAAACTGGAAAACCTAAAAGAAATGAATAATTTTCTGGATAGGTACCACATACCTAAATTAAATCAAGACCAGATAAACTATTTAAATAGTCCAATAACCCCTAACGAAATAGAAACAGTCATTAAAAGTCTCCCAACCAAAAAAAGCCCAGGACCAGATGGTTTCAGTGCAGAATTCTACCAGATCTTCAAAGAAGAGTTAATACCAATACTCTCTAAATTGTTCCATACAATAGAAACAGAAGGAACATTACCAAACTCCTTCTATGAGGCTACAATTACCCTGATTCCCAAACCAAACAAGGATACAACAAAGAAAGAGAACTACAGACCGATCTCCCTCATGAACATTGATGCAAAAATACTCAATAAAATACTGGCAAACAGACTCCAAGACCACATCAAAACAATTATCCACCATGATCAAGTAGGATTCATTCCAGGGATGCAAGGATGGTTCAACATACGAAAGTCTGTCAATGTGATACACCATATAAACAAACTCAAAGAAAAAAACCACATGATCAGCTCACTAGATGCTGAAAAGGCATTTGACAAAATCCAACACCCCTTCATGATAAAGGTCTTGGAGCGATCAGGAATACAGGGAACATACCTAAACATAATAAAGGCAATTTACAGCAAGCCAACAGCCAACATCAAATTAAATGGAGAGAAACTCAAAGCAATTCCACTAAAATCAGGAACGAGGCAAGGTTGTCCGCTCTCCCCATACTTATTCAATATAGTACTTGAAGTTCTAGCCAGAGCAATAAGACAACATAAGGAGATTAAGGGGATACAAATTGGAAAGGAAGAAGTCAAGCTTTCCCTATTTGCAGATGACATGATAGTATACTTGAGCAACCCCAAAGATTCCACCAAGGAACTGATACAGCTTATAAACACCTTCAGCAACATAGCAGGATACAAGATCAACTCCAAAAAATCAGTAGCCCTCCTATATACAATGGACAAAAAAGCGGAGAAGGAAATCAGAGATACATCACCCTTTACTATAGCCACAAATGACATAAAATACCTTGGGGTAATACTAACCAAGCAAGTGAAGGACCTATATGACAAGAACTTTAAGTCCCTGAAAAAAGAAATTGAAGAAGATGTCAGAAAATGGAAAGATCTCTCATGCTCATGGATAGGCAGATCTAACATAGTAAAAATGGCAATCTTACCAAAAGCAATCTACAGATTCAATGCAATCCCCATCAAAATACCAACACAATTCTTCACAGACCTGGAAAGAATAATACTCAACTTCATATGGAAAAACAAAAAACCCAGGATAGCCAAAAGAATCCTGTACAATAAAACAACCTCTGGAGGCATCACGATCCCTGACTTCAAGCTGTACTATAGAGCTACAGTAATAAAAACAGCTTGGTACTGGCATAAAAACCGACATGTGGACCAATGGAATCGAATTGAAGACCCTGATATTAATCCGCACACCTATGAACAAATAATTTTTGACAAAGAAGCCAAAAGTGCACAATGGAAAAAAGAAAGCATCTTCAACAAATGGTGCTGGCAAAACTGGATATCAACATGTAGAAGGCTGCAAATAGATCCATATCTATCACCGTGCACAAAACTTAAGTCCAAGTGGATCAAGGACCTCAACATAAATCCAGCTACTCTGAACCTGCTAGAAGAGAAAGTAGGAAGTAGTCTTGAACACATTGGCATAGGAGACCACTTTCTAAATAGAACACCAGTAGCACAGACACTGAGAGAAACAATCAATCAATGGGACCTCTTGAAACTGAGAAGCTTTTGTAGGGCAAAGGATACGGTCAACAAAGCAAAGCGACAGCCTACAGAATGGGAAAAGATCTTCACCAATCCCACATCTGACAGAGGACTGATATCCAGAATATATAAGGAACTCAAGAAATTAGACATCAAAATGCCCAACAGTCCAATTAAGAAATGGGCTATAGAACTAAACAGAGAATTCTCAACAGAGGAAACTCAAATGGCTGAAAGACATTTAAGGAATTGCTCAACATCCCTAATCATCAGGGAAATGCAAATCAAAACAACTCTGAGATACCACCTTACGCCTGTCAGAATGGCTAAGATCAAAAACACTGAAGACACCTTATGCTGGAGAGGATGTGGAGCTAGGGGAACTCTCCTCCACTGCTGGTGGGAATGCAAGCTTGTACAACCACTTTGGAAATCAATATGGCGATTTCTTAGAAAATTGGGAATCCATCTCCCCCAAGATCCAGCTATACCACTCTTGGGCATATACCCAAGGAATGCTCAACCACACCACAAGAGCACTTGTTCAGCTATGTTCATATCAGCGTTGTTTGTAATAGCCAGAACATGGAAACAACCTAGATGCCCTTCAACTGAAGAATGGATAAACAAAATGTGGTACATATACACAATGGAATACTACTCAGCAGAGAAAAACAATGACATCATGAGGTTTGCAGACAAATGGATGGATCTAGAAAAAATCATCCTGAGTGAGGTATCCCAGACTCAGAAAGACAAACATGGTATGTACTCACTCATAACAGGATACTAGATGTGGAACAAGGATGACTGGACTGCTACTCACATCACCAGGCAGGCTACCTGGAAAACAGGACCCCAAGAAAGACACAGGGATCGCCCAACGACAGAGAAATGGAATGAGATCTACATGAACAGCCTGGACAGGAGTGGGGGTAGTGAAGGGCGAGGGTCGAGGGAAAGAGAGCTTGGGTGAGTGGGAGATCCCAGCTGGATCAAAAACAGAGAGGGAGAACAAGGAATAGGAGACCATGGTAAATGAAGACCACATGAGAATAGGAAGAAACAAAGTGCTAGAGAGGCCCACAGAAATCCACAAAGATACCCCCACAACAGACTGCTGGCAATGGTCGAGAGACAATCCGAACTGACCTACTCTGGTGATGGGATGGCCAAACACCCTAATTGTCGTGCTAGAAACCTCATCCAACTACTGATGGATCTGGAGGCAGAGATCCATGACTAGGCCCCAGGTGGAGCTCTGGGAGTCCAATTAGCGAGAATGAGGAGGGTTTATATGAGAGAGAATTGTTGAGACCAAGGTCGGATAAAGCACAGAGACAAATAGCCAAACAAATGGAAACACATGAAATATGAACCAATGGCTGAGGGGTCACCAACTGGATCAGGCCCTCTGAGTGGGTGAGACAGTTGATTGGCCTGATCTGTTTGGGAGGCATCCAGGCAGTGGGACCGGGTCCTGTGCTCATTGCATGAGTTGGCTGTTTGAAACCTGGGGCCTATGCAGGGTCCCTTGGCTCAGCATGGGAGGAGGGGACTGGACCTACCTGGACTGAGTCCACCAGGTTGATCTCAGTCTGTGGGGAAGGCTTTGCCCTGGAGGAGATTGGAATGGGGGGCGGGCTGGGGGGAAGGTGAGGGGGGCGGGAGGGGGGAGAACAAGGGAATCTGTGGCTGATATGTAGAACTGAATTGTATTGCAAAATAAAAATTAAAAAAAAACAAACAAACAAACAAAAAAAAAAGGGTTACTTTAATTAATTGCTTGTTTTAATTAATTGGGCCATGATGATTAGGTCAATTATCTTCCTCCTTCCTTCTTTGGGATAAACAGCACAACATTCATCTTCCACACAGAAAATGGTGATCACATTAAAGGAAGCATTATGGAATCTGAGAGGTTGGGTATAATAGAAGGAATACAAAACTACATATCAGTCATCCCATTTTTGTGATTTTGTCAAAGTCACAATTATGAAGTAAAATTCAGCTTCAAACATTAGACCTCCCCCATATTTACTCTAATAGTACACAGCCTCAGTTGATACTTAGACAATGCTGTGCTCTGAAGTAATGTAAATAAAAGAGGAAGAAATTTACAACAAACAAATACAAAGAAACTGCAAATGTTCATAAATTATGATTGTATTTAGGAAAAGCAAAGCACAGATCAAGATTGATCCTGCCTCTTACAGGTTAATATAGATATGATTGCATGTTCCCAAAATACAACGTGAAAAAACAACACAGCTGGACACTATTATCAGTGACACGATGTAGGGCTGTGACAAAGTCAACTGGAAATGTTATATTTCTATGTCTTTGGTAACTGACTTCTCAAAGGCTCTCATTTTGTAATGTAGGTTGACTATAACTTTCTGCAGTCTCTTGCCTCAGACTCTGGATACCTGGCATTAACTCTTAGGTAATACATTGATTCTTAGATATTACACTGGAGAACTAATATTTAATGGAATAGTGTAGCCTAAAGTTTAAGTTATTTCTAGATTAGGGAGAAGGTTCAGTAGGAGTAGTGTTGCTTTGGATATGTGAGGGACTGAGTTGAGACTTCACAGGTCAATAAAAATCTAGGTGTGGTAGTATATATCTGTCAACCACACACTGGAATGGAAAATAATGAAGATTTGTGGGGCCCCCTTTCTACCCAGTCTAAAACATTCAGAGTGTTCCATTCCATTTAAAGACATTGATTAAAAATATTATAATAATATTTTTAAAATGCAAAATGTGTCAGAAGAAGTAACCTGAGATTATTCTCTGAACATACATACACACACACACACACACACACACACACACACACACACACAGAGAGAGAGAGAGAGAGAGAGAAAGAGAGAGAGAGAGAGAGAGAGAGAGAGAGAGAGAGAGTATACTCCTGAACTTATATGTCCCTGCCCACATGCTCATAAACATGCACACACACACACACACAGAGAAGAAATTAAATTATCATTAATGTATATTTGAATGATTATATTTACTAATCTCTTGATCAACTCAAACATGTGGTAATAAAACAAGATTGTAGAAAAACATTAAACTGCAAGATAGTCATAGAAACTGAAGCCTAAATTTGCACTGCATATATTTCCCACTTTTGAATCAACTTTCCAGATATAATCACTTTCCAAGATTTCTTTTAGTAGCTGGATTTGCTTCCCAGACCAAATACAAACTACTCACCTGATTGATTCTCTGAGCAGAGATTTTTGATCAGTGTAAACTGCACAACATACTGAAATTTCTGAAATTCATCATCAAGGAGAGGGAAGCATCTTAACTGTGAAATAAAGGTCTGTGGCTGTGACCTCATCTCCCTTCTGAACTGCAGTTTTCATTTCACCTACAGAGGCAATGACAGCTTTTGCTTTGGGAGTCAACAACTTTTCACAAACTTTATTTGATAGGTAATTACCTATCTAAAAGCTGATCATGAAATTCTTGTCAGTGTCTCCAAAGAGGCAGTGTTTGGAGAGGCTTTTAAAATTCTTATGATCCCTGAAGGATAATAGCATGAAAGGACCATAGATATGAAGGTCTCATGTGTTGGAATACTGCAAAATGATATGTGTGTCCTACTCCTCTTCAGCCTTCTCTATATTCTTCTCTACAAGGTGTAGTTGATTATAAGTGATCAGATTCCAGTGCCGCCCAATGTAACTACACTTGCTCCATCATAGTCAGAAATTCAGGATGTCTAGCCAAGTGTCTGTATTAGGAAAAACACGATGTCATAACCAGCACTGAAAACAATTATAATCTTTATAAAACTGCTTACAAATTAAATGGCATTTTGATAAAGAAATATTCTAGGAAAAGTTATAAATATTACTATGGCAGCAATGGAAACTCAGAACACAGCCCACTTATCAAAGAATATACATGCAACTATCTATCACAAATGAAATCAACTATGTTATTTAAATAGTACATAATGCAAGGCTACATATTCATTGTAAAAATCACTTAGTCCAACTAGAACAATACACCACAAATTTTGGTGAAAAATTGGAACATTAGTATTTTGCAATTAGTGAAGAGAAAGAAAAGTTAGAGGCTTAACATTTGCGTTCTGGCTAGGAGAAATCCTTCTTTGAGTGTTTAAGAACAACAGAGATATGAGAACTGTAAAGTTCACACAAGACAACTTCCTTTCTGATTCACCTGTGGGCCTTCAGTTGCCACAACTCTGAATTTACATAATTCACTTCAGTAATTTACAGATACAGAAAACTGTTCTGTGCACGGTGTTAGTTACATGGAAAATATGGTGATTTGAATGAGAAATATCCCCCATTGCCTCAGGAATTTCAACACTTGTTGCTCACTTGTTCCTGCTGTTTGGGGAGGGATTGGAATGAGATGGTGAGGCAACTGACCTCTTGACCAGCAGCAACACACTGGAAAGCAAGCTCTGCTCTTTGTCTGGGCAGCACTGAAGAGATGACATGTTTATGAGAGTACAGGTGAGCCAACTCTGAGGACAGGAGCATGGGAGACCTAGCCCCATCCCTCATGTGCCAGAGAAAAGAATCCAGAATTGCAAAGAGATATCAAAGGAGTCAATTATCTCTCAGAATTTGATGAATGTTTGAACACAGGTTATTGAGAGCTGCTAGTGGCAAAAGGCCATGGGAGTATACAGCAGGTGACAACTAGTGTTCAAAAGATCAACACACCTGAGTCAATGATTCTGATGGGGTACTAAACCAAAACACAGGACATTTTGGAATTATTGCCCTTTGAATGAATTGTCTGTTTCTTGTTGTAGATGTTTTTGTGCAGTTACATATATGTTATCTCCCCTTTACTATGCATCTTCTTGTAATGTGTATCTGTAATCTCATGGTTACATGTCAGTCTTATGGACACATATATATGTGGGTGGTCAGGAAGATGAATTTTCATTTAGCTGTATAATTTTGATATGTATAAAATATATGAGTGCTGTGGGATGGTCGGTATGTCAAATCTGTTGCTCTGATTGGTAAATAAATAAAACACTGATTGGCCAGTGGCCAGGGAGGGAGTATAGGCAGGACTAACAGAGAGGAGAATTGTGGGAAGTGGAAGGCAGAGTGAGAGAGACACTGCCAGCTGCCACCATGACAAGAAGCATGTGAAGATGCTGGTAAGCCACGAGCAACGTGGCAAGGTGTAGATTTATAGAAATGGATTAATTTAAGATATAAGAACAGTTAGCAAGAAGCCTGCCATGGCCATACAGTTTGTAACCAATATAAGTCTCTGTGTTTACTTGGTTGGGTCTGAGCGGCTGTGGGACTGGCGGGTGACAGAGATTTGTCTTGACTGTGGGCCAGGCAGGAAAACTCTAGCTACATATGAGGATATCATTCTTAGCAAGATCCATTGTCCTACAAGACTGTAGACATTTAAAACCTGCTTTGTTTCTTTGGCTCAGACTACCACAGAAAATAAAAATCTTTCCTCAGAATAACACAAACTACATGCATTTAGCTCACTTTTATCTCTGAGCAAGTTCAAACCTGACTAAAGGCCTTTGTAAATAGATCACAAGTTTAAAACTTTACAGTTGTGCACAAAGTCAGATTTACAGGTGTCAATTCTAACTCATCAGGGATGAATTCTGTAGTTTCAATATGTAAGACGATTCTTTCAGCATACTTAGAGTCAGTGACTATGTTGAGATGTCCTGAAAAATCAATTAATACTACCATAATAGCATATAATTCTGATTCTTGAACAAAATCATAAGGCCTTTGTACCACTTTATTTAAATTTTCTGATTTGTAAGCTGCTTTTCCTTGTTTGCTTGAATATTTATAACATGTAGAGGCTCCAGATAGTGGTGTTTCCCTTACAATATGAGGCAGAATCCAGTTAGCTCTCTTTATAAGTTTAAATCTATCACTTTTGGGATATTTGTGGTTAATCTCTCCAAAAACTTACTGCAAGGTCTTTGACAAGATTCACTTTCTGCCCATAATTTGTCAGTTTTGTCATTAGTTAAAGCTTCTTGTCCTGGTAGACATGTGATATATCAATGAGCTAACTCTTGAAAAGCAATTTGAATGGGAGGGGGAAACACCACACAGCAATAGGATGGTAGAATAAATGAAGGAATCGTCAGCATTTAAAATTCCAAGAACAGAAGTGTGCCAGTAGAAGGGCCTGTTTGGATGTCCACCTATCAGGGGTCACACTAGTAAACAAGACTGACACTGCCTCTCCCAACAGCTCTGAAATTCTCATAGCTCCTTAGCTAGATTTACAAATTCATGTGACCTGTCCCAGCTTATTTTGGGATTGCTTCAAGATTGAGCTGTCACTTGCTATATTTCACATATTCATATGAAAATTTATGTCTATAAAACATTGTTTCCTTGGTTTTATCAACCATCTGGTTGATAGTCTATCCACTCACACTTCAGAGAAAATTGGTAAGTCTTAGTGGGTGAATTTGATAAGTATGTCCCAATTATGGTTCAGTACTCTGATGTTCTTATTCTCTGAACATTTATCACTTGGTGGAAGTCCCTAGGTTAATTGCCATGTACTTCAAGAAACTCGTGTAGGAAAGATCAAGATAGGCTGTGACCTATTTTTTTTTTGTAATAAGTCATTAGAAATCACTGCAATTTTTCCATTTAAGGGAATATTATCATTAGTTTCTCTCTATGACCTATGACATATCTAGCCACTTGATGAGATCAGTTCCGGTGATGCATCTGTCCTTTAAACATTATATTGGTAAGCACTTACCAATATTTATTTAAGTGATCCCAATAAAACTCCTTGGCTCACTAAGTTGGCTTTCGGTGGCACCATTCATTGATCTGTCTTTAATTATTTTACAGATAAAGATTGTGGGCAATTAGCCATTTTATGATGTGAGTGATAAGAAGTTTTCTCCAGTCCCACCTGGTCCCCATGGTCTATGTTTCTCTGTCTGCCATGCTGCGCTCAAGCATGAATGCTGTGGTGTCTCTGTACCATGGTGTCTTCTGTATAATGGCCTGTTGAGACATGAAGTAGGAAGTTGTTTTTTGCTCCATTTTATAATCTCTTTTTAAGTTCTCTCAGGTTTTAAGTGGAAACTCACACCAACATGTTGGGCAGCCAAATGTAGCTGGAGGTTTCATGGTCCTACCTGACCCCCACCGTCCCATGTTTCTCTGTCCCAACCAGCTCCACAGTCACACAGATGCTTATAAAATAATCATTCAGATTATTAATATTAATTGTCAACTGTATGGCCTATGGAAGCCTCTTGCTAGCTAGCTCTTATAGTTTAACTCAACCCATAGCTATTAATCTATGTATCACCAAGTGGTCCATGGCTTTATCTGTGTCCCATTACATGCTGCTCCTAGGATGGCAGTCTGGCATTTCTTTCCCTCCACCTTTTTTCTTTCCTGTCTCTCTCCTTGGATTTCCCACCTCCCTATAAGCTGACTTGCCATAGGTCAAAGCAGCTTATTTATTAACCAATGGGAACAACATATATTCACAGCATACAGAAAGACATACCCCAGCAAGTGTGTGGACAGGAACAGAAGTTTAGGGTTCAGTCCTGGGAAGTTCCACATTCAGAAAGTCCAACAGAGTTCATGGCATGTTTAACTTTGATTGTTTTGTAAGTTTTCATCCACTAAAGTTTTCCCAACTGCACCGTTCTCCATAACCAAAGAGAGAAAAGCAGTAAGTTTTACTTCAATAAAACACTGTGTTTCAGTAAAGATACAAGAAGGAAAAAGACAAATAACAGATAAGGATAAAATAAAACATATTTTTCCATATCTTATTACAAAGACTCCTTGAAGATAAATTTTAAACTATTCCAAATCTGACAAAATAACAGTGGTCTCTAGGGTGAAAAGCAGTGAATGGAGAGTGGCCCTTTCAATAAGAAATCTCCTTCTGGAAAGACGCAGCCACAGGAAAGATGCCCAATGGTCTTGGCAGCTGCTATTGAGTCTTGGCATCAACCATAGTCAAGCAGCTTTTTCATGAATTTGTGCCCAACATTTGGACACCAGATGTAGTGTGAACTCTAATTAGTCTTAATAATAAAAACCCAGAGTCAGATATTAATATGAAAGCTGAGAGATCAGAGAAGTAGAGAAGCACTAGAAAGACTTTTCATCTCTAAGTATCCACAGACTGAAAGGGCCTAGATTTTGTCTCCACCTCATCTTATCACTTCCTCTCTCTGCCCAGTCATATCACTTCTTGTTTCTTCCTCCAAAGTGCTATGGTTAAAGGTTTGTGCCTCCTAAGAACTGGAATCAAAGGCATGAGATCCCAATTGCTGGGATTAAAGGTGTGTCCCACCACTGCCTGGCCGCTTGTGACTTGGCACACTGATAGCCTGACAAGGCAATCTATTTGTTAGAGCACAAATAAAATATCACCACAGAAACTCAAAGCAGTTCCACTAAAATGAGAAAAAAGGCAAGGTTGTCCATTCTCTCCATATCTATTCAATATAGTACTTGTAGTTTTATCTAGGGCAATAAGACGACTGATGGAGATCAAGCTAATACAAATTGGAAAGGGAAGAGATCAAATTATCTTTATTTGCAGACATTAAAGAAAGAAATTAAAGATGATACCAGAAGATGAAAGATCTTCTATGCTCAAGGATTGATAAAGTTAATATAATAAAAATGGTCACCCTACCAAAATCAATCTATAGATTAAATGCAATCCTATTTAAAATTCTAACACAAGTCTCCACTGGTCCTGAAAGGAAAATTTTCAGCTTCATATTCAAAGAGATCCATGCATATCATCTTGCACAATACTCAACACCAAATGAATCAAATATCTCAACATTAAGCAGATACACTGAACCTGAGCAAAAAGAACTTGTGGAATAGCCTTAAAAACATTCACACTGGAAAAGACTTTCTGAATAAAACATTGTTAGCTCAGTCACTAAGATCAACAATTAATAAATAGAATGAAATTGAACTGAAAACCTTCTGCACTTCAAATCACATCATCATTTATACAAAGTCACAGGTTACAGTATGGGAATTTTTTTTTTTTTACCAATTACTCCTTTGGTAGGGGGATAATATCCAAAACATTAAAAGAATTTAAAAATAGTATATCAAGAAACAACCCAATTTTAATGACTGGGTAGAGATATAAACAGAAATCTCAAAAGAGGAACTTCAATGAAGTTTAGCCATTAGGGAAATGCATATCAAAACTACTTTGAAATTTCATCTTAACCTGCCAGAATTGCTAAGATTAATAAAATGAATGTCAGATCATGATTCCAATGATATGGAGTAAAGAGAACACTGAAACATTGCTGGTGAAAATGCAAACTATACAGCCACTATGGAAATCAGTGTGATGTTTACTGAGGAAGATGGGAATTGGATATACCTCAGAATCCAAAGGATTCTTCATCATACTACAAAGAGACTTGCTTACCCATGTTCATTGCTGCTCTATTCACATTAGCCAGAACCTGGGAAGAATTTAGATGTTTCTCAATAGAAGATTGGATAAAGAGCCGGGCGGTGGTGGCGCACGCCTTTAATCCCAGCACTTGGGAGGCAGAGCCAGGCAGATCTCTGTGAGTTCGAGGCCAGCCTGGGCTACCAAGTGAGTTCCAGGAGAGGCGCAAAGCTACACAGAGAAACAATGTCTCGAAAAAACAAAATAAATAAATAAATAAATAAATAAATAAATAAATAAATAAATAAATAAATGAATAAAAGAAGATTGGATAAAGAAAATGCTGCATATTTGCACAAAGCAATATTATCACATGTTAACAAATGAAATCATGAAGTTCTAAGGAAAAGGGATGGTATGTAAAACAAAAGAAAAAACAAAACTCCAGGGTGAAGTAGCCCTGATCCAGAATGACAAATATGGCATTTATTTTGTTTATATGTGGATATTACCTCTTAGTTCAATGATAATCAAGCAACAATACATAGAACAACAGAGGATAAGTAGAGAGAAAGTGACTTAGGGTAGACAGATGAATTTCCCTGTGAAAGGAATTTAGAATAGCCATGGATGAACAAGCAGGAAGGGGGAGCTTGAATATTAGTGTCAAATGTTGAGGGGGATAGAAGTGTGGGACAAGAGAGGAAATACAAGGTGAGACAGCTAATATTAAGGGCGATTTGAGGGGTAGTATGGAAACTTAATGTAGTAAAACCTTCCTAAATACATACAAGTATGAAGGTCATCTAAATGATATCACCACATAACAATGGAGACATAGATCCAACTGGACATCCCTTGTCAACAAATGAAGCTTCTGATGCATGGAATGTGCTATATCTAACTGAGTTGTTAGCTAATGGGTTGCCACAGAAATCTACACACAAACCAAGCTGTTGCCAAGGCTATCGACTGCTCTCTATACACTGTCAGAGGCCCTATTGCTGAAGACAGCATGTAAACAACTCACTGATCATGTAGAAATCCAGCTTGTTCATACCTAGAGTCTTTACTCCTATGAGCTAGTGTTTTTATATAGGGTGGTGCTCTGCATACTATCAATGTAGAAAAGTTAATACCAGGCCTGCTACAAAACCTTCAATATACAATGGTGTCCTGCCTTCAAGTTATGCTAGTGCAATTGCGGCACAAAGCTTGTGTGAGTGACTACACAATATCTGACTTGACTTAAGCTATACCCTATGATATGGAATCCATACACAACACTGGTTGGGTTACTAAGAACCTGAGACTAGAACTAAGCCCATAGATCTAGGGGGAAACCAAAAACATGGTTTTACTAAAGGAATGTAACAATAAGATAACTTCTAATGGCGTTCTGCTCTATTCAGAGAACAGTGCCTTGCTCAGCCATCATCAGAGAAACTTCCTGTTGGAGCAGTTGATAGTAAATCCAGACAGACAACAGACAAAATTCAGAGTGAGAGGTTTTGGAATGCTCATCCCAAAACAGGATGTCTTCATCAGATTCCTCCCCTCAGGGCTCAGAAAACCTGCATAAAAAGTGGCAGAAAGAGTATAAGAGCCATAGGGAATATATTACAATAGACAACAAGGCCTTCTAATCACAACCGGAGAGATATACATGAAAACACAAAGATTATTACAATACACGCAGGTCCTATATGGGTCTGGTCCAGATAAAGATCTATATTTGAAAGAACTGGACACACCCTCCTATTGCTCTCTCAGTACCTATCTTCAATTGATTACCAATTTCAAATTAAAATTTAGTTTTCTCTAATGGGGTCACACTGGGAAACAAACTACTCTTAAGAGTAGCCCCCATGTGCACCAGGAAATATGCCAACAGAAAGTAAAGTCAACCTTTGATGGTTTCTCGTCTTATAATATTTTCTTAGGTTCTTTTCTTTTTTAATTTTATGATTTTTTAATTTTTTCAATAATTTTATTTTTTTTGCTTTTTTACCCTACATGATCTTTGAGTACACATTATGGCTTCCAGTTTTGTCTTTATATGGGAACAGGTGGATCTCAGCCTCTGTATCTTCTCCTTGCCCATTTCTTGGGTTCTTTTCTTCTGTTTTATTGTATTCTGAGGTGTTTTTATTTATTAAATTAATTATATATTAATTACATTATATTATAGTATATTATTATATCATAATTATCCTTTAAAACCTGTTTGTTTTTAATCAGAGACAGAAAATGAGTGTTCCAGATTGGAGGGGAGGTGGGAATGAAGTGGAAGGGGTAGAAAAAATGGAAACTATTATCAGCATATGTTAAATGAAAATGCAATTTTTAATAAAGGAGGAAAAACCTACATATTTTAGGTTTCTACTCACTGCTTGTAAAGTCAAAAGATAGTACTTGATTATATCTTTTTAATGTACATAGATGCCTTCATTTCTGAGAAATGTTTTATATATAATTTAAGGATAAGTCTCTGACTTCTTGTCAATGCCAGGTGATATTTGTAACTTTTCCTGGCATATCCATACCACCATTTCCAGTTAATTTGCATCCTGTTGTACCAAGATTGCAGTGATTTCTAGTACAAATTATGACATCATGTATTTCTCTTACTATTACTTCATTAGATATACCCAAATTCCTGACTGACTCTTCCCTGCTGAGTATTGGAAATGGGTTATCACTGGGAACTAAAAACTAACAGGTGGCATCTCTTTGTGTAAAAGAATCCAGAGAAAACAAGTCTATGGAGACAAAATACAGGAGGGCTTGATGTCCTTCCCATGTAGTCTTGAGGGAACATGAAAAAGTAAAAGGCTCCCCAAACACTTTTTCCCTTTGGAGAAATGGACATTCGTGGGTGTTAATTAGCAAATGGGAAAAAAATGTTTGAGCAAACTCCTTGGCTCTCAAAGCCAGTGTATTCATTGCAACTTACAGGGAAGAAGTCTGTAGTTCTGAAGGGAGATGAGGTCATAGAGCTATGATCCTTTATCTCAGAGTTGAACTGCCTCCTATTTCCACAGTGCTGGCTGGTATATCAGGAGCTGCACCTGGAATTGATGGATTGCAGAGGGAATATATCAAGTAATCATTGTGTGCTTCAGTCTGGCAGGCAGAGCAAGCATAGAAGGGAGGTCTAGCAAGTACTCACATCTGGAAAAAGTATCCTGGGTAGAAATAGAACAGTGTGAATTTGAACAAAGTAAGTGGAAGGCTTTTGCTGCTGGTGGTGGGTGGTGCATGCTTTTAATCCTAGCACTTGGGAGGCAGAGCCAGGTGTATCTCTGTGAGTTCGAGGCCAGCCTGGTCTACAGAGCAAGATCCAGGACAGGCTCCAAAGCTCCAAAACTACACAGAAAAATCCTGTCTCAAAAAAAAGAGGAAGGCTTTCTGGGCTATAAACACAATTACTGAGGTCAACAGCTTCTCTGAGTTTGTGCTAATCCCTGATGCATAAAAATAATGTAAGAAAATCCCGACCAGACTAGTGATATCGTAGTGATAATGAACCTGACTTCAAAAGTGATGAAGACGGCATTAATTGTTTTCCTACTTCCAACTCCTAATATTTTACATGAACAAGATGGCAAATTCTCAAGAATGACAAACATAGATCCTGGTATAAAAGGTTAAAGTGTATGATGAAGATTATCAAAGTCATTTCCTCTTGGGGAGGAGCTGGGATCTGGACCTGCCTCTGGGTGAGACACATTTCTAGGCAGCATTCCATCTATGACTGCCACAGGAGCTGGGTCTGTCCTGAGACTCAGTGCTGATTATCACTGAGGCTGCTTTACTTGTATTTGGGAACTTGGTGTTGAAGGGAAAATGACATTGTAATTGTGAATCTTGCAAGATGCTCATCTGGAACAAATCCACCTTCTGTCATTACTTCTGGTTTAGTGATACTCAAATGGGTGTGTCATGTTGAGACTTAATTTCAATTCCGATAGCTGAAGTTGTTGGAACCCATACTTTGGGCACAGGAGGCAAAGAATTTACCATGGGAACATCTCCAAAGCTCATATTTTCTTGTGTGTTCCAAGTTACAAAATTCATATTTTGCATTCCTATAGGCAATCTACCTATATATTGTAGTTAAATGCAATTCCTAAATTGGATTTATCACTACCAGTTTAATAAATTTAGAAACTGTCGAATGTAAGACACAGTTTGAAATTTGCAAGAATTTAATGTTCTTTTCTCTCTATGTGTATATGTATTCATCTCTGTCTCTCTCTGTCTCCCTGTCTCTGTCTCTCTGTTTATGTGTGTGTCTGTGCATGCGCGTGTGTGTGTGTGTGTGTGCACATGCACTGTGAGTTCAGGAGAACTGTTACTTGACTGTGCTGTTGGATTTCCTTACATAGTTCCACCTTGTTTCTTCTTTGGTCTCTCAACTGCCTGGAACTCTCTATTCAGTCTAGAATGGCTAATAAGTGATCCCTAGCAAATCTTCCCTCTTTGCTTCTCTGGAGCTTGCATTACAAGTATACTACAATACAACTATTGTGGTTTTATGTGAGATCTGGAGATTGAACACAGGTCCTTCTAACTACACTTCAAGCAGTTTACCACCTGAGCTCTCTGCTCAACATAGTAATAACTTGATTTGAGTAAAAAATTAGATGACTGTGTGTGGAAGCAGCCAGGTCATGTTCTAATTTTTTTAAAGTGTCCAAACTGTTCAAAATGACGTTTTTGCTTTAGACAATCATCTACAATGTTTATTCTCGGGTTTTATCTTGGCAGTGAATAGAAATACATTGTCCATATCAAACTTCTATGCAAATAACAGGAACTGTCATAGGAAAAGTATTATAACAGTATTTCATAGATTGCCATCTGTGTTTGCAATTTTCAGTCTAACTCTAGGAAGACCTAATGCAATTAAATTTTCAATAAGTACTTCTCTATGAGAAAAAAATGATTTCAGTTGATGTAATCTAAGTGATTACACAGTGTACACAGGAAATATTCCATGGCACTGAATTCAAGTGGTAACCACTAGAAACTGGCAGAGTACCTGCAGGAATTGGAAAATAATGATGCTTCACACCTGTCTGTGTGAAGATTGTTTCCTGTGTGTTCACTCTTCCCCTCCTATTTGTTCTATATACTAAATGAGCCCTTGAAGTCTTATACCTGATTCTTAAACATGGTACATTCCACTCTCAGTCATCGTCTTCCAAGGCCTTGGAATCTCAGTTTAGAGAATTTTCTGTGACTGTGAATATTTTCTTCGTTCCTGACAGATCTGCTAAATTAAAAGACAATATCAGCCATTATGTCAGGCATCTCAGCAAACAAAGTCCTGCAGGTAGGGGGAACTGAAGATTTTGCATAGTGTACTGTTATTTAAACTGATCTCTGAAGGGCTCTGCATAATGTTGAAAATGGCCTTCCTGGTATGATTTCTATGACTAAAATACCAACTAAAATATCATAAAATTTAGCAAAGATTCAGGATAGTTTTCCAATGTGTGTCATGACAAAGTTGCAAGGTTTGTTGTGTTAATGTTCATGAGTGGTTTGGCTTTGGCCTGTAGCTCTAGGACTAGAGAAGACACTTCATATAAATCATATTCTAGCAGCCCTTACAACAAACTCATTTTCTGTTCCTGTGTAAAGTGATTAGATTTCTTTTTTTCTCTAAAAGGAAGAAAGAGAACACACAATACCCAGGGCACTGGAACTCATCAGTGAAAATCACCTTAATGTGTCACACATATATCAAGAAACCAAGTTAGGCTGAATACGAAAATCCCAGGAATGCACAGGCCAAGGAAGGAGCTGCAGGAATTTCCAGGCCAGCCTGGATAACAGAGTGAAACCCTGTCTTAGCTTTTACACTTTATGAGATAGAATAACACAGTCACAGCTGTGCTTGTTACACTTCTAAATCATTACATCAGTTATAGAATCCTGTTGGGTTCTTTCTAGGATAGGACTATGGGGACATGGGTTTATACCTGTGTTAACTTTAAGAGATTGGATCCCTGTTGACTACTTTGAGATTTGCCTCAAGTAATATGTGTCATATGAACTCATATTTTTATATATTTGGTCTTTGTTAATGTATTTCTTATTTATTTATACTGCCACAGAAGATATATTACATTTTGTTTGTTTGTTTGTTTGTTTGTTTGTTTGTTTGGATTCAGGGTCTCACTATGCAGTTCTGGCTGTTCTGGCATTCACTATGTAGATTAGGCTGGTGTTGAATTCACAGTGTCCTGCCTATCTCTACCTCCTTGGTACAAGGATTAAACAAATTTGCCACCATGTGTAATTGAGGCAGTGTGCTCTTAAAGAATGCATTGGGAGACCCTTGGTTTGAAGCTATTTCTTGCATATACATTTTAAAATTTGTCTTGGAAGACATTCCCACAGGAGTGAGATTGTGAACAAGCAGGTGTGCATCTCCAGTAAAATATGTGAGTCAAGGAGAATACTATTGACAGTGTGTCACATACCTAACTTATCCATTTTCTTACCAAGAGCTGGTGTTCTTTATGCTAGTTTCACTTTACATTTCTGTTACTGCATTAAGACACCTGGCAGTGGATCTAACTAGAATATCGGACATCACTCCTCTTTTCTTTAACATTGAATGTGTTTGGTTGTACATTTTGTACGAGTTAACAAAAGAGAATATTTATCTTTCTTTCTCCCTTCCTCACTCTAGCACCTAGTGAATAATCTTGTGTGTGTGTGTGTGTGTGTGTGTGTAATTTGATGTGCTGAGTCTCTTAATTTAATGTTACCCAGGTCATCATTTGGACCTCATATTTAGAGTGTTTTATGCTATATTATACACATTTTTCTCATATCAGAATATAGAAATATTCACTTTCTTGTGGTATAATTTACATTGTTTAAGCTTAACTTTTGAATGTGGACAGGATGCAAGTCTTTCCCTTTGAAGCTGCAGATTGAAGTCTCTTATCTAGCAACATGATGTATAAGGAACAGTTCATCCTGGAATGTGGAACTGAGTGTTCTTTCCATTAGAATTCAACTACTGATTGCTTCTTCCTTGAAATATGGTCTTATTTTTAATGCTGAGAATTTTTAGAAGCATAGTAATGTGCTAGAAATTCACTCCATAATATGAGCAGTTATAGACCTCAATAATGTCACTTAAAGTTATTACTTATGGCAAAGTATTTGTTATATAACAGTCTTGTGCAGCTATACCTCTGCTTTTGCAATTTTGAACTTGTGTTTGTCCTCCACAGGCATAACAGGTCAGAAAATTTCATATTTTGTATGATTTGTATGATTTAGCACAGAGACATAATTGTTGTCATAATTTAAAAGAAAATGTGCCAAATGACAGAATGGACTCCAGGAACTTGGCAACAGGAATAATACTTTCAGTTCACAGTGCAATTGGAATGCTGGGAAATGTATCTTTTCTTCTCTACTATTTACTCATTTACTATAATGATCACACATTATAGACCCTAGACTTAATTCTTACACACGTCTTCACAGCCAATTCCTTGATCGTTCTCTCTAAAGGAGTGCCCCAGATAATGAGAGCTTTTGGGTAGAAACAGTTCTTCAATGATGTTGGATGCCAACTTATTTTATATGTTCTCAGACTTGGCAGGAGCATGTACGTCAGCACCATCCACCTCTTGAGTGTCTTCCAGTCCATCATCATCAGCCCTAGTGATTGCTATTGTAAAGATCTTTAAATCAAAGTAAAAAAAATATGTTCACCATTCCATTTCCCTCTTCTGAATCCTGTACATGGTAGTAAATATGGTGTTACTCATGAAGATGTCTACTAAAAGGAATAGCAAAAGTAAGACACAAAAAAGAGATTTTGAATTCTTCTGCTCTCTAGGTTGTGAAAAAAATAGTAGCTTCACTGTACACACCATTTTGGGTGTTCCCTGAAGTCTTATTTTCTATGCTCATTGTATATTCCAGCATCTCTATGGTTGTCAGACTTTACAGACACAAGAAGAGGGTTAAATACATCCTCAGTACTTATGCCTCCCCCAGAATCTCCTCTGAACCCAAAAATACAAAGACCATCCTAGTCATGGTTTGCATCTTTCTTGCTTTTTATACTCTCTCCTCCATTTTACAAAGCTACATTGCTCTTTCTCATAATCCCAATTGGTGGCTTATGAATATCACAGCCATCATTTCTACGTGTTTTCCTACTTTAAGCTCCTTTGTAATGATTCATAATTCTGTTATTTCCAGATTTTGCATTTTCTAGATAAGGAATATAAAAAAGAAATGATCTTATAATAATTATGTAAACTGTATCACTGTAATGTTGTATATCTAAAATTTTAGACATTCATGTCCTTCAAAATATTAGTCTAACAATTTATGATATATATTATTTTAATAGTAAGATCATTTCCCAAAATAATAGTAGTATATTCTTCATTATAGCCTATCGCCAGGCTAGCCACAGGTTCTCAGCCACATTAACTACTGTAGTTACGGACTCCTCATTGAGTGGCCTTATATGCTATCATAATGTGGTTGTTTACTTCTGCCATTCTTCTTCTACTGTGGTATAAGTGAGCCTATCTGGCCAGGTACACCTTTTTGTAGCTCTCACAGTTAATTGCTGGGTGATAATTGATTACTATTTTCCTCCAGGAGAGAGCATAGCACCTTGTAGGAGTAGGAAAGCTGACCAGTAGAGATATAACTTCCAAGTCAGTATCTGCTGAATTCCATATTTTATGACTCAAGTGTTTTGCACTTGAGTGTTTTGAACTTACGATTATTGTGTGTCAGCATACACATCTGTGAATGTCAGAAAGTATATCAGCAGAGTGGGCATGGAGTGGGCATGGAGTGGGCATGGAGGAGGTAGGAATTAAGTCCAATCACTACTTGAACTGGGATTGGTATTTGATAACTATTAGGAGAAGGAGAGGGTCAGTTTGCTTCAACAGGGTTGCTGTCTTGCAGATTGAGCACATTCAGGGATCGGTCCTACACTCAATAATACTTTGGCAAACACAATTTGTATGTGATAGGTTTACAAATAAAATAACTTGAAATTTAGTGAGTAGATAGGTAGGAGTGATTCTGAGAGAATTTTGAAGAGAGATGTTGTATATTATTAAAATACTTTGCATGAAATTATCTATGAGTTAATAAGAATATTCAAATTTGTGGTGGAAGCCACTTGTTTTTCTAAGGTACACTCTAGGATTTGGGGTTTCACCTGTACTTCTAGCAAAGTAGAGGTGAATATATCATGATGTTATACCCTGTGTAAGCATATCTTATGTGCAAAAATCTTAAACAGTAATGATTGAAACTATGTAAAAGGATTAGATCTAAGATTCTATTTTTTTTTTTTTTGGTTTTTTGAGACAGGGTTTCTCTATATAGTTTTGTGCCTTTCCTGTAGACCCGGCCTGCCTTGAACTCACAGAGATCTGCCTGGCTCTGCCTCCTGAGTGCTGGGATTAAAGGCATGCGCCACCACCGCCTGCCTCTCTTATTTGTTTTTCTTATTTGAAGGTAATTTTTAACTGATTTTTGGGAATTTCGCATTATGTATCTTAATCACACTCATTTCTGATTCTTTCCATGTCTGCCAATCTACCTTGTAGCTTCCACCCCCCCCCAAATAAATAAATAAATAAATAAATAAATGAAACACTTTGATCACCCATCTATCCTGCCTCTCCAACACATATTCATTTATTTTTATCAGCCTTGGGAGCTATGGTGTGTCTTGGAATATATCCTTTTCCTCAAAGAGCTTTACCTGCAAATGTTCATTGTAATGAGTTGTTGGACAGGTATAAGGCCTCTGGCTTCTGGTATACCATCAATACTGGACCTTCAACAAACTGGACCTTCAACAAAACTTCTCTAGGATATCCTGCTGTTGTCCCTAGTCATGGATATTCTGTGGCTATGGTTATACAGGATTTTCCCTTCACTCACTACAGCTGGTTATGGATGCAGTTGATGTTGTGGTAGCCAATACAAAGT
Organism: Peromyscus eremicus; assembly: GCF_949786415.1. Classification (NCBI taxonomy): domain Eukaryota; kingdom Metazoa; phylum Chordata; class Mammalia; order Rodentia; family Cricetidae; genus Peromyscus; species Peromyscus eremicus. The sequence continues at coordinate 192,649,173 of NC_081416.1, read as the reverse complement.
CTTAAATGTGAGCCTGGGTAGTAGCTGAGTTAGTCAGTCCAGTTCTCCACTGGGAACAGCCTAACAGATAAGACTTGAAGCAAGATCTCCCATGCCCACATCATCTGGGACAGATATCCTGTGCACACAGTGAGGGATATGGCTGATGCTACCATGTATGGGGTTAGCTATCTTGTTGTGTCAGCTGGCAAGAGAAGAGAATTTCTTCCAGGGCCATGGAGGATAAGGATATTCTCTTATCTTGGAATCAGGTCTCCTATGAAGCTCCCAGTGAAGGGTAGGACCAGCTCTCTATTGCCCAAGCCACTGGGGCCTGCTCACTCATGGGATGGTTGTACCATGGGTTGCAGAAATGAACCCAGACTCTACCTGCTATAGAACCATGGACCTATTCATGGCCCTCAGCTACAGCTTGACCTTAGATATCACCATGGTCCAGAGCGGCAGCAGAGGCCTGTTGTTTAATACTTTGCTTGTGTTCTGACAAAGCAAGCTTGCCTAGAGTTCAGACTTAACCATAGAGGTCAGGCACACACCTTTAATCCCAGCACTTGGGAGGGAGAAGCAGGAAGATCAGGATTTCAAGTCCACCCTGGACTACATGAGATTGAACCATTCTAAAATAGAAACTGAGCTGGGCAGTGGTGGTGCAAGCCTTTGATCTCAGCACTTGGGAGGCTCAAACATTTGTTCCCAGCACTTGGGAGGCTAACGCCTTTGATCTCAGCACATGCGAAGCTCATGACTTTAATCTCAGCACTAGGGAGGTAGAGACAGGACCTCAGCCTCATTCAGTTTGAGATTTTGGAGCAGTAAGAAATCTCTAGTGGCTGTCTGCTCTGATTCTCTGATCTCTCTCCTTTTTCCTTTGATATCTGACTCTGGGTTTTTGTTTAATAAGACTAATTAGTATTTCACTTCATCTGGCATCCAACTGTTGGGGCAAAAATTAATTAAAAAGCTGCTTGCCTGTGGCTTTACAGCTACCAGCTCACACAGGAGCTGCATTCCAGGGCTCTTGCCCGAGTCACCACCTCACTGTCTAAGCTTTCCTGTTTTTTCCCCAAGCTCCTGAGTGAGTTAGAGATTTTTCTGTTGCATCCTCTTTGCAGCAAACTCCACAGGCGCTTGGGGTCCAAATGCTGCCAGTTAGCTGTATTTGCATATTTCCCAATGCAGATAGCTGACTCTTGCTTCTTTTCTCCTGGTAATTTGTGGGGTTTCCCTGGCTGCCCAGAGCAACATCACCCATCATTTCCCCTTTTCTTTCTATTTAAAAGGAAGGTTTTAACTTCAACATAGTAAAATTATATATAACAAAACAGTTATATAGCAAGAATTATAGTTACAATATCTAGTCTATTTGTATTTGGCAAAATTAAAGAAAATATTTTATCTATCCTATATTTGTGAGTCTAAAGTTTTATAACTAATTACCATAACTAACAAAAATTATAACTATCTAGTCTTCAACTACATCAAAGACCTCAGAAGGATATAATATTACCTAAGTAAATAATAAGCACATTGTAAGCTACTTCCAAAAATCTAGAATAATAGAGACAGCTGGCTGCCTGGACAGTTACCTAAAGTTCTGCCATGTTGGGGCACCTTTCTTCAGACTATAGGCCTAGAGTCTCTTAGTTGCTTCTCTCTGTGTCCTGTAGAATGTCTGGCACTTCCTTCTGTGAAGCAGGAACCTGAAGGACCATCTCATCTTACAAAGTTCAATGGTCACCTTCCTATGGGTTCTGCATGTTCAGTTTATACAACATACTGTTATCAGTCGATGCAAGGGCACTTTTTTGCCCAGTGGCTAACTTTTGCCTAAAAGAAAGCAAACTCCATAATGAGGTTTTTCAATGCCCTTCTTAAAGTAATTGGTGCTGCAAGGAGCAGATGTGTCTCACTGTCCAGAAAGTCTAATTTTTAAAAAAACATTTTAAATGCCATATTCTTTAGGTCTTGGAAGTGTTTGAAGATTACCTAACTAATTGAATTATATTCATGTATACCTAGAAAAGTTAACATGACTATAAGTTTGACTGTCATAGACTAATTATTAATCTGTATTTCTTAGTTAACCATTACAATTTAAATAAGTTACAGAAACACAATACCTCAAATGAGAGTGGAAATATATACACAGTATAACAAAATTAACTTTAAATTTGTATTAATAAACTAAATCCATAGCAATATAAAACATTTTTAAACAAATTGTTGCTCTTTAAATGTAGGTTCATTAATCTACCATTTTATCCTGTCATATCTATATTCTACATTTCTATACCATATCTCCCTTTCTTCTTTTAGAAAGAGATTGAATATGACCAACAACAGTTTGCAACCAACAACCTAAACAAAGACAAATATCCATAATCCATTTTTTTTTTGGAATATGGGCATAGTTTTCTAGGCTACTTCCTGCTGATAAAGGACACTGTATTCTTATGGGGGTCCTGAGAAAATTAAGTATTATGGTCAACTACTGACTGAAATAGTCTGTGAGGCTGCATTGTCTGAGCCAGTTGCCTTGAAACCATTCTGGATGTTGGATCATCTGGGCCATGATGTCATCAGAGACCTTTCAGGGGTTCTTGGCTGCTCAAACTTAATGTATCTTAATATCTTAATCTCAAACAAGTCAATAGCCTCTTGCTTCCTGTAGAAACAAAAGCAGAGCCTCCTTTCCAAAGCAACATATCCTTAGATCCAAATTTTGAAGTCAAGATAATATATATATATATATATATATATATATATATATATATATTCACTTAATTTAGAAACCTTTACAATAAAATGTCTTTCTGAAGTTAAAAATATCAAAGACAACACAATCCAGATTCTCTGTGTAATATAAAACTCCTTGCTGTGATAGTTATTCTTAGTTGTCAGCTTGACTGCATGTGAAATTGACTAAAATCCATTTTCCTTTGCTTATCTGCTGCAGGCCACAGAAAAATGTAATGGAATCCAGCTACTATGACAAAAGCTACTACTTGGAAGAGCGAAGGACTTTTCTGAAGGTCAAGCCATGGCTTAAGAAGTCTTGGTGATATCTTAGTTTTATATATATATATATATTAGCTGGTTCCTACAATGATTTCCTTTTTCCTTTTTGTTTTTTTCAAGACAGGGTTTCTCTGTGTAGTTTTGGTGCCTGTCCTGGATATTACTCTGTAGACCAGGCTGGCCTCGAACTCACAGAGATCTGCCTGGCTCTGTGTCCCAAGTGCTGAGATTAAAGGCATTTGCTACCACTGCTCAGCTTACAGTGATTTCCTTTTATGCTATGTGTGCTTCTAAGAACTCCTAACAGTGTATTTATTTAAAATGCCTACAAACATCCAAGGCCAAATTATCTCCCAAACTAAGGTAACACCCTTTTGGAAAGAGCACCTATCTCCTAGGTCAAGTGGATAGCTTTGTTTCTTGAGAGATTTAAGCTGAAACTCTCCTTTTTTATACAGCCTTACTAACATTATAGACTCCTAATTTTTTTACGTAACCACTTCTAGGAGTATAAATTGACCACATAAATCTTCTTTTCTTGATATACTAACAAATCATTAGCTCTCAGTTAACCTCCTCCTTTTCTAAGCCCATTTTGGGTTGTAAAAGAAAGCCTGATGATCACTCCTGAGGAAATATCTTATCTGCCCTTGTGACTCTGTAAGAATTCAAGCCTGGTGAACTTACTTGGCCAGAGGATTGCTATTGTTTGGTTTTATAATTGAATATCTGAGAGATGAGGGAGCAGAGAGGGATAAGGAGACTTTGAGGAGGATTTGAAGAAGATAGAACCTGAGGATGAGGCAGAGAAGAGAAAAGAGAATGGAAGAACTAGATAGGTCAGAACTGGAGAGGAACGAACTAGAATGAAGGGCTAGAAGAGAGTACTAGAGGAATGAGATGGAAGATGAGGAAGAGACACATGGAGAAGAACAAGATGAGGAAGAACAACATGTGAAAGAAGGAGATGGGAGAGGAGCTAAGATAGGAAGGAACTAGATGGATGAGAACCCAGAACTAAGATGAAAGAATTAACATAGAATTTAGAGGGGACAGCAGATAATTGTTGAGAGAAATCAGAAGAATAATGTGTATGGACTAGGAGTTTAGTGTGCATAGATTCATTTCTTTTTATCAAAGATTAAATTATTAGCTGGTTGTAGATTCTTCCTGGATCCTGGGAGGGGAAGATCCAGGGCCTGGATCCCAATAGTCCCCATTATTTATCAATTAGAGATTTTTTTTTCTGGAATGGTTAATTATATGTGGTAAAACCCACCTTAAATTCCAATCATTTCAGGCTGGAAAATCCACTCTTATTGGTGAAATTATTAAGGCCACTCCACATAGTTAAAAAGAAGGTTTATTTAGTGGCATAGCTTACAAATGAAGGGATAGGTAGGTTGCAGGGTATGGGAAAGACATAGCACAGTCCAGTGGTGTTCTCTGGAGAACTCTGCTCAGTCTAACTCCAGTGTCCAGGGTCCAGGAACCAAGAGAGGTGGCACATCCAGATCTCGGGTCTTTAGGGTCCTCTCTTGGCCCCGCCTTGTAGGCGTGACAGTTACCGAAGCCTCAATGGGGGTTGGAACTTCCAGATCAAAGCTGGAATGGCTACCTAGTACACAACCTAAATCTCAGCCATTCATTGTGGCTGCTTATGTAAAGGACATGGAAGAAGGAAGATTTTGTCCTTTCTCTGCTTGCCCTCACTTTCTCTGGTAAGTTCATTCATTCCTTGGAAGTCAAGTCTACTTCTTCAGGATTCTTATTTGTAATGAATATAATCTGAAACATCCAGCCTAGGGGATCAAGTGACTCATAGATTCTTAAACTTTCAGTTGGGAGACAACCATTATATATTTCATCAGTTCTCTTTTTCTCGAGAACATGTGATTCTAGTATTTCCTTATTACTCCACCATTTCTCCCTTTAGAAATTTCAGTGTATATTCTGTTCCACTACATATGTAAGTATATAATTTGCTCTTTTGTTTTATGAGGCACTGTAGATGTAACCAAACATCTTATTAAATAAGAAACACAGAACCAATGCAAAGAAGAAAGCCAAGAAATCAGAGCTAAGAGCCTTACCAACCTGCTGCAGCTAGCCTCTTCAGCCAAGAGACCTCTCCAAAAGAGACCTACTTCCTGTCTGTTTGTCTTTATATAGACTTTCTGTTCTGCCTTCTCATTGGTTGTAAACCCGACCACATGACTGCCTCGTCACTGCCTGTCTGTACAGACCTCCAGGTCTTCTATGGTTGGTATTGAGTTTAAAGGCATGTGTCTCCAATGCTGGCTATATCCTTGACCACACAGAGATGAACCTAGCTCTGCCTACCAAGTGTTGAGATTAAAGGTGTGCACCACCACCACCCACCTTTTGCTATGGCTGTAATAGCTCTGACCCCTGAACAACTTTATTTATTAACATACAATTAAAATCACATTTCAGTACAAATAAAATATCACCATATTTCCCCTTTTCTATTTTAATAAAAAGAAAAAAGAAAAAAGGTTATAACTAACATAAGAAAAATTATATACAAAAGTACAATAAATATATACAATATATACAAGTAATAAATAGCTAAACAATGTCTAGTCCATTTGTATTTGACAAATTCAGAGAAAATAATTCCATTATCTATCCTACTTTGGTAAGTCCAAAATGTACCTAATTCACTTTCTCTCCTAACTAGTCTTCAACTATAACTAACAAATCTTCAACTATAACTAACTAATCTTCAATTCCCTTAGACACCCAAGAAGGAAAATAAAAATAAAAACAGGAAGTGCATGCAAGCAACTTCCAAAAAATGTGTGAGCTGACAGAAACAGCTAGGTGCCTGGACAGTCACTTGAGGTTTCTCCGCAGTGTTGGAGCATCATCTTCAGCCTATAGGCTTAGCATATCTGACAGACACATTTATGAAGTAGGATGTACACAAGGTCAATAGTTTGACCTCGCATTTAGTGAGAGCAGTCCATGTACCAGAAATACCTGAATTCCACTAGTGTCATGTCATGATTCAGGATTTTAAATTCTGGAAATCGTTGATGTTTTTTGAATTCAGCTGTCCATTCTTCTTGGCTGTGTATATGTGGCTTCATCTCAGCATCCCTTTCTTCTTCACATCCCTCTATTAAATGCCAGTCTACTATTAACAGGTGTGAGCTTAGTTACTCTTCAAGAATAACTGTTTCAGCTGCTGTTCCATTGCATATCAGAAGCCATCAGCCCACTGCCTGTTCAACCTCCTTCGAAGAAAAGGGCACTGTACCTTTTCCAGATTGCGAAGGCCACTTCAGGGCTGGTGCCATATTGTCCTGGCCTCAGAAGATTCCTTTTGATAAAGCCATAACCACACTTGTTTTGACAAGAATCAGTAGTCCTTTGTTTCGTGTCCTGTCTGTCCTGTTTGTCAGCAGTTGATTCGAGGATACTTTGTTGTCCAGTGGCTAACTTTTGCCACAATGAAAGTTAACTCCAATTGCAGTTTTTTCAATGCCCATATTTTCTCTGAAGTAGCTTGGTACTACCAGGAGCCGACATGTCTCATAGTCATAAAAAAAAGAAAAATTTTCTAAGTTATTAAACATTTTAAATACCATATTCTGTAGGTCTCTGAAGGGTTTAAAGATAACCTGTCTATCTAAAATATATCTGCTCAACCTTGAAAACATACTAATATTAATACAATTTCTATTATAATGTCTAACTACTAACTTTCATTTCTTTATATCCAAATAGTTGGTAATAATAACATTCAAGGATCAGAAAATTGCATTACATTGTTAAATGAATGGTATAAGTACAATTAGAAATATACATATAGCATTTTCTAACAATATCAATTTCAATATATATATAATTTGTATACAATATGAAACAATCCAATCCAATGTAAAGTATTTAAAACTTGTAATTGCCTTTTTTTAAACAAGAACCTTAAATCTAATTTCCTTTGCTTAGCCTTTTTCTTAACCCTTGACAACAACTTGTAACCAACCCCCCTAAACAATGAAGATTATCCCAGACCCAGAAGCCATTAAAAGACCAAAAAACCACCTGCCCCACACCACCTCTTTGGGAATGTGGGCGTCATATTCTTAAAATTGCTTCCTGCTGGGTGTGGGCGAAGGTATCTTTATCCTGAAAAGAAAAATTTTAGGTTAATTTTCAAATTCTAGGAAAGGTAACTCTATCCTTCATTATCCAGTCTGTGTATAATGCCGAAGTCCAGGGTTTATCTAAAGTCCTTATTCAAGTAGTCTTTGAGACTGGATCATCTCAGCTAGCCATCTCAAAATTGCTCTGAGCACTTTGTAGTCCACTGATCTGTAGATGATGTTTGTCAGCTTAATGATATTATTATTGTCCACGTGGAATTGTTGTTGTTGTGGGGCCCCAACTTCTTTCTGGAGACTTCAGTTGATGTTAGGCCTGGCTGTGATTTCCTGCAGAATACTGATAAGAGAACCGAACACAAAGACATATATATGCAGCTAATTGAAGCCTTTTTTCTTTCTAGAATTAGTTAGTACTCTATATGACCATTAATATCTTAACAAAGTTTAAAATGTATATCTATCTATCTATCTATCTATCTATCTATCTATCTATCTATCATCTATCATCTATCATCTATCTATTTATCTATATTAATCTTGTAAATTTTGATATAAAATTCATACTTTAAGAAAAGTTTAAAGAATCAGAATAGAATCAAAGAGTTGATATTAGTAATAGAATAGTCCCTTAATTAATTTGGTTTTTCTCCTGTCCCATACCAGAAGATGGCTCTTTTCTTCTGGCATAATACAGGGAGTTTGCGTTTTCCTTTTAACAACATGCTTGAGTTTAAAGAAGGAAAGAGACATTCTCCAACTCCAAAGTCAGCTTTAAATTTTAACAGAACTGGGACTATTAGAAGACCAATAGTGTTAATTTCTTTAGAGAAGAACAGAAATAAACATTTAGGAAGACTTATAAATTTTTTTAGATGATATACCCATATGCCATTTCACTCTGTTTCTTGGGATAGGTGATTTGTCCCTTTTCTTCAGTTGTCTCATTTGTCCAGTGTTCTTCAGATTCCTTAACCTTCATTCTCCTAAAAGACAAACACAAAAACCTTTCCCCAAGACTAATTTTTGGGGATGTTCCTTTTTGGCAAGTTATTATCTGATTAAATGAAAAGGCATGTATTACTGGTATAAGTTAGTTTAAATTGGATGTTCATGCTGGTTGATGAACTATCACCTCCTCTAATTAAGAGGTCTCTCGTTCAAATTGAACCTTTATCAATTTTGATGGTACCCACAGCTTATATTCTCCTGTAGAAACAAAAGCATAACCTCGTCCCCAACATAACACATACCCTGGTTTCCATTCTGAGGTCAGCACATCCTTAAAGTATATAGGCTGATTTAATTCTGTAGTTTTTTCTATTATCCAATGTCTCTCTGCAGCTGTTGTTCCTTTCTCATTGGCATTGAGAAAATTCAAAGTTAATAGAGTGTTATGTAGTCTACTTCTGGGGGGTTTTGTTACCCCTCTCTGTTAATTTAGCATATCCTTTAGAGTTCTGTTTGATCCTTCTATAACTGCTTGACCTGTAGGATTATGTGGTATGCCTGTAATATGCTTTATATTGTAATAAGAAAAAACCTGTTTCATTTTAACAGAGATGTATGCTGGAGCATTGTCAGTTTTAATTTGTGCAGGTATACCCATGATGGCCATAAGTTCTAGCAAATGAGTGATTACAGAATCAGCTTTTTCAGAACTCTAAGCAGTTGCCCATTGAAATGGTGAATAAGTATTGATGGTATGGTGTACATATTTCAGTTTTCCAAATTCTGCAAAGTGAAACATGTCGATCTGCCAGATTTCATTCCTCTGAGTACCCTGTGAGTTACATCCTGCTGGTAATGGCGTTTGATTGTAGGACATTACTTTACTATTTCTTTGGCTTGTTGCCAGGTTATGGAAAAATCCTTTTTTAAACCTTTACTATTGACATGATGTTTTTTATGAAATTCTGAGGCCTCCAGCACATTTCCTATTAATAATTTATCAATCTCATCATTGCCTTGTACTAGAGAGCCTGGCAGACCAGTATAGGATCGAATGTGAGTTTTATATATAAAGGATGACTCCTTTTCCTGATTGTATCTTGTAACTGAATAAATAGTGAAGTTAATTTTGAAGCATCAAGGATAAATTCTGCAGTCTCAATATGTAATACTACTCATTCAGCATACTGAGAGTCAGTTACTCTGTTGAGAGGTTCTGAAAAATCCACTAATACCAACAGAATAGCACACAATTCTGATTTTTGAACTGAATTATAAGGACTTTGAACCAGTTTACTTAAATTTTTGGATTTGTAACCTGCCTTTCCTTGTTTGTTGACATCTGTATAAAATGTATGAACTCCAGATATGGGTTTTTCTCATACAATTCGAGGCAAGATCCAATCAGCTCTCTTTATAAGATCAATTCTATTGCTTTTGGGATATTTGCTGTTAATTTCTCCCAAAAAATGACTGCAAGCTCTTTGCCAATGTTCTCTGTCTGTCCTCTATTTTTCAATGTCTTCCTTAGTTAATGGTACGACAATTTCTGCTGGGTCTATTCCTGCTAATTGACGAAGTCTCAATTTTCCTTTCCAAATCAAGTCAGAGATTTTTTTCCACATAAGTTTTTAATTTTTTTATTTGGCTTATTTGTAAAAATATCCATTCCAATATAATATCTTCCCTCTGCATTAATATTCCTGTAGGAGAATGCCTAGAAGGTAAAATAACCAAAATGCAATCCAGCTTTGGATCAATATGATCTATGTGCCCTTCATGTACTTTCTTTTCTACCAAGGCCAATTCTTTCCCAGCTTCAGGTGATAATTCTCTTGGACTATTTAAGTCCTAGTCACCTTCTAAGGTTTTAAACAAATTATTCAGTTCATCATTTTTTACCCCAACAATAGTTCTTAGATGAGAAATGTCTCCAAATAATCTTTGAAAGTCATTAAGTGTCTGTAGTCTATCTCTCCTAATTTGCACCTTTTGGGGTCTAATTTTTTGTACCTCTATTTTATATCCTAAATAATTAACAGAATCTCCTCTTTGTATCTATTCAGGAGCAATTTGTAATCCCCAGCAAGGCAATATTTTCTTTACTTCTTCAAACATTCTTTCTAAAGTATCTGCATTTGGGTCAACCAGTAAAATATCATCCATATAATGATAAATTATAGATTTAGGAAATTTTTTACATACCACTTCCAATGGCTGTTGTACAAAATATTGGCACAGAATTGGGCTATTCAACATTCCCTGTGGGAGGACCCTCCATTGAAATCTTTTAACCGGTTGAGAATTATTGTAAGTAGGCACTGTGAAAGCAAATATTTCTCTGTCTTTTTCTTGTAAGGGTATTGAAAAGAAACAATCTTTTAAATCAGTAACTATGAGAGGCCATCCTTTTGGTAACAGAGTAGGCAAAAGAATTCCAGATTGTAGAGAGCCTAATGGCTGAATTACTTTTTTCATTGCTCTAAGGTCTGTTACCATTCTCCACTTACCAGATTTCTTTTTAATAACAAATACAGGAGAATTCCAAGGGCTGGTTAATTCTTCAATATGCTGAGCATTTAACTGTTCCTCTACCAGCTCTTCTAAAGCCTGGAGTTTCTCTGTTGTTAAAGGACAGTGCTGAACCCATACAGGCTTGTCTGTTGACCATTTTAAAGGTAGAGCTGTTGGTGAATTTGGAAGATTATCATTTGGTGTTTCCTGTTCTTGTATGACATGGATGGCTGGTGAGCACTCATTAGAATAATATCTTCTAATATTTCTCTCAGAAACATGTGCTAGTTTATGATTTGTTTCTGAGATTGGAGGGATATTAATCTGAGTATTCCATTGTTGCAACAAGTCTTGACCCCACAGGTTCATAGCTATGTTAGCCATATATGGTTTTAATTTTTCTTTCTGTCCTTCTGGACCTATACTTTCGAGCCATCTTGCACTCTGTTTCACTTGAGATAACGTCCCAATTACTAACAGTTGAACATTTACCTCCTGAAGAGGCCAAGTTGGATGCCAAAATTCTGGTACAATTGTGGTAATGTCTGCACCTGTATCTACCAGACCAGACAACAAAACACCATTTATTTTTATTGTTAATTTTGGTCTTTGTTCATTAATAGAAGTTTGCCAAAAATTTTCTTTATGTTTTTTTTTTCTGAGTTTACTATTCTCTCTGTTTTATCATCCCAACCAACATGATTTATTCCAATAGGCATTTGGTTATTTAATTGCTCTGAGTAGGGGTTTCCTCTACAACTGCAGGAAAGGTTTGAACTGGATTTACTGTGGGGGCCTGCATGAGGCTCCTCTGGATTTTCCCGAAGCCTGAGGCAAAGGGTTACCCTGTCTGTCCCTTGTTGATCTACATTAGTTGGTCCAGTGTTTTCCCTTACCACACCATCTGCATACTCCAGAAGGAAGAGGCATTCTGTTGCCAGTGTTCCTTGAAGAAACATTATTTCTAAGAATGACCTGTTTACAGTCCCTTTTCAAATGTCCTTGCTTTCCACATCCAAAACATCTAACATTCCTCAAACCTTTTGAAATTGCTTCTCCTACTCACATATCATCATGGTCATAAGCCTCAACATTAACCGTATCTCTAATCCAATCTTTCAAGGGTGCAGATCTTGCCTTTAATGGCCTGATTATTCTTTTGCATGCTGCATTTGCATTCTCAAAAGCCAAAAATTTGATTTTCATCTGACTGGCTTCTGAAATTGAGACCATTCTCTTTACTGCTGAAGTCAATCTTTGTAAAAAAAATCTGTGAAAGATTCTTTTGGGCCCTGTATAACCTTTGTAAATGACTCAGTTTTTTTTCCTGGTTCCTCAACTCTGTCCCATGCATTCAAGGCTGCCATTCAACATAAAATTAGGGTTTGGACATCATATAAACATTGTGTTTGTGCTGAAGCGTATTGACTTTCTCCAATAAGCTGATCCTGGCGGACTTGTATTCCTTTATCCCTCCATTGTTTTTCTATGTTTTTAGCTTCATCCTTGAACCAAGTTAGCCACTGAAGCCTTTGACTGGGTTCAAGAACAGCTTGTGCCAGCTCCTGCCAGTCCTGTGGTAGAATCTTATTATAAGTTGACCAGGAGTTTAACATTTGCTTTACATATGGGGAATGTATGCCATAAGATGCTATTGCCTCCTTAAGTCTTCATAAGTCTAACATTTCAATTGGAATCCAAGTATTTTGTCCATTCTTTTCACCAGGTACCTGCTCTACGGCTACCGGATAAATTAAGGGTGATTGTGTGAAAACAGGCTTTCTTTCTGTAACCTTATGATCCAATTTTGAAACAACTTCACTGTTAATTTCTTCTGTCTGAATTTGAATTTCTCTATAATTCATTTTCACAGGTTTAACAGGTTTTTCTGAGACTGTTATCCTGACACTTAAATTGACTATCTTTTTAAATAGTAAAATGAGGATAAGAAAAGTGATAAACTGCATAATTCAATCAATATTAATCTCATATAGTTGTTCCATTGTCAGATTGCCTAAATTTCAAACAAAGCCCTATTTTCTTCCAATGTACACATAAAGCCCATTTTTTTAATGTAGAAAAAAAAATTCTCTTTTAAATAGATATCTTAATTGACTTACCAAGTCTGCGTAGAACAAATTGTATGGCTTATGTCAGGCCTCTTCCTAACTAGTTCTTATATCTTTTTTTTATAATTTTTTTATTTTTATTTTGCAATACAATTCAGTTCTACATATCAGCCACGGATTCCCTTGTTCTCCACCCTCCCGCCCCCTTCAGCTTCTCCCCAGCCCACCCCCCATTCCCACCTCCTCCAGGGCAAAGCCTTCCCTGCTGAGATCAACCTGGTAGACTCAGTCCAGGTAGGTCGAGTCCCCTGCTCCCAGGCCGAGCCAAGCGATCTTGCATAGGCCCCAGGTTTCAAACAGCCAACTCATGCAATGAGCACAGGACCCGGTCCCACTGCCTGGATGCCTCCCAAACAGATCAAGCCAATCAAATGTCTCACCCATTCAGAGGGCCTGATCCAGTTGGTGACCCCTCAGCCATTGGTTCATAGTTCATGTGTTTCCATTCGTTTGGCTATTTGTCCCTGTGCTTTATCCAACCTTGGTCTCAACAATTCTCACTCATATAAACCCTCCTCATTCTCACTAATTGGACTCCCAGAGATATACCTGGGGCCTAGCCATGGATCTCTGCATCCAGTTTCCTCAGTAGTTGGATGAGGTTTCTAGCACGACAATTAGGGTGTTTGGTCATCTCATCACCAGAGTAGGTCAGTTCGGGCTGTATCTCGACCATTGCCAGCAGTCTGTTATGGGGGGAGTGGGAGATGCCAGCTGGATCAACAACAGAGAGGGAGAACAAGGAATAGGAGACCATGGTAAATGAAGACCACATGAGAATAGGAAGAAGCAAAGTGCTAGAGAGGCCCACAGAAATCCACATAGTTCTTATATCTTAAATTAATTCAATTCTATTAATCTATGTTTTGCCACATGTTCTATGAATTTACCAGTCTGCTGGCATGTTGCTCCCAGGGTAGCAGACTTAAGTCTCTCTAGACTCCTTTCTCTTTCTTGTCTCTCTCATTGGATTTTCTACCTGCCTCTAAACTGCCTTGACATAGGCCAAAGCAGCTTATTTATTAACCAATGGGAACAACATTATATCCACAACATACAGAAAGGTATCTCCCAACACTTTTCCTTTTCTATATAATCAAAAAGGAAGTTTTTAGCTTTAGTACTGTAAAATTATATATAACAAACAATTATCAAGCAAGAATTTAAGAATTACAGTTCCAATATCTAGTCTATTTGTATTTGCAAAGTTAAAGAAGATACTCTATCATCTAGCCTATATATGTGAATCTATAGTTTCATATCTAATTTATCTTTTATCATAACCAAGGAAAATTATAACTATCTAGTGTGCAATTACATGAAAAACACCAGAAGGATATGATATTATGTAAGTAAACAGGAAGTGCTTTGTAAGCAACTTCCAAAATTCTGGAAATGCCAGATACAGCTAGCTGCCTGAACTGTCACCCAAATTTCCCCTGCAACATTGGGGTATCCATCTTCAGCCCCTAGGCCTAGAGTCTTCCAATTGTTTCTTCCTGTGTCTTGCAGAATTCCTGGCACTCTCCTCTGTGAAGTAGGAACTTGAAAGACCATCTCATCTGGCAAAGTTCAGTTGTCACTTTCCCATGTTTCCTGCATGTCCATTTTATACAACATTCTGTCAAGCAGTCCAGGCAAGAGCAGTTTCTTGCCTAAATGGCCTAATTTGCCATAAAGAAAGCAAATTCCATATGGGGTTTCTTTTGATACCCATCATCTTCTTTGAAGTAAATCAGTGCTGCCAGGAGCAGACATGTCTCATTGTCCAGAAAGCATAAATTTTTAAAACATTTTAAATGACATATTCTGTAAGTCTTTGAAGTGTTTGAAGATTACCTACCTAATTGATCTATATCTATGTATAACTAGAAAACTTAAGTAACATACCTGTGTGATTATCATAGATGACTAATTATTAATCTCCATTTCTTAATTATACATTACAATTTTAAATGAGTTACATAGACATAATTCCTTAAACAAGAGTAGAAATATATATAGTATTACAAAATTAACTTTAAATTTGTATCAATAAACTAAAATCCACAGCAATGTAAAATATTTTAAACAAGTTGTTGCTCTTTAAGAGTAGATTCAATAATATACCTTTTTGCTCTATCACATCTATATCATATCCCCTTTTATTCTTTTAGAAAGAGATTGACTATGACCAATAACAATTTGTAACCAACCCTTAAACAAAGACAAATATTCATTTTCCATTTTCCATTTTTTGGGAAAATGGGCATTGTTCTTTAGACTACTTCCTGCTGATTGGGGTTCTGGTAGTCTTATAGAGACATAAAGAAAACTTTAGGATTATGATCAAGTCCAGAAAGGACTAGTCTATGAGGCTGTATTCTCTAAGCCAGTTGTCTTGAAGCTGTTCTGGATGTTGGATCATCTGGTGATCTTTCAGGGGGTCTTCTTTGATGAAACCATATTAATCTGGAAAGAATCCACAGGTTCTCATCTTCTTTGGAAACAAAAGCAGAACCTCTTTTTCAAAGCAACATATCCTTAGACACAAATTTTGAAGTCTAGATACATTTAAAATACATATGTTGGTTTAACTCAGTAGTCTTTATAATCAAATGTCTTTCTGTAATTAAAAATCCCTAATACAATATAATCCAGACTCTCTGTGTGATTTCCATCTTTACATGGCTTATTTTTATATTCCTTTTACTGTCTCTTTAAAGACTATATTTTTTAAATCTATTTCTTTATATAACTGTCTATCCCCCTTTTCCTCTCTCTTCCAAGACTATGTACATTTTTACATACAATGTAAAATAATATGTAAAGGTTTATTCCATCTGAATCTTTGTCTTTTTTGTATCTACAATCCTTTCTGACCATTGCATACTGCAGTGTGGCTAAGACTGAAGCAGAAGCCCTTGTTGCTGACTCTACCCACTTCAGCTTACCAATATGACAGTGGTACCCAGGAGAGTCATGCTTATCCTGCCAACTCTGGGGCTTATGCTGCCATCAGATAGCATGCAGCTGGCTTATGAATCCCTTTTGTCCATATGAGTAAAGGCTAAATGCATCACACTGTGTGCTATGCAGCTTCTAGACACCTCTGTGCACTGAGGTGGGAATCTGCCATGCTTTGCTCAAGCCGAAATGCTGCAGTGGCTTATAGCCAACATTAGATATGAAGCAGGAATCTGTTTTTGGCTACGTTTTAGAATCTCTTATTAAGTTCTCTCAAGTTTTAAGTGGAAACTTGATCCAACATTACAGGACCTCATCCATCTGTTCCACCCATTGGGTACTTACAGGCCTCAAGCCTCAGCCTCAACCCACCCCTTCCCTGATCAGCTGGAGAAGCCTAGTGTAGCCATTTTACTTCAGCTGCCTGTACCTTCAGCTGCCTGTACCTCTTGCCCAACAAGGCTCCAGCTGATCAGGGAAGGGGTGGGTTTAGGCTGAGGCTTGAGGCCTGTAAGTACCAGAATTGTAGATGGTGACACATAGCCCTGAGCCCCGCCCCAGGCTGACAGGAGGGCTAGTAATCAGTGTGATGGGGAATAGGGACCCTCAGGTGATTGTGGACCTCAGGCCCTGCCTGATGCTAAGTGGAATGGGTGGCAGATATAACATTATTCCATTTTGCATTGCCACCATTTTTATTCATCCACATGTCTGCCAACTATCTTTGCTAGGCTTAGAAAAAAAGAAAAAGAGAATACCACATGATCACATGACTAGGTGACACAGGGCAATCATATGGTCAGGTGCCATCTTGACTAAGGTTAAAGTCAGACAGGTTATATGGCCTCATTGCAATAGGACTCCACCACCATCTTTAATAAGAGCAGCAGGAAGTCATATCCTGTCCATGGCTCAAGCATGAGCTGGGGAAGCATGTACTCACATGGGCACCTGGAGGGGACCTATCCTTTCACCCTCTCTCAGACTCCTGTGTCCCCAGAGGACCTACATTCCTAGATCTACATCTGAGCCACCCCCTCTGATCCTGGTGGGCAGGGCTCCTCCAATGCTGGGTAGGATGGCAACACTGAAGTACTGATAATTTCTAAAAAAGTTTTCCTTGCCTTGTTGAAAATTTAGCTATTTCTAAAAAATATTTTCTGGTATATTCATAACTTTTGTTGATTGGCTTGATCTGTTTGGGAGGCATCCAGGCCGTGGGACTGGGTCCTGTGCTCATTGCATGAGTTGGCTGTTTGAAACCTGGGGCCTATGCAGGGTCGCTTGACTCTGCCTGGGAGGAGGGGACTGGACCTGCCTGGACTGAGTCTACCAGGTTGATCTCAGTCCCTGGGGGAAGCTTTGCCCTGGAGGAGCTGGGAATAGGGGGTGGGCTAGGGGGAAGGTGAGGGGGGCGGGAGGGTGGAGAACAAGGGAATCCGTGGCTGATATGTAGAACTGAACTGTATTGCAAAATAAAAATAAATAAATAAATAAATAAAATAAGAAAAAAAGAAAATGATTGAGGATATAAATACCAGTTACAAAGATAAATTAGGTAATTTAAATGCTTTGGATTACTTTTCCCTTCTATAATATTGTTATATTAAGATTTTAAAAGTTCAGATTTTAGTATTAATAGAGTTCTGATGATGTTTTGGTTACAAGCTCAAGATTTTAAATTTTCTTTAGTTGTCTTCTAAATATAAACTTAAAAGTTACAAATGAGTTCATAAATTTTAACTTCTGTTCCTAGTTTGAACTTGTCTCAACAGGTTTCCACTTGGCTGGCAGATACATCCAAACATCAGTTGTTGACTGCCACCTGTTCCAAATCACCATGAGGTCTGGTCTTACTGAAAGGTGTATGGACAATCCAACTGATATAAGTGCTCCTTGTTTACAGGTGGGTCAAACCAGATGCTTTTGATAAATGCCCTTTACTCAAATTCTCTCCTTACCTTTGACTAGCCATTCAGTCTTGTTCAGTTGTGACTATCCTCACTTCGTTTCTGCTTTAAGCAGCTATAAAAGAGAATACAACCCTCCAATCACCAAATCAGGCTAGGTCAAATGAAAACTCACTCTCATAGGGGACAAAGTGGCTACATACTAGGAAGCTAGGCCCAGAGTTGAAAACTAATAGATTTATTAAAAAAAGTTCTGCAATAAGATAAGACACTTGACTTTGTTTATCCAAAGGAAAGAGGTATTATATGGCCTTAAGAAATTATTATTTCTATATAAATCATTCAAGATTATAACCTGGCTGTATTCAAAGATCAGAACTATAGGGCCTTAAAAATAACAGCACAAGAATGTATATCTAGCCTCCTTGTCTTGGCTAACTTTGTAAAGCTATAACTAATTTGAAAAACTGTATATCCAGATTTATCTTATATATGCTCTCAAAGTTAAGCCTAAATATTTGTCTAATTTTTATGTACCAAACAGATTTTGTTCCACTGGGCCTCAAACACCTTTAGAGATCTGAGAATATGGCATTTATTATAAAAGTTTTTATGGTAGAGGGACATGTCCACTCCTGGCAGCATCCTTTATCTTCTCCAGGAAGACGGTTGACCATAGAAGAACTTACACCTGGTGAATTGCTTCAGGTGTGACAGGACCAGGCACCCAGGAAAAAAGCTGCCTTTCACTGCTGCTGAGAACCTGTGCAGATTTGAATAAATGGAGCAACAGGGATCACTTGGACAGGTAGGTTGTGAAAGAAAAAAATAAGTAGCCATCTTGAGAGATATTCCTTCCCCCTCACATCCTCTAGAGGTATTTGCTGACCAGCAGTTTTAGAACTGACCAGAAGTAGAACTCATGGGAAGATAAGGCTGGAACAATAAATCTATATATTCTGGACTTGGCAAAACAATATATGGGGAGTAATGGACTCAACTGACCAGAAGGTAAACTCATGGGAGAATAGGACTGGAACAATAAATCTGAATGTATCCTGTGTTCAGCAAAAGCAGGACATAGGGAGTAAAAAAATGTCTCTATAGATAACCTGAATTCTGTTAGCCATTAGTAAATCATGCTTATAGTTCAGCCAGTAAATTCAAAGGACTACCTCCCCTCTAGGCCCCCCTCATCCTATCCCAAGATATGTAACACTCTGTTTGTAAACCTTTCCTATATAACCCCTTAAAGTGAGTACTTGGAACCTTCCCAATTTTCACCTGCTATGTCACAGAGGTCTCAGCCTAGGCCATAATAAGCAAAACCTATTATTTTGTATTGGAAGTTGGCCCTTGATAGTCTTGTTTGGGGGCTGAAGCATGGGCATTACAGTTGATCTCCCTAAATTTCAAACTCACAGAAATATCTGTCAGATCTATGGTCTTGGCAGCTTGTTAAAGGCAAATACTTCTTCTGAGTGAAGAGACTTGGGATTGCTGCCTAGGTAGCTGGAAAATTGTCCCACTTCTGCTAATTTACTTGTGCTTACCAAGGTACTAATAGACTTTCTCATTTTAAAGCTCTCCCGACCCCCAAGGCTACAAAGCACCTTGATAGCTCAATAATAAATTTCCTGTTAAAAGTACAGACAGGTGTGCCTCATTCACAGACTTCATTGTGCACAGTAAACCAATTTCAGATTTAACTTTAGAGGTTCAAAGTTTTAGCATTGATGAATGCAGTTTTGTTAAAATGATAGAGCATTGAATATAGACAGTCTTTGGAGTACTTAAATTTCTGTGGACTTTACTGGTCCTAGTCTTTGGAGATAGGTTGGAATTAGAGAGGGTAGGGAAGCCTCCCTCCTCCTTCTTCACTCACTCAAACACTTCCATTTAGAAAATTTCCTGTGCTTGTACATTTAAAGATGTGTTTCATTGGGCTGAAACTAGGCCCTAGAAAATGTTCATAACTTTTAACCCAAAGCCATAGTTTTGCTATGACACCAAGATGTAAACTTCTTCCGGTTATTTCACAGACACATACTAGTCTTTGTAGTGTAGATTCTCTTTTGTAGATTCTCCCCTACTACCAGACTCATGCCAAAGCAAAACCCTCAAAGACCCTCCAGATACACTACCAACCACTGCATCAACCAAAGACACCACCTGGGTGAATACTGGCAAGCTAACTTCACCCACATGTCCACTCATGGAAATTCTGTTATCTGCTAATTCATTGACAGTTTTATAGTATAGATAGGGGCATTTCCAGTTTGAAGAGAAACAGCAGATAGGATGGCTTCTCAGTTCTTGATTTGGTGTGCCATTCCCCCAAGCTCCTGGAATATCACTGATAGTACCACCACTCCAGACTCAAGGGGATATCTGCTTTTTCACCTGGCTCATCCACCCTTGACTCTTCTGTACAAACAAGGTACTTCTCTGTCCTATTATTCCTGGCAGTTGTCACTCTTCCCATGGCTAGTCCTGCCCATGAGGCCAAAATAACAATCTATTTCTTTCCCTAACAACTTGCCTTCTCAGCTCCCCCAAAGGGGTCTCCAGGATGAAAATTAACTGAACGCTTATTCACTAACACCTCCCACTGTGATTAACCCAGACTCCCAACTTGCCCTTCCCCATTTCACCCCCAAATCAGCTGGAAACACTCTCAAAAATTTGATGCCCTCATCCCCCCTCCCACTTGCTATCCTTTTTATAATAATCAAAAATGGAAGAATTATAGGACCTATATATAGGAATTCTATATCCTGATGTCATCTTATGTAATGTCTCCTCTAAGAGCAAACCCCTCCACCTTCTCCTTCCGCTTCTCTCACTCTTTCTGTTCATGAGGCTGATGCACCTCTGCTTTTCTCTTTTTCTCTTTATCTCTCTCTTTCTGTGTCTTTGTCTCTCTCCCTCTTATTGGTGTAATTATTTAGGCCACTCCACGTAGTTAAAAGGAGATTTATTTAATGGCGTAACTTACAAATTAAGGGATAGGTAGGTCGCGGGGTCTGGGGAAGGTGTATCACAGTCCAGCGGTGTTCTCTGGAGCTCTCCTCTGTCTACCTCCACCATCCAGCGTCCTGGAACCAAGAGAGCGTTCGCCGATCCGGATCTCGGGTCCCCAGGCGCCTCCCTTGGCCCCGCCTTGTAGGCGTGACAGTTGCCGAAGTCTCAATGGGGGTTGGAACTTCCAGAACAAAGCTGGAATGGCTACCCACTACACCCTCTTTCTCTCTCTTCCCTCTCCCCTCCCTCTTTAATAATAAAACTTTCCCCATGGATGCCATGGCATCCATGGTGTGAGTAACTTTCCACCATGCACCCTTGGCCACCTCATGAATTATGTGTCTCATTGGCTCAAACCCACCAAGGCCTCTCAAGCACCAATTTAAAACAACCTTCCCAGGTGTTTAAATCTTTGAAGATTATCACAAAGATGCAAATTTGGGAAATTTTATGAGTTAGGGCTAAGTATGAGGAAGTTTCATTATTTGAGAATATGTTGTAGAAGGGTATGTATCAATGTCAGACAGATCATCTCTCTGTATTCGCTAGATAATGTTGAGAGGAGATTTCATATCCACTGTGATTGTTCATCTAGATTGTCAATTTGACAGGATTTGGAATCATCATAGAAACCTATCTTTAATTATTTGTGTTAGGGATTTTGTATAGAAGTTCACCTGAGGTGGAAAAAATGACTCTGAAATTGTCAACATTCCACTGCCTGTTCTTTCAGGATTAAGGAAAGGGAGAAAGGAGAGGATCAGGCCCATTCATTGCTTCCTGATTCCTGACAGTGGTTGTGATGTCATCAGCTACCTCACGTACCTACAGACATTTTTTATTCTCCATTGACTGTTAGTCCAAACAGTTAGATCACATAAATCCATACTTCAGTAGGTTTGGTTATACATTTATTTGGAGTAGTGCCTTGTCTTAAGATGAATATAGAGATGGACATGACTGGAAGAATGACAGAATGAAGAGAAGAAAAATACACAGATTCATGGATGGAAAAGTTGGTATAATATTAACTGGACCCTCTGATAAACAAGCTGCATACACAGGAAACACAGTGTGTTTCCTATATACAGTTGAACAAGGAAGATGAATTATTTACTATAGGTGAACAATAAGGCAGGTGTTACCCAGAGTGAAACAAAGAAATAATAGGTTTATTTAATTTCAGTATGGGATCAGTATTCAGGCCATAAAAATGCAAGGGTAGGTCAATGAGTATATGGATATTTTCTGTACACACTATCAATATGCTCACTAGCTCCAGGACGAATGTCTATGACATTGGCCGTTGGTTTAAGGCATTGTGGCTTCTTCAGATGGCCATGGAAACATGACCACGCCCATATCAAAAACACACATTCTCTCAGGGCTCCATATACTCAGGGTTTCATCTGACCCCACAGTGCATCAAGAAAAGTAAGAAACATGTGGAAAATGTGCACCAGAGGGTCACCAGAGGCTTAAAAGCCAACTGCTAACTGATCATGAACTAAACTTTTCAAGGTGAGAAAAAAATAAAGTCCTGTCAAATGATTTAGCACAATAATGAAAATTTTCCTAAAACAGACACTGTATGTTATGATTTGAATTCAAAATATTCCCTCATCTGCTCAAGCATTTGAATATGTTGTGTCCAATTGGTGATACTTCTTTGTAATGCTGTGAAAATTTTAGAAATCAGATCCTTGCTGGGAGAATTATGTCCCTTTGAGTAGGCTTTGACAGTTTATAATCTTCATCCCATTTCATATTATCTGTCTCTACTTTCTATTTGTGTTCATACATGAACTCCCAGAGACTGTAGCAGCATGCAGAAGGCCTATATCTGTCTGTACCATGTCCTTTACAAATTTGTTGTGGCTTCCTATCAAGTATTTTTTGTGATATGCTTGAGTGGGAAAACAGGCCGGTCTCTGTTTCTAGTACCTTTTTTTAACCCTTCTCTCTCTTTTTTTATTCAATTCCAATATAATAGTTTTTGTTTTATTTTATTATGTTTTATTTATTTTTTAAAATAAGAATCAGATTAAATTCTAAAAAAGTAAGAATATTGTGTTGTAGTTTTTTTTGATACTATAATGTAATTGCATTTTTTAAAACTTTTCTTTTCTCACATGCAGAGATCCCATATCCCCTCTTCTGTAACTTCCAAATTTATGGCCTCTTTTTTTATTTATTGTTGTTTTTCACATACACATATTATACAAACACACACACACACACAAACACACACACAAATATAACATACATATCTAACTAAATAATACATTAATACAACCTACTCACTCTGTGTAATGTCACTGGTATTTATATTTTCAGGGATTATCATTTTGTATTGGAAAACCAAATGACGTTCTCTTCCCTGAGTAAAATAATTGTCCCTTTCTCAGCAATCCTTAGGTTCCTGTTGTCCTTTGGGTAGGGTTGGAGCCTCATGAACTTTCCCCAGTCACATCAGCATATCTGTTGTTTTTCTCCTTCTTGAGCTCATGTTTAGGTAGTTGTATTGGTGAGACTTTCTGTGCCTTTACAGGTAGCTGCTGACATTCCTAAGTGATACAATGCACAGCAAACTCTCTTGTCTTCTGGCTCTTACAAGTTTTCTCTACCCTATTCACCAATGAATTCTTAGCATTAGCCTTAAGTGATGGAATTGTGTTGAAGATGTAAAAGTTGGGTGAGCTCCTCAGTTCTTTCTTTCTTTTTTTGACTGTGTATTTTTAATGGTCTTCATCTGAGGCAAAGAGAAGTTGCCATGATGCAAGGTGAAAAATAGATTTAATTATGAAAATAAGGAAACTATTTAAGATGTTTAAAAACTATGTTGTTTTAGGAAACTGACAGTTGTTGCTTCTGTTTCAAGATCCAAACCTTTACTAGCCTTTGGCAATTCACTATGTTCCAAGACTAGGCAAGATTTCCTTTGTGTTCAGTTGGGTCTTAAGCACAATTACAGAGATAACAACATCATTTTTTAGATCATAGCATGGGATGTGTACATAAGAGCAAAATAATAATAATGACTTGTACAATAGTCATTTAGTAAGAAATGTAGAATAATTTAATAAATGCTTGCTTTCACATAATCATGGCCAAATGGAAATAAATTCTTTTTACTTAGCATAGCATATGTCTTTTTTATAAAATGATGATAAATTCTGAATAAAGTGGCAGTAATAAAATTGAAGGCTGTAACCAACATATGATTTTTATATATGGTTATACACCAATTTAAGAAAAGGTGGTAAATCTGAAGTGACTAGATAAAAGATGTGTACATGTTATATTTGAAGAGAAGTGAGGGGAGTCAGTTAGACTTCAAACACCTGGACATATGATATATTTAATCACACTTGTGTGTAATTTACTCTAAGTTCAATGTTTGAATTGATTGACACTTGATTTTGGGTGATAAAATACTGTTCTAAGTAGTCTATGTCCTAAGTTGGCATGCAACACAATATGAAATAGAGTAGTACATAATTATTTTCATGAGAGTACATTGAATTTTTAAGATTGCATATTCTACAAGCATATAACTACAAATGAAAAAATGATAACTTAGTAAAATACCTTAAGGGCTTCAGAAACCAATTGATATTCATGTGCAAATCTTGTGTGGTGATATTGTGTTCCCCAAAATATTGTATACCCTAATAAACTTATCTGGGGTCAGAGAACAGAACAGCCACTAGATATAGAAGCCAGAAAATGGTGACACACACACACACACACCTTTAATCCTAGCATTCCAGAGGCAGTGATCCCTCTGGATCTATGTGAGTTCAAAGCCATACCAGAAATAGCTAGGCATGGTAACAAGAGCCTTTAATCCTAGGAAGTGATGGTGGGAAGCAAAAAAGTATCTAAGGCATGAGGATGAGGAAATAGATGCTGGATAAGCTTCTAGTCTTTTGAGCAGCAGTTCAGCTGAGATCCATTCTGGATGAGGACTTAGAGGCTTTCAGTCTGACGAAACAGGATCAGCTGAGGAATTTCTAAAGTGAGGTAGCTCTGGCTGGTTCCATCTTTCTGATCCTTCAGGATTCATCCCATACCTGGCTCTGAGTTTGTTTTTATTAATAAGATATTTGCTAGGCGGTGGTGGCGCACGGCCAGGCGGTGGTGGCGCACGCCTTTAATTCCAGCACTCGGGAGGCAGAGCCAGGCAGATCTCTGTGAGTTCGAGGCCAGCCTGGGCTACCAAGTGAGCTCCAGGAGAGGCGCAAAGCTACATAGAGAAACCCTGTCTCAAAAAACCAAAAAAAAAAAAAAAGACATTTAAGATTCTTGCTACAATCTTGTGTATTAAAAATTGAATATACAATAAAATTGATATCTATAAATATATCTCTTGAGTGTTTACCTTAATTGATTAAAGGACAAGATAAAATTATATTGTAATCCACTTTAAATTTTAAAAATATGAGATACCTGCCAAGGGTTTTCCACCCCAGGCTGGGAGTAAAAAAAGAGAAGTCTGCCCAGTGCCATGAAGACTGTGTGAGTGACAAAGATCTATGTGCTTCCCTGGGGCTCTCTGCCTTGGGCCAGGTAGAGACACCACTTACCTGACTGGCACTGTTAAGACCTATTAAGGTGAGCACGTATAGGATAGAACATGGAAGAGAGAGAGAGACAAAATAGTTTATGTCCTGTGGAGAGAGGCAGATCTAAAGAGGTGAAGGCAGTGAGGAGAGGGTTGAGATGGATGGCATGTTTGCCACCTGAGGCCATGGTGATGGCTGAGTGGCCTGGTGCTGTGGGATGTTCTGTATGGCAAATGTGTTGCTGATTAGTCAATAAATAAAACACTGATTGGCCATTGGCTAGGCAGGAAGTGTAGGCGGGACAAGGAGGAGAATAAAGCTGGGAAGTGGAAGGCTGAGTCAGAGAGACACTGCCAGCCTCCACGATGAGAAACAGCATGTGAAGATACCAGTAAGCCACGAGCCACGTGGCAAGGTATAGATTAATGGAAATGGATTAATTTAAGCTGTAAGAACAGTTAGCAAGAAGCCTGCCATGGCCATACAGTTTGTAACCAATATAAGTCTCTGTGTTTACTTGGTCGGGTTTGAGCGGCTGTGGGACTGGCAGGTGAGAGAGATTTGTCCTGACTGTGGGCCAGGCAGGAAAACTCAAGCTACACCCTGGGCTCCTTCCAAAGGCCATATCTGCACCGAGGTCCCTGACTCAGTCATGGTCTGTGTTGATGTCAGAAGCTTCTGTTATCATCAAGGTTGAGATGATGGGTCTGCAAATAGTGTGTGTAGTGGGTAACTATTCCAGCTTTGACCTGGAAGTACTAACCCCAGTGTGGCTTCTGGTAATTATCATGTGTACGTATGTCCTGCCCCTGAGGTAGGGCCAAGATGGGAGACCTTAAGACCCCAAATCTGGATGTGCCTGCTCTCTTGGTTCCTGTTGATCCTGAATGCTGGATGTAGACTGAGCAGAGTTCTCCAGACAACACTGCTGGACTACACTTTACCTTTTCTGGATCCTGCAATTTATCCCTTTACTTATTGTAAGTTACCCCAAAATAAACCTCCCTTTTAACTTTATGGAGTTGCCTTAATAAATCCTCCAATAAGTTGGTCCTCCTCCCCACTTGATACAAACTAGGGAGAAATGACCCTGCCCCTCATCTGCCAAATGGTCACCTGAATGAAACAGGTCCTCCCTTGTCCTGCCCCCACCACCTCTGAAAGGTGGTAGAGTTGGCCCTGAGATAATGAGAACTGGTGAGCTGGCCAAGCACCTCACTGATGACAGCACTCAGTAGAGCAGGACCTGTACCTCATCTGGGCAAAAAATAGAACTGTCCCAGATGGTATAGGTGGGCCTGAGCCCTGGGGGAAGGTGTGAGAGAAGAAACAGCCTCATTCCTTGCTGCTTACTGCATATGATGAGCTTGCTGGTAATGTAGTGGAGAAATCAACCTAGTATGGAGGATGAGGGAGAGCTGGTGGGCTGAACAACCCAACAACCACCAAAGTCCAGAACCAAGGCTATGAGTTGACCCATCACATCTTCCACCCCATCTATGATCTGCTAGAACACTCAAAGGGGGCAGGCAGACCTAAAGTTGTAGGAAAAACATGACATAGGACAATAACAGGATATACCAATGCAGTCCTAATAAAGGCCCAGAACCAATAGTATAGCAGGAACCAGAGGTCTTACTCATACCAATGACTCATTTCAATTAACACTTGGAAGAAAATTGTATGGACTAAAGGGTATACTGTGTGATTCACTTCTGTCACACTAGAGCTTCCATTATGAGATTTTTATTTTCTTTATCTTTTTCTTTAAATTTAATTTTGTTATATCTTAGGGGAGTTGCAAGATCAGAGGTTAGATATAAAAGGATGGAGGATGAGTGGGATTGAGATGCATTCTGTGAAATCCACAGAGAAAGAATAAAAAATTAAATAAATAAAAAATAAATGTACTACTTTCAGCACAGAAAAGAATAGGCATGGAGTTTACAAGAAAATTAAAATGATTTCATGAAAATTAATGATCTACTTTAAATGGTGATATAAATTTTAAACATGGTACAGGGGTGCTCCATACATTCTTAAGCTCAGAACATTGGAGGAAGTAGTTAGATCTCTATGAGTTTAAAATATCATGATCTTCATAGAAGTTTCTAGGCAAATACACATACATAGTGAGGTCCTATACACAAAAAATACAACCTGGATTTCATACATTAAAAATCTGTGGCTCCATTTCAAAGAGAGACTCAAACAATTGTATGAAGAAATAATTACCCATAGAATCTAACCAATACTATAATTCTATAATACACAATTAGAATGCTGTTGTGCAGTATTTAATATTTGTATTTATTTTTTAGCATAGGAAGTAGGTGTAATTTAATCCAGATTTTGAGAATGTTATTTTTTTCTGGAATGGTTTCTTTTCCTCATATAATGAAGTGAGTTTTTATCTGGTCTTAACAAGATAATATAGCACTTTGGGGCAAAGATGAAGCCAAGAAGTGCTGTACTAGAAGCCAAGATAGAGAAGACTTCCATAGCCACCATGACCTTTCCTTTGGTGCTGTGGTAGACAGGGAGGAAGGTGACCCAAACACAGAAGAACACCAGCATGCTGAAGGACAGAAATTTTGCCTCATTGAAAGTGTCAGGCAGATTTCTGGACAAGAAGGCCATGATGTAACTCCCAAGTGCCAAGAAGCAGAGATATCCCAGGACACAATGGAAAGCAATAGCTGAGCCCTTGTTGCATACAATGATGATGTGTCCATATTCTGCATGAGCATCTTGGTCAAGGAAGGGTGGAGAGGTTGCTAGCCAGATTCCACAGAGAACAATTTGGATGAGAGAACAGAAGGGAATGATGAAGTTTGGGGCTCTTGATACTATTAACCACCTCACCACTCTCCCTGGAAAAGTGACCCTGAAGGCAATAATCACAGTAATAGCTTTGGCCAAGACAGTGGCAAGAGCCACAGTGAATGAAACTCCAAATATGGTCTGCTGCAGGATACATGTGATAGTGTTGGGATGACCAATGAAGAGCAAGGGACAGAGGAAACAGATAGTGAGTGTGATGAGCAAGGTGTAACTGAGGGACCGGTTATTTGCCTTCACAATGGGAGTATCTTTGTGCTTTACAAAGACTCCGAGAACCAGAGTTGTGAGTGCAGAGAAGCACAGAGCTATGCTGGTGAAAATCATCCCCAAGGGGTCTTCATGAACTAGAAAACTGACAACTTTCTGGAGACATTGGTTCCTCTCCTTGTTGGCAAAATGATCTTCTGGACACATCACACACTGATCCACATCTGGAAAGAAAAAAATGATTGTGAGTTTATGATAATGTGATCCCTTTTCTCTTAATTGTTTTCCTATTACCTGTTCATTGCTGTTACTTAAGTCACTTTCCTTTTTTTTCTTGAGGCAAAAAAATAAGTATTCTAGTGAAAATTTTCTCATTGTAAAAGCATATATTGTCACATACAGAGAACTATTAAAATAGTTTTAGATCTTCAAAAGGCACATTTCTAAAACTCTATTCTTAAAAATGTTTGAAAATCATCTTGAACAAAAATACACACATTGAGCTATGTGTCATATATTTTATGTCACAGTTTTTTTGTATTTCTTAAAAACTGAATTAATTGCCAGATTTTCAATTTTATGTCATTTAAAATAATTTATATGTGTGTTTTGTGTGTATATATATATATATATATACATATATATAACATAATATATACATATATATATGTATATATATATATATATATGAGACCAAGCACAAATTTACAATCAAATGATCTGTATGAAAGGATGATCTAGGAAGAATAATTATTAGATACAATAAATCAAAGACTTATGTGAGTCCTAAATGTGATTGAAATACAGTTTGGAAAGGATTAAGTTTGATACTTTAAAATGTGTTAAATTGCATTGTGAAATAAAACACATTATTACTTGCAGAAGAAATATGTTTTTTAGTAAACAATATATGCAGTGGATTGCAGACATAAACACTGTATAAATTCCAATGCCTTGTAGCTTGAGTTTTCCTGCCTGGCCCACAGTCAGGACAAATTTCTCTCACCTGCCCTCAGACCCGACCAAGTAAACACAGAGACTTATATTGCTTTCAAACTGTATGGCTGTGGCAGGTTTCTTGCTAATTGTTCTTATAGCTTAAATTAATCCATTTCCATTAATCTATACCTTGCCATGTGGCTCATGGCTTACCAGCATCTTCACATGCTGTTTCTCATCGTGGTGGCTGGCAGTGTCTCTCTGACTCAGCCTTCCACTTCCCAGCTTTATTCTCCTCCTCGTCCCGCCTACACTTCCTGCCTAGCCAATGGCCAATCAGTGTTTATTGACTAATTAGCAACACATTTGCCGTACAGAACATCCCACAGCAATGCCTAGCAGTTGCTATTTCAAAAGGACTGTAATAAACTGTGACATTTTACTTGATAAAAACAAGGAAAAAAGTTTGTCTTTGACTTTTTGCCAGATCTTTCCCCTTTCTTATGTTTACAATTCTTCTTTTAGTTTTTTAAAAAATTATTCTATATGTTTTTCACATCATGTATCTTGATCCCATCTATTCCCCATCCCTGTGCATCTGCCCTTGCCCAAGCACCCCTAAATAGAACAAAATCCAAGAGAAAAAATTAAAAAATATAAAAGGGAAATATTTAAAATTTCTTCATGGAAGCTGCTTTGCAACCCAATAAGCCACATCGTATATTCCTTTGTCCTTACATCTCTAATTGATAGCATTCATTGCAAACAGTCATTGGTCTGGTTTGAGGTCCCTGGTCTCCACTACATGATCAAAGATTTTTACTTAGGTATTGTAGACTACTGTAAGGAAGTCAGAAAGTTCCCTGTAAGCCGACATTTACCTGTCTCATTGGAAATCTCATTGTCTGGACAAGGAATGCAATCATAGCAACAGACAGCCTTGCCCTCCAGGGCAGCTTTTCTGAATCCAGGCCCACAGCTCTCACTACACACAGAATGAGGAATCTGAAAAGAACAAAGAAAAGGTTTTGAAATGCATAGGATTGTATAGGAAACCTGGTTATATAGAGGTTTTTAATAGTGTACAACTAATTTACTTACAATTATATCTATAAATGAATGTGGTTTTGAAAGACTGAGCCAATCAAAAAGGTCCATGTGTCTACAGTTGATCAACAGATTATCACAGTGTTGGATGTTATGGAATCTTAATGAGATAGAGACAAGTATAAGGAAGTTGGTTCATTGGGGATTTGATTTAGAAAGGCAAGGCATCCTTCTAAACTGACCCTCTCTCTAGAATTACTGTTTAGTAGGTTTAGCAACTATTACTTCCACCACAATCATGTGTTTTAATTGTTAAGTTGATGGGACTTTCTTTAAAACATCATGGAAACAAACCTTCACACATTTTTGTGAGGGGTAATATAGAGAAATTTGCCTATGTTGAAAGAACTACTCGAGAAGTAAATATCACCACGTCATTGGCTGATGTTCAGAATGAGTAAAAAGTAGAAAGATGAGAGTAGCAGCATTCATTGCTCCCTAAATGCTGGCTACTAATGTGATGCTGTCATTCACCAAATGCTTCTACAACCTTGTATTTCCAAAGGTAATGAACTGTGCCTTCAAACTGTCATCCAAGAGAAATGTTTCCTTATGTAATTTTAATTACTTGTTCTTTTGTGGTAGCCAGACAAGTAAGCAAAACACACATGAAAATCATGATTTTCTCCTTTTCTAGGGTCACAAGTGGAAAAGGATAATGGTTTAGAGAAGAAACTCTAAGCACAGAATCAAAATAGATCTGTCAAGTGTTTAGAGTCAGTGAATTAATTATGGCAGAGTTACTATGTGGTGGTGTAGCTAGAGTTTACCTGCCTGGCCCACAGTCAGGACAAATCTCTCTACCTGCCAATCCCACAGCTGCTCAGACTCGACCAAGTAAACACAGAGACTTATATTGGTTACAAACTGTATGGCCATGGCAGGCTTCTTGCTAACTGTTCTTGCAACTTAAATTAATCCATTTCTATAAATCTATACCTTGCCACATGGCTCGTGGCTTACCAGCATCTTCACATGCTGTTTCTCATCATGGCAGCTGGCAGTGTCTCTGACTCAGCCTTCCACTTCCCAGCTTTATTCTCCTCCTTGTCCTGTCTATACTTCCTGCCTAGCCACTGGCCAATCAGTGTTTTATTTATTGACCAATCACAGCAACACATTTGCCATACAGAACATCCCACAGCATGGTGGTTTGGATGAAAAATGCCTCTCAGGATCATAGGTATTTAAATTTTAATTTTCCATTGCTGTCATTATTTGAGCAGATGTTGAAAGTGTATTAGGTAAAGATTTGCTGGAAGAATTATAACATTGGATTGGGCTTTAAAACATTAATAAATGTTACCCCAATTCCACTTTTCTTTGGATACTACCTGTGTATGGACAGAGGTAGTATTTAATTTAATCTTAAATCCTTATTTCTCTCTCCATGCTACTTGTTGTCATGCCTCATGCCTATAATGCATTCTCATACTACCAGAACCATAACTGAATATAAACTCTACAAAGCCGTGTTTGGTCATGGTGTTTGATCACACCAACAAACCATAACTATTCTACTTTTTCCAGAATGTAAATCACTAAGCACATACTTTCTCCAACACATTGGGCTGAGAGATACTTTAAGGATTGAGATTACTTCTTAATAGATGTCCCATATTTTTGTCTAGTTGACATAACATTAAAAAAATAAAGTGAAATACTTCAATCTGTCAGAATCAAGGCATGTGAAATCAACCTTGTGTTAGTAGCTTTTTGTTATTTCCTATGTTTGATTTTATAGTGATATGCATTGAGTGAGAAATAAAAGATTATGACAATGAGAAACATATTCTTGTTTTCACTGTAAATTGAAAGCATTGACATAATAGATAACCCACCTCTGAAAATGTTTCTGGCCATTTTATCATCTGCTCATGTAAAGACAACTGTTGATGTTGGATAGCATTTGAGGAAAAAGTTCCTACTTTCACCTTTAGTCCAAGACCTTTTGGAAAATTCCAAAAGTTGAGAATGTCATACTCAACATCTATCTTCTGTTTCCAATCTAAACCCATGATGTGTTCCACATTAATCTTCCTTAGGAAGTGGTGAAGCTGAAAGGGATGAACTGTGTTAAAGTGCATGCAACACATAGAACAGAACTTTTACAGTGTTTCTCTCACTATTTTAATCTCTGATGTAAAATATAACATTAATATATATATATATATATATATATATATATATATATATATATCTATATATATATATCAATGAGTCAATGAGGCAATGGTTGCCTCATTGAGTGGGATTCCATTCTGTCTTTCAATGGGCAGTCACCATCAAGAGAAAACTTAAATCAATCTCAAGTAAGGAATCAGTTACTTTTGAATAAGACAAACTTCAATTTGAAAAATTAGACAAGCCAGGCGGTGGTGGCGCACGCCTTTAATCCCAGCACTTGGGAGGCAGAGGCAGGTGGATCTCTGTGAGTTCGAGGCCAGCCTGGACTACCAAGTGAGATCCAGGAAAGGCACAAAGCTACACAGAGAAACCCTGTCTCGAAAAAGAAAAAAGAAAAAAAAAAAAAAGAAAAATTAGACAAAAACATTTACTTTTGGAGTATATTCAGAATTTCAGTGAGTAAAATGAGGGTCCTGATGACTAAAGGGTGTTTAAAAGCTTTGTTTAGGTGTTAATATAATGTTGAAATGAACTGTGTCATTGCTTTTTTAAGGATCCACTTCTGTAATTACTGTTTGAAGATATATATGGAAGAATTCTGAATTTGTCTCATGAATTTTCTTCCCATGAGGATGATATGAGATTATTTGTGATAGAACCTATATATTGACTAATCAGAATTCAGCCTTGCCACTTGCACCCCATTCCTCAGCAATGGATCTCCATTAATCTGTGGGAATCTGAAAATTATATATTCTGCATTGCTTTTTAATAAAATATACTGAAAACAACAATAATTAATTAATTGGTCCCTTAGTTAATTCTCAAACTGTTACAAGGTGATGTTCCAGTATAATGAAAGGCATATTACCTGCCATGGGAAAAACACAATTGTCTTCCCATTTTCATTTGGCTGTAATTGCACTTGCTGAAGACTTATCTCATGGAGACTGTGGGCCACAGCATGCACAGCTTTGTATATGTTGTAACTCTCTTCACTCATGTCCATGTTAAAAATATGCCTAGGCAAGAATTCCAATGAAGCGTTGGGTTGGCAGTTCTCTAAAAGTTGACAATCAAGCTCAGAAAATGGGCATTTGAAGAACAAAAACCACAATTTAGGAAGGTAATTGTCTTCTGGGTATTTATATGGATTAAAGGTTCTAACAAAATTGGTAAACTCAACCATCTTCTCATGGTGGTGTTCAAAAATGAGACTGCCATGGAAAGAGTCTATCATGAAATAATCAGCGTGATTGGTAACATCCCATTGAGAGTTTGTAACCCAGACTTTCTGTGTCAAAAACTGTTGCCCTAGATTTCGCATTAAACCTTGTAGAGAATCAATATCACCATAAATAATTATGACATTGGCCAATGATTCCTGGATCTTCCCTAGACTTTTCCAAAATTTGTTGGAAAATGAAGTCCAGGTGCCTGGGATCATTTCTGCAAAAGCTATGCATACTGTACTACTCTCCATCTTTTTACTTAAATCTGATAGAATATGTGTTCCTCTGTGGTCATCTGGGAGTAGTAGACCAACCCAGGTCCAGTGGAAATGAAGCATCAAAGAGACAATGGCAAGTGACAGAAATGTGTCTTTGGGGGCCATCTGGTAGACAGAAGAAAACTGAACATGGTCACTCAAGATAGTATCAAAAGGCCCAAAAGTAAGCTGAAGAGAAAACAAAATAGAAAACAAGGGAAAGAACATTGGCATCAAATATATTCTCAATCAAAAGCAATAAGTGGTCAGTTTGAAGTTATGTTCATTCTTATTTTAAAGACAAATCTCTCTGACCAAGTTTTCCAGAAAATTACTGCCACAGCTTCCACTTTCAATAACACATTTTGTCTGGTCTATCATCTTCTTCCTTTCTGTTCTAAGCAATATAAATGTGGGTCTATCACAAAGTGTCTGGACATGTGCATTTTATAGATGCATTATCCAAATGTCCCTTTTTTCTCCTTTGAAGTCACTTGAAATGTCATTGGCAGAGATATAGTTTTCTTTTTCTACACTATAACTTACCTGTGGGAATTTGTAGAGTTGCAGGAGTGTCCCTATGTGGGCAGATGTTTTCCATGATGTTCCTGTTATCACAGCAGCTGCCTTGTTCTCCTTTGCACAATTGTAATTAGAGAGGGGATAGCTCAGTCCTGTGAGCCAAATACCGGCATTCATAAGAATCTGTAGTTCATTGTATGGGAGATTATAGAAATCAAACCCCAGTGATATGTTTGATAGAAGGTATGGATTTCTGTTGATTTCTTCAACAGCAAAAATTAGAGCCAGAAGAAATTCATAGTTCCTAAAATAATACCTGCATACATAACATAAAAATACACAAAAGTTCATAGACTATACACATCTACAGATTTACTTTAATATATTTTGTAGTGAAAATATTAGTATTTCCCTAAAATCCATACTCAATATATTTCTTCAGGTGACTAGAATTCTGATGAGCATAATATGCTGTTTGTATGAAATAAGTATGCCTCAATTTTGACAGTTCCAAGAGAGCTCTGTTTATATCTTCTTTTATTTTAGATACATTAACAGTTCTCTGTGGATATGAACAAAGATACAAAATAACACATATCCTGGTTTATTGATTTTGGTCTTTCTGATTCTCTAATTATAATAAGCTGATATGCTTTGATTAAGGCATACAATTTTCTAAGAAAATATCCTAATCATTAGGTATAATGTTAATGTAAACCTTCTAGATAAACAGTTGTTATTTCTTTGAAAATATTGTTTTTGTTTTATTTTATAGTATTTATGTGTCAATTATATGCATATATGTCTCACTGTCTGTGAAAATAGAGGAATTTTAAATGTTACATTTTCAAGACAAAGAATAATGTCAAGGATCAGTCATAGCTTTCCAAGTTCTATTAACAGGCTCTCTTTAGAGTTCTCACTCTGTGTGCCTGATTGTCTCCATTAAATATTTCCATGGCTTCTTGTGTATTTTTCCCCATTACAATATATGATTACCGGATCACTTATGTACACTCATGTAGTTTCTCAGAATCTGAACTCAGGTAATCTCATTTATGTCTGATGCCTTTTTCTTTCTGAGAAATTCTTTTTCTTAATCAAAGTTTGCAATTCAGAAAAGATTGCTCTAAGAAACAAACAGACCGGTGACAGGCATTGGAAATTCCATTTTAGTTGGTGGTTAGGGGGATAAAGAGACCTCACCACAAAATAGAGGCTACTGCCACTGCTCTTAGTTGTTTCCATAAAAAGAAGATAATGTCCAGTTGCTAAAGACAAAACAAACTTCAGAATCAGGTTGTGCATTGGCACAGCCATATCTGAATGGAATGGCAGAAGTCATAAAGCCAGCACAGCTACTTGTCAAAGATCCAGCAAAGCTGAGCCACATGATAGCTGTCATGCCACCTTTGGTTTTCATCTCTACCTGTTGCAAACTTGGGGCACTTTTAATGTTTGTACAATTTGGGGATATTGGATTGATAGAAAATTCCCTATAAATTCCTTATGCTGCTTCTATGCTTCCCCAGGAAAGTCCTGAACACAACTCTTAGGGAGATATCCTAATCTACTTAAAGGCCTTCCTTATGCCTTGGAGGTTGTAACACATAAAGAAGCCAGAGGTCGCTTCATGTGGCTATGAGACATTCTTGAAACATCTGTCCCTGTACTTACACTGAAACAAGATATTCAAACAAAGTAAATTCAAAAAGGTCAACAAGATCTGGTGAGCTAGAGGAGTTGGCCACAGCTCAGATTACAAGCCTCTTCCCACTCTACACTCAGACAATTATGTGGCATACAACTCTGCCCCACATGGAGACAAATTGATGAGCAAAGTACAGAGTGGAAAAATGATAAAAGTATAAGAAGTCAGGACCTCCCTTTCTTAAAATTTAGAGCCACTATAATGCCAAGGAAAAACAGAATGCCAAATTCTGTAAAGATATAAAATATAAACATTGTATTATGAAGAGATTTGAATAAAAGCTACAGCAGCTTTAGCCTGAGGATTTTCCCTGGGCACTCTGACCACCAAAAGTTAGTAATACACTGCCTGAGACATGGCAAAATGCCCAGGGTGGTTGAAGATTTTTGTTTTGGTCTAGTGCACTTGAAGCAACCAAAGCTACCAGCCAGAGAACAGGCTGTCATGTGCCTCTAGATTCTTAAAAATTGGGTTATAAGGTTAATGAGTAAGAATGATAAATCTGTTTATTAATGATGTAAAAATCTGAGGAAAAATGATTGGAAATGATAACTCTGTTTTGTCATAGTTCATTAATGATGACTAAAAGATAAGCAAAAAGAAGTGAAACACATGTCCAAAAAAATGATATGATCTATGTTTTGGAATATCATGAATATATCTCTATTTACTAAATTCTACATAAATAAAGCCTATGAGAGATACAGGTTGTCAGAGTAGGACAAGCCATACCAAGATGTGCTTCCTCTCTGTCCTTCTCCCCTAAAACAAAATAAAGAAGTGCCCCATGTCTGATTCCTCTGTCACCGCTTTTGCATCCACCTATCTTCAAAACCTGCCCTCATCCGGAGCTGGACTCCGGCAGTGCATGAATCAATCTCTATTTGACATTGAACCTCCTCACAGAGGAGTAGCTCTCATAGTTACAGAAAGAGTCATGCAAGATTCCTATGAAGAAAATCAAGCAGGAGACTTATCTAGTCACAAGGCAAAAGAACCACTACTTGAGAAACATGGATGAGATATTCTGATAGGTAGAATTATGTCATTGATGATCTGGAATAAACTACAGTTGCCTAATTGGACTTAAAAGCTCTAGTTAAGAAGAAATCCATGCTTGGCACTTTGTATTTAGTCAGCTACCTGTGACTGGCAAGGCTATTAAGTCTAAAGTAGAATCAACCTCTGACACTTTTATGAATCAGTATAACCTATAACTGCATTTCAAATACTTATAACTATATCCACATATGAATATTATCCTTACCTTGTATTAAGCAAGCTACTTTGTGCAGCCTATACAGACCATTACAGGCTGCCATAACTGGGTACAATTGCAGAGATTAACAAACCATGAGATGTCTGCTTCATATTAATGCATTTACAATATAACCCCTATACCTAAGGATCAAAGAACGTTTTGGAAGAAGAGGCATGTAAGTTGAATCTTAAAAGGTCTTATTAATAAAAACCTCAGGAATGAGCTATTAGGGTAAATTCTGAAAGATCAGAGAGACAGAACAAGCCACAGCTAAATTCACCTGAACAATTCCTCATCTGATTCTGTTTCCACAAGTCTTCATAATTAAAGCTTCTGAGTCCTCACCCAAATGGATCTCAGCTAAATTACTGCTAAAAGACTAAGCTTAAAAGCCTCTAGTTTCTGGTCCTCACTCCTCATATAACTTTCTGCTCTTTGCCATCACCTCCTGGGATTAAAAAGCTGTGTCACCATGCCTGACTGTTTCCAGTGTGGCCTTGAACTCACAGAGATCAAGGTGGATCTCTGCCCCTGGAATGATAGGATTAAAGGTGTGTGCTACCACTACCTAAACTCTATGTTTAATAGAGTGGCTGTTATGTTTTCTGAACCCCTGATAGTTTTTTTGAAGTGCATAATAATATCAACCACAGAGGAATAAGATTGTTAACAGACATAGGACCAGAACATCTCCATTAATATAGTGTATTTAAAATGAAAACAGAGGACATGAAGTGCTGTGTGTGTGTGTGTGTTTGTGTGTGTGTGTGTGTGTGTGTGTGTGTGTGTGTGTGTGTGTAGGTTCAAATAGCTGGGGAGATTTTGAGATTAGTATGATTGAGATATGTTATTTGGAACTCACTAAAAATTAATAAAATATTATTTACAATGTTGTATTTTGTAAATTATTCCCTGATTTAATAACAAAATAGTTCATACTAAGAAACATTTATGATTTCATAGAGAAAAATATTATTTTTTTTATGCTGGACATGTTCACCAAGAAGGGGAATTGTACTTTAAACACATGTAAAAATAATAGAGACTGGGTATGTTTGTGTGTAGAGTTACAAAACAGAGTCTTGGCCTTGTAGTCACATCATTTATTTTCTCCTTTGACAATTTGCATAACTGATAATATACAATATAGTCAGCAGGCTGATAATGGTAGCAGAATTTACAGACACATCAGTAGGAAAAGTTAAAAATCTCAGAACGTTTGTATGGTTTTTGAAATAATTCTAGCATCATATAATTTCCATTGCAAATTATAGGAGATATCATTGTTTGCTTATTTGATTATAATAAATGCAAAAATAACATTGTATATTCATTATTTTGTTATTCGGGTCAGAGAAAAATCAATCCACAAAAGTTTGAATTGTTACTAGAGGTAAATGCCATAATGGTTTATTCCTGTAACTTACAGATTGAGATAAATGGTTAACAAAAAGTCCCCACAGCATTGACAATGCAAGTGTCAGCATTCACCTCAAGGAGACCTCCCAAACACCCTTACATCAGGGAGGCTGCTATATATCTTATGGGTTGTCTTCTCTGTGAAACACACTTAGAAAAAAGAGAGGTAGAAAATCAGATTCAAGAGGAGGAATGGGGTAGATGGGAGTCAGGGAAGAAGGAACAGGAGAGGTGGAAGGGGAAACTGTGGTCAATATGTAAAGTAAATGAAAAATGTTAATTGAATAAAATAAAATTTAAAAAAGAAAAAAAATAAGATCCAAGTGCCAAATAAAATACAAGTTGGAGATGAATAAAATTCAGTGGCTACAACAGGACAGACAACAAAGATATGGGTCTCAAGTAAATAAATTCAGGACAAATATTCTTCAACAAAAAATTCAGTGAACATTCAAGAATTACTTTCACCATTTTCAGAGAAAAATGGGAAATCTCACAGGACAGCCATCCATTGAAAGAAAAATTCCACTAGGCCACAGGCAATTACAGAGCAAAATGCTCAGAATCAAGATACAATTATGAGTTAGACCCCTTTTCACTGCTAATACACAGAAGAGAAGATGTGAACAAGGAAACCAGGATGGTTTTATCTATATTAGAAATGTTCTAGAAAATTGGAAATGGCACATTTTATACTTTTCCCATTCCTAAAATGCATATAGTACACATTTGTTTAAGTGTGTATGTCCTTATGTTTATCTATTTGTGATTCTCAAAAGAAAAAAAAAAGCTTTAGTAATTACCAGAAGACATAGGCTAATAAATTTTTAGTCAAAGTGAGTTTTCATGTGATTTCTAACATTAAATATGGAATTCAAAATCTTTAAAACAAGCATTATATTGTAACATTTATCAAGGAAATGTTTTGGCTTTTAGTACTTAATAATATTCATACATACATATATCTATAGTAAAAAATATAAAAATACTAAATTTTGAGGGATATTTTATTATACTTAGGATACAGCAATCAAGCCATGATGAAAGATAAAAGCCATGGTAAGTAAGGTAATAAGTGAGAAGGAAGGCAGAAGATTTTATAGTTGCAGTATATATTTGTGTAGTCTATCCTATATGAAAACCATGCATTTAGGAAATGTATTCCATAAGATAAGGCTGATAATTATTTTGCAATAAAAATACTGTTTTCCTATCATGAATTTGGTTTGGAATTAAAACCTAATGTTACAATTACAGCTGTGACTTCTTAAAATATGATAATTACATAACAATATATTTTATATGTTAAAAGTGAGGAAGCACAATTGAGAAGAGAGAACATAAGACCTCTTTGCAAACATATGTGTATGTCCAAGTAGGCTGTACACAGAACTTCTACATTCTCTCTGTTCCCTCAGACAAAACCTACAGGCTGTTCCCTACTACTGCAACACAATACCAGCTGTAGCCTGTCCCTTTACCCCCTGTCCCCATATCATAGGTATTTTCCAGACCTCAATTCACATGGACGGCCCTTTCCCAACTGCTGGTCATGCCTTCCAGAAACCAGGTAAATTCCCTGTGGAAAATTTAGTCTTTCTCTATTTCCTCAGACTGAATCCTCATTTTCATCCCTTCCCACCTGCAGCCTCCTGTTTTCCCTACTCATAGATGCTGTGGATCTCAGAGACCATCCCCACTATACATATTCATCCCTAGCCTCCAACAACAGGAAGCACTCTCCACAAATTCACAAGTGAGCAGGCAAGTAAAACAGGTATCACACACCCAACACACCCTCTGAAGATCCACAGAGCAAACAGAAAACAATAAAAAATATAACAACTCAAATAAGACAAACACAGAAATCAACACCTCTAACTATAATCTCCCCAACCCCAGATAAATAAACACCAGCATAAAAATACAATAAATAACAGCCAGGGAAATATGTTTCCACAAGAACCCAGTTATCATGCTTCAACAGATCCTAAATATTTTGACATATTTGATGTATAAGACAAAGACCTTAAGACCAATTATATAAAGATGATAGAGGTCTTTAAAGAGGAAATGAGTAAATCTCTTTCCAAAAAAAAAAAAAAACAAGAAAAACACAAACAATTGGAGGAATCCATAAATTCCTTAAAGAAAGCCAAGAAAAAAACAGTTGAAGGAAACAAATAAAATTGTTCCAGACCTGAAAATGGGAGTAGAATCAATAAACAAAACCAACACTGAGGGAAACATGCATATAAAAATTTTGGAAAGAAAACAAGAAATATAAAGACAAGCTCCACCAACAGAATGTAAGAGATAAAAGGGTAAACCTTAGGCATTGAAGATACAATAGAAGAAATAGATATATCAGTCAAAGAAAAATGTTACATCTAGAAAAAGTTCCTGATACAAAACATCCAGGTAATCTGGGACAGTATAAAAAGGCTAAACCTAAGCAACGTAAGAGTAGAGGAAGGAGAAGAATCCCAGTTGAAAGGCAGAGAAAATATATTTAACAAAATCATAGAAGAAAATTTTGCTAACCTATGGAAAAAGAAGCCTACAAAAGTAAAGAAGCTTAGAGAATATCAATTAGATTGGATCAGAAAAGAAAGTCCTCTGTGACATAATAATCAAAATACAACACATACAGATCAAAGAAAGACTATTAAAATGTTCAAGGGAAAAAGACAAAGGAACACAAGGGACACTTATTAGAATTAGAGCTGACTTCTCAATGAGAACTTTAAAAGATAGAAGAATTTGGTCAGATGTCTTGCAGACCCCAAGAGACTACAGATGCCAGCCCGGACTACTAAACCAAGCAAAAATTTCAGTAATCATTCATAGAAAATATGTTATTCCCTTAATAAAAATAAATTTAATATATCTATATCTATATATCTACAGATCCCATCATATGGAATGTGCTAGAAGGAATACTCCAACCAAAGTATATCCAAGAAAAACATGAAATAAATAATCTCACACTAGAAAAACAAAACAAAAAAGGAAGCTCCAAACACACACATGCAAACATGCATGCACACACACACACACACACACACACACACACACACACACACACATCCCACCAACATCAAAACCAACAGCAAAATAATAGGAATTAATAATCATTGGTCTTTATTATCTCTCAATGTCAATAGTCTCAATTCCCCAAAAGAAATACACAGAATAACATATAATACAATGAATCACTGGAATAAATGGTTGGTTCTTTGAGGAAATCAACAAGGTAGACAAACCCTTACACAAACTAAAAAGGAGAGAAAGAATATACAAATTAACAAATTCAGAAACAAAAAGTGGTCTATAACAGACACTGAGAAAATCCAAAGAACCATAAAGACATAGCTTAAAAACATGTACTCCACTAAAATTGGAAAAACTGGAAAAAAAAAAAACTAAAAAAAAGGACAATTTTCTTGACAGGTGACCTAGGTGTCATTTATCAAAGTTAAATAAAGATCAGATTAACAATTTAAATAGACATATAACTGTTAAGGAAACAGAAGCAGTATTAAAAGCCACCTCCCAGCTGGGTGGTGGTGGCACATGGCTTTAATCCTAGCACTTGGGAGGAAGAGGCAGGCAGATCTCTGTGATTCTGAGGCCAGCCTGGTCTACAAAGTGAGTTCCAGTATAGCCAGGACTGTTTCACAAACAAACCCTGTCTCAAAAAACCAAAAATAAATAAATAAATAAAATAAAGCCACTCCCTGAAATATATATGATTTTACCATGGGATTATACCAGCTTTACAAAGAAAACCTAATAACAGCACTCCTCAAATTATTTCACAAAATAGAAACAAAAAGAAAATTGTCAAATTCATTTTATGAAGCCACAGTCACCCTGATACCAAATCCATACAAAGATTTAAAAAAGAAAGAGAATACAGACCAATTTCT
The DNA here is from genome assembly GCF_949786415.1 of Peromyscus eremicus. Taxonomy (NCBI): domain Eukaryota; kingdom Metazoa; phylum Chordata; class Mammalia; order Rodentia; family Cricetidae; genus Peromyscus; species Peromyscus eremicus. Next base: position 192,606,422 of record NC_081416.1, on the reverse strand, counting down.
GTCATGAATATTGATGCAAAAGAACAAGCTGAATCCAAGAACACATGAAAAAGATCATCTGCCATGATCAAGTAGGCTTGATCCTAGAGATGCAGGGATGGTTCAACATACAAAAATCAGTCAATGTAATCCACCATATAAACAAACTGAAAGAAAAAAGACACATGGCCATCTATCTCATTAGATGCTGAAAAAACATTTACCAAAATCCAACACCATGTCATAATGAAAATCTTGGAAAGATCAGGGATACAAGGAACATACACCTAAACATAAGAAAAGCAATTTACAACAAGTTGCAAACATAAAATTAAATTAAGAGAAACTCAATTGAATTCCACTAAAATGAAGAACAAGACAAGTCTGCCATCTCTTTCCATTTTTTTCAGTAGAGTAGTTCAAGTTTTATCAGGAGCACTAAGACAACTGAAAGAGATTGAGGAAGTAAAACTTGGACAGAAAGAAATCAATGTGTCAATATTTGTAGATGATATGACAATATACACAAGTGACCTTAAAAAAATTCATCAGGAAACACCTACAACTGATAAACATCTTCATCAAAGTAGCTAGATAAAAGCTTAACTAAAAAAAAAATCAGTAGCCTTCATAAAATCAAATTAGCAAAACAATTGAGAAAGAAATCAGGGAAACAACACCCTTTGCAATAACAAGTAACATAAACTGAGAGTAACTTAAACCAAGTAAGCTGAAGAACTGCATGATGAAATCTTCCAGCCTTTGAGGAAAGAAATTGAAGAAGATATCAGAAGATGGACAGAACTCCCATGGTCATGGATCAGTAGGACTAACATAATTAACATGGCCATCTTACCAAAAGCAATATATGGATTCAATATAATGCCCATCAATATTCCAACACAATTATTTTGGTAGAACAGTAATCAACTTCATATGGAAAAACAAAAATGCCCAGAATAGCTAAATCAAACCTGAAAAATAAAATAAAAAAAAAAACAATGCTGGAGGTATCCACATCCCTGATTTCGAATTGCACTACAGAAGTACAGTAATAAAAAAAACCCTGAATGATATTGACATAAACAAATACATGTCCATCAATCAAAATTAATTGAACACCCCAAAATAAATCCACACACTCACATACTTCTGATCTTTGATAAAGAAAAAAATGCATAGTAGAATAAAGAAGTCATCTTCAACAAATGGTGCAAGTCAAAATGGATGTCTGAATGGAAATAGTTCCATATTTATCACCCTGAACAAAACTGAACTTCAAATTGATAAAAGACCTCAACATATTACCAAACACAATTAACTTAATAAAAGAGAAAATGGGGAATAACCTTGAATGCATTGGCACAGAGACAACTTTTTGAACAGAACACCAATAGTGAAGGCACTATGACCAATAATTAAGAAAAGGGACTTCATGAAACTTATAAGCTTCTGTAAGGCAAAGGACAAGATCAATATAACAAAACAGCAGACTACAGAATGGGAAAATATTTTTATCAATTCCACATCCCATAGCAGTCTTAAATTCAAAATACACAAAGAACTCAAGAAACTAGGCATAAAAAAAACCCAAATAATTCAATGAAAGGATGGGCCACAGATCTGAACAGAGAATTCTCAATAGAAGAATTTCAAAATGCCAAGAAACACTCGAAATGTTCAACATTCTTAGCCATCAGCAAAATGCAAATCAAAACAACTCTGATATTCCATTTTATACCTGTCAGAATGGTTAAGATGAAAAAACAAAAAACAAAAACAGAAGTGACAGCTCATGTTGGAGAGGATAAAGAGCAAGGGGAACACTCCACTATTGCTGGTGGGAGCACAAACTTGTATAACTACTATGGAATTCAATATGGCAGTTCCCAAGAAAATTGGGAATTGATCTACCTCAAGACTTAGCTATAGCATTATTGGGCATATACACAATGGACTGCCCCCATTCTACCACAATTACACTTGCTCAACTATGTTAATTTTGTCTCCATTCTTATTAGCCAGAAACTGGAAACAACTAGATATCCCTCAACCACAGAGAGTATGAAGAAAATATGGTATATTTACACAATGGACTATTACTTAGTTGTTTATAAATAGGATATTATAAAATTTGCAGACAAATGAATGAAACTAGAAAAAAATCATCCTGAGTCAGGTAGCCCAGACCTAGAAAGACAAGTATGGTATGTATTCGCTTATAAGTGGTTATTAGTTGTTGAGTAAATAATAGTGAAGCTATAATCCATAGACTCATAAGGGTTAGATAAAGAGGAGGTTTCTAAGGGAGGAATGCATGGATCTCCCTGGAAAGGGGAAATAGAATAAGTTCTGAGACTCGATTGGGACAGGTAGATATAGGAGCAGGAGGAATCTGGTTGGGGTGAAGGAATGTAGAGAATAAGTGCAGGGAAATACAAATAGAATTAGGGGTCATTTAGGGAAATTCTTTGGAAATTTAGTACTGTGGAAACTTCCTGGAGGAGGACCCTAGTGAACATGCTACTAATAAAGGATGTAGAGTATGAACTAGCCATCTTCTGTAGCCAGGCAAAACTTCCAGTAATGGGCCATCGTGCATTTGATTGTTGTTGGCCAAAATGGTTCTTTGGTGATACCCAAACAACCCAGCTGATGCTAGGAAAGAGGACCACCCTCCAAAACTATCAGAATGGCCTAATTGTGTAGGACAACATTCACAGATCTGACACAACATAGAACAGTCAAGCTGTTACCTGCATGGAACTTTCACCTCGCTTTTCTAGTCTCTTTGGTGAGGAAAGATGCTCTGAAGTCTACCTAAAGAGAAACATAAACGACAACCAAGCCACAAAATTTTTGACCTAAAATCTGTCCTGACTGCAAGATGTGCTTTGAAAATTGTGGAGCAGTACTCATGTATCTTGTAGGAGTGAACAACCACTGTCTAGTATTTGAAGTACTTACTTCAAGAGGGAGCTCATGACCAGTGCTGCCTGGATGGCCAGGAACCTGAAACTGAATTGCCCAGAGCCTTGGATAGAACCAAACAGTACTGTAAAAAATCAATGAAATTATTCTGAGATACTCATAGATCAGTTCCTTGTCCAGTTGTCATGAGTGAGGCTTCATCTGACAGCAGATGGAAGTAGGTGCATAGTCCCACAGCAAGACACTACGTGAGAAATTTAAATTGGAGGTCTCCATCAAATCCCTCTTCTCAAAGATCAGGAAATTCCATTGAAAAGGAGATAGGAATATTGGTAGAGTCAGATAGCATGAGGGAAATCAGGATAATATGGGCCACTGAATCTATTAAGCAGGGCTCATAAGGGGTCATAGAGACTGAAGCTACAAGCACGGGGCCTGCATGGGTTGGCACCAGGTCCTCTGCTTGTATGTTATGGCTGTCAGGTTTGTGTTTTTATTCTGGGATTTAACAGTGGGAGAAATTGTCTCTGACTCTTTTGCCTGTACTTGGGAGTCTTTTATTCCTACTGGGTTGCCTGGTCCAGCCTTCATAGGAGGATATTTTCTTTTTCTTGTTGTGTTTTGCCATGTTTGGTTGTTGTCTCTTGGAGGCCTACTCCTTTTTGAAGGGAAAATGTGTTAGAGTGGATTTGGGATAGAGGAGGTGGGGAATAGCTGATAGGAATGGAGGGAGCTGGAAATGTGGTTGGGATGTATTGTCCATGAGAAGAATCCATTTTCAATTTAAAAGCTATTTAAATGCAACAGTAAATTTCCCCCTACACCTTAGACTGGTGAGTAATGTGGTCATTTACTGAATGTGGGAAGTTTTTTCTTACTTAAAATTAAGGAGCTCTTGGGCTGCTGAGCCCTCACTCAGGTTTTAGAATGGTATGTTTATTAAGTCAATGGATACATTTAGGGGATTGAGATTTAGATGTACCAAGAACAATTATGGGTTGCAGAGGACATGATGAAGAATGAAACATGGGGTACTGGTTTAGCACCTAGTGTACTGACAGATTAAACAAAAAATAGGTCAATAAAAATACCCACTTTCATGAAATATATGGTTACCCTTAAAAATGAAGCACTATGAAAACATTCACAGACTCATAGAAATGCCGATTTTCTTATATCTTATATTGGGTATGTAAAAATAAGTGTTTTCTGGTGGGCTGCATCGGAATGCCTCCTACTTTGATGTTTTTAATGAATTACGGATTTTCAAATTCCTAAATACTGCTTCTAGGAATCCAAGAAAGGTTAAATAAAATTGTCATGACACTTTTAAATAAGAAAGACTACATATATATAATTCCCCGCACTAAAATAATGAATGTATTCAGAATCATGAAAGAAGGCTTTTAGATTTGAAGAACAAACATTTGTGTGCTCTACCCTGTATGAAAAAAGGAAACAACACGAGATGCTCATGGTAACCTTTTATAATCATGATAGGATTCTCCCATCACAAATTTAGTTTGATTTTGTTTCTAACTTAATAAGAAACAGCCCTATGTGGCCACCATCCAAGTCAGTGTTTCCATAAAACAAATATATGAAAATGAGAATAAATCTTGTTAGAAATACATGAATCAAATAGTTAAATCATAAATATAACTGATATTTAAAGATTAGAAGACAATGGATGTAATACTACACTCCTACACTGGCAGAGATTTTTTGACAGCAAACAAGTAGCCCAACTTCTAAATCTGATATCACTGATCCTGAATCAGTGACGTCTAACATAGGCAGGTCTTGACACTCTAGCATCACCTCCGACACTCGAGACACAGTTTTCAGTGGCATCAACTTTTCTCACAGTAGCACATCTAGCTTTCTAGAATTCCCTTAAGTACTGTATCAACCTTTGAGAAAACCAGCCTTTCTGTGAAGACATAACATGGATAACATGCAAAACCTTGTGGCAGTAAAAACATGGCAAATCAGATCACAAGATTAAAAATATAAATTTTGGAAACAAAAATCAATAAAAATTTTCTTACATCCCCTTACTATCTTATGAAGGAAAAAGAAGTGAACAGGAACATACCTTAAAATAGATTTAAGTATAGAACACAGGGTGTCATGATGATAAACATATGGAAAATGGAAGTTTGAATCCATACATCACCTCAGTCATAAAGAAATTATGAATTCAAAAAAGAATACTTAAACGATGACACTTACTGTAGATGGAAGTCTGAGAAATAGTGTACTAGAGATGCATGTGGAATTTTGTTGATTGTGTAGAAAATATGAATAGGGAAAAATACACCAATCACCACTTCTCCTTCATGGTGAAAATCGTCTTCGATTTTAAAATAGCATTCAGAGCTGCTATAGGCACATGCAAAATTGGAAATCAGGAGAAGCTCAAGGATAAATGTCCATGAGGACATTCTACTAACAAGTGTGTCTGCCAAGCTCTAAGTAAGGTAGATGCAGATAGTAAGGAATCCAGGAGATATATAATCAATTCATATGTTTGTGAGTATATGTACTTCTAACCTTGTTGATGAGTGAGGCTGTCACACTAAGCAATACAAACTTTTTCTGTTGCCTCCTTTCCCTCTGCCACTGAGAATTCAGGAATCTTTTCTTCTTCCCTTAGGCTCTGCATCTGGGGCCCTGTATTTAGGTGAAAAACAAGTTGGAAAATATGTTTGTGAATCTTCTCTAGCCATAGGCATCACAGCTTCAGCCAAGTTGATGGACAAGATCTCAGGGATGACATCCTCTTAGGATAATTTGGTCACAAGTATGAAGCAAGAAACTTTTCCCATGTGACCAGCTGAGGCTGTGGCAAACATGCCATGTCAGAGTTTGCTGTGCTAGTGAAAAAAAAGAGAGAAAAGAGAGAGGGTAAAAAAGGCCCATGCAGCATAAAGCATATAAAATAAGGAGACCATCATGCTTTCCAAATCAAAGTTAACCAGTGGATGTATTCCTGACATAATGAGTCTAGGAATCCCAGGATTTCATTTTATAGTGTGTCAATATCTATAGACCACACACAACACAATCAGCTTATTTCTCAATTTTGGAACATCAATGGCCCTTCTGAATTCCTTAGTTCTAATTGTTCCACATAATTTTAGTGCAGAAATTAAGACTGTTTTCATTATGAGCTTCCTCATTATAGAAGGTATAGAAGTTCTCGTGCTCACAGATAAACATTAGAGGAGACAGAAATGTTAAGCACAGGGGGTTTTCCTTTCAAAAGGAGAAATATAGAATTTGATTTCCACCTAGAAGGCTAGTAGTTGACTTTTTAATATCCTGGTGAGCTTTTTTTCTATCTGTGTGGCTGGATCTACACTCTATTCTCCCCCAGACACTTGCCTTGAGACTTTCCACTTAGAAAATGGAATCCATATCTTTACGGAAAATGTTCACATGTAGTAAATCTACATAAACAATCTTTATAGAAGATGTCACCTGCACTTTCCATAGAATTTCCATTGTGCAAATGGGATTGAGGTATTTATCACCAGAGAAACTTTTTGCCAAATTGTGCTGTGCTGAAATATGTCTAAACCTTAGTAAATTAATATATGATATCAACTTTGGCACACAGGACAAAGTCCTGACTATAAGGTGAAACTTTCCAATACTGACTTCAATTTTCTTGTCTCTTCTGCATGGGAACAGAACAAGTTATTTCTATACTAACTGTCATATCTTGCAATTCATGTTAACAAATTTTTTGCATCTAGGGTAAAGACTCAGACACTATTGGGATGCAGACCTGACAGCAATATGAAATTTCTCAGGAAGGAGACAGATGGCTCAGTGGTTAAGAGCAATAATTGATATTCCAGAGGAACCAGGTTCAAGTCTCAGGTTGTCTTGTGTCTGATCATGTCAGGGTAAAAAGGAAGAATGAAATTTCTTACCATGGGATTCTCAAATTTTTACCAAAAATCCATTAAAACCTAACTTTTTTCTTTTCTTCACAGAAATATTTTATCATAGGCCTGCTCCATAAGTACACTGATCATTCTAAGAAACCACATAATCAGGTTAAAGTCTTAGATTGCACTCACTGTGGGTCTCTCTATGATGCAAAGGAGTCACCAGGGCTGTGATTTTGCAAACTGTAATTTATAGCCGTACATAGCATGTCCTTGTTCCATTGCCCATGCCAAAACATAAATCATAGAGAAAAGATTGTAGTGAGGAATTGATCCCACTAATGCTTAAAAGGATATCAAAGTCTCTGTCTTCTCTGAAACTCATCATATTGCCCTTTCTAAGGGAGAGCATTGATGAAGTATTGTGGTGTAATTTTTAACTTAGAACAGCATGATCATGCATATATGTAAATAAAATAGATCAGCATGAAAGATACAGTATGTTAATAGAAATGTTTTAAAAGGAAATAAACTATGAAGTCACTAATTTCTCTTATAAGTAACCACATAGTACCCTTGTCATTTTGTTTTTAATTTAATATTTCTCTTAATAAAATTGATCTTTAAGTTTTATTTTTTAATATTTATTTTTCATTTTATTCATGTTTGTCTGTTTACCTCATGGTTTCTGAAGCGACAGAAAATTAGAACTATAGGATGCTCTGTAACTCAAGTTACAATGTATTGTGAGCTGCTATTATATGGGTGCTGGGAATTAAACTCTGGGCCTCTAAAATAGTTACAGATACTATACTATTAACCACCAATCATCTCTTCAGCTGCTCTCTCAGGTTTAATAGGAAGTATTCCTTTCCCTGTAAGTCACAATTCCTGTTGTCTGTGATCTAATGCACTATTGCTCTCTAATGCTCTTTCTCAAGGACTGATGATCGATTACTCTTATGTTCCTGAATGAAATCTTTCATTATGTAAAACTCATCCATGTTATACCACACAGAATACAAAAGTATCAGATCCATTGAAAGCAGTTCTTAAAATGAAATTGTAGATGAGATCTATGTGGAATGGAGGCTAACCAAAATTTTATATGTGGTACTAAAATATCAGGGTGATGGGATATCCAAGCACAACTTAGATTAACTCAATACTGGACCTATATGCTTGTGGCAGAACAGATGTGTTTGGTTTTTCCAATGGTAGCTGTAGTATTGCCTGAGTTGAGACCTCATATTCTCCAATTTAAGGGTATGTTCTTAAAGATTTAGAATACTGAGAGTGTGTAATGATGATGAAGCCTAGAGTTCCTGCACAGGAAGCTGTGATGGGGAATACTTATATGGCCACCATGGCATTTACCATGATACTGTGGTAGACAGGAAGGAAGGTGATACAGATATAGAAAGAAGCAGCATTCCAAATGACGGTAACTTCTCTTCATTAAAATATTTAGACTTATATTTGGAGGGATCTAAGGTATAGCTCCCAGATGCCAAGGAACCCCTGCTGCTGAGCCAGCAACAACTATTGATACAAAGGGGGTTTGAAATATTTTTTTATTTAAGAATTTTTAAATTCATTTTATATACCAACCACAGAACCTCCTCCAATTCCTCTTCCTGCTCCCACTAACTTGCCCCATCCCCTTCACCAAAATGGTAAGGCCTCTTATGGAGAGTGAACAGGGCCTGATAAATTAGTTGAGGCAGGAGAAAGCCCCCCTCCTGTATCAAGGCTGAGAAAGGCATCCCACCATACATAATGGGCTAAAAAAAAAAACAGCTCAAGCACCTGATCCTACTGCCAGGGGCCTTCAAGTAGACGAAACTGCACAGCTGCCTCCTATATGCAGAGGGCCTACTCTGGTCTTGGCTATACAACTGTCAGCCTAAATTCATGAGTTACCATGGGTTTGGTTCAGTCATGTCTATAGATATCCCCACAGTGATCTTGACGACCCATTCTCATATAATCCCTCTTCACTCTCTTCAAATGGACTCCTGGAGCATGGCCTAGTGCTTGGCTGTGGATCTCTGCATTAGCTCCCATCAGTTACTGAATGAAAGCTCTTTGATGACTGTTAGTTTATTGACCAATCTTATTACTGGAGTAGGCTAGTTCATGTACTGTCACCACTATTGCTAGTAGTCAATGCTGGGGTTATCCTTGTGGATTCCTGGGAATTTTCCTAACACCAGGTTTCTAGCTAACCCTGTAATGTCTGCTTCTATCAATGTATCTCTTTCATTGTTCTCCTACTCCATCCCTAGCCCAACTAGATCATCTTGTTCCCTCATGTTCTCATCCCCCATTTTCTCCTCTCTATTGTCCCCCACACCAAGCTTACTCAGGGGATCTCATCTCTTTTCCCTTCCCATGGTAATCTATGCATCCCTCTTAGGATCTTCCTTGTTACCTAGCTTCTCTGGATCTTTGGTTTGTAGTATGATCATCTTGTGTTTTATTTTGGTATTCATTTATGAGTGAGTATATACAATGTTTGTCTTTCTAAGTCTGGGTTATCTTACTCAGGATGACATTTTCTAGTTCCATTCAATTGGCTAAAAATTTCATGATGTCCTTTTTTTTCTTACAGCTGAGTAATACTCCATTGTGTAAATGTACTACATTTTGTTTATCCATTCTTTGGTTTAGGTGCTTCTAGGTTGTTGCCAGGTTGTGCTTATTAGAAATACAGCTGCTATGAACATAGTTGAGCAGGTTTCCTCGTGGTATGATTGAGGATCATTTAGTATATGCCCAAGAGTAGTTTCATTGGGTCTTGAGGTAGATTGATGACTAATATTCTGAGAAGTCACAATACTGATTTTCAAAGAAACTGTACAAGTTTGGACTCCCACCAACAATGGGGGAGTGTTCCCCTTGCTCCATATCCTCTCCAACACAAGCTGTCATCCATATTTTGGATTTTAGCCATTCTGATAGGTGTAAGATGTTCATTTTGATTTGCATGTTCCTGATGACTAAGGATGTTGAGCAATTCCTTAAATGTCTTTCTGCCATTTGAGGTTCTTCTTTTGAGAATATTTTGTTTCTATCTTTAGCCCATTTTTAATTGGAATGTACCAGACATTCCAATTAAAAATGGGCTAAAGTTTCTAGTTTTTTGAGTTTCTTGAGTTTTTTATATATTTTGGAGATCAGCCCTCTGCCAGATGTAGATTTGGTGAAGATCTTTTTCCATTCTTTAGGCTGATGTTTTGTCTTAGTTACCATGTCCTATGCCTTACAGAAGCTTCTCAGTTTTAGAAGGTCTCATTTATTAATCATTGCTTTCAGTGTCTGTGCAACTAGTGTTATATTTATGAAGTGGGCTCCTGTGTCAATGAGCTCAGGACTACTTCCTACTTTCTCTTCTATCAAGTTCAGTGTAACTGGATTTATGTTGAGGTCCTTGAACAACTTGGACTTGACTTTGTGTGTGGATATAGATATGGATCTATTTGCAATCTTATACTTGTTGATATCCCATTAAGCCAGCAACATTTGTTCAAGATGCTTTCTTTTTTCCATTGTACAGTTTTGGATTTTTTGTCAAAAATCAGGTGTTCATAGGTGTGATAGGTGTTTGGACTAATGTCACTGTCTTTATTCCATTTCATTGATGCACATGTCAGTTTTTATGTCAATGCCAAGCTGTTTTTATTACTATAGCTCTACAGTAGAGCTTGAAGTCAGGGATGGTCTCGACCCCACAGGTTCATAGCTATGTTAGCCACATACGGTTTTAATTTTCCTCTCTGTCCTTCTGGACCTATACACTTGAGCCATCTTGCACTCTGTTTCACCTGAGATAATGTCCCAATTCCTAACAGTTGAACCTTTACCTCCTGAAGAGGCCAAGTTGTATGCCAAAATTCTGGTGCAATTATGGTAACGTCCACACCTGTGTCTACCAGACCAGACAACAAAACAACAGTTATTTTTATCGATAATTTTGGCCTTTGTTCATTAAAAGAAGTTTGCCAAAACATTTTCTTTATGTTTTCTCCTGAATTTTCTATTCTCTCTGTTTCATCATCCTGGCCAGCATGATTTATTCCAATAGGCATTTGGTTATTTAATTGCTCTGAGTAGGGGTTTCCTCTACAACTACAGGAAAGGTTTGAACTGGATTCACTATTGGGGCCTGCATGAGGCCCCTCTGGGAGTTTCCCAAAGACTGAGGCAAAGGATTACCCTGTCTGTCCCTTGTTGATCTACATTCGTTGGTCCAGTGTTTTCCCTTACCACACCTTCTGCGTACTCCAGAAGGAAGGGGCATTCTGTTGCTATTGTTCCTTGAAGAAACATTGTTTCTAGGAATGACCTGTTTACAGTCCCTTTTCAAATGTCCTTGCTTTCCACATCCAAAACATCTAACATTCCTCAAACCTTTTGAAATTGCTTCTCCTACCCACATATCATCATGCTCATGAGATTAAACATTAACCGTGTCTCTAATCCAATCTTCCAAAGGTGCAGATCTTGCCTTTAATGGCCTGATTATTCTTTTGCATGCTGCATTCGCATTCTCAAAGGCCAAAGATTCAATTATTATCTTACTAGCTTCTAAATCCGGGACCATTCTCTTTACTGCTGAAGCCAGTCTTTGTAAAAAATCTGTGAAAGATTCTTTTGGGCCTTGTATAACCTTTGTAAATGACTCAGTTTTTTTCCCCTGGTTCCTCAAATCTGTCCCATGCATTCAAGGCTGCTGTTTGACATAAAATTAGGGTTTGGACACCATATAAACATTGTGTTTGTGCTGAAGCATATTGACCTTCTCCAATAAGCTGATCCTGGCAGACTTGTATTCCTTTATCCCTCCATTGTTTTTCTATGTTTTTAGCTTCATCCTTGAACCGAATTAGCCATTGAAGCCTTTGACTGGGTTCAAAAATAGCTTGTGCCAGCTCGTGCCAGTCCTGTGGTACAATCCTATTATATGTTGACCAAGAGTTTAACACTTGCTTTACATATGGGGAATGCATGCCATAAGATACTATTGCCTCCTTAAACCTTCGTAAATCTAACATTTCAATTGGAGCCCAAATATTTTGTGTAGTCATTTGATCAAGCAACTGCTGTACGGTTATTGGACAAATTAAGGGTGACTATGTGAAAACAGGCTTTATTTCTGTAACCTTATGACCCAATCTTGAAGAACTTCACTGTTAATTCTTCTGTCTGAATTTTTATAGGTTTAACAAGTTTTTCTAAAGCTGTCACCCTAGCACTTAAATTGACTATCTTTTTAAATAGTGAAATGAGGATAAGCATAGTAATAAACTGCATAATTCGATCAACATTAATCTTCTCATATAGTTGTTCCATTGTCAGATTGCCTAAAATTGCAAACAAAGCCCAATTTTCTTCCAATGTACACAGAAAACCCATTTTTTTTAATGTGGAAAAAATTCTCTTTTAAATAGTTTCCTTTAAAATATCTGATATGTTAAGTGACTTACCAAGTCTGCGTAGAACAGTAGAAATCCGAGGGAATTTTAAAACAGCCACCTAGTGTCCGAGGTGTGAATCCAGGGGGAGAGAGAGAGAGAGAGAGAGAGAGAGAGAGAGAGAGAGCAAGCGCAGCCACAAGTTCTGCCTAAGAGCTTGAATCCAGCCACGTGTTCCCGCTTGAGCCTAGTCAAGCCTTGACTCTAGCTTCCTTAAGCTCCAACCACGTGCATTGGCTTTACAGGCAGGGGCCCTGTTCGGCAGGGCAGGCCTGAGTTGTCTGTAGCACCGGCTTTAAGCAAGTAGCTCAAGGTTAGTCTGGGAAACCAGACCTGCCGCCAAGCCTAGTTAAGCGGTTTTTAATGGATTCTTGTCACATTGGGCCCCAAATGTAGATGTAACCAACCATCTTATTAAATAAGAAACACAGAGCCGATTCAGAAAAGAAAGCCAAGAGGTCAGAGCTAAGAACCTTACCCTTCCTGCTACAGCCAAGAGAGCTCTCCAAAAGGGGCCTACTTCCTGTGTGTATGTCTTTATATAGTCTAGCTATTCTTCCTTCTCATTGGTTGTAAACCCAAACACGTGACTGCCTTGTCACTGCCTGTATGTACAGCCCTGCAGGTCCTCTATGGTATTGAGATTAAAGGCGTGTGTCTCCAATGTTGGCTGTATCCTTGAACACACAGAGATCTACCAAGTGCTGGGATTAAAGGCATGCGCCACCACCATCATGCTCTTGCTATGGCTCTAGTAGCTCTGACCCCCAGGCAACTTTATTTATGAGCATACAATTAAAATCACATTTCAGTACAAATAAAATACCACCCTAGTTGTGTATGGATTCCATATCATAGGGTATAGCTTAAGTCAAGTCAGATATTGTGTAGTCACTCACACAAGCTTTGTGCCGCAATTGCACTAGCATAACTTGAAGGCAGGACACCATTGTACATTGAAGATTTTGTAGCAGGCTTGATATTAACTTTTCTACTTTGGTAGCATGCAGAGCACCACCCTATACAAAAACACTAGCTCATAGGAGTAAAGGCTCTAGGTATGAACAAGCTGGATTTCTCCATGATCAGTGAGTTGTTTACAAGCTGTCTTCAGCAATAGGGCCTCTGACAGTGTATAGAGAGCAGTTGATAGCCTTGGCAACAGCTTGGTTTGTGTGTAGATTTCTGTGGCAACCCATTAGCTAACAACTCAGTTAGATATAGCACATTCCATGCATCAGAAGCTTCATTTGTTGACAAGGGATGTCCAGTTGGATCTATGTCTCCATTGTTATGTGGTGATATCATTTAGATGACCTTCATACTTGTATGTATTTAGGAAGGTTTTACTACATTAAGTTTCCATACTACCCCTCAAATCGCCCTTAATATTGGCTGTCTCACCTTGTATTTCCTCTCTTGTCCCACACTTCTATCCCCCTCAACATTTGACACTAATATTCAAGCTCCCCCTTCCTGCTTGTTCATCCATGGCTATTCTAAATTCCTTTCACAGAGAAATTCATCTGTCCACCCTAAGTCACTTTCTCTCTATTTATCCTCTGTTGTTCTACATACTGTTGCTTGATTATCATTGAACTAAGAGGTAATATCCACATATAAACAAAATAAATGCCATATTTGTCATTCTGGATCAGGGCTACTTCACCCTGGAGTTTTGTTTTTTCTTTTGTTTCACATACCATCCCTTTTCCTTAGAACTTCATGATTTCATTTGTTAACATGTGATAATATTGCTTTGTGCAAATATGCAGCATTTTCTTTATCCAATCTTCTATTGAGAAACATCTAAGTTCTTCCCAGGTTCTGGTTAATGTGAATAGAACAGCAATGAACATGAGTGAGCAAGTCTCTTTGTATGATGAAGAATCCTTTGGATATATGCTGTAGATGGTATTGCTGGATTTTGTGGTATATCAATTCCCATATTCCTCAGTAACCATCACACAGATTTCCATAGTGGCTGTAAAGTTTGCATTTTCACCAGCAATGTTTCAGTGTTCTCTTTACTCCATATCATTGGAATCATGATCTGACATTCATTTTATTAATCTTAGCAATTCTGGCAGGTTAAGATGAAATTTCAAAGTAGTTTTGATATGCATTTCCCTAATGGCTAAATTTTACTGAACCTTCCTTTAAGTGTTTTGAAATCATTGAAGTTCCTCTTTTGAGATTTCTGTTTATATCTCTACCCAGTCATTAAAATTGGGTTGTTTCTTGATATACTATTTTTAAATTCTTTTAATGTTTTGGATATTATCCCCCTATCAAAGGAGTAATTGGTAAATATAAATATTCCCATACTGTAACCTGTGACTTTTTATAAATGATGATGTGATTTGAAGTGCAGAAGGTTTTCAGTTCAATTTCATTCTGTTTATTAATTGTTGATCTTAGTGACTGAGCTAACAATGTTTTATTCAGAAAGTCTTTTCCAGTGTGAATGTTTTTAAGGCTATTCCACAAGTTCTTTTTGCTCAGGTTCAGTGTATCTGCTTAATGTTGAGATATTTGATTCATTTGGTGTTGAGTATTGTGCAAGATGGTATGCATGGATGTCTTTGAATATGAAGCTGAAAATTTTCCTTTCAGGACCAGTGGAGACTTGTGTTAGAATTTTAAATAGGATTGCATTTAATCTATAGATTGATTTTGGTAGGGTGACCATTTGTATTATATTAACTCTATCGATCCTTGAGCATTGAAGATCTTTTCATCTTCTGGTATCATCTTTAATTTCTTTCTTTAACGTCTGCAAATAAAAATAATTTGATCTCTTCCCTTTCCAATTTGTATTAGCTTGATCTCCATCAGTCGTCTTATTGCCCTAGGTAAAACTACAAGTAATATATTGAATAGATATGGAGAGAATGGACAACCTTGCCTTTTTTCTCATTTTAGTGGAACTGCTTTGAGTTTCTGTGGTGATATTTTATTTGTGCTCTAACAAATAGATTGCCTTGTCAGGCTATCAGTGTGCCAAGTCACAAGCGGCCAGGCAGTGGTGGGACACACCTTTAATCCCAGCAATTGGGATCTCATGCCTTTGATTCCAGTTCTTGGGAGGCACAAACCTTTAATCATAGCACTTTGGAGGAAGAAACAAGAAGTGATATGGCTGGGTAGAGAGAGGAAGTGATAAGATGTGGTGGAGACAAAAACTAGGCCCTTTCAGTCTGTGGATTCTTAGAGATGAAAAGTCTTTCTATTGCTTCTCTACTTCTCTGATCTCTCAGCTTTCATATTAATATCTGACTCTGGGTTTTTATTAATAAGACTAATTAGAGTTCACACTACATCTGGTGTCCAAATGTTGGGCACAAATTCATGAAAAAGCTGCTTGACTATGGTTGATGCCAAGACTCAATAGCAGCTGCCAAGACCATTGGGCATCTTTCCTGTGGCTGCGTCTTTCCAGAAGGAGATTTCTTATTGAAAGGGCCACTCTCCATTCACTGCTTTTCACCCTAGAGACCATTGTTATTTTGTCAGATTTGGAATGGTTTAAAATTTATCTTCAAGGAGTCTTTGTAATAAGATATGGAAAAATATGTTTTATCTCATCCTTATCTGTTATTTGTCTTTTTCCTTCTTGTATCTTTACTGAAACACAGTGTTTTATCTGAAGTACAACTTACTGCTTTTCTCTCTTTGGTTGTGGAGAACAGTGCAGTTGGGAAAACTTCAGTGGATGAAAACTTACAAAACAGTCAAATTTAAACATGCCATGAACTCTGCTGGACTTTCTGAATGTGGAACTTCCCAGGACTAAACCCTAAACTTCTGTTCCTGTCCACACACTTGCTGGGGTATGTCTTTCTGTATGCTGTGAATATATGTTGTTCCCATTGGTTAATAAATAAGCTGCTTTGACCTATGGCAAGTCAGCTTATAGGGAGGTGGGAAATCCAAGGAGAGAGACAGGAAAGAAAAAAAGTGGAGGGAAAGAGATGTCAGACTGCCATCCTAGGAGCAGCATGTAATGGGACACAGATAAAGCCATGGACCACTTGGTGATACATAGATTAATAGCTATGGGTTGAGTTAAACTATAAGAGCTAGCTAGCAAGAGGCTTCCATAGGCCATACAGTTGACAATTAATATTAATAATCTGAATGATTATTTTATAAGCATCTGTGTGACTGTGGAGCTGGTTGGGACAGAGAAACATGGGACTGTGGGGGTCAGGTGGGACCATGAAACCTCCAGCTACATTTGGCTGTCCAACGTGTTGGTGTGAGTTTCCACTTAAAACCTGAGAGAATTTAAAAAGAGATTATAAAGCGGAGCAAAAAAAAAACCTTCCTACTTCATGTCTCAACAGGCCATTATACAGAAGACACCATGGTACAGAGACACCACAGCATTCAGGCTTGAGCGCAGCATGGCAGACAGAGAAACATGGACCATGGGGACCAGGTGGGACTGGAGAAAACTTCTTATCACTCACATCATAAAATGGCTAATTGCCCACAATCTTTATCTGTAAAATAATTAAAGACAGATCAATGAATGGTGCCACCCAAAGCCAACTTAGTGAGCCAAGGAGTTTTATTGGGATCACTTAAATGAATATTGGTAAGTGCTTACTTACAGGAAGAAATAATGTTTAAAGGACAGATGCATCACCAGAACCGATCTCATCAAGTGGCTAGATATGCCATAGGTCATAGAGAGAAACTAATGCTAATATTCCCTTAAATGGAAAAATTGCAGTGATTTCTAATGATTTATTGCAAAAAAAAAAAGGTCACAACCTATCTTGATCTTTCCTACACGAGTTTCTTGAAGTACATGGCAATTAACCTAGGGACTTCCACCAAGTGATAAATGTTCAGAGAATAAGAACATCAGAGTACTGAACCATAATTGGGACATACTTATCAAATTCACTCACTAAGACTTACCAATTTTCTCTGAAGTGTGAGTGGATAGACTATCAAACCAGATGGTTGATAAAATCAAGGAAACAATGTTTTATAGACATAACTTGTCATATGAATATGTGAAATATAGCAAGTGACAACTCAATCCCAAAATAGGCTGGGACAGGTCACATGAATTTGCAAATCTAGCTAAGGAGCTATGAGAATTTCAGAGCTTTTGGGAGGGGCAGTGTCTGTCTTGTTTACTAGTGTGACCCCTGATAGGTGGACACCCAAACACGCCCCTCTACTGGCATACTTCTGTTCTTGGAATTTTAAATGCTGACAATTCCTTCATTTATTCTACCATCCTATTGCTGTGTGGTGTTTCCCCTCCCATTCAAATTGCTTTTCAAGAGTTAGCTCATTGATATATCATATGTCTACCAGGACAAGAAGCTTTAACTAATGACAAAACTGACAAATTATGGGCAGAAAGTGAATCTTGTCAAAGACCTTGCAGTAAGTTTTTGGAGAGATTAACCACAAATATCCCAAAAGTGATAGATTTAAACTTGTAAAGAGA
Organism: Peromyscus eremicus; assembly: GCF_949786415.1. NCBI lineage: Eukaryota > Metazoa > Chordata > Mammalia > Rodentia > Cricetidae > Peromyscus > Peromyscus eremicus. Next base: position 192,588,657 of record NC_081416.1, on the reverse strand, counting down.
GATAATTGGATTCTGCCTCATATTGTAAGGGAAACACCAATATCTGGAGCCTCTACATGTTATAAATATACAAGCAAACAATGAAAAGCAGCTTACAAATCAGAAAACTTAAAAAAAGTGGTACAAGGCCTTATGATTTGGTTCAAGAATCAGAATTATATGCTATTATGGTAGTATTAATTGATTTTTCAGGATATCTCAACATAGTCACTGACTCTAAGTATGCTGAAAGAATCATCTTACATATTGAAACCACAGAATTCATCCCTGATGAGTTAGAATTGACACCTGTAAATCTAACTTTGTGCACAACTGTAAAGTTTTAAACTTGTGATCTATTTACAAAGGCCTTTAGTCCGGTTTGAACTTGCTCTGAGACAAAAATGAGCTAAATGCATGTAGTTTGTGTTATTCTGAGGAAAGATTTTTGTTTTCTGTGGTAGTCTGAGCCAAAGAAACAAAGCAGGTTTTAAATGTCTACAGTCTTGTAGGACAATGGATCTTGCTAAGAATGATATCCTCATATGTAGCTAGGGTTTTCCTGCCTGGCCCACAGTCAGGACAAATCTCTGTCACCCACCAGTCCCACAGCCGCTCAGACCTGTTGCTAGAGTTTTCCTGCCTGGCCCACAGTCAGGACAAATCTCTCTCACCTGCCAGTCCCACAGCTGCTCAGACCCAACCAAGTAAACACAGAGACTTATATTGCTTACAAACTGTATGGCTGTGGCAGGCTTCTTGCTAACTCTTCTTATATCTTAAATTAATCCATTTCTATAAATCTATACCTTGCCACGTGGCTCGTGGCTTATCAGCATCTTCACATGCTTCTTGTCATGGTGGCGGCTGGCAGTGTCTCTCTCACTCAGCCTTCCACTTCCCACAATTCTCCTCTCTGTTAGTCCCGCCTACACTTCCTGCCTGGCCACTGGCCAATCAGTGTTTTATTTATTGACCAATCAGAGCAACAGATTTGACATACAGACCATCCCACAGCACTCATATATTTTATACATATCAAAATTATAGAGCTAAATGAAAACTCATCTTCCTGACCACCCACATATATATGTGTCCATAAGACTGACATGTAACCATGAGATTACAGATACACATTACAAGAAGATGCATAGTAAAGGGGAGATAATATATATATATATATATATATATATATATATATGCACAAAAAGATCTACAACAAGAAACAGACAATTCATTCAAAGGGCAATAATTCCAAAACTTCCTATATTTTGGTTTAATCCCCCATCAGAATCATTGACTCTGGTGTGCTGATCTTTTCAACACTAGTTGTCACCTGCTGTATACTCCCATGGCCTTTTGCCACCAGCAGCTCTCAATAACCTGTGTTCAAACATTCATCAAATTCTGAGAGATAATTGTTTCCTTTGATATCTCTTTGCAATTCTGGATTTTTTTCTCTGGCACATGAGGGATGGGGCTAGGTCTCCCATGCTCCTGTCCTCAGAGTTCGCTCACCTGTGCTCTCATAAACATTTCATCTCTTCAGTGCTGCCCAGACAAAGAGCAGAGCTTGCTTTCCAGTGTGTTGCTGCTGGTCAAGAGGTCAGTTGCCTAACCATCCCATTCCAATCCTCCCCAAACAGCAGGAACAAGTGAGCAACAAGTGTTGAAATTCCTGAGGCAATGGAGGATATTTCTCATTCAAATCACCATATTTTCCATGTAACTAACACTTACCGTGCACAGAACAGTTTTCTGTATCTGTAAATTACTGAAGTGAATTATGTAAATTCAGAGTTGTGGCAACTAAAGGCCCACAGGTGAATCAGAAAGGAAGCTGTCTTGTGTGAACTTTACAGTTCTCATATCTCTGTTGTTCTTAAACACTCAAAGAAGGATTTTTCCTAGCCAGAAAGCAAATGTTAAGCCTCTAACTTTTCTTTCTCTTCATTAATTGTAAAATACTAATGTTCCAATTTTTTCACCAAAATTTGTGGTGTATTGTTCTAGTTGGACTAAGTAATTTTTATAATGAATATGTAGCCTTGCATTATGTACTATTTAAATAACATAGTTGATTTCATTTGTGATAGATGGTTGCATGTATATTCTTTGTAAGCGGGATGTGTTCTGAGTTTCTGTTGCTGTCATAGTAATATTTATAACTTTTCCTAGAATATTTCTTTATCATAATGCCATTTAATTTGTAAGCAGTTTCATAAAGATTATAATCATTTTCAATGCTGGTTATGACATCGTGTTTTTCCTAATACAGGCACTTGGCTAGATATCCTGGATTTCTGACTATGATGGAGCAAGTTTAGTTACATTGGGCGGCACTGGAATCTGATCACTTATAATCAACTACACCTTGTAGAGAAGAATACAGAGAAGGCTGAAGAGGAGTAGGACACACATATCTCTTTGCAGTATTCCAACACATGAGACCTTCATATTTATGGTCCTCTGGTGCTATTGTACTTCAGGGATCATAAGAATTTTAAAAGCCTCTCTAAACACTGCCTCTTTGGAGACACTGACAAGAATTTCATGATCAGCTTTTAGATAGGTAATTACCTATCAAATAAAGTTTGTCAAAAGTTGTTGACTCCCAAAGCAAGAGCTGTCATTGCCTCTGTAGGTGAAATGAAAACTGCAGTTCAGAAGGGAGATGAGGTCACAGCCACAGACCTTTATTTCACAGTTAAGATGTTTCCCTCTCCTTGATGATGAATTTCAGAAATTTCAGTATGTTGTGCAGTTTACACTGATCAAAAATCTCTGCTCAGAGAGTCAATCAGGTCAGTAGTTTGTATTTGGTCTGGGAAGCAAATCTAGCTACTAAGAGAAATCATGGGAAGTGATTATATCTGGAAAGTTGATTCAAAAGTGGAAAATATATGCAGTGTAAACTTACACTTCAGTTTCTATGACTATCTTGCAGTTTAATATTTTTCCAACATCTTGATTTATTACCACATGTTAAAGTTGATCAAGGGATTAGTAAATATAATCATTCAAATATACATTAATGATAATTTAATTTCTTCTCTGTGTGTGTGTATGTGTGTGTGTGTGTGTGTGTGTGTGTGTGTGTGTGTGCATGTTTATGAGCATGTGGGCAGGGACATATAAGTTCAGGAGTATACTCTGTGTGTGTGTGTGTGTGTGTGTGTGTGTGTGTGTGTGTATGTGTATGTGTGTATGCGTGTATGTTCAAAAAATAATCTCAGGTTACTTCTTCTGACACATTTTGCATTTTAAAAATATTATAATATTTTTAATCAATGTCTTTAAATGGAATGGAACACTCTGAATGTTTTAACAGTAAATAGAATGGTCCCAAATTCAGAAGCTACAAAGATAATAATCGAATCTTAGGCTTTTAAGAACACACATGCAGCATGCAAGAGAGTAATCAGGCCATTAAAAGCAAGATCTGCACCCTGGGAGGATTGGATTAGGGAAACAATTAATGTTGAGTCTCATGGCCATGATGATATGTGGATAGGAGAAGCAATTTCAAAAGTTTTGAGAAATGTCAAATGTTTTGGCTGTGGAAAGCAAGAATATTTGAAAAGGGACTGTAAACAGGGCATTCCTAGAAACAATGTTTCTTCAAAGAAATATGGCAACAGAATGCCCCTTCTTCTGGAGTATGCAGAAGGTGTGGTAAGGGAAAACACTGGACTAAGAAATATAGATCAGCAAGGGACAGACAGGGTAATCCTTTGCCTATGTTCTCAGGAAACTCCCAGAGGGGCCTCAGGTAGGCCCCCACAGCAAATCTAGTTCAGACCTTTCCTGCCATCATGAAAGAAACCCCTACTCAGAGCAATCAAATAGCCAAATGCCTATTGGAATAAACCAGGCTGCTCAGGGTGATAGAACAGCTGAGACAGAGAGAACAGAAAATTCAGGAAAAGCCATAAAGCAAATTTTTTGTCAATCTTCTATAAATAAACAAAGACTAAAATTAAAAATACAAATAAATGATGTTTTGTTGCCTGGTCTAGTAGACACAGGTGCAGACATGATGATAATTGCACCAGAATTTTGGCATCCAACTTAGCCTCCTCAGGAGGTAAATGTTCAGCTGTTAGGGATCAGAACATTATCTCAAGCGAAACAGAGTACAAGATGGCTTGATGTATAGATCCAGAAGGACAGAGAGGAACATGGCTAACATAGCTATAAACTTATAGGATTGTGATCTATTACAAGAATGGAATACTCCAATTAACATCCCTCCAACCTCAGAAACAAATAATAAACTAACACATGTTTCTGAGAGAAATATTAGAAGATATTATTCTAATGAGTGGTCACTAGCCATCCAGATTATACAAGAACAAAGCACAACAAATAATGATCTTTCAAGGACACCAACAGCTCTACCTTTAAAATGGTTAACAGACAAGCCTGTATGGGTTCATCAATGGCCTTTAACAACAGAGAAACTCCAGACTTTAGAAGAGCTGGTACAACAGCAGTTAAATGCTCAGCGTATTGAAGAATCAACCAGCCCTTGGAATTCTCCTGTATTTGTTATTATAAAGAAATCTGTTAAATGGAGAATGGTAACAGACCTTAGAACAATTAACAAAGTAATTCAGCCAATGGGCTCTCCACAGTCCAGAATTCCTTTGTCTAGGGCTGGATTTGTTGAGAGATATTCTTTAAATCTGGTTTTGTCATGAAATATTTTGTTTATTCTGTTTATGTTGAGAATTTTGCTGGGTATAATAGTCTGGGTTGGCATCCTTGGTCTCTTAGTGTCTGCATAACATCTGTCCAGGACCTCCTGGCTTTTAGAGTCTCCATTGAGAAGTCAGGTATTATTCTTATGGGTCTGCCTTTATATGTTACTTGGCCTTTTTCCTTTGCAGCTCTTAATATTTGTTCTTTATTCTGTATGTTTAGTGATTTGATTATTGTGTGGCGAGGGGACTTTTTTTTTGGATCCAGTCTATTTGGTGTTCTGTAACCTTCTTGTATCTTTATAGGCATTTCCTTCTTTAGGTTGGGAATATATACTTCTTTGAATTTGTTGAATATATTTTCTGTGCCTTTGAGTTGGTATTCTTCACCTTCTTCTTTCCCTAATTCTTAGGTTTGGTCTTTTTATGGTGTTCCAAATTTCCTGGAACTTTTGGGTCATGACTTTGTTGGCTTTAGTGTTTTCTTTGACTGATGAATCTATTTCTTCTACCGTATCTTCAACGCCAGAGATCCACTCTTCCATATCTTGCATTCTGTTGGTTATACTTGCATCTGTAGTTCCTGTTCATTTACTTGAATTTTCCACTTCCAGCATTCCCTCAATTTGTGTCTTCTTTATTGTCCCGATTTCAGTTTTCAAATCTTGAATTGTTTCCCTCACATGTTTAATTGCTTTCTCTTGGCTTTCAAGGGATTTACTGATTTCTTCCCATTTTTTGTTTGACTTTTCCTTGATTTCTTTAAGGGAATTTTTCATTTCCTCTTTTAAGATCTCTAGTATCTTCTTAAAGTCATTTTTTATGGTTGATATCTTGTGTTTCTTCTGTGTTGGGATGTTCAGGACTTGCTGATATAGGTTCTGATGGAGCCATATTGGTTTTTATGTTGTTGAATGTATTTTTGCACTGGCATCTACCCATCACTTTCTCCACTTGGTGCAAGTGGTGTCTGTGTCTGAGGGAGCCTCTCTTGGTCTGATCGATACTCTTAGTCCAATGGGAGCTCTTGGTCTAGTTGATGCTGATGGACTCTTTATCTCAGGGAGCAGCTCTTAGTCCAGTTGGCACTAGTGGGCTCTGTCTCAGAGAGTAGCTGCAGTCTTAGCACGTGGTAGATGGTGGTAGTTTGACCTGTGTGCAGGAGGTCTGCCTGCAAACTGGCCTCAAACTGGGACTGCAATGGGTGGTGGTGCAGGGGCATAAGGTTGTGCCCCTGGGCCCAAAGCCTAGGGGTTGGGGTGTTTAGGTATGAGATTAAAGACTCACCTCTTAGTCCAATCAGGTGCTTTCGGGCTCTGTCTCAGGGAACAGTTGCAGTTTCAGAGGGTGAGTAGGATTTGGGTGATGTGGGACTTGGGTAACAGGGTCTGATGGGGGATGATGGTAGTCTGACCTGTGCGCAGGAGGTCTGCCTGCCAACTGGCAATAGGTAGTCCCATACAAACAAATACCAAAGAAGGGAAACATACAACACTACCACCAAAAATTAACAGGAATTAACAATAACTAGTCATTAATATCCATCAATATCAATGGTCTCACATTGATAATCAAGAATTACCCTCTTTTTCCTGATAGATATTACTTCCCACTGCTTCCAGAGCTTTCATAAATAGTGCCATCAGTTTGGTTCCAAGGATGCAAACACCAAGTCTGTTGTGTGCTTGTGTGTGGGTGAATGTCATTCACACCTTATGAGTAAAAGCAATGGGTCTAAGATGAGTGAAAGAGGGATTGAGGACACATAATTACATTTTAAAACATGATTTGGGAAGGAGAGCATTTGTGTGTGTGTGTGTGTGTGTGTGTGTGTGTGTGTGTGTGTGTGTTATTTACTTATTTACTTCCGGTGGTTTTTATAAAATATGATGACTGTGACAACTTATATAAGAAATAGTATATTGAATCTCATGCTTTCAGAAGGAGCATGTATAAAGGAATGGAAGGATGGCAGCTGGTCACCAGAATAGGAAGTGAAGAGATTACAGTTATATGCACACAAGACTCAAAAAGGGGGTGAAAGTGGGATATACACACTCACAACTTGCCCCCGTTAGTGTATTCTTTCCATTGATTATCCATCATTCAGCTATTTCATAACATCTGATAGAACACCCCCACCCTGGAACCAAATGTTCACATGCTAAGGCCTTTCTCATTCAGTTATATTTGTCCTCTTGTCTCCCACTGGTTCATGATCATCTTATTATACAAAATGCATTCATGCAAGTTTACAAGTCTGAACACAGTTCAAAAGTACATCTAAAGTTTCTTCTGAGACTAACAGCAATTTCTTAAATGTAATCCACTATAATATCAAAACTCATATTAATGCTTCCAACACAGACTGGTAGAGAATATGCATTTACATTCTAACCATGAAGTATGGGTACATAGTGATCAAATATTGGAGCAAAGTTAAACAGAAACTGAGTAGGGAAAGCAGCAATGCATGTAGCTCCATATTTTGTATATGGGATTTAAGGTTCAAAATTGTTACACACCTTTAAATTTGTTACCCATACCATAATCCTTCTCTAAGGTTAGTTCGACTCCTTGTGTGAAGCTCTTTTTGCTCACTACATCCACACTCTGACATATCCAGCTTCTGTGCTCACCACTGCAATTTGCCAGCCTCCACTTTCACAGCTTTAGGAAATGGTTTTCCATGTCCTCAACAGGACTCCCTCACATACATCTGTCCTCCGTGGCACCCTAAAATTTATAGAAAGAACAAACCTTGCATTTATCAAACCTTCAATAATAGTATCGAAAGATAATGTGAAGATATTCATTTATATTTAGATGGACCCTCACCACCATCAACCATAATTACACCATCTTTTTTTTGTTTTTGGTTTTTTTGAGACAGGGTTTCTCTGTGTAGCTTTGCGCCTTTTCCTGGAACTCACTTGGTAGCCCAGGCTGGCCTCGAACTCACAGAGATCCGCCTGGCTCTGCCTCCCGAGTGCTGGGATTAAAGGCGTGTGCCATCACTGCCTGGCTTACACCATCTTTTTATGCTGAAGTACTTATTTTTAGAAATAAGCAACTGCTCAGGCTTTATGAGTTCACTCCCTGAAATCTAAGCTGGGTAGGATTTTGCATTGATAACACTTTACTAATAATTCCAGTAAGGATCAGGTTGTTTCTCTTTAATGGCACTAATCTTCTCAACACTTACAGCATTTCTTTGAGTCTGTGTCATGCCTTGGTTGTAGTACTAAGCTTTCCAGTGCTTTTTCTTCCCAACCTGTGTTTTTCTGCCCCACTTGCTCTTTTTCACTGTAGACCTTCATAAGAGATATCAGTGATAACCATTTCACAGAGTCACTGTTATGCCATCTTAGACATTATTGGACAAGAAAATAATTTCATCACTTTTATATTCTGGTTAATGTAAATTCTCAGGATTTAGTCAAAAAACGGATGTATTCTTTGACAAAATGCCACAAAATGGTGTTTAACACAATTGTTGTTAAAGCCATTGATTCATTACGAAACCTATTGAGCTGGATCTAAAATCCACATTTTCATCATTAAAGTTTTTTGGACTTCAACTAGACTGTTTCATTGTGATCTTCTGGTAGCATTCAGTTATTTTCATAATTCAAATTTCCAAACTCTTTCACATTCCCCCCAAATCCACACAAAGTCTTCATATCACCATTCCACTCACTGTTACAAAATTATGCATTATTTACATTTTTAATTGTGATGAGACACCATGACTGGACACCACATACAGAAGAGAGAGTCTATTTGTTTTTTAGAGTCCAAATTGACTGTTCTTAATGATGGAGAGGTATAGAAACATAAAGCAGGCATGGCAGCAATAACACTGAACCAACAGGAAGCTGAGTGATCATTTCTTCATAACAGTTTTCAGGAAATGTACAAGGATTTTAATATCATATCCTTGCCCAGAAATTACTTTCTTCAGCAAGGCTATACCATCCAATCCTTCCTAAAATAGTGGGCACAAAATGTTCAAATATCTAAGACTGTTAGGGATATTTTTCATCCAAACCATATTTTCTATGTAATAGACCCTGACCATGAGCAGAACAATGTTCTACATTGATACTTTATTGAATTTAATTATTGTAACTCAGCAAGTTCTTGGAACTGAAGGCTTAAAATTGTAGCAGAAGTAATGTTGTCTTGTGTGAATTGTAAAACTCTATGTCTCTACTGTACTACAACCCTCAAAAAAGGATGGTTACTGTCCAGACAGCAAATGATATGCCTCTATTTTTTCTGTTTCTTGCATAATTGTAAAGAATTAAAACTCTACATTTTCTTTGGCAAAAATAATACTGGGTGATTCTGGTTCCCACTCAGTGCTTTTCCATTGAGAAGATAGCCTCAGCTTACAGAATAATTAATGAAAACAACTGATTTTGTTTGTAAATAATAGTTGCATATAAATTCTATGTTGGACAGGACTGTATTCAGACTTCATGTCATTGCTGGGGTGATTTTTCTATTTTTCCCCAGTATATTTGCAAATCATCGTCTTGAGTTAATTTGTATGCAGTTTAGAAAGATTGTAATGATTTCTAGTGCAGTTTATGAAACTGTTTTTCTTTTTGTAGACACTTCAGTAGCTGTCCCTGAGTTCCTGACTTACCCTGTTCTGGTGAGTGCTGTAATATCAGGCAAAACTTGGATCTGTTAATTAATTATCCATTTCTTTTTGTTTAGAAGAACCCAGAGAAATTTGGAGTCCAATGAAGCACACAAACTTCTTTGCAAGATTCTGACACATGAAACTTTGACATGCCTTACATCCTCTGTGACTGTTGTCTTTCAGGTGTCATGAGAACATGAGATCCTCCCTGAAAAGTTTACCTCTTTGGAGACACAGAAGAAACTTCTAATCAACTTCAGTAATTATCCCAAAGCAATAACTGTCATTGCCACAGTTGTTGAAATGAAAAGTGCAGTTCAGAAGGAATATGATGTCACAGAACCTCAGACATTTATCTTAAGTTGTGTTGCCTACGTATCTCACAGGACTGGATTTCAGGATGTCAAAAGATGACCACAAAACAGATAGTTCAGCATAGATGATTCAAGTGAGCATTTGGTATCACACATAAGAAGCAGAGCCAGCAAAGAAGGTGGATTTGGTAAGTGTACATGTCTAGAAATATATTTTGGGGGTGGAGATAGATGCAGTAAAATTTTGCTCAAGAAATGGGAAACTTTTCTGAGGTGTAAGAAGCAAATAAGAAATGCCCCACCAACCACTAAAAATTCCTATATTTACAGAATATGATACAGCAAAACCTCAGATGATTATTTAATATTCTAGATAATTAAGAAATCTGACTTTGAAAGTGTTAAAGGATTGTAGCTATTGACAATGAAAATTTTATGACAATCATAGTTTTTTGGTGTAACAGCTTCATGTGAATAATATGGATTTCATTGGGACAATAGTTATTATTTAATCTTGGAAAGCTTCAGAGTGTGCAAGTTCTTGTGGTAGAAAACTTGTTTCTAGGCAGCACTACATCTTGGTCTGGGGCAGGAGCTGTGTTTCTCACAAGTCAGTGGTCATAACCAATGTGGCTACCTTCCCTCTTTAACTTGGGAACACAATGTAGAAAGTGATGGTGTAATTATGAGTCATGCTTATCCTTCATCTAGGACAAATGTATCTTCTCTTATTCCTTCTGGTTTAGTAACATTCTCATGTCACTGCAACACCAGCATGAGTTTTCCAGTTTTCAACAAAGGTTGTTGAGGCAATTCAGTGCTTTGTTTCTGGTAGACAAGGATGCCACCACAGAGCTACACTTGTACCCTACATTTTCTTTGTAACTTAAATTATTACAAAGTATGACATTTACTAGTCTTCAGATGATGTTCCCTGAATGTATTTTAGTTTAGTGTTTTTCTAAAATCTTGTTATGTTGTCAATCTTTGACTTGATCAAGGAATTAGCAAATATAAACACATAGGCCTTTAATGTGAAATTCACAATTAAAATTCCTCTGTGTGTATTTGTGTTTTTGTTAAGGCACATGTGCCATTTTAGGTCAGTTTCCATTGTATTTGTGAATTTGTGTGAGAAAAAGACAGTATGTGAGAGTCTGTGTTGGGGGGGGTGAGCGTATATGTGTGATACAGAGTATTTTTGTGTGCAAATATATGAATATCTATTTGTATGTGATTGTCTGATTATATGTGTGTGTTTGCATTTGTATTTGTTTATAAATGTGTATCTGTTTAAGTACATAAGAATTTGTCTCTGTGTGTGTGTGTGTGTCTTGTGATTCTTGTTTTTATTTGTATTTTTTGAGATATTTCTAACTCTCTGAATGTTCTAGGCTACAGGAGTTTCAAGGATCCCTCTCTTCTGCCACTACACAATTTTTTTATTAGTTGTGCAGATGGAACTAAGGATGTCACCTGTACAAGGCAAAGCTATTAGCACCAGAGCTATCTCCTTACCCTGATCATTTTCACATATATTTTCAATATAACATGCCACAATGTTATATTGAATATTATTTTCCTGAAAAATAAGTGAGTCAGTATAATATAGTTCAATATTTCATTGGTTAGATACTAGTGTGTAGTCCCTGAGAAACATGTTTGAGGCCAAAATGATGTTGAGTCTGTTCTGCCTTCATCAGTCCAACTTGACCACAGGTAGTTTCTGTTTTACTGGACTATTATTGAGCATGACAATTTGATATAATGCCAGAATCTTTGTATACAATTGTCAGCTATGAAAAGAAGATGAATATCAATTGTATGCTTGAAAACGTGACTGTGATAGCCTTGTAGTAAACAAATATATGTGAACCTATAAGCAGTCCATAGATGTTCTTATTTCTTAAGTGTTCCCACTACTACTACCCTTCAGGAACCTGGAGAGTCATTTCCTAAGCCTTTTCTCAGGTCTTATCTCATCAATGAAGACATGTTATTCTCTACCTGCAAACAGCTGTTAAAAATCACGTAAGTTTCCAAATAAATAGGCTTATGCAGTAATTTCTACTTATAACTCTGTTTGCAGTTTTTAGTTTAACTCAAGGAAGTCTCCAAACTCAACAAAATCTTTAGTAAGTACTCTTCAGCCAGAATATATTTGCAATTGTTATGACAAATGTGACCACACTGTGTGTTCTCGTAAATAAATAATTCTTTGTTTCCAAAAGCAAGGGCCAGCCACAGGAAACTGAGAAAGTGAGTCCAGATATTCTAACCAGAGATGGCTCACATGTCTCATAGTGTCCAGGAAAACCCAGATAGTTCCTTCTGTTCACATTATCTCTTCCTTCTCTAAATTGAAAAAGGGTTGCAGTTCTTCTACCATACTCTCAAATGGAGGGTTCTTTTAATTTCACTATTGATTTCAAGATGACTCCATGTCCTTGACTGCTCATATGCTTGAGTATTTTTCTGTGGCAATGAACATTTAATTCTGTCCTCACAGGTCTGAACCATTCTCCTATCAGTGTGTCCAGCCAAGTACTCCAGGTGCATAAACTTTAAGAAGCTGCCAAACACGGTGAGCTTTTCAATGTCCTTGGTACAACTCTGTACTTTGGTGAATATCCTTCCTTGTATGATTTTAATATCAAACGTCATAACTTTTTATAAATTATAAATAAGTGAATGAGTATCTTTAGGTGTCAAGGCAGGCTCTGGTACACTAGGAGGTGAGCATAAAATCTCAATTCAGAGTAACTTCTTCATCCTAGATCAAACCTTGGGATGGCTGATTTCAGGGTGTTTATTTCCAGTGTATTTAAACACAATAAGATTTAGAAAAACATTTCCTGGTATAATAAAATTCCTTGGTGCACAAGGAAGCATAATTAAATCGAAACTCAAATCAGGGTACATGTTATTTCTTCCAGGATGACAGATTCTGGAGGCATGTTGCCTGGATTTTCTTAATGGCCTAAGGAAGGATCTGGCCTTGTGTCATTCATGCAAAGACCATAGATGTCATTTGGGTACTAGCCACCTCTTGGATTTGGTTGTGGGATCTTGAGGAGCCTCTACCTATACAGACAATGTATGTGTCATTTAGACGGTTAGGTCTCTCTGGTCTTGGTTGTGAGAGATTAATAGGGCCTGTTTCAACAGATAATGTATATCACCAGGCTATTAATCACCTCCAATTAGCAGTTTTCTTGATAGAAAAAAAGACATGTTTTAAATATTTTCCATTAAAAAGACAATCCTGAATACATAGCATTCATGGTTTCCATGGAGATCTGTTGGTACAAGGGTCTTTGTTCTCCCGACAAAGTATACAAAGAATATGGATGGAATTCTAATGAGCTTCATAATCAACTCACAATTTGCATCACATGTACATCCATGGATCTTTCATGGTTATGTCATGATCTGTGCATGTGGTTACATGATATTCCTCTTGTAGAAACTCCCACATCATAACAGTCATATCTCTACAGCCTTCCAACAATTCCCCTTACATTTTATGATGGGTGATATTCTAACAACAATAAAACAAAACAAGTAGGCAAACAAAGAAAATTCACATGCAATACATAAATGGCCTGCTCATTGGAATTTACAAATGAAACTCTATATAGATCAAGAAAACAAAAATTCATGGGGTATGACAAACTCAGGAATCCAGACACATTTTGGATATTTGCTACAAGTTCCATGCCTGCATATATTTCAGAATGAGACCCTTACTAAAATCCTCCACCAAAAATAGAAATATTAAATTGCCATTTACCTTTGTACAATCCCAAACTGTGTCACTGATAATAGTTTTCTGCTGTATTACTGGATGTAGTGGAATTGTGGGAAGATGAATTCATAACTATGTTAGCCTGATAGAGACTGTATGACTTGTGTTTTGATTAGCCTAATTGTGTCCACAATGTAAAAATTCTTATTTTTCCTATTTTATTCCTATTTCACTATATATGGGTATTGAAAATTCCTTGATTTTTCATTTAGACTGCCATAGAGGACAGTACCATGCGAGTATCAGCTAGGGCTGATCACTCTTAAAGGAAGTGTCAGGGAACCTAAAGTTAGATACTAACTTTTACGAATGGATTGTGAAATTTGAAGGCAAAGCCACAGATCGAAATGTAAATTTATGTTCTTTCCAGTAACATACAGACTTCCAGATTCCAAAATACTGGCTGGAATATGATCAATGTTTCCATTCTGTAAGTGCTTGCTTATCCCAGTGCTGAGAAGTAGCTGCTATTTCTTATTTTACATTTCTTCTATGGTATCATGATCCAGACATTAGATCCATTGAAAGCACTGACATTCTTACCCTCTTCATTCTTTACTGTGTGTATACATTTGAAAGCTTCACCTATCCTACAAAGAGTTCTTATTGTTGCCACAATAAATTTTATTTGAGGCAATGACTTTGTGTGTTGCACATACTGGCTTTGCAATCTGGAGCACAAGTGATTCTGGCACACTCATATTATAGCTATGGAAATTTCAATTCATCGTTTTGCTTAACAGAGTGATTATTTTACAATAATTTAAACTAAAAGGTGCTAAATGATAGAATGAACTTCAATGCTTTGGCAATAGGAGTAGTACTCTTCAGAACACAGCTGGAATTCTGGGAAATTCCTCTCTTCTTTCCTACTATATAAATTACTACATTGAACAGAAGATAAAGACCAAGGATTTGATTCTCACACACTTATTCACAGCCAACTCCTTCATCATTATTTCTAAAGGAGTGTTAAAGACATTGCAGGCTTTGGGGGTTAAATGGCTTATCAGGGATTTTGGCTGCAAACTTCTTTTGTACATTCAAAGACTTGGCGGAAGCATGTCCATTGGTGCCACCTGTCTCTTGGGTGTCTTTCAGGTCATCACCATGAGTCCAAGAGACTCCTGCTGGAAATCTTTCAAAAAAAATCAAAGCTCCAAAGTACATTGGGCTCTCCATTCTGTCTGCTGGGTCCTTTATACGGTAATAAACATGATTTTATCTGTGTATCTATATATCAAATGGAACAGCAAAACCCTTAAACATAAAAGAGATCTGCAGTATTGCTCCACTGTAGGTTATAATGAAGTCACAGGCTCATTGTATACAGCTTTCTTTGTATTTCCTGAAGTTTTGCTTTCTGTGATCATTGTCTGGACAGGTGGATCCATCGTGCAACAGGTTCAACACATCTATAAAACTCATATTTCCAACAGTGCATCCCCTGAGTCTAGAGCTATCCACAGCATCCTGGTTCTGGAATCACTTTTCTGAGTTTTTATGCCCTCTCCTCCATCAGACAGGGTTGAATGCTCTTGTACATAATAGTGGATGGTGTCTAATGAACATCACAGGCATCTTTTCTATGTGTTTTCCGACACTGGACCCTTTTCATATGAGTCACATTTCCATTGTATTTAAATTCCTCTTTTTCAGCATGAGCGATAAAAATATAACATAATTGTATAATAGGTACAAAGACTTGGTAGTTTTTTGTACATTATCTAATTATTTATTTGTTAATCTCCTTCAAAATTCAACATACAAATTAATGCAGAATCCTTGTGTGCTGTGGGATGTTCTTTATGGCAAATGTGTTGCTGATTTGTCAATAAATAAAACACTGATTGGCCATTGGCTAGGCAGGAAGTATAGGCGGGACAAGGAGGAGAATAAAACTGGGAAGTGGAAGGCTGAGTCAGAGAGACACTGCCAGCCGCCATGATGAGAAACAGCATGTGAAGATGCCGGTAAGCCACGAGCCATGTGGCAAGGTATAGATTTATAGAAATGGATTAATTTAAGCTGTAAGAACAGTTAGCAAGAAGCCTGCCACGGCCATATAGTTTGTAAGCAATATAAGTCTCTGTGTTTACTTGGTCGGGTCTGAGCCACTGTGGGACTGGCAGGTGAGAGAGATTTGTCCTGACAGTGGCCAGGCAGGAAAACTCAAGCTACACATGTGTCATTCTAAGGTAAGCTGTAATATGTGTTTTGGCTTCATCTTGTTTATTCTGGTACCTGTGGGATCATATCAGAAGTGAATGAAACATATTGGCCTGCCCAGGATAAACTGTGCTCCATTGATAGAAATCATAGGCTCTGTTGCTTGAGGTAAATTGAATGAGTTAGAACTTGGTCACTCAATGCAAATTTCTAGAAACTGAGTGATGGTGTAGCATATGCATTAGAGACCTTTTGCAGACACAAGCAGTGTCACATAGTACAAACGAACACCAATAAATTTACCTGACTCTATCATACATGTTATAACGCATACACAGATTCCCCTGTCTACTTACTTCATTGTATTTGTGTAAGCAAGATCTTTGGAAGACAGAATCTATATCAATCTCTGGAGTTAAGGACAAAATCATTTTAACAGTAAAGAAAATAAAGTTCACATCACTCCCTAAGGCAAGGGTTGACAGTTTTCTTAGACATTCTTTGTTTTCTCGAGGACACCCATGGAAGGTACCCTCAACTTCATGTACCACTTTGCCCACTTCACACCTCTATGATGGGAAATGGTGGGGAAATGGAACAGTCTTCACCAGAGTGCTTTTACTGTAAGTTCTTCCACAAATAGTCAACACCTCTGTTTCTCTTATAAGAAACTTATCCTAGTCAAGTTGTTAAATGTTTATAGAATAATATCAACTGTTCAACAAGTATGAAAGTAATTACATCTACAAATAAGATGATTCAGTAAGTCCTCAGTCTTCAAGATATTGAGACTTAATACTCTTTAGATTATAGTCACTGTATGTCTTTAGAATTAGTCTTATTGAGTCAGTTAATTTATGTCACAGTGCAAAATATTTCAATTATTGATAAAGTTGTGATACTTCAAGAGAAATGGATTGGTTCTTGAAATAAAACCCTGTTAACCTAAAACATCTCAAGGATATGAAGATGGGAGGGTAAATGGAAGCTATTCAGTGTTTAATATAGACAATGTCTTGTGGTGGTATTGTGTTCCCCAAAATATTGTGAACCCTAATAAACTTATCTGGGGTCAGAGACAGAACAGCCACAATATTAAACATAGAAGTTAGGCAGTGGTAGCACACGCCTTTAATCCTAGCATTCCATTCCAGAGGCAGAAATCCATGTGTTCAAGGATACAGCTAAGCATGGTGACTCACGCCTTTAATCCCAGAAAGCAAGCCTTTAATCCCAGGGAGTGGTGGTAGAAAGCAGAAAGGTATATAAGGTGTGAGGATCAGAAACTAAAGGCATTTGCCTGGTTAAGCATTTGGCTAGTTAAGCGCTTGGCTGGTTAAGCTTTAAGGCTTTCAAGCAACACAGTTCAGCTGAGATTCATTCTGGATGAGGACTCAGAGGCTTCCAGTCTGAGGAAA
Organism: Peromyscus eremicus; assembly: GCF_949786415.1. Taxonomy (NCBI): domain Eukaryota; kingdom Metazoa; phylum Chordata; class Mammalia; order Rodentia; family Cricetidae; genus Peromyscus; species Peromyscus eremicus. The sequence goes on along the minus strand of NC_081416.1, from coordinate 192,571,612 downwards.
CAGGACCAGCTGAGGAATTGGCAAGGTGAGACAGCTATGGCTTGTTCTGCATCTGATCTACCAGCATTGACCCCAATAACTGGCCTCAGGTTTGATTTTATTAATAAGAACTTTTAAGATTCCTGCTACAATGTCTATAGCTGTTTTTTGTGTAGAATACATTTTTTTAAATATAGAATGTCTTCTAAGTATTAAGAAAATATCTACTTAAGAAAAGAAGCCAAAGATAAAAGTAGTCAATGTGATCTTAAAGGGTTGGAATTTGTGATTGTTTTACAGTGCAGAGAAATTTAGTAGACCCTCATCTTGCAGGATAAACATACACAAAAATCACAAAATGAGTGAAGCCAAGGGTACAGTAGAAGCTGATATATGTAACTAGAGTTTTTCTGCCTGGCCCATGGTCAGGGCAAATCTCTCTCATCCGCCAGTCCCATAGCCATTCAGACCCGATCAAGTAAATATAGAGACTTATATTAGTTACAAACTGTATGGCCATGGCAGGCTTCTTGTTAACTGTTCTTATATCTTAAATTAATCCATTTCCATTAATCTATACCTTGCCACATGGCTCGTGGCTTACCGGGATCTTCCCATGCGGCTTGTCATGGTGGCGGCTGGCAGTGTCTCCCCCTCAGCCTTCCATTTCCCAGAATTCTTCTCTTTGTCCCGCCTATACTTCCTGCCTAGCCAATGGCCAATCAGTGATTTATTTATTGACCAATCAGCAACACACTTGACATACAGACCATCCCACAGCAGATATATACTATGATTTTTACTATTCACACATAGGACCTATAAGGCATTATATAAACTAGACTTGTAAGATATTACCACATGCAATTGGTAACCAAATACAAAGATGATAATGATATATCAAAATACACTTTCTGTAAGTATCAACTTTGTGTAGAATGTTCCATTCAGAAGGAGATGTAACATGACCACATTTCCTATTTGTCTATGATATGGTTGAGTGATGTGCTCTGGCTTATGTTGCCAGGATCCAGGTACAGGACCTGGGAAGAGATCCAGCACTTCTCTTGCTGAGCAGCCAATTGAAGCCACAGCCAGTAGTTAGCTCTGCTATGCTAATGCCTATCCCACCCCAACTTTTCTTCTCTTAAGTGTCATTGAAAGCAACCTCTTATAGCTAGAGATACATCCTAACAGCCATTATGTGAGTAGGAATGACCTTAACAACACTCAAACTATATTTCAAGAGATTTTTTTTCTAACTCCATTCGTAGCTTGGTGAAAATAACAATTCCCCTTTTGTGATTTGTCTTAATTTGGTTTGTGTAAATATTTCTATTTACAGGGTGTGGCACTTTAATAAGAATGGCTCCCATAGGCTCTTAGTCAACAGGGGTGGTACTATTTGAAAAAAAATTAAAATGAACAGGAGACATGGCTTTGTTGGAGGACATATTTCACTGGAGTAGGTTTTATCTTTTTTATTAGAGAAATGTCTTTATTATATTTAATTTAGTTATTTATTTTATTTAAATAACATTTAAAAAATTAATTTTACATACCAACTTCAGTTTCCCCTCTCCTCTCTTCCTTGTGCCCCACCACCTCTCACTTCCCATTTACCCCTCTCCCCTTGCACTCTTCCTCTGTCTCAATTCAGAAAGGGGCAAGCCTCCCATGGGCTTGAGCAAAGCACGGCACATCAAGTTGAGGCAGGGCCAAGCTCCTCTCCCTGAATCTAGGCTGGAAGAGTTATTACAGCATGGGGAACAGGTTCCCAAAAGTCAGCCAAGTGCCAAGGACAGGTACAGATCTAACTACTAGGAGCTTTACAAACATACCAAGCTACACAACTGTCACATACATGTAGAGGGCCTAGGTCGGTCCGGTTTTATCTTTTAAGATTCAACGCCCAGCACGGCTCTCTTTATGCTTGTGCATCAGGATTTAGGTCTCAGCTACTTACCCAGCATCATGCCTGCCACTTTTCATGCCCTGTGTCATGATGATAATGTACTAAGCCTCTGAATATCTAAACAGGCCCCTTATTAAATGCTTTCATTTTGTAAGAGTTACATTGGTTACGGAACCTCTTAACAGAAATGAAACAGGGACAAAGATACAGGATCTCTAGAAAAGTCATTTATAAATATACAGTGGGGTACTTAGGGCAGTGACATAGGGGAGCTGTGAGTAGTCAGAAGGAGAAGGTGGCTCCGAGAAATAAAGAAAAGTAGTCTTCAGGTGATGTGCATTGTCTGAACCATTATGTAAAAGTCTGAAAAGAAAAAGAAAAAGACATAAAGGGAAAAAGCTTATCACATATGTGCAAAGAATTCAAAATACTCTAGGTTAAAATGGGCAATGAAGTAAATGGAAGTGTACTCAATACTATTTAAAAAAAAAGATGAATGTAGGAAGACACATCCACAAAAGGAATAGTTCCTCTCATGACAATTCCAGTCATTTTGGCACAATGTTTAAAGGTTTGGAGAATGGGAAACTAGAAGTATAGAGACATATATGAGAACTCAACTATGCCTAGAGTTTAGATGAATAGTTGAACACTGGTAAATGACATATAATATAATTGAGAGAGATTAATGGTAAGCAACTGTAGTTAATAGTTTTGCTTCAACCAAACTAAGGTGCTGGAGAACTTGACTCTTTGATTAAAAGTGTTTGGCAGTTGTCTCTTCTATATATCTTTATCAGGAGCTGTGACTATTATAGAATCCTTGTCTATGGTTGAGGGATGTCACTGTGATATACTTTATGCTTTGAGCACTTTACAGACATTTTGAAAAAGACCATTGCCAAGATGGGTGATGGTAAAAGCCACAAAATTTTCCTACAATAGGCCTTGCTATATCACAACAACCTTACCATGAAGCAATGACAAAAACTTCGCTTCAGCCATTATTCCTTTTAATACAATACCTGTAGCTGCTCCTCTAGCCTATGCCTTAGGTGTTTTAAACTCTGTCAATCATGTGCCCTACTATGGTCCTTGTCTTATTGATATTTCTATTGCTTTAATAAAACAACATGATCAAGGTATCTTACAAAAAAAAGGAATACATTTGGTTTAAAATTTCAAAGGGTATGATGGTGTATTGAAGAATGAGCTAGGAGCTCACTTCTTGGTCTACAATCCCAAGACAGACAAACAAAGAGAGACAATTGAGGCTCCCTAAGTGAAGTTAGTTTGCTGTATTTATACATGGATAAATGTGTGTATATGTAATATAAACAATAGTAATTAAGGAATAAAGATGATGAATTTGACATTGAAATTTTGGATCATAGGCTGAGTTGAATAGGGGAGTGGGAAGAGTGGAAATTTTGTAAGTGCAGTACTCATGTGTGAAAATCCATAAAACAATGGATTTAAAAATAATACAACAAACTCAAAAAAGCCTTCAAGCACCTTTAACAGAGAAATTTATTTTATGCTTTCTTGAAATTCAGAGGAATTACCATTAAAAGAAATTTTTAAAAAATATACAAAACAGAAGGAAAGCAAATGGTGCATATGGTTAAGGGGGTAAATTATAATCCTTTCAGAAGAGAGGGATAAAATATGTGAGGAAATTAAAGAAGAGGGTCTTAGGACCTCTGCAGAGAGTAACTACAGGTAATCCCAGATACAATGGAGATAATCGTCTCCCACTATGGAAATGGTTAAACATAATGGAAAAAACTGTGTGAAGCATTATTTGACAGCACAGGCATAGTTGATAGTGTGGGAAGAAAGGATCGGTTGGAACCAACTGACAAGTCAATTAGGGTAGCTGAGTAGGGCATGAGGCTAAGGAAAAAAACAGAGACAGAAGAACAGATAGATACAGAAAATCAGTGCCGGGAGGGATTCTAGTCAATACCAAGCAAGCCCTCAGTTTATTTCATAGCCATCTTACATACAAACTGAAAGGATAAAGTAGAACAAAGCACAACACAGGCAGTCTAGCCTGTCCTTGATTCAAGGAACAGGCAGTTTCATTATCTCAAACATGTGCCACCTAACAGCAGCAGCCTGCCTAGAATTGAGCATTAGCTAAATAACAAGCTCTTTCCCAAAAGCTAATCAGGACTTTCTTATAGCCCCTGTACTTTTCCCAGAATCCTGATGAGAGCTTTCTCACGGCTTCTGAAGCAACTAAAGTAAGCAAGCTTTGAACTCTTCTGTGTCAGAATGGACTTCAGCTTCAAGCTGAGTCACTGTTGGAAACTGAGTCACCATGGGCTCCTACAATTCCTTCTTTTTTTTTTATTTTTTAAGACTCTGAGTCTCCCAGATGACTGTGCCTGTTTTATGTTGTTTCTTACCATACTCTAGTCTTACCCATGTGGGAGCATAAATTCTATCATTCACATCTTATCTTAGGGTAAAAGGAGACAAAGAAAACTTACCCATCTTTGACTACCAGCCTCTAGTATCATGAATTAGGGGAGTGGTCAGATTTTTACTTTGTGAAGCTCTGAGCACAATTTCCATAGCGAGTTCACAATCAGTTTGAAAACTATAGGCAATTATGCCTATATTATTATATTACAGATTATATTATATATTATAGATTATGCCTTGTAGAGCGCATGCTCCAATACTACAATGCTACTTAAGAGTGAAGTAAATGATGACCATGAAGGAATAGCTTTTTAAAATTGTTCCAATATCTCTTCAGCTGTTTTAGCCACATCAAAATCCAATTTAGCCTTTTTCATTTCTGTAATCTCTTGATGTAATTTAGGAAAAATCTAAGGATTCATTTGAATCATGCCAAATTCCATTAAGATGTGTTTTAACTCTTTCTCCACCAACAGTGCTCTCATTATATACAACACAAACCCATCTGTAACTAGTGTGCCATTTTAAATGTGTTCTAATTTTCAAGTTTTGAAGTTCATCTCCCAAAATCTGGACCACCTCATATAAGACATTCAATTTATGTTCCATTTTATATCTATAGCTTCTTGGGTTTCTAATGGCATAGAAACGTTTTTAGATAATTGATTAACATATCCTGTGGTCTGAATAGATTGAGGCAAGGCTAATGAAGCAACAATAGCTGTGGCAATCAAAGAAATGAGAGCACCAGTTCCAGCTACAGCTAATTGAGCCATTCATTTGGTTCTACTCAAAGCTTTCTTAATTTCTTCAATCACTTGCAACCCTTTATCATCAAACCAAGGTTCACTCACATTCACAGGTAACATTATAAAAGAGGGTTGTCTTAACACCATGATTCTAGTGTAATCAGTAACAAAGGATACACAATTAATTAAATTACAATTCTTACAACTTACACTAAAAAGCAATCCTTTAAAAGAGATATTTATGTTGCTCACCAACAAAGTGTATAGTGCATTCACAGAAGGTAATACAGATCCATTAAGAGGATAAGCAGGGGCAGATATGTCTGACACTCCCACAATCAATCCCATAGCTGCAGCAAGCTTTCAAATACAAGTCTATCCAAATCCATGAGCAATATACCAGATTTCAGTTGCAAACCTTTTATTCTATTGCTCTTCTGCCTGTACTGGGCCCCCTTCAATACTGGAAGCTTAATTCCCGGACCAGTCTAAAATATATGCAGGACATTTGGTGATGTTATACTATCAAGGCAGTTTTGCCACACAATGTCTCCACAGCAAAGTTCTGTTATTAACTTGAGTTTATTTTCCACATGGGAGAAATCTCTGTGGTGCAGGGTCTCCTGGATTTGTCACCCCTGGAGTAACAGCAGTTTAATGCCATATGGGCATTGTCCTCCAGGTCCAAGAAGGTTTTGAGAAAAAATACCCAGACAAGCCAAAACAGATTTGTTCTTTACAAAACACACAGGAATGACTTTACCAGATCCCAAATAGGAATAATTAGCAGGAATTTGAAGACCTGCTGCTTCAGGATAATCCAGCAACTTCATATCATGTACTGTGGCCATGATTTCCTTTTCTTCCCAGATGGTGGGATGTAACATGGGCGGGTCAGGAACATATGCCCAACAGACCTCACTCTGCCACTTCTGGATAGCCATCAGCAACACCAGAACCAGCATTCCTCTATTCCGCACATCACACCAAATGCTCAGGCAGCCAAAGAGCTTCATTTTCTTCCTGCAAAAAAATACAAACATGCCCTCATCCCCACACCAAAACAGGGTTAGAGCACTTCCATAAACCAGTGCAAGGATCTTCCCATGTCACCTGAAAAAACTTTATGGTGGTTCCTTCATGCCAAAACCAATCAGCTACAGATTTTCCAGCAGCATCCACATTTAAAAAATTTAAAACAAATAAGACATGATTAAATGAATTATGTGATGACGGAGGGTATAACCCCCTCTTCTTTTTTAATTTTTTTGAAGCTGTATCTCAAGATTGCAACGGGCTTGTTCAACAATACCTTGTCCTTGAGGATTATAAGGAATATGTGTTTTATGCTGAATTTGCCATTGAGAACAAAATTGATGAAAGACTTTACTAATATATCCAGATCCTTTATCATTTTAATAACTTTTGGTATCCCCATATAGGAGAAACATGTCAGGCAATGAACAATTACATGTTTGGTGACTTCTCCAGATTATGAACTGACCATCAAAAATCCTGAATAATTATCAATTACCACATGAATATATTTACATACCAATAGATGAGCCATTGGTAAAAACTAAAGTAGTATCATTTACTCACACTTGCATTACTACTTTAGGAAAAATAAAAGAATGCATCTGAGCAAATTGTAATAACTGATCAGTAGAAAAATTATTATCAATTTGACCCAAAAACTGAGCAAAAGCAATAGCCCAAGAATCATAATTCAATAACCAATCAATTTGCTGTTTAGTAAATAGAACATTTATTACATTACTCCATCCCTGTCATATATTTCATCAGTTGTTTCCCATGATCCCTTTATGTCTGTAAAACCATTACCATCTAGGTGACTCTTAAATTACAAAGTTTGGCTGCCAGAACATGGGGCATTCTTGTGTATAAAAGCATTAGGTGCAGCTTTAATATTTTATTAAATAAACATTGTTTTTAAGTCCTATCTTTTATATATCTTATTTTTATGACATGAATTATCATATAGAAATCTATCCCAATCCAAAATACTTGAGGCTTGCTGTCTTCTTGGTCTAAAATGAGATACAATGAGTAGAGAGCTCATTAAGACTAAGAGAGGTACTCTTTAACCTTAGTTAAAGATTGCTACCAACCCACGTGGCTGCCCACTTCATGATGGGGTCGCCAGCCAAAATGGAGGACAGCTGTGTGGTTGATGTTTAAAATTAAACATTCCCCTCAACAGTCTCCCAAAAATTATTCATTGAAAAGCAAACAAACATAAAAACAAAAAAAAAAACCATATTGCTCCACTCCTCCTTCTTAACAACACCTCTTCATTTATCCTAGTGTCATTTTTAGTTGCAATGTGTCAAACATTATACCTTTTTATCTAATCAGCCCCACCCACTAAATGTTCAATAAAAGGATTGTCTCAGATAGTGACTTAAAAATCAAAGTATACAAATCTCCATTCTTTTTTTTTTAATTTTCCGGAGCTGAGGACTGAACCCAGGGCCTTGTGCTTGCTAGACAAGTGCTCTACCACTGAGCTAAATCCCCAACTCCTCCATTCTTTTTTTTACGTACCTTCAAGTTTGAGATACAAATGCTCACTTGACTCCTGCTTTCTCAGTAACCTCTCCTTGTGCAACTCCTGACATCCAGACAGGTAGCATTATGGATGAGGACATCACCTCAATGCTGAGATTAAGTTTTATGGTTCTGTGACCTCATGTCCCTTCTGAAATACAATCTTCATTTCACACACAATGGCAATGACAGAGCTGACTTTGGGAGGAAGAACTCTGAAACTTTTCTCCAGTTGCTAATTGCCAAAAGCAGTCATGAGTTTCTAGTGAATGTCTCCAGAGGGACAAAGTACTTGGAAAGGCTTCTTGCTTTTTCATTATTCTTGAAGGCTGCATTGGAGGGAAGGTGCAGGGAGCATGTGTCTGCTATGTAAGAGTCTTGCAAAGAACTTTGTGTACCATTGGATACCTCCTTTTACTGGGTACTTTCTCTAAAAGTCAAGTTAATTATTTCTAGTTATATCCTCCAGCTGCCATATTTTACAGCACTCTGCAAAGCAGAGTTAATCAATAATTCATAATTATGTAATGAAATATCAGTTAAAAACATGATGTCATAATCTGCATTAAGAATTAATACCAAGTTTGGTGCTGCACTTTTTTAATACCAGCACTAAGAGACAGTTTCAGGTAGATCTCTATGAGCTCAAGACCAGTGTGGTCTATGTAAAAAGTTCAAGGATAGCCAGATCTGTATACCTAGAAAGACCATGTGCCAAAATCAAAATAAGACAAGAAAATATATCAACTGAAAAAAATAATTAGAAATCTCACTAAAATATGCTATTAAAAGTTATAAACATTACCCCAAAAGTAACAACCTGTCTAAATACAGCCATATTATTTGAATAAATTGCATGTAACCCTCCCTTACCAATCAATTCACTTGTATGCACCAAATGTCACATAAGGTCGGGATATCTTCTCATTCTAAAATAAATTGATGGAACTAAACAACCTACAGTCATTAAAAAATAAAGAACATTTATGGTTTAGCAAATAGAAGGTAAATGTCTGGAGCTTTAACATTTGCTTTCTTCCAATAAGCATACCCCTTTGAGGGTTTTAGACTACAGAAATGTTTGAAAGATTCAGTCCACACTAGCCAATATTACATTTTGTCTATCCATAGTACTCAGATCCCAGAACTCCCTGAGATTCTATATTTCACTAGAATAATTTGGAAGCACAAGGACCTGTTGGGTGCATCCTAGGGAAGGAGGCATGGTTAAAAATAGCCAAGGGAAAAGAGAGGTAAAGCAGAATGCAGGCAATGTAGTTGTACATAATGAATGAAAATTATTCCCCCAAACATGTGCTCCACCACTAATGTACACTGATGCTAAGAGCAGTTCAGCTGAAGAGAAGCAGAGCACCAATAGGCTATTGCAGAGAATGAGGAAGTCTTTAATGTTTATGAATTATAGCACAACACCATCTGGGTCCATGGGAGAATGTTTCTGGAGACAACATATCCACTGAGGGCTGGTACTGATTTGCAAGCATGGTGAGGTTGTGGTGTTTGCAAGAAACATGATTTAAACAAGTTAAGCCATTTCACAGAATTGGAGACACTGGGCATCACATCTGACATTCTATAATTGCCCAACATACATTTCAATAGGAAAATTTCACTACCACAGCAAAGACCTCGGAAGATAGGGTCTTTCTACCTGAAGCCTAGAGTTCTAGATAGATCGAAGCAAGCAAGCCAAGATACTGATAAAGGGGATGAGAATACAGGTGATCTGTAAATGCCTATGAGTTGGCAATAAAGTGATGGAGGACACAGTAATATGTGAATACAGAGAGCTTCTGGGGAAGAAGAGCAGGAAAATGAGCCTGAGACATCTGAAGATTTTCCTCATACCTCAAAATAATTTTGGACAAAACACGTTTCCCTTTTTACTTTAATAAAATATAACTTTTACTTCATATGTGAAATTAAGCATGTATAAATATTATCTTATATTTATTAAATGTGTACAATGAGCATCATCTAGGCCCTAGAATGTCTCTATAGCTTGAGATGGGGAGGATGAGTTGGAAGTCTCAACTGTAAAAGCTCTACAACTTACTACGATTTAGGAAGGAGGAGATAAATGTTAGGCATCTTAAAATTGGACACAACTAAAAGTGGGATACTAGAGGAAAGTAAAACTCACTCCATGGAAGGGAAACATAAACAACTAGCCATTTTCCAAGCCATAATAGGAACTGATAGGGAAAGGAAAGGGTGGGTGTTGCAGGATTAGGGACAGAGCTCTAGGAGCAGCCTGTAAAGAGACAACATCATCTCTATATCATCTGGTTTATATTTTCCAGTCACTAAATTTTACTGAATAGCCATGGAAGTTCTCTCAACTCACCCATTCATCACAGCCCAAGAAACAAAAGAAATAAATAAACTTCACATAAAAATTACTGCCTTAGAAAATATACTACTAAAAGTGTGAAATAGATGAATCATGTATGAGGAGAAAGTATTTCCAAAATGTGTCTTTGGTTAAAGGGCTTTTATAAAGCTTCTTAACTAAAGACTCCTCAAAGCCGAAGATTAAGACTGGACAAACATGTCCAGAATGTTAAAGGTCATATTTAGCAACAATCCGTATACTGAAAACCATTAAAGTGCAGAGAAAACTTTCTCTCACTGAGGTGCTTCTATCAATTCAGAAGACTGGAGTAACTTCTGTGGCTTTCAGAAACTGCTCTGTTAATAATTCTACACAATCTGTGTTGTTATCAATTAGATTTGTTGAGAGAATACAGAAAAAAAATTTGGCTAAAGACAATAGTATGCAAATGTTGCATGAATCATAAACGGTCTTATAGTAAAAACCCAGAGCCAGCTATTAGGGTAAATTCTGAAAATTTGGAGAAACAAAGAAACAAGACAGTAGAGAAACTTTTCAGTACTACTGAATCCTAAGGCCTAATGGAAGGTGAGATTCTGTCTCCATGAATCTTCTGACTGAATACCTCTGTGTCCTCAGCTGAAAAGGGCTAGATCTTGTCTCCTCACACCATATATGCCATTCGCCACCCAGCCATTTTTCTTCCTTCCTAGTGCTGGAATTAATGGCATGTGGGCCTTCCCAAATACTGGTAACAAAGGCATGAGATCTCAAGTGCTGGAATTAAAGATGTGTGATTCCCAAGTGCTAGGATTAAAGATGTGTACCACCACTGCCTGACATCTATGTTTAAATCTGTGGCTCTCTCTGTCTTCTGATCTTCAGGAAAGCTTTATTAGAGTACAACAAAATATCACCACATTTCCCCTTTTTATCTAAAATAATAAAGGTTATAACTAATATAAGAAAAAGAGTACAATAACTATATACAATCTATACAGTCAAGAATCACGTTAATAATACCCAGTCCATTAACATTTGATACATTCAGAGAAAATACTCCATTATTTATCCTATTTTCGTGAGTCCAAAGTGTTGTACCTAATTTATTTTATATTCTAACTTGTATTATCAACTGAAAACTATCTTTTGATGTCTTTCAAACTTACACACTTTATACCTCTTTAGTGAGTTACTTTTCTGAATTTGTTATCAAGGAAAACTATAACTATATAGTCTTAAACTCCATCAGAGACCCAAGAGGGCAATAATGCTACCTGAGTAAGCAGGAAGAAACTTCCAAAAAATGTGAGAAATGACAGAAAAAAACTCGATGCCTGGATAGTCATTCAAGGTTCCTATGCAAAGTTGGGTCATCCATCTTAAGCCTATAGCCCAAGCATATCTGACAGACTTTAATGTGAAGCAAGATATTCTGAAGGGCCTTCGTACATTGTCCTGGCAAAGTACGGGGTCCTTTCTTTTGTGCCCTGCTTGTTCATTTTGGACAGCATACTATCAGCAGTTGAGACACAGGTAATTTCTTGCCCAGTTGCTAACTTTTGCCACAAAGAAAATAAACTCCATATGGAGTTACTTTGATGCTCATCATTTTCTCTGAAGTAGATTAGTACTGCCAGGAGTAGACATGTCTCATTGTCATAGAAAAATCTATTTCATTAAAACTTCTTAAGTGCCATATCCTGCAGATATATGAAGTGTTTGAAGATGACCTGTCTATCTAAAATATATCTCTGTTTGACATTGAAAACATTCCTAACATGACTGAAAGTTTGATTGTGATAACTAACTACAAACTTTCATTTCTTTAAATCCTAATTAGTTGGTAATAATAGCTTTCAAGGACTAGTAATTTTTATTACATTGTTAAATGAGTTGTATGTGTACAATACCTTGAACAAGAGCAGAAATATATGTACAGTATATTCTAACAAAATTAATCTCAAATTTGTATCAATATACACAATTTGTATATAATATACAAAAATGTGATCCAATGTAAAATACTTAAGACAGGTAGTTGGTTTTTAAAAGTAGATTCAATAATCTACCATTTTTCTTATCATATCCATATCCTCTCTTTTTTTCTTTTCAATGTAGATTTAATAATCTACCCTTTTATCCTATCATTTCTATATCTTTTTTTTTCAGAGTAGATTCAATAATCTACCATTTTGTTCTTTCATATCTGTATCCAATTTTTCTTTTTCTTTTTTTTCAAATACAATCTGAATCTAATCTCCTTTTTCAACTTTTTGGTCATTACCAATAACAACAGGTAATCAACCAGCAAACCAATGATAAATATCCATAACTCATTGAACAACCAAAAAACACCCACTCTTTTGAATGTGGGCATTGTGTTCTTAAAATCACTTCTTGCTGTCTGGGGGTGAAGGCATCTTTAGATGATCCTGAAAAAAATTTTGTGATTGATTTTCAGGTCATGGGAGAGGTAGCTGTATCATTTGTTGCCCACTTTCTGTGTAATGGGGAAATGCAGGGCTTATCTCAAGTCCTGGCTATAGCAGTCTATGAGGCTGGATCATCTCAGATGGCCATCTCAAAACTGCCCTGAGCAGTGTTTAGTCTAAAGCCAATCTTTGGGTGGTGTTTGTCAGCTTAATGACATTATCATCATCCTGATGGAATCATGGTTGTGGGGCTCCATCATCTTTTTGGAGACTTCAAAGGTCACTGCTAGGCATGGTCATGGTTCACTGAAGAAAGTCTTTTTCTTGGGACATTTTTTTGTGTATGATTTGTCCTTTTTCTGATGATGACTCGTCTGTCCACTGTTCTTCAGATTCCTTAGCTTTCAATCTCCTGAAAGGCAAAAACAAAACAAAAGAAAAACCCTTCCCCAACCCTAACTTTGGGGAGATTCCAAATCTAATATTTATCAATTTTGATTTATTGTTTCCCCTTAATTTTTTGTTCTATCATCCAGAGCAGTATGTTTTCGTTTTTGTTTTTGTTTTTGTTTTTTTACAATAGACATTAGGTTCTTTTTTGTTTTTTGTTTCTTTTGTTTTGGTTTTGGTATTTGAGACAGGGTTTCTCTATGTGGCTTTGTGCCTTTACTGGAACTCACTTGGTAGCCCAGGCTGGCCTCGAACTCACAGAGATCCGCCTGGTTAAGCCTCCCGAGTGCTGGGATTAAAGGCAAGCACCACCATCGCCCCACACATTAGGTTCTTTAATTGCTTGGGGAAAGAGTATCCTCCACTGTGACAGGAAATGACTGAACAGAATTTTACATGGGATCCAGCAAGAGGCCCCTCAGGGTGTTTCCCCATGGCAAAGGCAAGGGGTCAACTTGTCTGTCCCTAGTTGATATACATTCATTAGTCCAATGTCTGCCTTTGCCACACTTTCTGCATAATCCAGAAGAGAGGGACATTCTGTTAAAATTATTCCTTGAAAAAACATTATTTCCAGGTATGCCCTTTTTATATTCCTCTTTTAGGTTACCTTGTTTTTCTGCAATTTAAACATTTGACAATTTTTCTGCAAACCTCTGGAAATCACTTCTCCTATCCAAGCATCATCACAATCACAAAATTCAATATTGATTGTATCTCAGATCTGTTACTCCAGAGGTCCTGATCTTGCTTTTAAAGGCCTAATTATACTTTTACACTGTGCATTGGCATTTTCAAAATCCAGAGATTCAATTATTATTTATCTAGCTTTTGAATTTGATATCATTCTTTTTACTGTTGAAGTCAGTCTTTGTAAGAAATCAGTGAAGGTTTCTTTTGGACCCTGTATAACTTTTGTAAATGACTCAATTTTCCTTCCTACTTCTTCAATTCTGTCCTAGGAATTCAAGGCTGCCATGCAACATAAAACTAGGGTGTGGTCATTATATAAAGTCTGTTTTTGTCTAACAGGATATTCACCTTCTGCAACAAGTTGATCTTGGGAGATTTCAAAACCTCTAGCCCTACATGGTTGTTCAATGGTCTAGCCTCATCTTTCTACCAGGTCCTCCATTGTAATTGTGGACTGGCCTCTAAAACTGCTGTAACAAAATCTCTCCAGTCTTGAGGGATATTTCTATTACAAGTTGATCATGAGTTTAACATTTGCTTTACAAACAGTGAATGTATACCATATGAGACTAGCTTCCTTGAATATCCTCAAATCTAATATTTGCACAGAAGTCCATTCAGCTCATACACAGTCTTAGGGATATCTATCATTAGGTAGCCCTGTAAGGATACTGGATAATTTAAGGTTGGCCATTTGAAAGCCTTAGGCTGTTTCTCTGTAAACTTACAATGCAATGCTGAGATGGATTCTCCTTTAAATTCTTCTGTCTGAGTCTAAATATCTCTATGATCTCATTTAACATATTTTTCTAAAACTTTCATCTTGGCACTCATATTTACCAACTTTTAAAAATGTATTTATGTATTATGTACACGGTGGTGTTCTGCCTGCATGTATGCCTAAATGCCAAAAGAGGGCACCAGATCTCATTATAGATGGTTGTGAGCCATCATGTTGTTGCTGGGAACTGAACTCAGGACCTCTAGAAGAGCAGCCAGTGCTCTTCACTGCTGAGCCATCTCTTTAGCCCTTAACCAACTTTTTAAATGATCAAACAAATAATGTTTATAACTGGCAGTATATAAATCCTATCAACATTAATTATTCTCTTATTTAATTTTTGCATTGTCAGACTGTCTAGCATATAGTCAAACATAGACCAAACTCCTCCCATTGTAAAAATATTTACCATTTTTAATGTCGTTAAAAAAAAAACTCTTTTAAGTAATTTCTCTCTTTAAGAAATTGCAATTGACTCACCAAATCTGCTGACAATAATGATTCAGATGATAGTGTGGCAGCAGTCTGAGGAGGGAGCCCAGAGAAAGCCAACATCCACTGCAAGAGGAAAGAAGCAGTGTGTAAAAGTCACTAATCCTGACATGTTTGTAGTCTGAGCCTGGGCTTGTGCTTGTGTCTGAGCCTGAGCCTGGGCCTGAGCTTGCACTTGTGGAGTCATCTGTCTGCACAGGGAAATGTGTGAAAGTGGCTAAATCCTGTAGTTTTTGGAGCCCAAAATCCTATGGAGTTTCTTGCAAAGGCGCTACAACAAAGCTTAGCCAGTGGGGTAGGGAACCTGGCCAAGGTGGGGTGGAGACTCTGGCCTCCTGCAGCTCTGTCCTTAGTCAGTGGCTGCATAGCCATAAGCAAGCAGCTTTTTCATGAATTTGTGCCCCAAAAGGTGGGCACCAGATTTTGCAGGAAACCTAAATGGCATTATAATACAAACCTGGTGCAAGATATTAGGGTAAATGTCGGAAGATCAGGGAGATAAAGGAACCAGCCACTAGAAAAACTTGTCACCATTATTGAATCCTCAGGCCAAATGGAGAGCGATATCCTATCTCCATAAATCCTCTGACTGAATGCCTCTATGTCCCCAGCTGTCTCCTCATGCCTTATATGCCTTTCTCCACCCAGCCATTTAACTTCCTTCCTAGTGCTAGAATTAATGGCATGTGAGCTTCCCAAATACTGGCAGCAAAGGTATGAGATCTCCAGTGCTGAAATTAAAGGCATGTGAAACCCAAGTACTGGGATTAAAGTTGTATGCCACCACTGCCTGTCTCTGTTTCTCTCCTAGACTGAATCAAATTCCCCTTGTCCAGGGTGCCTTTGAACTCACAGTGAGACCCAAATGGATCCCTGCCTCCTGAGAGCTAGGATTAAAGGTATGTGCCACCACTCCCTGACCTCTATGTTTAAATCTGTTACTGTCTCTGTCCTCTGATTTTCAGACAGCTTTATTAGAGCACAATAAAAATATCACCACATGCATAGTCTTTCAATCTCACAAAACAGTGGAGTTCCATTTTGAAAGGTTTGTGAGAAGAGGGAAGTCACACAGCATACTTAATAAGCACTCATAATCATTCTTGAATGATTACAAATGGCCACATCAAGTAAAAAGCTTAGAAATATATTTTACTCTCTTCAACACACAAGCATATGAGGGGAAATGTTCTGCTGTGGGTATCGCTCTATGTAAATAAAGCACTGATTGGCCAGTGACCAGGCAGGAAGTATAGGCAGGACAAGGAGAGAGGAGAATTGAGGAAGGAGGAAGGAAAGGGAGAGGAGCTGGAGCCACTGCCAGCCAGGAGAAGGAAGATGTAAAGTACCGGTAAGCCACGAGCCACGTGGCAAAGTAAAGATTAATAGAAATGGGCTGAATATAAGAGTGAGAGCTAGACAATGATAGGCCTCAGCTAATGGCCAAGCCGTTTAAATAATGTAAGAGTCTGTGTGTTTATTTTATAAGTGGGCTCTGGGACTGGCGGGACTTGGCGGTGGGAGCTGGAGAAAAATTCTCCAGCTACAAATGGCGCCCAACGGCTCGAGTTTCCACCTTAAACCTAACAATATTTAATAACCAATTCTAAACAGAGCCAAAACCAGGTTCCTGCTTCATGTCTCATATGGGCAACTAGGCGCCACAAAACGCGGGTTTGAGCTACTGGCGGGTTCCTGGTGTGTGCACTTGACCTGCAGTATGGCGGGAGTGAGACTTGTGCCAGTGGCACATTACGCTGTGTGGTAGATTTAGTCTTTACTAGTATTTAAAAAAAGAGAGAGAGAGAGAGAGAGATTTATGGGCTACACGCTGCTTTCATAAAAGCGTAGACCCACTATTTCTGAGACTTGATGGCTCCCAGAGCTGGCGGAACCTCCATGTTGGAAAGCTAAAATGGGCGGAGCCAGCAGCCACAGCGCCATTTCAGGCTTAAAAGGCTGCAGTTTAAAGCAGTAAGTTCACAATACAACTGATTCAGATGAAATAATTTCCAATGTATGTAAAAATGTACGTAGACTTTAAAAAGAGATAAAAAGAAATATATACAGTTATATAAACAAACAGTTTTTAAAAGTAAAGTCTTTAAAAAAACAATAAAGGTAATAAGCCACGTAAAGATGGCTATCACACAGAGAATCTGGATTATGTTGTCTTTGATATTCGTACCTGAAGAAAAACATTTGATTGTAAAAGCTGTTCAGTTATGCCAAAATGTAAATTTTAAAGGTACCTTGACTTCAAAATTTGGATATAAGGATATGTTACTTTGGAAAAGAGGTTCTGCTTTTGTTTCCACAGAAAGCCAGAGGCTATGGATTTGTTCCAGATTAAGATACATCAGGTTTGACCAGCCAAGACCCCCTAAAAGGTCTCCAATGACACCATGGCCCAGATGATCCAACATCCGGAACGGTTTCAGGCAACTGGATCAGATGATACACCCTCATGGACTACTCCATAATCCTAAAATTTTCTTTATGTCTCCATAAGATACAGCACCCCCCTCCAGCAGGAAGTAGTAAGAGAAGCTACGCCCAAATTCCCAAATATACCAAGCTGGCTTTAGAGACGGAATTGGCTCACTCCCCCTCTAAACCCAGACATATTGCTTAAAAAAAAAAATGGTTAAAATATTCTTGTGTCCCAAATCAAAAGAGCCCTCTGATGTGGGACAGAGAAAAACCAATATTTTTATTTAAAACAGGTTGATTATAAATACAATCTCTTTCTAAAGAAAAAAAGGGGATAGTTTAGATATAATAGGATGAAAGGGTAGATTAATGAACCTACTTTTAAAGAGTAACAACTTGTTTAAAATGTTTTACATCACTATAGATTTTAGTTTATTGATACAAATTTAAACTTAATTCTGTTATACTGTGTATATATTTCTATTGTTTGAGGTATTATGTTTATGTAACTCATTTAAAATTATAATGGATAATTAAAAAATAGATTAATAATTAGTCATCTATGATAATCATATTTGTAGCCATATTAGTTAAGTCTTCTAGGTATACATAGTTATATTTCAGATAGATAGGTAGTCTTCAAACACTTCAAAGACCTATAGAATATGGCATTTAAAATGTTTTAAAAATTTAGACTTTCTGGACAATGAGACATGTCTGCTCCTGACAGCACCGATTTACTTCAGAGAGGAGTATGGGCATCGAAGACACTCCATATGGAGTTTATCTTCACCTTGACAAAAATAGCCATTTGGGCAAGAAACTGTTCTTGCCTGGACTGCTTGATCAACTGGACATACAGGACCCATAGAAAGGTGACCACTGAACTTTGCTTGACAAAATGGTCCTTCAGGTTCCTGCTTTACAGAGGAAACTTCCAGACATTCTACAGGACACAAAGAAAAATGAATAAAAGACTCTAGGCCTGTGGGCTGAAGACAGATGCCCCAACTTTACAAGAGAACTTTGAATAACTGTCCAGGCTGTCAGCTGTCTCTGTCTACCCTACAAGACTCCTGAAAGTTGCTTACATCCTTCTCCCATTTCTCAGGTAGTATTATATCCTTCTGAGGTCTTTGATGTGGCTAAAGACTAGATACTTACAATTTTCCTTAGTTATGATAAAAGATAAGTTAGATATAAAACCTTAAACTCACAAATATAAAATAGATATCTTCTTTTATATTGTAACTATAATTCTTACTCGATAATTATTTTGTTATATGTAATATTACTATGTTGAAGTTAAAACCTTCCTTTTTGAAAAAGAAAAAAAGGGGGAAGTGCTGTGGGTATCGCTCTATGTAAATAAAGCACTGATTGGCCAGTGACCAGGCAGGAAGTATAGGCAGGACAAGGAGAGAGGAGAATTGAGGAAGGAGGAAGGAAAGGGAGAGGAGCTGGAGCCACCGCCAGGAGAAGAAAGATGTAAAGTACCGATAAGCCACGAGCCACGTGGCAAAGTAAAGATTAATAGAAATGGGCTGAATATAAGAGTGAGAGCTAGACAATGATAGGCCTGAGCTAATGGCCAAGCAGTTTAAATAATGTAAGAGTCTGTGTGTTTATTTTATAAGTGGGCTCTGGGACTGGCGGGACTTGGCGGTGGGAGCTGGAGAAAAATTCTCCAGCTACAATGTTCTTTTTGTTATTTTTTTTATTAAATGATTTTTTCATTTATTTTACATCTGGATCTTGGTTTCACACCATTCCTCTCCTGTTCACTCCCTCTGCCTCCTCTATACCATTTCCCATCCATTCCTCCTCTGTTTCTCTTCAGAAATGGGCAGTCTGTCATTGGCATCAACAAAGCATGGCACATCAAGTTGAGTTAGGATCGAACACATCCTCCTGTATCAAGGCTTGGTGAAGCAACACAGCATGGGAAATAGGTTCCCAAAAGCCAGCTCAAAGTCCAGGGACAGATCTTGATCCCATTACTAGGAACTGCTCAAACAGGCCAAGCTATACAACTGTCACACTGCATGGGACTGAACTAGAGAAATGTTCTTTATTATTATTATTATTATTATTATTATTATTATTATTATTATTAAAAAAATTATGTTCATTTTACATACTAACCATAGATGCCCCTCTCCTCCATCCTCCAGCCCCCCAGCTTTCCCCCACAACCCAACCACCATTCCCACCTCATCCATAGCAAGTTCTCCCATGGGGAGTCAGCAGAGCCTGGTATATTCAGTTCAGGCAGATCCAAGCTCCTTCCCTTGAACCAAGGCTGTGTAAGGTGTCCCACAATAGGTATTGGGTTCCAAAAAGCCTGCTCTTAACAGCAGGGATGAATTCTGATCCCACATTAGGATTCCCTTAAACAGGTCAAGCTAAACAACTGTCTTGCCTAGGCAGAGGACCTGGTCTTATAGTCATTGGCAAGTCATAGAACTTCTGTCACAAGAGAGGCAATCTGTAGTGCCTATGATTACTATTCCAAGTAACTTCACAGATGGATTCTTTAAATATGTAGCATTAAATCAAGTGATACTCCATGATGCAAAAGGGTTCTTTCCACTACATCTTTCATTGCCCTACACCTGTGACCTTTACAAGTCCAAATGCTGCTATCATTCCTGTCTTCCAAGCAGACATTCTAGTCTATGCATCACTTTCCCCTCTGTTATGTGGCTGACATTCTTGTTGACTCTATTCAAAGGACCTCAGTCCTGACTCTCTGTATCTTCAGTCATGTCTGAAAATTCCATGAACCAACAATCTGGGAACTTCTCCCCTTATATTGGCCTCCAATTAAAACATGTCCACTCATTCACTGTGTTTTCTTGGCTCAAAAACCTGTTATGCAATGCTTTTGAACATTTTAGGCATTTTTAATTCTGTATGACTTTATTGTGTACCACTTATCCCTGACCCCGAGCCATGAGTCTAAGATGCCTGAAATTTCTCCTAGTCTCTTTTGTTTCCCTTTTGACCACTGTAATCCATGGATTCTTTTATGTCCTTCCTCCCAATTTCCTTCACTTCCATCAGGATTAAAGAAGAATCATTTTGTTTCCATTAATAGGATTTGAAAAAAAACTATCCTTCTGCCAGATGGTGGTGGTGCACACCTTTAATCCCAGCACTTGGGAGGCAGAGGCAGGCAGATCTCTGTGAGTTCGAGGCCAACCTGGGTTACAGAGTGAGTTTCAGGAAAGGCACAAAACTACACAGAGAAATCCTGTCATGAAAAATCCATATATATATATATATCTCCTTCCAAGACTTGTGTTTGGAAGCCTAAGTTTCTGGACTAGAACAAACCTGGCCCCATAGAGAATGTTATGTTTGGAGTGTACTTTTGTGGCTTGCTCTACAAAGGTGATCTCTGTACTATAGGCAAGTCCTGAACCAGGGTCATGGAGTAGATATAGTGTACTAGCAAACTCTACTATGAGTAGAGCCATGCTCCAGTGAAAAATTCTGAGATTAAAAATTCGAGACATACGGAAAGGTCACATAACTTTTATTTTATTGGTCATTTTCATTTTTGTAGCTTGCTACAAGTTGCTAGTTTATATTCTACTAGATGTGCAGGTATACATTGAAAAATCATGGCATATATATTGGATCCTGGATTATCTGTGGCTTTGCAGTCCAACTAGGGTTATCGAATATGGTCCTATGGACTAACAGGATCTACAGAATACTTTTCCAACTCTCTAGTATCACAGATACCACATTTAAATTATACCTTGATCACTCTACTCATATCTGGCCCTCTTTTTTCATATCCACTCTATCCTAAAAAAATGTGAATAATCATTAAAAATGTAGTCTATATAAAAAATAGCTGTTATTCAGAACTAGATTCAACATTTGAAGATCATATATTGAATCTACTAATTTCACATCCTTGACAGGCTAATATTTTCATTTCATTTCATTGCCTAAGACTAAAAGATTTGCCTGACTAATATCCCAAACTCTTTGGACAACAGACATCTTTTGCATTGTGATTCAGATTAATTGATTGTCCCAAGATATAGTCTAGATGAAATATTCAAACATATGATTCAGAGAGTAGTAAGTACCATTTTGTATGGATCATTAAGAATTTACCAATCTTGCTTGGAATTACAGCAGTAATTGATTTGAGGATCTGTGAAAGTTTGGGATTAGTCCTTGTCTTTTTAATAGATATTGACAGAAAAGCTAACAGTTCAAGAGAAATGACGTTGTTTAGTGACTGGACTCTAACACACAGTATGAACATTACAGTGAAAACTGATCCCTTACTGTCACTGTTTCTAATATCAATGGTAAAAAATGATAAAGATGGATATAAAATTATATATCCTCTTGGTCAGAAACCATAAGAAAAAAGTAGTTTTCTACAGGTAGCAATTAAGAGGCCTGTCCTATACTCTGCCCTGTATGGAGATGTTCATTTCTTTTCCTTGTGTAGGATACAATCTGTCACCCGGTCCATAATCTTTTAGTGTCCCTGTCTTCCAGTGATTTTGTTGACACAAAAAAGACAGCTAGTACAATAAAATCTCTGTATAGGACATAAACATACATGAGAAAGTCAGGAAAAGTTATAAGCTGTAAATATCTACCACACATTCTTAACTCTATTTCCTAATTAAAAAGTCCTCTTACACACTGAATTCTTTGTCAAGCACTGTAAGAAAGTTAACATTAAAAAACTGAGATATGGCGGTGGTGGTGCACGCCTTTAATCCCAGCACTCCGGAGGCAGAGGCAGGCGGATCTTTGTGAGTTTGAGGCCAGCCTGGTCTACAAAGAGAGATCCAGGAAAGGCGCAAAGCTACACAGAGAAACCCTGTCTCGAAAAAGAAAAAAAAAACAAAAAACTGAGATATGGCCCATTGAAGTTTCCTCAAAAAAACACCACACCGCTGTTATTTGATCTAGATGCAGCAACTTGATGCTGCTTTACTGTAATAATATCAGAAGCATATTGAGCAGGATGAAAACTCAAAAACCTGTGATGCTTTACATAAGATAGAAAAATGGCTTCCTCATAAGGTGTTAGGTTGATATTGAACTAAATAAGTGACTAAACATTAAAATAGATGCAAAAACACACACACACACAAATAATTTATATACACAAGATAAAATTATGGGATTTTGTACTCCTTACCTAGAAAAGCAGAACTTCAATGCAGTGGAGTCACAGCTCATAACGAAAGGGCCAATAGTAGCAAAACCCATAGACATGATGGCAGTGATAACCAGACACCAAGTGGTGTTATATAAAACAACAACAAAGCTTTGTAAAATGAAGGAGAGTACATAAAATGTTAGAAAGATAGACAAAAGGAGTAGGATTCTCTGGGTGGCTGTGGTCTCTGGGGAGATTCTGGTGGAAGCATGAGGGTTATGAATATGTTGAACCTGCTGCTTGTGTCTGTAGAGAATGACAACCACAGAGCCACTGGAGAACATCATAAACACAGAAAACAAGACTTCAGGAAACATCAGTAATCCTGCATAAAGTGAATCTACAAGTTTATCTTGACCCAGAGTTGAACAGTATTCAAAATTTTGTTTTAGTGTCATATTATTTCCAATATATTTGATATGGACATACACAGGGAAAATAAAATTTATCATTATGTATGTGACCCAGCCAAGAGAAATAGTGAGGACAACGTAATTTGGAGCTTTGACTTACAAATCTTTCTAACATATGTTCCCAGGGCTGATAATGGTAGCCTGGTGGATACTCAAGAGGCACATGATGCCTATGGACATGCTTCTACCAATGCTTTCAATACAAAAAAGACAAGTTTTCAGTCAAAATCATTGAAAACCTGTTTCAACCCAAACGTTACCATTATTTGTGGTAATCCTTTAGAGAGAATGATCAAGGAGTTAGCAATGATCATATGTGTGAGAATCAATTTTGTAGGCTTCAGTGTCCTTTGATTGTAGTAATACACTAGATAGTGCGGAAGAAGGGAGAAATTTCCCACAATTCCAAACATACTCTGTGA
The DNA here is from genome assembly GCF_949786415.1 of Peromyscus eremicus. Classification (NCBI taxonomy): domain Eukaryota; kingdom Metazoa; phylum Chordata; class Mammalia; order Rodentia; family Cricetidae; genus Peromyscus; species Peromyscus eremicus. The sequence continues at coordinate 192,548,281 of NC_081416.1, read as the reverse complement.
TAAGATGCATAATTATTTGAGTCTATTCTACTACACAGCACATCTTTCGTTAATGGTGGCAAAGAAACCTCCGTGAGAAAAGTGATGAATTTTACTGTTCTATAATCTTGGCTCTTCATGTGTGGGAATTGCTTGAGTTTGAGATTTCGAACACAGTGTGCAACATAGCAAGGTTCAGTCTCAACTAAAAGTCATTTTAACATAGTTAACTTTCATTGATTTGTTAACATCATAACACACACACATATATATGCAGAATATTCCCAATATATATATGTTTGTAAATTCTGGATTAAAAATAGGGCATTGCTATTCTGGGAGAAGCAATATCCAGTGAGTGTAAATGGAAAGACCACTCAATTCCACACCTCTAGAATAAACTGCAATTTCCCACTCATGTTGAAAACTAAGAATTTGATCAACATCTTCACAAAGGCAGAAATCCATTCTAAATATTATTTTCATTTGAATTTTACTCATAAATGATAAAAAATTAAGAATTAAAATATTTCTTTATTCATACATGAGAAAATTTTTAGTGTCCTGCATTAAACATAAGATTCAATTGAACAATTACAAAATGCTGTCTTGAAAGCTAATCTATTCTCTCCCTTTTCCTTTCTTCATCACACACACATATAAACATAGCTATCACTTTTTTAGGATAGATAAGTAACCAAGAATCATTAACCTTAGTGAGTTCCTCCTACTTACTCAGAATGACTGCAAAGGCAGCCAGGGACAACTGGAGAAACTAGTTTCTGTGAATGACTGCAAAAAGTTTCCTTGTAGAAACTTTTAGAGAAATCATTAACTTTTCTTCCCAGAAAACTCAGCTACAATCACAACTGACAAAGCAAAAGTCAGAATTACCATGAGAACAAGCATAGTGAAAGTGAGAGATGCCCGAAGCACATGAGTTCCCCAGGATCAATGGATGCGTTTACAGCATAGCTCCCACAAGTCACTGACAAGTGGATCAATCCTCCAAAGGATCTTGCCTTAAGGAGCTCCATTTGCAAAATATTTATGTGCCATTCCCAGGAGTGACAGCATGGCTTCTTTCAGACAGTAGTAAGGGAAATTGTTGGAATATAATAAAAATACTTGATCCATACATTTAAAAAGTTATCTCACAGCAACATGCACCATTATACTTTACAGTGTTTCCTTCTGGAAAAGTTCTCCATTGAGTATATTACTTGGTCACACAGTCTGCAGGAACTTACATTAAAAAATTGAGATCTAAATTATTTAATTTGCAGAAAGGAAGTGGATTTATGATTTGTAAAAAGAGAGTACTATTTTCTCACAAAAGAACAACCTGATTCATTCACCGCTGCAATGATATTACAGGTACTAGTTTCAACAAGTTAAAACCCAAACTCAGAGTACAGTTTCTCTTAGACAGACAAGTGGCTATAACAGTTGTATGTTGATATTTTAAATAAAAAGAGAAAGTTAAAATTTAGATATTGTGAGAAAGAGATGATACAACCATTATACCTGTAATAAATATCATTGTAGAAATTTTGGATTCCTTACACATGAAAAGCACAATCTTGGCACTCTGGAGTCATGGCTCACAAAAAATGGCCCCAAAGTAGGAAAACACATTGAAATGATTGCAGTGATGTTAACCAACCACCAACCAGGTTTATATATGAGAGCAATGTAACCTTGTAAGATGGAAGAGAGGGCATAAAAGCCTATAAATGTGGACACCAGTGTCATTATGCGGTAGGTGGCTTTGGACTCAGTGGATGTTCTGGAAGAAACACTGGTGCTGCGGATATGTTGAACCCGTTGTTTGTGTCTATACAGAATGACAACCATGGAGGTGCTGGACCAAACAGTGATGACAGAAAACAAAATTTCAGGAAGAACAATTACCACAGCATATAATGAGCTTCCAAGGTCATCATAACCTGGAGTGGAGCAGTATTTCAAATCACTCTCGTATGTCAGATTTTGCTGTTCTCCTTGGTATACATATACAGGGGAAAAATCATATTTACTGCCATGTAGAGAATCCAGCAGAGGGAGGTGTACATGCCATTATGCTTTGGAGCTTTGACTTTAAAGCCCAACAGAAAAGAGTTCCCAGGGCTGATGGTGATGGCCTGGAAAACACTCAAGAAGCAGGTTGTGCCAATGGACATGCTCCTGCCTAGTCTTTGAATATACAAAAGAAATTTACAGCCACAATCATTGAGGAACCCTACCACCCCAAAAGCTCTCATTGTGTGGAGTAATCCTTTAGAAAGAATGATCAAGGAGTTGGCTGTGAACATGTGTGTAAGAATCAAATCTGTGGTCTTTAACGTCTGTTCAGTGTAGTATTGGATGAGGTAGCAGGAAAGAAGAGAGAATTTTCCCAGAATTCCAACTGTAGTCTGAAATAAGAACACTACTCCTATTGTCAAATCTTTGTGGTCCATTCTATCATTTAAAACTTCTTCCTTAAACAGTTGCCAAAATCATTTCTCTGAGGGCAAAAAGATGACTTGAAATCTTGAGACCTGGTTGTCGGTGTGGGAAAATCAAATGTGTGCAAGACTACAAAGGTATTGTGGGCAACAAAACAGGACTCTGACTCACAAAATTATTATGTAAACAATATTTGTAAAATATATTTTTCAGTGAAACTGCTGAAGTCTTCAAATGTACATATTTATTGAAAGTGCTTGCAGAACTTTGCTTTGAAATGTCAGTATTAATAGTAAGTCCAAGTTGCTGTTTCAGAAACAATGACCAGTGAGTACAAATGTAAAGGATGCTGGGTTTTAAATATTAAAATGAACTTCTAATTACAAATCATCTTGACGATAAAATAACTTTAACCTGTAGGATAAAACTTACAAGGTTTTATTAATAAAAACAAACCTGGAGCCAGTAATGGGGTCAATGCTGGAAGATCAGAGAAGCAGAATAAACCACAGCCACCTCACCTTGCCAGTTCCTCAGCTGATCCTGTTTCCTCAGACTGGAAGCCTCTGAGTCCTCAGAAGAATTAATCTCAGCTGAACTGCTGCTCAAAGCCTAAAAGCTTAACCAGCTCTAGTTCCTGGTTTTCATGCCTCATATACCTTTCTGTTTTTTGCCATCACTTCCTGGGGTTAAAGGTGTGAGTCATCATGCCTGGCTGTTTCCAGTGTGGCTTTGAACTTATAGAGATCCAGATGGATCTCTGCCTTCCAAATGGTAGGATTAAAGGTGTGTGTCCCACCATTGCCTAACCTCTATGTTTAATATTGTGACTATTCTGTTCTCTGACCCCCAGATAAGTTTATTAGGATGCACTATATTGGAGAACACAATATCACCACATTAACCACTCTTGCAACAGCATGGAAGAAAACCATGTATATCTCATCTGAAATTTAAACATAAAAGTGAATATGTATCTCTGCAAGAAAGAGAATATATCTGTTTTGATGCGATATAATTTTTATCACACAGTGAGAACACAATAACCATAAAGATTAAGTGACAGAATAGAAATTATGCAAAGAGCTATGTATCATCAAGTTTTATAGAAACTGACACAGACATAAGCATACATACATTTTCACATAGATAAAGAACTGGGGAGTAGGGAGACACAGGAAGTATTGCAGTAAATTCTTTCTGAATGGACAACAGAATGAAAGTAATTGAATCACTTTAACAAAAGTCAGGAAGAAAATGACCACACTTAGTAAGGAATTAACAGATGAAGAATGTCCAGTTTTACCATGAAATTTCATGTCTGGTGTCACTGTGATGTAACAGACATGTAGGAAACCACTGCTCTCTGTATGCTTAGGTATACTTCTAATCCCAAAGATGGAAAGAGAAGTACTGCTGACCAAAATCATCATGATAAAATTAATGAAAGCAAGCAACTAATTAAACCAAGGTTTTTGATTCATGTATACAGGCTGCCTCCCCCTAAGTTGGGTTTTGAGAGTTCAGCCCTGGATATGAGGATGACAAGGTTTATATAGTTTAGAGTGAGGTTCCTGATGGGAGGTTTGGTGGGCAAAATAGTCCAGGTTACAGAAGCAGAACATAAGCATAACCGGTTAGATGATTAAGCAGCCTGCCTCCACTTTAGGCTTAACGCCATCTTATAGTGCAGACCAACTAGGGTCATTCCTGTTTATGATTAAATAGTGTTTCTCAAGGATTGGGCTAGATACCACCTATAATCTTAACTACACACAGTCATGTATTGCTTCTTTTGAAAAATGACAATCTTGTATTTGTTTTGAAAAGTGATAACCACAAACAGACCAGGCAACAAAATTGTCTCCCACATGCAGATTTCCTTGTTTGGTCCCATGCAGGCTCTCCAGCTGTCTGTCTAGTGTCGGTGTGCTCCCATAAGTTCAGGTCATCTGTCTCTGTGGGTTTCCCTATCGTGATCATCATCATCGCCCTTGCTCATATAATCCCTCTTCCCTCTCTTTGACTTGTCTCCCGTAGCTCAGCCTGATATGGGGATGTGGGTCTCTGCATCTGCTTCTATCAGTTACTGGATAAAGGTTCTATGATGATGATTAGGGTATTCACCAATCTGATTATAGGGGAAGGCCAGTTCAGACACCCTTTCCACTATTGGTATGGGCCTTAGCTGGGGTCATCCTTGTGGATTCATAGGAATTTACTTAGCATCAGGTTTCTCCCTAGCCCCATAATGGCTCCTTCTATTGAAAATATGCCTTTCTCAGCCTTTACAAGGAGGCAGGGGAGGGGAGGTTGGTCCTGCCTCAGTTGAACTTGTGAGGCATTGTTCATTCCTCATGGGAGGCCTTACCCTTTCTGAGGAGTGGATGGGGTTGGTTCTAAGGAGTGGATGGGTGTGGGTTGGGGGAGGTGGAGGGAGTGAGAGCAAAGGAAGGTAAGGGAACTTTGGTTGGTATGTAAAATGAAATAAAAATTAAATTTAAAAAGAAGGAAAAAAAAAGAAAAGTTATAACCATCTCTCAAAGCCTACATTTGTTTCAAACTGTTCTTAGGACTGTCTGTTGTTATGTCTATCTTATGACCATTTTGTAATCATGTCCGTTTCAGAAGACCATTTTGACTTATGCTTATATTATGCTCATGTTCTGCTCTGAAACCCCATTTATTTTGCCTGTCAAATTCCCCATTTAGAAAACCCCAACCCCTGAGCTATATAAACCGTGTGTTCCTCATATCTATGACTGACCTCTGGATCCCTGACTTAGAGGGAGGCAGCTTCTATGCATGAATAAAAATGCGTGCTTTCATTGATTGCTTTTATTGATTTGGCAAGGATGTTTTGGTTAGTGGTCCTTCTCCTGCCTTTGGAGACCCTAACCCAAATCCAGAAAGTAGACCCTTCAGGAACCTTCAGGAGTCCTCTGGCCTACCAGGACTAAAGATCTGCTCCCAGGGATCCATACCTGAGACATATTCGGAGGCCCCTTAGGCATGCCTTCAGTTTGTTGGACTGCCTAAACAAATAGCAGTCTCATAAAAAAGGAAAACAGCAAGTACCTTCTTTTTTTTCCCATGGGGACTTAGTCTGCTAAGACATAGGAACTTTCTAACTCTAAGTAATGCTTGGTTCTGTCTCTGTTCTGGTTCTGTGGCATCTTGATCTGGTGAAATAAGGGAGAAGCATGTCTGATGAGCTGCTAAATTCCCCCATCCAGGGAAATAAGGGAGACATTTCTCAGCCTATCTTGTAATTTCTGGTTACTTGGGAGCTCATTCAGAACCAACAGTTCCTTTTCTGACCTGCCTTGGGATCCTGGAGATGCCCTGGTGTGACCAGGGGCCAAACATCATAGATCCCTTCCACCTGAGCATGCATTGACAGGGTTTCAATGCCAAGGCCGTACAACAGAGCCAAGGAACTCTGAGGACCTTCAGTGGTACAGGGAAGCAAGTGATTGGATAGGCATAACATAAAATGTCAGGCACTACCCAAAGTTGCACAAAAAAAGAAGAGAGGCCTGGTCTACCTGAATAAAGAAACTTAACAACTAGGAAGCTTCTTATGAGTTCCTAGTGCCTGGGTTGTGCAAGGCAGAAATTGAAAAAGAGCCTCTTATTTCTTAAAAAAAAGCTTCTTTAGTTGAATGATGAAACTCTGAAAGATGCCAGTGGTTGCTGTCATGGTCCCTGCTGATGTATTAATTTTGTTTTCATTGATTCCATGTCTTGTACATTCTGTGTATTGATTAAGGTTTTGATGTCTCTGTTCCTTGTATGTGTTTCTATATTACAGATAGATGTTGGAACCAGAGCAAGCTCTAATTGCCATCACTCCCACACAGCTGGGCTGGTATAATTCAGACACCTTTCTACACTGAATGTCACCCTGGGAAGCTTTGTGCATTACTCCACGCTAGGACCAAGTCCTCTGCTGCCTCTTGCCTTTCAATCACCAAGGCTCAAAATTTTTTGATAGTCACTTCTGTTCTGTTTAGCAATGATTCAAATGTATTTTGGGATAGGTATTGTGGAAAATTTGTTTTATATTGTTCTGCTCTTTTGAAAAGATTGTTCTGGAGTTGGATAGTTTCTGTCCTATGTTAGACAAGCCACCTGATTTTGTGACAGAAAAAGACAGAAAAGCAGAGCAGCTAAAATAAATTAAAATATTGGTTTCAATTAAATGTCTAAAATTGTTCTAAGATGTAAACCTCATCATAAAATTTATAAGACTGCTATATGAACTTTCTCTACCTCAGATTTATATGTTTATTGTATATAGATAAAATTTGTAAAATTTGTAACAAAAGTTGACTTAAAACTTATAACACACGGTTAATAATTAGAAAAATGTCAACCACCTGATAGACACAATCTAGAAAACAACTGAAGACTACAAATTGCTCCAATGGTGATCTACATGGTGGAAGCCCTCAGAAGTCCTACAAAATCAGAAAGTCCTGGACTTACTTAAGGCTGATGTAACTTAGTCCAGTCGATGTAATAGGTCCTTGTCTCTTCAGTTGGATCCACAAACTAGATTCTACTGATGAATACTCTATTGCCCTAATCCTCTTTCTATCATTTGCTAATATTCTACCCTTTCTGGGCTCAGACAACAGAATCCAATTTCAGATAGAGGAGAGTAGGTAACAACTTGTTCTCAGTAAAGGGCTGGCATACTAGATATAAAGAAAACTGGCAAAGTGGACAAAACAGCTACCTATATTACTTTTGTTTTTTGAATGCTAAGAAAACAGGCTTAATTTATAAACAGGCCATGCATTTTTGATGTATTACAAATTTTATCCACAACCAGGATAAATAATGCTAAAATCCTATCAAATATTTGAGAGGGATGTATAAGACAAGTAGGGAATGATGAACAAGCTTGCCACCATATTAGGCTCAAAAGCCATCTTATAATAAAGGCAAACTGAGTTCATTCCTGTTTATGATTAAACATTTGTTGCTCAAGGATTGAGGTATGCCCCACCTTTAACCTTAATTGCAAATGATTCTTTGCTGCCTGCCTGGGAAACAGCAACCATTTCTTTTTTTCCTAACAGTTATAACCACCTTGCAACACTACCTTTGTTTCAAAGTTGTTTTTTTTTATATGACCACCTGTTGTTATGACTACATTATGATCATCTTGCAATCATGTCTTTGTCTCATGAGGTCATTACGACTAACTTTTAATTCTTATGTTCTCCTCCTGTAAAGTCAACTATTTTGCCTGCTAAATCCCCCATTTGAAATCCCACTATTCCTGAGCAATAAAGACCTTGTCCTTTGTCTTCCTCATTTCCAAGCCTGGCCTCTTGAACCCCACCTTAGAAGGAAGTAGTCTGATTACACAAATAAAAAACTTACTTTAATTTATTGCTTGTTTTAAGTAATTGGGCTATGATGATTTGAGTCAGTGATCTTGCTCCTTCTGTCTTTGCGATAAGCAATACAACATTCATCTCATACACAAAAAATGGTGATTACATTGCAGGAAGCATTTAGCAATCTGAGAAGTTGAATATAATAGAAGTTATATAAAACTACATGTCAATCATCCCATTCTTGTGATTTTGCCAAAGTCATAATTCTGATGTAAATTTCAGCTTTGAATTTTAGACCTCCCCACGTGTCCTCTAATAGTACACAGTCTCAGCTGATACTCAGATGATGCTATGCTCTGAAGCAGTGCAAATGAAAGATGAAGAAATTTATAACAAATGCAAAGCAAAAGCAATAGTTCATAAATTATGATTGTATTTAGGAAAAACAAAACACAGATCAAGACTGATCCTGTCTCTTATAGGTTACCATAGATATGATTGCATATCCCCATAATATAACACGGAAAAACAGCACAACAGGACACTAGTATTGGTGACATGATGTAGGGTTGTAACAAAGCCAATTGGAAATGCTATATTTCTATTTCTTTAGTAAAAGACTGAACAAAGACTCTCATTTTGTAATGTGGGTTGGACTACAACTTTCTTCAATCCTCTTGCCTCAGACTCTGGATTGCTGTCATTAACTCTTAGATATTACATTAATTCTTAGATATTACACTGGAGAACTAATATTTAATGGAATAGTGTAGCCTAAATTTTGTTATTTCTAGATTAGGGAGACGGTTCAATAGGATAGTTCTTACCTTGGATATGTGAGGACCTGAGTTGAGCTTCCACAGGTCAACAAAAATCTAGGTGTGGTAGTACACACCTGTCACCCAAGCACTGGAATGGAAAGTAATGGAGATCTATGGGGCTTCCTGACCACCTAGCCTAAAACTTTCAGAGTTTTCCAGATAAGTTAAAGACATTGATTAAAAGAATTATAATGATATTTTAAAAATGCAAAATGTGTCAGAAGAAGAAAATCTAAGGTTTTTCTCTGAATGTACACACACATGCACACACACACACACACACACACACACACACACACACACACACACATAGTATGCTCCTGAATATGTGTCCCTACTCACATGCACATATTCACAGAGAAGTAATTAAATGATCATTAATTCATATTTGAATTTTTATATTTACTAATCCCTTGATTAAGTCAAATATATAGTAATAAATCAAGATTGTGGAAACACATTAAACTGCAAGATCATCATAGAATCTGAATTTTAAAATTACAATGCATATTTTTCCCACTTCTGAATCAGATATAATCACTATCCAAGATTTCCCTCATTAGGTGGATTTGTTTCTCAGACTAAATAAAAACTGCTCACCTGACTGATTCTCTGAGCAGAGATTTTTGGTCAGTGTACACTTCATAACAACCTTGAAATTTCTGAAATTCAGCATCAAGGAAAGGGAAGCATCTTAACTCTGAAATAAAGGTCTATGGCTGTGACCTCATCTCCCTTCTGAACTGCAGTTTTCATTTCACCTACAGAGGCAATGACAGCTCTTGCTTTGGGAGTCAACAACTTTTCACAACCTTTATTTGAAAACTAAATACCAAAGCTGATCATGAAATTCTTGTCAGTGTCTCCAAAGAGGCTTTGGAGAGGCTCTTAAAATTCCCATGATCCCCAAAGGACAATAGCAACAGAGGACCCAGAGAATATGAAGGTCTCATGTGTGGGAATATTGCAGAGATTTGTGTGTCTTACTCCGCTCCATCCTTCTCCGTATTTTTCTCCACAAAGTGAAGTTGATTATCAGTGATCAGATTCCAGTGTTGCCCAACGCAATCACACTTGCCCAATAATAGATAGAAACTCAGGGATGTCCACTCAAGTGTCTGTATTAGGAAAAACACAATGTCATAATCTGCACTAAAAGTGATTGCAATCTTTATAAATCTACTTATAAATTAAATGGAATTATGATAAGGAAATATGCTAGGAAAAACTATAAATATCACCATAACAATGACAGAAACACTGAGCACAGTCCACTTATCAAATAATTTACATGGAACTGTTTATCAGAAATGAAATCAACTGGGTTCTTTAAATAGTACATAATACAAGGCTACAATTTCAATATACAATCACTTGGTGCAACTAGAACAATACACCATGAATTTTGATGAAAAATTAGGAACATTAATATTTTGCAATTAGTGAAGAAAAAGAGAAGTTAGAGGCTTAAAATTTGACTTCTGGCTAGGAGGAATTCTTCTTTGAGTGTTTCAGGACAACAGATATATGAGAACTGTACAGTCCATACCAGACAACTTCCCTTCTGATTCATCTGTAAGCCTTTAGTTTCCAGAACTCTCTGAGTTTAAATAAATCACTTCAATAAGTTACAGATATAGTAAACTGTTCTGTACCTGGTCAATGCTTATTCTATGGAAAATGTACTGATTTGAATGAGAAATGTTCCCCATTGCCTCAGGAATTTGAACACTTGTTGCTCACTTGTTTGTGCTGTTTGGGAAGGATTGACTAGGACAGCCTTCCTGGAGAAATGACTATACTGGAGAGGGACTTGGTATTAACAGACTCATATATTTCCAGTTGGTTGTCTCTGCTTCCTGATGCATTTGAATATGTGAATACTCAGCTTCCTGCTCCTGATGCCATGCCTGTTGCTTTCTGCTCTGCTACCCAATCAAGATGAATAGTCCATCTGGATACAAAGGCCCAAATTTACTTTGCCTTCCTTAAGCTGTTTCCAGTGTCTCATTAAGGCAACAGAAAAGTAACTAATAAGTAAATTGTTACCAGAGAGTTGGATGGTACTGTGAAGACTGGCCATCTTTGCTTTTGGAGGAATGTAGCAGAGTTTGAAACTTTGGATTAGAGAAGAAGCTGAGTGTAGTAAGCAGAACTAAAGGGGTCATTTTAACTTGCTATCTGAAAAACTGTTGTGCTGAGAGCAAAGTGAACTTTAAAGGCTGGCTCAAGAAATTCCAGAATGAATCAAAGAGTTTAACATCAACTTTGTTAAAAGTCATTTTTGTGACATTTGACAAAGTTTATGGCTATTTTCTGCCATATCCTGAGAATTTATGTGGAGGAGAATTTAAGAGTGATTGGTTAATTTATTTGGCCCAGGAAATTTAAATACAGTATAACACTGACTCTACAGAATCTAAAATTGATAGCTCTTACTCTGGTGTAAATGGAGGTGGAATTTCTATCCTGACCAGCCAATTACAAATAACACCAGGATCTTCTAAAATTATCATACAGAGGCTTATATTTATTACAAATGCTTGGGAGATAGTTCAGGCTTATTATTAACTAGCTCTTACATTTAAGTTAACCCATTGCTATTATTCTATGTATTCCCACATGGAAGAGTTTCTACCAGTCCTCTGGCATCTTGTTTCTTGTGAGGCTGTCTCACGTCTCCCTAACTCCACCCTTCTTCATCCCATTCCTCAGTTTGTTTGTACTGACTAACCTTATCCTGCCTTGCCATAGACCAAAACAGCTTTACTACTAACCAGTGAGTGCAACACATTTTCACAGGGGTCAGAAGGATCATTCCACAGCATGCTGGTCTACAATGAAAAACAGCAGGCTGGGCAGAAAGAAGTCCAAAGTGTATTGTTTAGAAAGTAAAAGAATACATGGAAGATTAATGCTCAAGTCATAAGCATGGGCTAAACGAGATGCAATAATTGCTAAGATTAATGCCATTAAAAGGGGTTTGTTGATTGTTAGATGATCTGTGGGAAAGGTGTTCTTAGGGAAATACCCTACCAATCTAAGGTTCTAGGATGTGAAAGGAGAAAGCTTGAGGAGTTGCTTGCTCATAAAATGTAATTCCTTTAAAATACCAGAGATGTTGCAGCGCAGTTGATGGTGGTAATGGTGAATACCAAGCATGATGTCTGATTTGATCTAGTCTTACACATAGTACTATCTTTGGAGGTATGGCAAATGCAAGAGCAAGTTGGTCATTGAGTCTTTCTATAGAATTTCAGAGAGCCACTGAGGACATGCAGTGTATATCACAGAGTCCGTGGGATGCCATAATAAGCCATTACCTATAGATGTGAAAGTGGAGGCTGTATTGCAGTATGTAACACAGGATGTTCAATATGTCAGATTGTTGAGGTACTAAGCAAAGAAAGACACAAATAGAGTAGACCTACCCATAGATAGGGATGTGTGTTATGTTCAAAAATTGGAGGAGTGTAGAGATTTTAACCCTTTGAACCTAAAGTCCCATGTGAGTGCTGAGATTCCAACTTTCATCTTGTGGAAGAGCATCTAGCCCTCTAAAGTGCCTGTCTAACTCCACAGACCCTTTGCTTTAAATGTCATAGATCCCATAGTCTCTTGTAAATGTCAAATTTTTAAAGTGTATGAGAATAATCTACATGTGTTGGTTTGAATGAAAAATGTCGCCCCTGGACTTGGAATTTGAGAAGTTGGTAGCCAGGTGGTGGTGCTGTTTGGAAAGACTTGTGAGATGCAAACATGCTTGAGAATGCATTGGCGGCTAGCATGGAGGGTCCGCACTTTCACCTCAAATTCATTTTTTTTTTTTAGTCTGTTTAGTGTTTGGGTTTCAAGGTGTTCTTTCAGCGTTCTATTCCTGATGCCATGCCTGAAATTTGCTGCCCTGCTTCCCAGCCATGATGGACCTTGATCCCTATGAACCTGGACACACAAAATTACCTACTTTGACTTTGGTCATGGTATTTTATCCTAGAAATAGAAAAGTAACTAATACAGAAGTCAGCACCAAAAGTTAGATTGTTGTTGTGAAGAAACTGATTGCTATTTTGGGGGTGGAGTGTTAATTGGAAGATTTTTGAACTTCAGACAATAACATTTTTTTGAGTTTGTTTTCTTTTATATATATATATATATATATATATATATATATATATATATATATTTACAAAGTTTTTTGTTTTATTTTACATACCAATCCTAGTTCCTCCTCCCTCTCTCACTTTTCACCCCCAGTCCCATCCAGCACCCACTCCTCAGAGAGGATAAGGCCTCCCTTGGGGTGTCAAGAAAGTCTGGCATACTAAGTTGAGGAAGGAACAAGTCCCTCCCCCATGTGTCAAGGTTGAGCAAAGTATCCTAATTTAGGAAATGTGTTCCAAAAAGCTGTTTCATGCACCGGGGATACTCCTGGTTCCATTGCCAGGGGCTCCCCAAAGGGATCTAGCCACATAACTGTCACCCACATTCAGAGTGCCTAGTTGAGTTCCATGCATGTTCCCCATTGACAGGCCAGAGTCCATGAACTCGACCACCTTGGGTCAGCTGTCTTTCTGGTTTTCTCCATCATGATCTTGACCTCACTTGCCCCTGTGATTCCACCTCCCTCTTTCAACTGAATTCTAGGAGCTCAGACCAGTGCTTAGTTGTAGATTACTACATCTGCTTCCATCAGTTACTGGATGTAGGTTCTATGATAATAATTGGAGTAGTCACTAATCTAATTATAGGGGAAGGTAAGCTCCAGCACCCTCTCCATTAAATTTGTTGGGCCATATAAGCAGAACTTAATGGCCCATTTTAGTAGTAGTTTGGAAGAACCCAGCATTTGGGTACATAGGCTTCTTTAAGGAATCTTAGGAGAATGAACTGACATAGTATCTGAGAATCCAGTATATGTTCTGGATATATGATACTTATGTTCCAGTATAAGTTCACAAGGCTGTGCTTTTCAAAGTCTGAAATGGATAGCAGTAAATTATTTGAAGATGTTTAATTTTACCATTTCTCTTCTTTTTGATATTCCAGTGCCATTTCTAACTTGAGGCAGTATACAAATAACATTATGGATTTAACACTTTAATTACAGTATAAAACAGTATGAAAGAAAAATGTGTCATTGGGTGACACTGATTTCAAATGACCTTTTTTAGCAAGATTAAAGTTGCATGTCATTTCCCCTAACAAAAAAAATATGTGATATCAATCAGTTTATTTATTGCCAAACCCTAGTGCATTGTGCCAGAGGAGGGATTAGACTGGCTCCCAGGAGCTACTTCACTAGAGAAATTTCACATATGCAACTCGGTAAATTCCATAGGTGCAATGGAGTCAGTCTCCTGTTGAGTAAATATTCAACAGGCACCATGCTTTATCTTATTACCCAGGTGACCTTTAGAAATCCAAGTAATCCCACAATGTCTTACTTTTTCCCACCTTTCCTTGTTTGTGCTGCACCCTCCATCCTTCATTTTCTGAGGAGCTCCTTTATTACAAGGACTTCAGTCTTAACCTTCCTCATCTTCAGTCACACTCACAAAGTACAAGAATTCATTCTTGACAGGCATGACGGCACACTTCTTTAATCCCAGAACTTGGGAGGCAGGGGCAGATGGATCTCTGTGAGTCTGAGACCAGCTTAGTCTATAAAGAGAGTTAGTTCAAGGACAGTCAGGGCTATGTAGAGAAACCTTGTCTCCAAAAACAAACAAACAAACAAATACCCAAAAATTGTATTCTCTATTCTCTTTTTTCAGTGTTAATCAGGGTTCTCTAGAATCACAGAACTTATGTAATGAATCTCTCTCTCTCTCTCTCTCTCTCTCTCTCTCTCTCTCTCTCTCTCCCTGTCTTCCACATATATAATGGAATTTATTGGAATAATTTACAGGCTGCAGTCCAACAATGGCTAGCTGTAAGTGGAAAATCCAAGAATCTAGTAGCTGCTCAGTCTCATGAGGCTGGGTGTCTCAGTTGGTCTTCTGTATATGCTGGAATCCTGAAGTGGGCTGCAATGTCAGTGAAGGAAGGGATGTGCTGACAAGATGAGGGCAAACAGACAAAGAATGAGTCTTTCTTTTTTCTATTGTACTTATATAAGCTTCCAGGAGAAGGCATGGCCCAGATTAAAGGTGTGCCTTCCAGCCTCAAGGCATGAATTAAAGGTATGTGTCTTCCAGCCCCAAAATCCAGATCTCAAAGGTGCCCTCCATTTCTAGATTACAGGTCATTCCAGATATAGTCAAGTTGACAATCAAGAATAGACGTCACACTCTGTATCTGTCCCCAATTCAAACATCTCAATGCATACTAAGCACCATGTTCTTATATTAAATAATCCTGAATATCTTGGTGCTCAACTTTCAGGTACTTCCAACTCTTTGTGAAAACAATTAATGACCCTTTTGCTTAAATCCAGACACCCCTGTTATGTCTCATGACTCTATTGTACCTCCTCTTTTCTTGTCCCTTAAACTATCTGATCTCATATCCTTCCTAGTTCACCTCAACCAACTTTGCATGTTCCTTTTCAGTTCCATTTCTCCCATTTCTCAAAGAGTCCCATTTGTTTACCAAGAAGATTTTGGAGGGGCAAAATCTCCAGAGAGACTCAAATTTTCAACCATTGGTTCCCAGTTGGTAACCCTGAGAGAAAGGTGATGGAATCTTTAGATGGTAAGGCTTGATAGAAAGATACTTTATGTTAAAAATATCCTTGCAGAAAGAACCCCAGTCTTAACCACTTTGAGTTCTTCTCTCCTTCCACAATAACCAGGGGTCACAGTATTAACTCTTTGCTATGTCCCCTCTCACATAGTCTCCGCTATGTGGCTCTTCACTAGGAACTCTTCAATCTTTATTGCCACTAGCATTGCTACTGGAAATCTGACCAGAAGCTCCAGGTTCTTCTGTCTCTTCAGGAAACACTCTGCCTCTATACCCATATTAAAAAAAGAAAACTAAAGAGAAGATTTTGAAAAACATTATTGGCAAAAGCAGGATGACTATTATGATTGTACTATACAGAGATTGTAATTCTACAAATTTATTCACAGCCTTGCATATGTATGGCACTCAATTGTGCTAACAATGAGTTTTATCAGGAGCTTTATTAAAGCTCCAATCAAAAGTCTTAGACAGGTTGACCTACACTTGTCTTGGTTTTAGAAGATCACAATTTTAGGTACCGATAACTTGTCTTCTCTTTATGGGCTGGGTGTTTTGTTACTTGGATTCTGTTGCCTCTGCTGTTTCTTAGGAATCTGTGTAAAATATAAAGGCAGACATATTAAACTAATTCCTGACTCTTCAATGAAGACTAAAAAAGCAACAAGGACATAAAAAAATTCAATCACTATCGATGAAGAAAAAAGACAATATGTTATATCTATTCACAAATCCGGCCCTACAAAAGTCACTAAAAGGAATACTTTAACCTGAATCAAGTTAACCATTCCCACTCAAGAAAACACAAGTAATAAATAAACCTACACCAGCAAATCAAAGAAGGAAAAAACACTCATATCACCACAACAAAACAAAAGGAATCAACAAACAATTCTCATTTCTAGCTCTCAATAGTGGTGATCTCAGTTTAAAATAAAAAGACATAAACTAACCGAATTAATGTGAAAACAGAATCTGTCCTTCTGCTATGTCCAAGAAACACACTTTATCATCAAGGATAGATATTGTATCAGGGTAAAAGAATGGAAAATTATATTCCAATAAATGGAATTAAGCAAGCCAGTGTAACCATTTTAATATCTGACAAAATATACTTCAATTTGAATCTAACCAAAAGAAAGAGGGAAGGAGACTGCATAGTCATCAAGGAAAATTCAGCCAATAGTACATTACAACTCCTAACATATGGACACCAAGGACAAGTGTACCCGACTTCATAAAAAAGAACACTACAGCATAAAGCACATATTGAACATTACATACTGAGAATGGTTTGGGTTTGCTTCAATAACTTATTGTCACCAATAGGCATGTCATCTGGACAAAAATAAACAAAGAATCTTTGGAGTTAACTGACATATAAACCAAACTTTAAAAAGTAGTGTGTTAAATTGAATGCAATTGGCCCCCACAAGCTCATAGAGAATGACACTATTGGGAGTGAGAATGGCCTTGTTGGAAGAAGTTTGTCTTTTTGGAGGCAGTCTTTGAGGTCACATATATGATCAAGCCACACCAAGTATCTCCTACCAAATCCTGTTGCCTGCATATCAAGATGTAGCTTCTTCTCCATCTTAGTTCCTTCTCCAGTGGCCAAGTCCTGCCGTAATGATAATGGACTAAACCTCTGACACTATAGGCCACCCAATTAAATGTATTCCTTTACAAGAGTTGTCATGGTCATGTTGTCTCTTCACAGCAATAAATACCATAACTAAGATAGAGAATGTCAATTCTCCTCAAATTATTCCTCATAATAAAAACAGGAGTAAAATTTCCCATTTTACTTTATGAGACCACAGTTACCCTGATACCTAAACCATGTAAAAACCCAATAAAGAAGGGGAATTACAGGCTAATTTATCTTACAGATGTGAATTCAAATATTCTCAATCAAAGATTTGCAAATTGATTCCCAAAACAGATAACTATCTCATTTACAATGATAAAGGAGGCTGCATCCCAGAGATTCTGGAATGTTTCAATATACAAAAATCAATAAATGTAATCCACCATGTAAAGAAGATGCAAACAAAAACCACATTACCATCTCAGAAGATGCATAAAAGGCCTTTGACAAAATCATACACTCATTCATAATAATAGTCTTGGAGAAAACTGGGATACAAGGAACATATGTCAGCATAATGTAGTTGGAGTTTTCCTGTGTCCACCTGGCCCCTGCAGCTGCTCAGACCCAAGTAAACACACAGAGACTTACATTACTTATAAACTGTATGGCCATGGCAGGTTTCTTGCTATCTAGTTCTTACATCTTAAATTAACCCATTTTTATAAATCTATACCTTGCCACTTTGTAGCTAGAGTTTCCCTGTCTGGCCCACAGTCAGGGCAAATCTCATCACCTGCCAATCCCACAGCCGCTCAGACCCAAACAAGTAAACACAGAAACTTATATTGGTTACAAACTGTATGGCCATGGCAGGCTTCTTGCTAATTGTTCTTATATCTTAAATTAATCCATTTCTATAAATCTATACCTTGCCACGTGGCTTGTGGCTTACCAGCATCTTCACATGCTGCTTGTCCTGGTGGCGGCTGGCAGTGTCTCTCTGACTCAGCCTTCCACTTCCCAGCTTTATTCTCCTCCTTGTCTCATCTATCCTTCCTGCCTGGCCACTGGCCAATCAGTGATTTATTTATTGACCAATCAACAACACACTTGACATACAGACCATCCCACAGCACCACGTGGCTTGTGGCTTATGGGTATCTTACATCTTGCTTCTCATGGCAGCAGTGCCTGGCAGTGTCTCCTCACTCAGCCTTCCACTTCCCAGAATTCTCTCTCTTTGTCCCACCTATACTTCCTGCCTGGCTACTGGCCAATCAGCATTTTATTTATCAATCAATCAGAACAACACATCCACAGCATACAAAAAGACATCCCCAAAAGCATAATAAAGATAGTTTACAGCAGGTCTCTAGCAAAGATCAACTTACATGGAGAGAGACACAAAGCAATTTTAGTGGTAAAATGAGGAACAAGACAAAGTTGTCCATTCTCTCCATACTTATTCAATATAGTACTTGCAGTTTCATCTAGGGCAATAAGACAAGTGATGGAGATCAAGCTGATACAAATTAGAAAGGAAGATATCAAATTACCTTTATTTGTAGACACTGAAGAAAGAAATAAAAATGATACCAAGGCATCTGGAGCGATGGCTAAGTGGTTAAGGGCACTGACTGTTCTTCCAGAGGATCCAAGTTCAATTCCCAGCACCTATCTGGCAGCTCACAATCGTCTGTAACTCCAAGATTTGATACTCTCACACAGACATATATGCAGGCAAAACATCAATGCAAGTAAAAATAAAAATAAATTATTAACCGGGCGATGGTGGTACACACCTTTAATCCCAGCAATCGGGAGGCAGAGGCAGGTGGATCTTTGTGAGTTCGAGGCCAGCCTGGGCTACCAAGTGAGTTCCAGGAAAGGCACAAAGCTACACAGAGAAACCCTGTCTTGAAAAACCAAAAGAAAAAAGAAAAAAAAGATACCAGAACATGAAAGATCTTCCATGCTCAAGGATTGATAAGGTTAATATAATAAAAATGGCAATCCCACCAAAATCAATCTCCAGATTAGGTGCCATCCCATTTAAAATTCTAACACCATTTTTAACTAGTCCTGAAATGAAAATTTCCAGCTTCAAATGGAAACACAAAAAAGAAAACATAACAGCTAAAAGATTGTTGAATAATTAAAGAACTGCTGGGGTTTTCACCATCCCTACTCTACAACCATACTACAGATCTATAGTGATAATACCAGCACAGTATTGTCACAAAACAAGCATATTAATCAATAAAACCAAACTGAAGATCCAGATATAAATCCACATACCTATGGACAACTGCCTTTTGATAAACAAGCCAGAAACACACACTGTATAAAAGACAGCATCTTCAACAAATGGTGCTTGTAAAACTGGATGACTCAATATAGAAAAATCCAAACAAATCCAAGCATATCATCTTGCACAATACGTAAAACCAAATGAATCCAAGATCTCAACAAAAACCAGATACAGTGAACTTGAGAGGGAGTACATGGCGAATAGCCTTAAAATCATTCACACTGGAAAAGACTTTCTGAATAAAACATTGCTTACATAGGCAATAAGATCCACAACTAATAAACAGGGCTGCAATAAACTGAAAAGCTCTGCACTTCAAATCACATCATTGTTTATACAAAGTGACAGGCTACAGAATGGGTTAAAG
This sequence comes from Peromyscus eremicus, assembly GCF_949786415.1. NCBI lineage: Eukaryota > Metazoa > Chordata > Mammalia > Rodentia > Cricetidae > Peromyscus > Peromyscus eremicus. The sequence continues at coordinate 192,528,720 of NC_081416.1, read as the reverse complement.
TTTTTTTTCCAGTTACTCCTTTGAAATAGGGATAATATCAAAAACAATAAAAAAAACTTAAAAATGGGATATCAAGAAACAACCCAATTTTAATAGTAGGATGGAGATGTAAGCAGAATTCTCAAAAGAGGAAATTCAATGACTGGAAAACATTCCAAGAAATATTCAGCATCCTCAGCCATCAGGGAAATACAAATCAAGACTATTTTGAAATTTCATCTTATATCTACCAGAATTGATAAGTTCAATAAAATAAATGACTGCTCATGCTGCCAGTGATATGGAGAAAAGAGACACTGAAACATTGCTGGAGAAAACGCAAACTTTACAGCCACTATGGAAATCAGTGAGATGGTTTCTCAGCATGATGGAAATTGATATAACTCAAAGTCCAACTGTACTATCTTCAACATATATCCAAAGGATTCTTCATCACACCACAAAGAGATTTATTTGATCAACCATGCTCATTGTTGCTTTATTCAGATTAGCCAGAAACTGGGAAAATCTTCGACATTTCTCAGCAGAAGAATAGATAAGGAAAATGTTTCATATTTACACAAGGAATATTATCATATGTAATCAAATGAAATCATAAAATTCTCAGGAAAATGTATTGTACCTAAAAAGAAAAGAAATCCTCAGTGAGGTATCCCTGATCCAGAATGAAAATATGGCATTTATTTTGCTTATGTGTGGATATTACCTCTTAGGTCAATGATAACCAAACAACATTACATAGAACCACAGAGGATAAGTAGAGAATGAGGGACTTAGTGTGGACAGATGGAATTCCCTGTGAAAGGAATTAAGAATAGCCATGGATGAACAAGCAGGATCAGGGAGCTTGAATGTGAGGATCAAATAGTGAGGGAGAGAGAAGTGGGGGACAAAGGAGGGAACACAGGGTGAGACAGCTAATATTAAGGGCCATTTGAGGGGTAGTATGGAAATTTAATGTAGTAAAATCTTCCTAAAGTATAAACATATATATAAGTCATCTAAATGAAATCACCATATAACAACAGAGACATAGCTCCAACTGGACATTTCTTGTTAACAAATGAAGCTTCTGATGCATGGAATGTGCTCATCTAAATGAATTGTTAGCTAACGGGTTGCCACAGAAATCCACACACAAACCAAGCTCTTGCCAAGGCTATAGATTGCTCTCTATAAACTGTCGGAGGCCCTATTGCTGAAGACATCACATAAACAACTCACTGATCATGGAGAAGTCCAGCTTGTACATAACTAGAGCCTTTACCCCTATGAGCTAGTGTTTTTGTATAGGGTGGTGCTCTGCATACTACCAATGTAGAAAAGTTAATACCAGGCCTGCTACAAAACCTTCGTTACACAATGGTGTCTTGCCTTCAAGTTATGCTAGTGCAATCACGGCACAAGGCTGGTATGAGTGACTACACAATATCTGACTGATTTAAGGTATACCCCATGATATGGAATCCATACACAACACTGGTTGAGTTACTAAGAACCTGAGACTAGAACTAAGCCCATGGGTCTAGGGGGAAACCAAAAACATGGTTTTACTAAAGGAATGTAACAATAAAATGACTTCTATAGAAATTCTGCTGTATTCAGAGAACAGTGCCTTGCTTAACCATCATCAGAGAAACTTCCTGTTGGAGCAGTTGATAGTAAATCCAGACAGACAACAGACAAAATTCAGAGTGAGAGGCTTTGGAATGCTCATCCCGAAACAGGATGTCTTCATCAGATTCCTCCCCTCAGGGCTCAGGAAAACCTGCATAAAAAGAGGCAGAAAGAGTATAAGAGCCCGAGGAAATATATTACAATAGACAAGGCCTTCTAATCACAACAGGACAGATATACATGAAAACACAAAGATTATTACAGTACACACAGGTGCTATGTGGGTCTGGACGAGATGAAGACCTAGAGTTGAAAGAAGTGGACACACCCTCCTATTGCTCTCTCAGTATCTATCTCCAATTGATTACCAACTTCAAATTAAAATTTAGTTTTCTCTAATGACTCCACACTGGGGAAACAAACTACTCTTAAGGGTAAGCCACATGTGCACCAGGAAATATGCCAACAGAAAATGAAATCAACCTTTGATGGTTCCTTGTCTTATAATGTCTTCTTAGGTTCTTTTTTCATTTTTAATTTTATGATTTTTTAAATTTTTTCATTAATTTTGTCTTTTTCTTGTCTTTTTACACTACATGATCTTTGGGTGCACATTATGGCTTCCAGTTTTGTCTTTATATGGGAACAAGTGGATCTCAGCCTCTATATCTCCTCCTTGTCCTTTTCTTGGGTTTTTCATTCTGCTTTATTGTTTTCTGAAATGATTTTTTTATTAAATTAATTATATATATTAATTTTAGTATAGTATATTATTATATTATAATTATCCTTTAAAGCTTGTTTGTTTCTAATCAGAGACAGAAAGTGGGTGTTCCAGATTGGAGGGCAGGTGGGAATGAAGTGGAAGGGGTAGAAGAAATGGAAACCATTACCAGCATATATTAAATGAAAATAAAGTCTTCAATAAAGGGGGAAACCCTAGATATTTCACATTTCCACTCATTGCTTGTAGAGTCAAATGATAGCACTTGGTTATGTCTATTTAATGTATATAGATGCCTTCATTTCCCAGTAATGTTATATATGTATAATGTTATATATAATATATACATAATTTCTTCAAGAATAAAGTTCTTCTTGTCAATGCCAGGTGATATTTGTAGCTTTTCCTGGAATATTCCATACCATCATTTCCAGTTTATTTGAATCCTGTTGTACCAAGATTGCAGCGATTTCTAGTGCAAATTATGACATCATATACTTCTCTTACTATTACTTCATTAGATACACCCAAATTCGTGTCTAATTCTGCCCTGCCGAGTATCCAAAATGGGTCATCACTGAGAACTGAAAAGTAACAAGTGGTGTCTCTTTGTGTAAAAAACAAACAAACAAACAAACAAACAAACAAACAAAACAGAGAAAACAAGTCCATGGAGACAAAATACAAGAGGGCTTGATGTCCTTCCCACATAGCTTTCAGGGAACATGAATAAGTGAAAGGCTCCCCAAACACTTTTTCCTTTTAGAAAAATGGACAATCATCGGTGCTAATTAGCAAATGGAAAAATAAATGATTCAGCAAACTCCTTGGCTCCCAGAGCCAGTGCTATCATTGCAATTTACAGGGAAGAAGTTTGTAGTTTTGAAGGGAGATGAGGTCATAGAGCTATGATCCTTTATCTCAGAGTTGAACTGCCTCCTACTTCCCCAGAGCTGACTGTTATATCAGGAGCTACATCATGAACTGATGGTTTGCAGAGAGAATGCATCAAGTAATCGTGTGCTTCAGTCCGGGAGGCAGAACAAGCATAGAAGAGATGTCTGGTAAGCACTGGTGTCTGGAAAAATATTCTGGACAGAAATAGAACAGTGCGAATTTGAACAAAGTAAGAGGAAGGCTTTCTGGACTATAAACAGAATTACTGAGGTGAGCAGCTTCCCTGACTTTGTGCTAATCCCTGATGTGTAAAAATAATGTAACAAAATCCCTGCCAGACTATTGGTGAATCATCCCATTGATAATGAATCTGACTTCAAAGGTGACGAAGGAGAGCAGTGATTATGTTTCCCCACTTCCAGCTCCTAATATTTTACATGAATCAGATGGTAAATTCTCAAGATGACAAACATTGATGCTGTTATAAAAGGTTAGAGTGTATGATGAAGATTATCAAAGTCATTTCCTCTTGGGGAGGAACTGGGATCTGGACCTGCCTCGGGGTGAGACACATTTCTAGGCAGCATTCCATCTATGACTACCACAGGAGCTGGGTCTGTCCTGGGACTCAGTGCTGATGACCCCTGACACTGCTTTACTTCTTGTATTTGAGAACATGGTGCTGAAGGGAGGTGACAGTGTAATTGTGAATCTTGAAAGATACTCATCTGGAATAAATCTTTGTTCTGTCATTTCTTCTGGCTTAGTGATACTCAAATCGTGTGCCACTTTGAGATTTAATTTCTCATTTTGATAGCTGAAGTTGTTGGAACCCATACTTTGGGCACAGAAGGAAGAGACTTGACCATGGGAATGTCTTCACAGCTCATATTTTCTCATGTGTTTAAAGTTACAAAATTCATATTTTACATTCTTGCATACTATCTGTGTATATTTTGTGGTTTTACGCATCATGATTTTGATCCCTCTTGCTCATATGATTCCTCCTCCCTCTCTTCAACTGCTCTCCAGGAGCTCAGCACAGTGCTTGGCTGTGGATCACTGCATCTGCTTCCATCAGTTACTGGATGTAGGTTCTATGATGATAATTATGATAGTCATTATCTGATTAGAGGAGAAGGCCATTTCAGACACCTTCTCTACTGTTGCTAGGATTCTTAGCTGGGACCATTCTTGTGAAATCAAGGAGGATCCTAAGGGGGACATGCATGTACACCCCCTGGAAGGGGAAATATTTAAGGTCTCCTGGGTAAACTGGGAGGAGTGTCAGAGGGAGGGGACTGGTGGGGGAAACATGAGGGATTGAGAGGACTGAGTTGGGGGAGTAACAGAGAGGGAGAGAAATGAAAAAGATATATTTTGTAGTTAAATACAGTTCACAAATTGGATTTATTACTACCAGTTTGATAAACTTAGAGATTATCAAATGTAAGACTCAATTTGAAATTGTTGAGAATTTAATGCTCTTTTCTTTATGTATATGGTTGTGTGTGTGTATGTATGGGCATGTGTGTATATATGTGCGTGTGTGTGTGTGTGTGTGTGTGTGTGTGTGTGTGTGCATGCACGTGCATGCAGGTGCCCCATGAGTTCAGGAGAACTATCACTTGAGTGTGTTGTTGGACTTCCTTAGATAAATTAATCTTGTTTCTTCTTGAAACAGGGTTTCTTAACTGCCTGGAACTCTCTCAGCAGGCTGGATTGGCTAATCAGTGATCCCCAGCCAACCTCCCATCTCTGCTTCTCTGGAATTTAAATTACAAATATACTACAATACACAGATTATGTTTTATTTTGAGATCTGGAGATTGAACACAGGTCCTACTATCTACACTGCAAGCAGTTTACCACCTGAGCTCTCTGCCTGCCACAGTAACAACTTAACTTCTATGTCACAAAATTATTTCATTATAAAAGTTTTCATATTTCATAGCTGTTTATGTGTCTTGAGCAAGGCTCATAAAAGCAATTCTGTTCAATTTGCCATTTGAGACATATTCTTATATTTTATTATCAGGAATCATAAAAACATGTTTGCTGCAAAAATAAATACTGGATATCTCTTGCATTCATCAAATCCAACCTGGAGACAGGCAGTTGCTGTAGGATTAGACTGAATTTTTATGTAATGTCAATTTAGGGTAGAATAGAAATAAAATTTATAGCAGTATAGTATTTAAAAATGTGGCTGATGTAGCACCGGTGAGTAAAAAATTAGCTGACTATCTGTGAAAGCAGCCAGGACATGTTCTCATTCTTTAGGTATCCAAAGTGCTCAAAATGACCGTTTTTCTTAAGGCAATCATCTACAATGTTTTTTTCTCAGTTTTTTTTTTCTTGGCAGCAAAGAGAACTGCATTGTCTATATCAAACCTCCATGCAAATTACAGGAGGTGTCAGAGGGACAGTATCGTAACAGTGATTCATAGATTGACGCCTCTGTTTACAGTTTTCAGTCTAACTCCAGGAAAACGCAATGCAATTAAATTTTCAGTAAGTACTTCTCTATGAGAAGAATTGATTCCAGTTGATGTAATAGATGTGACCACACTGCATATACTTGAAAATTTTCATGGCTTTGAAGAAAAATGGTAATCACTGGAAACTGACAGGGTACCTGCAGAAATTGGAAAACAGGAATGATTCACACCATCTGGGTGAAGATGATTTCCTGTGTGTTCACTCTTCTTCCCTTCCTATCTATTCTATACACTGACGTTCTTAGACCTGATTCTTAAACATGGTGCATTCCATTGCTAGTCATTGTCTTTAAGGCCTTGGCAGCTCAGTTTGGAACATTTTCTGTGACTTTGAATATTTTTTTCTGTCCTAACAGATCTGCCTTGTTAAAACACCGTCTCAGCCAGTACGTCTAGCAGCTAAGGAAACCAAGTCCTCCAGGTGGGTGGAACTGAAGATGTGTAGTGTACTGATTTTTTAAAATGTTCTCTGTGGAGCTCTGTATATTCTTGAAAATGCCCTCTGTTGTATGATTTACTTATGTAAAATGACAACTAAATTATCTTAAAATGCAACAAAAATTCAGGATAGTTTTTCAAGTGTGTCATGATGAAGTCCCAATATTCATCAACTTAATAACCATGAGTGTTTTGGCTTGTATCATACTCTGGATCTGTAGCACTATAACTTTCATCTTGTAGAGAGCATACTTCATATCAATTATACTCAAGCAAGCCTTGCAACAAACACACTTTCTGTTTTTCTTTCTTTCTTTTTTCTTGGTTTTTCAAGACAGGGTTTCTCTGTGTAGTTTTGGTGCCTATTCTGGATCTCGCCTGTAGAGCAGACTGGCCTCGAACTCACAGAGATCCTCCTGGCTCTGCCTCCCGAGTGCTGGGATTAAAGGTGTGTGCCACCACCACCCAGCTCCTTTTACTTTTCTTTTCTCTGTTTCTTTTTTTTCTTTTTCATAAAAGAAAGAAATAGAACACACTGTGCCCAAGGCACTGGAATCCAAAAGTGAAATTCAACTTAGTATGTTACACATACATCAAGAAAGTGAAGTTGGGCTGAATATGAGACTGGAATACCACTGACCTGCATTGAGATTTACCTCAAGGAATATATGGCACATGAAAGATTATATTTCATATGCATTTGGTCTTTGTAGTACATTTCCTATGCTTCTACAAGAACAGCACTGTGAATATCAGCAGAGGCATTATACTCCTTTTTGTTTGTTTGTTTTGATTCAGGGTTTCTCTATGTATTCTGGCTATCCAGGAATTCACTTTGTAGTATAGACTGGACTTGAACTCACAGTGTCCTGCCTACTTCTACCTCCTGGGTGGAAGGAGGAGCATGTGCCATGTCTAATTGAGTCAGTGAATTCTTGGATAGAAGCGGTTCTTGCACATGTCTTTATAATTTGTCTTTGAAGACATTTCTACAGAAATGAGATTGTGAACAAGTATGTGCACATCTACTTGAGAAAAATATTTGAGTCAATGGCAATACTATTGATAGTGTGTGACATATTACCTTATCCCTATTCTTACCAAGGGCTGGTGTTTCATGCTAGTTTTACTTTATATTTTTGATACTGCATTAAGATAGCCAGCAGTAGATCTAATTAGAACACTGGACATCCTTCCCCTGTTTATTCCACATTGAATGTGGTTGTTTGTATATTTCCTATGAGTTAATCAAACAGAATACATATCTTTTTTCTCTTTTCTCCACCCAGCACCTAGTGAATAATCATGTGTGTATGAAATCAGATGTGCTGTGTCTCTTACTTTAGCATTATCTAGCTCATTGTTTGTACCTCGTGATTAGAGTGTTTATAATATAATGCTATATTATAAACATTTTCTCATATAAGAATATATACATATTCACTTTGTTGTTGAGTTAAAATGTACATTTTTAAGCTTAAAATTTGGATGAGGACAACATGAAAGTTTTTCACATTGAAGCTGCAGATTGAAGTCTCTTTTCAAGCAATATGAAGTTGTAACAAGTTCATTCTGGAATGCAGAAGTGAGAATTCTTTCCACTTGAACTCAACTGGTGATTGCTTCTTCATTGAAATATGGTCTTATGTTTAATGCTGAAGGTTTTAGGAAATGTAAAGATGTACTATTAATTCATTTCATAAGTAAGAGCAGTTATAGACTTGAACAATTTCACTCAAAGTCATTGCTGATGGCAAAGTATTTGTTTTGAGACAGTCTTGTTAAGTTATACACTCTGCCTTTGCAATCTTGAACTCAAGTTATTGTTCTCCACAGGCAAAACAGGTGAAAAAAGTTCATGATTTGCATGATTTGGCATAATTTTGTCACAGTTAAAAGAAAATGTACTGGATGACAAAATGGACTCCAGGAACTTGGCAATAGCAATAGTCCTCTCACTACAGAGTGCACTTGGAATACTGGGAAACATATCTTTTCTTATCTACTATCTATTCGTTTACTACAATGAACACACCTTAAAGACTGTAGACTTAATTCTTATACATGTCTTCACAGCAAACTCCTTGATCATTCTCTCTAAAGGAGTGCCCCAGATAATGAGAGCTTTTGGGCAGAAATGGTTCTTCAATGATGTTGGATGCAAACTTATTTTATATGCTCTTAGACTTGGCAGGAGCATGTCCATCAGTACCACCTGCCTCTTGAGTATCTTCCAGGCCATCACTATCAGCCCTAGTGATGCCTATTGTAAAGATCTTAAAATCAAAATACCAAAATATGTTTCCCTATCCATTTTCCTCTTCTGGATCCTGTGTATGGTAGTAAATATGATTTTCCCCATGTATATGTCTGCCAAAACAAGCAGCAAAAATAAGACACAAAAGACAGATTCTGAATTCTGCTTCTCTATAGGTCATGACAAAATAGTAGATTCATTGTACACAGCATTTTGGGTATTCCCTGAAGTTGTATTTTCTATGCTCATTGTATGTTCCAGCATCTCCATGATTGTCGTACTTTATGGACACAAGAAAAGGGTTCAACACATCCTCAGCACTCGTATATCCTCCAAAATCTCCCCTGAATCTAGAGCTACACAGACCATCCTTGTCTTGGTTTGCACCTTTCTAGCTTTTAATACCCTCTCCTCCATTTTACAAGGGTACATTGTTCTTTCTCATAATGCCAGTTGGTGGCTAATGAATATCACAGCTATCATTTCTATGTCTTTTCCTACTTTAAGCCCCTTTGTGATAAGTCATAGTTCCATTATTTCCAGATTTTTGTTTTTCTGGATAAGGAATATAAAAATGAAATAATCTTATAAATATGTAAATTATATCATTTTAATGTTTTATATTGAAGAGTTTAGACACTCATGTCCTTCTGAATATCAGTCTAATAATTTATGGTATGTATTAACAGTAAGATCATTTCACAGAAGAGTAGTAATATATTTTTGTTATATCCTATGGCCAGGCTAGCCACATGTTCTCAGACACATTAGCCATTGTAGTTACAGACTCTTCATTGAGTGGCCTTATATCCTATCATAATGTGATTGTTTACTTCTGCCATATTTATTCTACTGTAGTATAAATGAGCCTATCTTGTCAGGCAAATCTTTTTGTAGCTCTCATAGTTAATTGCTGGGTGATATTGATTACTGTTTTTCTCCAGTAGAAAGCATAGCACCTTGTAAGAAAGCTAACCAGTAGAGACAAACCATACAAGTCAGTATCTGCTGGATTCTATATTTTATGACTCAAGTGTTTTGTAGTTATATATTTGAACCCACAATTATTATGTGGCAGCATACACATGACTTGAGCAAACCAGAAAATATACCAGCAGTGTGGGCAGGGAGCAGGTAGAAATTAAGTTCAATCACTACATGAAGTATAATTGCCAGTTGATAATCATTAGGAGAAGGAGATGGGCAATTAGCCTCAACAATGTTTCTGCCCCATAGGTTGAACACATTCAGGGACATGGAATAAGCTGAATAAAACTCGGTGAATACAAATTGTATGTGATATGTTTACAAATAAAATAACTTTAAATTTTGTGAGTAGGCAAGTAGGGATAGATTTGAGTTAATTTTGGGAGAAATGTTGAATATGATAAAAAGTACTTTGCATAAAATCTCAATGAGTTGATAATAATATTAAATTTTGTGGTGGAAGCCACTTGTGATTTTTAAGGTATACTCTCTGGGTTTGGGTTTTCATCTGGTACTTATAGGAGCAATGATGGGGTAAATGTAGCATGATGTTCTACCCTGTGTAAGCATAACTTTAATATGCAGAAGTCTTAAATAGTATTCATTGATGCTAAGTAAATGGTTAGATCTCAGATTCTTTTTTTCTTTTTTTGAACATATTTTTTTAATTGATTCTTTGAGAATTTCACATCATGTACCCTAATCCTACTCCTTCTCAATTCCATCCATACCCAATATCCAAACATGTAGTCTCTCCCTCAAAATAATATAAAATTACTTTATAAGCCCTGAGGGCTGTGGTGTGTCATGAAGTATACACTTTTACTCAAACACCTTTACTTGCAAATGCTCATTTCAATGAGTTTTTAGGTTGGTTTTAGTCTTCTGGCTTCTGGTATACCTCCAATAGTGGACCCTCACTAAAACTTATTTAAGATTTCCTGCTGATGTCCCTAGTCATGAAGAACTTGCAGCTATGTTTTTGCAGGATGTGTCCTTTCACTCACTCCAGCAGGTGTAGATGCGGTAGACACTGTGGTAGACCAACTCCAGGCATTGGATATGGACCTGGGTGGTAGCTGAGGTAGTCGGCAAAGGTCTCCCCTGGGACCAACCTGCCAGATGAGGGTTGGGTCAGCTTTTCCATGCCTATACCATCTGGGCCAGATCTCCTGTGCACATGGTAAGGTGAGGGGCCAATGCGCCTATGTGTGCGGGCAGCTCTCTTGTTGTAGCAGCTGGCAAGGGGAAAGAATTTCTTACACGACCATGGAGGATAGGAGCCTGTTCTCAGTGTGGAAGCAGCTCTCCCTTGAGTCTGACTGTGAGGATTGGGACCAGTGTGGGATGGTCTGTATGTCAAGTGTGTTGCTGATTGGTCAATAAATAAATCACTGATTGGCCAGTGGCCAGGCAGGAAGTATAGGCAGGTCAAGGAGGAGAATAAAACTGGGAGGTGGAAGGCTGAGTCAGAGACACTGCCAGCTGCCACGATGAGAAATAGCATGTGAAGATGCCGGTAAGCCATGAGCCATGTGGCAAGGTATAGATTTATAGAAATGGATTAATTTAAGTTGTAAGAACAGTTAGCAAGAAGCCTGCCACGGCCATACAGTTTGTAACCAATATAAGTCTCTGTGTTTACTTGGTTGGGTCTGAGCAGCTGTGGGACTGGCAGGTGAGAGAGATTTGTCCTGACTGTGGGCAAGGCAGGAAAACTCTAGCTACAGACCAGCTCTCCTTTGCCAAGGCCACTGAGGCAGGCTCTCTCATGGTTAGGTGGTAACATAGGCTGCAGACATCACCACAGACCCCAGCTGCAGTAGAACCATGAACCCACTCACAGCCCTCAGCTGCAGCTTGGCCCCAGCTATCACCATGATCCTGGTTGGCAGCACAGGTCCTGTCATCAGATGGTCCCAGGTGGAAGCTAGGCCACCCCTATAAGGCTGTTTCTCACCTCTGTCTTCAGTACTGATTCTCTCTACAGCACATGGACTATTCCACTTCTCATTCTCTCCCATTTCTCTACCACATACCTGTTCATCTTAGAGGCTTGTCCCTGCCCAGTCCTCAGGGCACTGGGCTGGTCTGTAGCTGGTTTCCACCTGTCCCAGATCTCATATAATTAAAGAGAAAAAGGAATCATGTGACCAAGGAGAAGAGCAATAGTACCAAATATATTAAGGTACTAAGTGCAGGAAATACACCAACAAAAGGGATAATGTACCCATATACACTGTATTCAGAAAAATTTGTACAGAAGAAACAGATCCCAGACAGTGGACATTCTTCAGCATGCTTGATGAGAAGATGAACACTGTTAAATATTGTTTCAAAAGTTTATGTTATTGGGAGATCTTTAAAGTAAACACTCTTTAGTGTTTAGTTTCCTTTAAATTAATTTACTGAATAATGAACCTTTGATTAACATCTGTTAAACCTGCCTTCACTCCACTATCCTGAGGAACCGTAGACCAAACATTGTTCTCACAAGCATGAAGGATCTTCATCAGGACTTCCTGAAAACTTTGAGTATTTCACAGGTACCTTGTGGATTCTAACTCCCAATTTCAAATGACAGTGTCATCATGGATCCTGGGAAGCCACAACATTCCCCGTTAGGAAAGTCCCCCTTTGTTTCAGCTGTTCTAGTCTGTAGCCAAAAGTTCTCAGTAATCATTGTGCCTTGGCTGTTTGACCTTTATCATAGTTGCCTTCTAAGTGTTAAGAGAGACAGAAAAGAACCTGTTATTATCATTTATGCCACAATTCTTAATGACAGATAGTAGTGTGTACCCATTGAAGACTTGTGATTAGTTCTCATGTGAGTTTTGTGACTGAGTCACAAGGGTTTAATATTAGTTGAATCAGGAATTATGCACATGTCTCACTGTTAGTAGTAGAATTACAAACTGTATATTGCAGGTAATCTTTCTTATGTTGATGTATGTCAGCTCTTAACAATGTTTTTTTTTTTTTAATATGGAAGCTTACATTAGCAAGCTCTATTTCCTGTTCTCACTCATCTCAGGTTGTTACATTTTTCTAGTAAAACTTGACATCCAATATTCTCTTCTTACTTGTATTGCTCTTTTTGTCTGTGATATGCAGAGTGGTTTGCCTGTATAGCACACAAGAATGGGAAGCTTCCAACTATAGTAATAGACGCAAGGGAGAAAGTTATGAGATAGAGTAACACAGCTGAGACAGGTAAAGAAGAGAGAGTTGACATCCAAAGTCATGATCTAAGAACATTGGAAGATCTCTTTTTATCTGCCAGAAGTTAAGAGACAAAGGTTGTGCCAAAAAGACATGTTCAAGAATTACCCTCTTCTTCCAGATAGATCTTACTTCACAAAGCTTCTAAAAATTCCATTAAAAGTGCCATAAGGTTAGTTTCATGGATTTAGTCACCAAGTGTGTTGTGTGTTTGTGTGGAAGTACATGTCATTCAAACCATATGAGTAACCACAATGGATCTAGTGTTAAATGAGTGAAATAGGGATTGAGGACAAGCAATTACAGTAAAATAAATTGATTTGGAAAGGAGAGTATAGGTGTGTGTATGTGTAATAACTACCTTCTGTTTTTGTTACAAAATGACATGACTAAGCCCCCTTAAATAAAAAAAAAATAGTACATTGAATCTGATGCTTCTAGAAGGAGCATGCATGAAGGAGGGGAATGATGGCCGCTTGTCACCAGAACGGGAAGTGAAGAGGTTACAGTTATATGCACACAGGAATCAAAAGGAGGGGGTGAAAACGGAATATAAATGTTCAAAACTTTCCCCTATTAGTGTAGTCTGTCTATTGAGTCTCCATCCTTCAGATATTTCTTAACATCCAGATAGAACACCACCACCTACAAACCACATGTTAACAAGCTGAGGCATTTCTCGTCTAGTTAGATTTGTCCTCTTGTCTCCCACTGGCTCATGATTATCTTACAAAACAAAATGTATTCATACAAGCTTAAAAGCCATAACACAGTTCAAAAGCACAACATCTAAAGTTTCTTTTGAGACTAAAAGCAAACTCTTAAATGTAATCCACTGCAATATCAAGGTTCATATTTATAATTCCAACACAGACTGGTAGAGAATTTGCATTTCAATTATAACCATGAGGAATGTGTACATACATAGTGAGCAAATATGGGTTCAAAGTAAGACAGAAACTGAGCAGGGAGTGTAGGTCCAAAATCCCTAAACTCATCTAAATTTTTTGCCCATAACATACATCTCTCTCTAAGGTTAGTTCTATCCCCTGTATGAAACTCTTTTTACTCAGTATATCAACACTTTGGCATGTCCAACTTATGTGCTTTCTACTGCAATTTAGCCAGCCTCCACTTTCACAACTTTAGCCACTGGCTTTCCATGGCCTCAACAGGACTCCCTCCCACATAACACTTGTCCTCGGTGGAATCCTAAAATTTGCAGGAAGAACAAACCTTGAGTTTCTCATGCCTTTAATGATAGCATCACATGAAAGATAAGGCCAAGATAGACATCTATATTTGGATGGATCCTCATTACCATCAACCATAGTCACACCATCTTTGGTAAGTCCAGGCAATTATTTTGAGGAGCAAGGAGCCACTCAGGCTTTGTCAGTTCACTCACTGAAATCTAAGTTGGGTATGATTTTGTTTTGCTAACACACTACTTGTGATTCCAGCAAGGATCAGGGTGTTTTTCTTTGATGGCACTAATCTCATCAATTTCAGCATCTCTTTCAGCCTATGCCATGCCTTGGCTGTAGCATTAAGCTTTCCAGAGCATTTTTTTTCCAACCTGTATCTTTCTTTCATACTTGCTTTTTTCCACAGTACAACTTCATAAGAGTTATCAGTAATAACCATTCCACAGAGTCACTGTTGTGCTGCCTTATATATTATTGGCTAAGGAAGTAATTTAATCACTCCTAAATTCTGCTTGATGTAAATTCTCAGGATTTAGTCAGAAAACAGATACATTCTTTGACAAAATATCACAAAATGGATTTTACCACAATTGCTTCTAAAGTTGTTGATTCATTCTGACACCTGTTGAGGTAGCCTCCACAGTCCACAGTACTCTCATCATTAATGTTTTCTAGGCTTCAGCTAAATGTTTCATTATGCTCTTCTGGTAGCATTCAATTGTTCATTTCAATTCAAATTTCCAAACTCTTTCACATTAACCCCAAAGCCCCACAGAGTCTTCATGGCACAATTCCACTCCTTGATACAAAATTATGTGTTACTTACATTTTTTTGTGATGATGAGACACCCATGACTGGACACCACACACAGAAGGAAGAGTTTGTTTGATCTTTAGAGTCTAGACTGACTGTTCTTCATGATGAGGAGGTATAGGAACTTAAAGCAGTCAGGGCAACAAGAACAGTGAATCAACAGGAAGTTGGATGATCAAATCTTCATCATCAATAGAAAGCAGAACACCTCCAGAAAATATGCAATGATTTTAATATCATATCCCTGCAAAGTAAATCACTTTCTCCAGCAAGGCTGTACCAACCAATCCTTGCTAAAATAGTGGGCACCAAGTTTTCAAATTCTGAAGGCTGTGAGTGATACTTTTCATCCAAACCACAACATTTTCCATCTAGTAAACCCAGACCATGAACAGAACAGTTTTATACATTTGTACTTTATTGAATTTAATTATCATAACTCAGTAAGTTCTGGGAACTGAAGGCTTAAAAGTGGATCAGCCTTAGAGTTTTCTTCTTTGAATTGTAAATCTTTATGTCTCTATTGTTCTAAAACCCTCAAAAAAGGATGCTTACTGCAAGACAGCAAATGTTATGCCTCTATTTTTTCTGTTTCTTCTCTAATTGTAAAAAATTAAAGCTCTACATTTTCTTTAGCAAAGATAATGCTGGATGATTCTAGTTCCCATTCAGTGTTTACGGAATACTTGATGAAAGCTTATTGAGCTTACAGAATACTTAATACAAACAACTGAATTTATTTGTGAATAATAGTTATATATAAATTCTATGATGGATAGGACTATATTCAGAGTTTGTATCATTGCTTAGGTGATGTTTGAATTTTTTTCCTAATATATTTGCAAATCATCATTTTGAATTAATTTGTACTCAGTTTAAAAAGGTTGTACAGTTTTCTGGTGCAGATTATGACACTGAGTTTTTCTTTCTGCATATAATTCAGTTGCTGTCTCTGAATTCCTTACTAACCCTGTTCAAGTGAATGCTGTATAATCAGGCAAAACTTGGATCTGATAATTAGTTATCCATTTCCTTTTGTTTAGAAGAACCCAGAGAAAGCTCTAGTCCAATGAAACACCCACATCTCTTGGCAAGATTCTTACACATGAAACTTTGACATGGTTCACATCCTTTGTCCCTGTTGTCTTTCAGGTGCCATGAGAATGTAAGAACTTCCCTGAAAAACTCTACCTCTTTGGAGATACAGAAGAAACTAATCAACTTCAGTAATTATCACAAAGGAATAGCTGTCACTGTCACTGTTGTTGAAATGAAAACTGCAGTTCAGAAGGAATCTGAGATCACAGAGTCTCAGACCTTTATCTCAGAGTTGTATTGTCTACTTGTCTCACAGGACTAGATTTCAGGATGTCATGGGCTGCCTGCCCATAAAGCAGACCGTTCAGCATAGACGACTCAGTTGAGCATTTGTTATCTCACAGAGTAAGGAGAGCCAGTAAAGTAGGCAGATCTGGTAAGTGTGCATGTCTGGAAATGGATTTTGGGAGTATCAAGAGATGCAGTGAAATTTCATTCAAGAGATGGGGAAAATTTTATGAGCTGTAAGAAGCAAATAAGATGTCCCCTCACCTTACTAAAAAGAATCCTACGTTTACCCAATATGATTCAACAAAATCTCAGGTGATTATTTAATATTCTAAATAAGCAAGAAATCTGACTTTGAAGGTGTTAAAGGATTGTTTTTATTGAAACTGAAATTTATATTTTCACATCATTCACATGAGTCAAAGTCTAATTGTTCAGTATGACAATCAGATTCTGGTGTAACTGCTTCATGTGAATAATATAAATTTCATTGGGACAATAGTAATCATTAATCCTGGAATTCTAGAAAGTGTGAACATGCCTGTGGTGTAAAACTTGTTTCTAGGCAGCTCTATATCTAGGTCTGTTTCTCACAGTGTCAGTGGTCATAACCAATGAGACTGTTTTCCCTCTTGAACTTGGAAACACAGTATTGTTTGGAAAGTGATGTTGTAATTATGACTCATGCACATCTCTCATTGGGGACAAATATATCTTCTTTTATGTCTTCTGGATTAGTAACATTCTCATTTCACTGCAACATCAGGATGAATTTTCAATGCAGGTTATTGAGGCAATCCAGGGCTTTGTTTGTAGTAAACAAGGATGCCACCACAGAGCTATACCTCCACCCTACATTTTCTTTTATCTTAAATTATTACAATGCTTAACATCATAGTCTTCAGATGATTTTCCCTGAATGTATTTTAGTTTGATATCTTTCCAAAATTTTGATATGTTGCTAATCTTTTGACTTGATCAAGGAATTAACAAACATAAGCCTTTAATGTGAACTGTATAGTTAAAATTCTTCTTTGTGTATGTGTGTTTCTCTTAAGGTACATGTGTGATTTTAGGTGAGGTCCCATTGTATTTATGAGTTAGTGTTAGATAAAGGGAGTACATGTGAGTCTGCGTTGACGGGGGATGAAAGTATGTACGTAAAACAGAGTATTTTCGTGTGCAAGTATATGAATGTTTATGTGTATGTGATTATGAGATGGGGTGTGTTTGTATGTGTATGTGTTTATTAGTGTATATTTGTTTATGTGTATTAGAATGTGTCTAGGTGTGTGTGTGTCTTGTGGTCCTTTCTTTGTTAAGTAGAAAAAGAATCTCAGCTGTCTTTCCTCATATTTTTATTTTTATATTTGTTTGAATTTTTTGAGATATCCCTAACTCTCTCATTGTTCTAGGCTGGCTAGAAAGGGAGCCTCAAGTATCTCCCTGTTCTGCCTTCCCAGACTTTGAATAATAGCTGTGTTCTACCATAGTTTTTTTTAAATCATTGTGGAGAAGGAACAAAGGTTGTTACATGTACAAGGGAAAGTCATCAGTACCAGAACAATCAACTTAACCTATTAATTTTCATGTCACACTGTTATGTTGAATATTATTTTCCTACACAGTAAGTGAAGGCCAGTGTAATATAGTTCAATATTTCACTTGACAGATAGTAGAGTGTGGTCCCTCAGAAACAAGTTTGATGCCAAAATGATTATTGAGTCTGTTCTGTCCTCATCAACTCAACTTGACCGTAGGCAGTTTCTGTTTGACTGGACTATAATGGGAGCATGGCATTATAATATGATGCCAGAATCTTTGTATACAATTTCCAGTTATGAAAAGAAGCTGAACATCAACTGCATGCTTGAAAATGTGGCTGACATAGCCTTGTGGAGCACAAATTTATATGAATGTGTAAACAGCCCCTAGATGTTCACATTTCTTAACTGTTCTCACTGCCACAACACTTTAGGAACCTGGGGCTTCATTTCCTAAGCTTTCCCTCAGGTCTTATCTGAACAGTGAAGACAATGCCATTTTCTACACAAATGGTTATTAAAATCACATAAGTTGCCAAATGAACAGTTTTATGCAGTAGTTTTTAGTTGCAACTCTGTTTAGAGTTTTCAATTTAACTCCAGGAAGTTTTCAAGCTCAATGAAATCTTTAGTAAGTACTCATCAGTGAGAATATGCTTGCAGTTGTTGTGACAAATGTGGCCACACTGTGTGTTCTTCTAAGTAACCCTGTGTCTCCAAAAGCAAATATTAACCACTGGAAACTGAAAGAGCAACTCCAGATATTGTAACCAGGAATGGTCCACATATGTCTCAATGTGTCAATGGGGATCCAGACCCTTCTCTCTCTTTCATTATCTCTTCCTTCTCTACAGAGAATAATGGTTGCAGTTCTTCTACCAAACTCTCAAATGGAGGGTTCTTTCCACTTCACCATTGATTTCAAGATGATTCCAAGCCCTTGCCTGCTCATATGTTGGAGCAGTTTTCTGTGACTATGAACATTCATTTCTGTCCTCACATGTCTGCACTATCTGCTGTCAGTGTGCCCAGCCAAGTTCTGCAGGTGGGTAAACCTTAAGAAGCTGCCAAACATATTTAGTTTTAAATATCCTTGATAAAATTCTGTACTCTGGTAAATATCCTTCCTTATTTGATTTCATTATCAAACATCATAAAATTTTGTAATGCATCAATAAGTGAAGGAGTGTCTTTAGGTATCAAGGAGGCAGGGATATACAAGGAAGTAAGAAAAAAATCTCTGTTCAGACTGACTTCATCTACCTGGATCAAAATTTGAGAAGTCTGATATCAGTGTATTTAAACATAATATGATTTGGAAATATGTGTCTGGTGCACAAAGAATAATAATTGGATTGAAACTCAAGTCAGGATACATGTTATTTCTTACAAAAAAATGGGTTCTGGAGACATGCTGTCTGTATTAGCTCAAGGTCCTAAGGGAAGGATCTGGTCGAGTGTCATTCATAGAGATAGCAGAGAGGTCATTTGGGCTACTAGCCACCTCGTGGTTTATGTTGCGGGAGCTTGGGGGAGCCTCTAGCTATATAGATAATGTGTCTCTGGTTATATAAACAATGTGTCATTCAGACTATTAGATATCTCTAGTCTTGGTTTTGAGAGACTGAAATGGCCTGGTTCAACAGATAATATAGATCCCTAGGCAATTAATCACCTCCAATCCCCACCTTTCTGGATAGGAGAACAGGTTTTATATCTTTTCCATTAAAAAGATAATCCTACATACTTAGCATTCCTGGCTTCCCTAGAAATCTGTGGGTGTAAGGGCCTTTGTGCTCTCAACAAAATAAGTACAACAAAGGCTCTGGATGGCATTTCAATGAGCATCATAATGAACTCACAATTTACATCACATGTATATCCATGGATCTTTCATGGTTATGTCATGATCTATGCCTGTGGTTACACAATAATTATACTGTAGAGATTCCCAATTCATGTCAATCACATCTTAACAATTCTTTGAACAATTTCCATTATTTTTTGTTATAGGTAATGTTATAACAACAAAAACAAACAAAAAAATAGCATAGGACATATAAATGTCTGTCATTGAAAGTTGCAAATGAAACTCAATATAACTCAAGAAAAAAAAATCATGGGATATGACAAACCCAGGAATACAGAGGCTTGTATGGATACTTACTGAAAGTTCCAGGCTTGCATACATTACAGCATGAGACTCTTACTGAAATCTACCACCAAAGAATAGAAATATAAAATTGCCATTTACCCTTGTACAATCCAAAACTGTGTCACTGATAATAGTGTTCTGCTGTATTATTGGGTGAGGTGGGATTTGAGGAAGATGAGTTCTTATCTGTGTTAGCCTGCTACAGACTGGATCACTGCTGACCTGTGTTATGCTTTTCCTAATTGGGCTCACAATGTAAAAACTCCTATTTTTCCTATTTTCTTTCTATTTCACTGCATATACGTTTTATGAATTCCTTGATTTTTCATTTACAATGCTGCAGAGACAGCACCATATGAGTATCAGCTGAGGGTGAGCACTATGAAAGAAAATATGGTGGAATCTAAAGTTAGATGTTAAATTGTATGCATGAATTGTGAATTTTTGAAGGTAAAGCCATAACTTGACATGTAAATTCACATTCTTTCCTGTAACATACAGAATTCTAGTTTCCAAAATATTAGCTACAATGTGATCACTGTTTCTATTCTGTAAGATGCTGTCTTATCTCAATGCTTGCAAACAGCTGCTGTTTCCTACTTTATATTTGTGCTATGTCATCGAGATCCATACATTAGATCCAATGAAAGCTCTAACATTGTTAACCTGTTTATTCAATAACTGAGTGTATACACTTGAGTACTACAGCAGTCCTATGAAGAGTTATTATTATTGCCAAAATTAATTTTATTTGAGACAATGACTTGGTGTGTTGCATGTACTGGCTTTGCAATCTTAAGCACAAATGATTCTGCTACACCTACATCATAGTCATAGAAATTTCAATTCATCATTTTGCTTAACCAAGTAATTTTTATAACAATTTATACAATTAAAAAGTACTAATGACAGAATGGACCAAAAGAATTTGGCAATAGGAATAGTCTTCTTACTTCAGGGCACAGTTGGAATTCTGGGAAATTTCTCTCTTCTTTCCTACTACCTCATCCATTACTACATTGGAGAGAAGTTAAAGACCAAGGATTTGATTCTCACACACCTCTTCACAGCCAACTCCTTGATCATTGTTTCTAAAGGTGTGCTAGAGACAATACAGGCTTTTGGGATGAAATGGTTTATCAGTGATTTTGGCTGCAACCTTCTTTTGTACATTCAAAGACTTGGCAGAAACATATCCTTTGGCACCACCACTCTCTTGACTGTCTATCAGGCCATCACTATCAGTCCAAGTGACTCATGTTGGAAGGATCTGAAAATCAAAGCTCCCAAGTACATTGGACTCTCCATTTCCCTCTTCTGGGTCTTGTTCATGGTAATTAATATGATTTCCCCTCTGTATCTGTCTATCAAAGGGAACAGCAAAAACCTGACACATAAAAGAGATTTGAAATATTGCTCCACTGTAGGTTATAATGAAGTCATGGGCTTGTTGTATACAACTTTCTTTGTATTTCCTGAAGTTTTGCTTTCTGTGACCATTGCTTGGACTGGTGGATCCATGGTTGTCATTCTCTACAGGCACAAGCAACGGGTTCAACACATCCATAGCACTCATGTTTCCACCAGTGCATCCCCTGAGTCCAGAGCCACCCAGAGCATCCTAGTCCTGGTGTTCACTTTTCTAGGCTTTTATGCCCTCTCCTCCATCTTACAGGGTTGGAATGCTCTTGTATATAATAGTGGATGGTGGGTAATGAACATCACAGCCATCATTTCTCTGTGTTTTCCTACATTATGCCCTTTTATTATGAGTCATAACTCCATTGTGTTTAAATTCATCTTTTCCTGCTTGCAGAATTGAAATATCACATAATAGTATCATAGGTAGAAAGATTTTATAGCTTTTTTGTACAGTATCTAATTATTTATTCATTTATCTCCTACAAATCAATGCAAAATCCACTTGCCATTTTATGGAAAGCTGTAATATGTGTTTGGGCTCCGTCTTTCTTATTCTAGTACCTATGGAATCATATCAAAAGAGAGCAAAACTTATTGAACTGTCTTGGATAAACTGTGCTCCATTGATAGAAATCACAAGTACTCTTGCTTGAAGCAAACTGAATGAGTTAGAACTCAGTCACTGAATGTGAATTTCTGGAAAGTGAGAGATGGTGTAGTGTATGCGTTAGAGACCTTTGTTAGAAGCAGAGTGTTGTATGATGATACAAGCTGATACTCATAAATTGACTTGACACTATCAGGCATGTTGTTACTGATACACAGGTACTCCTGTCTACTTACTTCATTGTATTTGTATAAGCAAGACCTTTGGAAGGCAGTATCTATGTCATTCTCTGGAGTTATAGTTTTATGACTAAAGAAAATAAAGTTCACATCTCTACCTAAAGCAAAGATTATGACAGTTTTCCTGTAAGATTGTTTTCCTCAGGGACTCCAATGGAAGGTACCCTCAACTGCATGTATCTACTTTCCCATTCACATTATCAGGATGGGGAATGGTGGGGAAAAGGAACAGTTCTCATCAGAGTATTTTTACTGTGAGCTCTCCTACTAAGAGTCAACATCTCTGTTTCTCTTAAAAAAAAAAAAAAAAACAACTTATACTTCCAGTAAAGTTCTGTTAAAGGTTTACAGAATATTACCAACTGTTCAACAAGTATGAAAATGCTTACATACTTACAGCTATAATTCTAAATAAGATGGTTTGGTGAGAACAACTATTCTCTTTTTCTCTATTTGGCAGTCTTGTAGACATTTGGGCTTAATTCTCTCTAGATTATAGTCACTGTATGTCTTTAGATTGAGTCTCTTCTTGAAAGGTCATTTAATTTATATCACAATGCAAGATATTTTAATTATCCATAAAGTTGTAATACTGACAAGAGAAATGGTTTGGTTCTTGAAATAAAATTCTGTTAAACTATAACACCTCACGGATATGAAGATGGGATGGTTAAAAAAAAAGATTCAGTGTTGAATATAAACTACGTATACCATTGTTTTATGTGTAAAACATAATTTTTAAAAATAGAATCTCTTCTAATTGATAAGAAAATACCTATTTTTTAAAAAAAACAAAAAAATAAGAGATGTAGTAAATCTGATCTCAAAGTGATGAAATTTGTGATTGGTTTACAGTGTGGAAAAATTTAGTAGACCCTCATCTTGCAGGAGGAACATATCTACAAATTACAATAGATGAATGAAGCCAAGGATATAGTATATACCTTGTATATACTATGATTTTTTACTATTCATGCATAGTACCTATAAGATATTATATCAATAAACTAGACATGTGAGTGATAAACACAAGCAATTTGTAACAAAACAGAAGGAAGATAATGACATATCAAAGTACATGTAGTATAGAAATCCATGATGTCTAGAATGTTCCATTCAGAAGGAGATATTACCAATAACTGACCACATTTCCTGTGTGACTGTGACATGATCTGAGTGAAGTGCACTCACTTATGCTGGTTTAGGACCTGGGTAGAGATACTGAGCTTTCTCCAGCTGAGCAGTCAATGGAAGCCACAGCCTGTAGTTAACTCTGCTATGTTCATGCCCACCCCACCCCAACTTCTCTTCCCTGAGGTGTCATTGAAAGCAACCTCTTCACAGCTATAGATACATCCTCATAGCCATTAGGGGACTAGGAATTATCTTAAAATCCCTCAAAGAATGTATCCAGAGAAATTTTTTTAACTCCACTGGTAGCTTGGTGAGAACAACTATTCTTTTTTTCTCTATTTGTATTAACCAGAATCTGTTTTATGTAAATATTTCTATTGACAGTGTGTGGCAGTTTGAATAAGAATGGATCCCTCCGGGCGGTGGTAGCGCACACCTTTAATCCCAGCACTCGGGAGGCAGAGCCAGGCGGATCTCTGTGAGTTCGAGGCCAGCCTGGCCTACCAAGTGAGTTCCAGGAAAGGCGCAAAGCTACACAGAGAAACCCTGTCTTGAAAGACCAAAAAAAAAAAAAAAAAAAAAAAAAAGAATGGATCCCATGGGCTCAAATATGTGAATGCTTCCTCATCAGGGGTAAGTTTCCATTGTATTTGTGAGTTTGTGTGAGAGAAAGAGAGTATGGTAGAGTCGGTGTTGGGTCTCAGGAGTGTATATATGAGATGCAGAGTATTTTTGTGTGCTAGTGTGTGAATGTTTATGCGTATGTGATTGCCTGATCACATGTGTGTGTTTGCATGTGTATTTGTTTATGAGTGTGTATCTGTTTATGTGCATTAGTGTATGTTCTTTGTGTGTGCCTAGTGATTCTCTCTGTGTGGAGTCAGAGGAGAATCTCAGCTGTCTTTCCTCAGACTTTTATTTTTATTTGTATTTTTTTGAGATATCTCTAACTCTCTGGATGTTCTAGGCTGGCTGGAAAGGGAGCTTCAGTGATCTTCCTCTTCTGCCATATTTTATTCATTGTGCAGATGGAACTAAGGCTCGCTGAAATGTGATATTTTATTTGTATGTAAATAAATAAACTTGCCTGGAGATCAGAGGTCAAATAGCCATAAAACAGAAGTCAGGCAGTGGTAGCACACACCCTTAATCCAATCACATGGCAGGCAGAGTCTATGTGTGGTCAAAGACACAGCCAAGCATGGTGACACGAGCCTTTAATCCCAGTACCAACCATAGAGGCCTGGAGGTCTGTATAGACAGGCAGTGATGAGGAAGTCATGTGGCTGGGCTTAGAACCAATGAGAAGGCACAACAGGAAGGCAATAAAAACACGGGTTAGACAGAAGAAGCTTTCTCTGTGGAAGCTACTGTGTGGTGGTGAGCTAAGGTTAGTCATGGCTATTGCTCTGATCTCTTTAGCTATTACCTCTGTATTTTTGTCTCTGTGTTTCTTATTTAGTAAGACAGTTTAGAAATTCATCTACAGTTCTCACATGTACAAGGGAAAGTCATCAGCACCAGAGCTATTCCTTAACCTGTTAATTTTCATGTCACACTGTTATATTGAATATTATTTTCCTACACAATAAGTGAGGGCCAGTGTAATGTAGTTCAATATTTCACTTGACAGATAGTAGAATGTGGTCCCTCAGAAACATTTTGATGGCAGAATGATTATTGAGTCTGTGCTGTCCTCATCATCTCAACTTGACCATAAGCAGTTTCTGTTTGACTGGACTATAATGGGAGCATGGCATTATAATATGATGCCAGAATCATTGTATACAATTTCCAGTTATGAAAAGAAGCTGAATATTAACTGTATGCTTGAAAATGTGGCTGACGTAGCCTTGTAGAGCACAAATTTATATGAATGTGTAAACAGCCCCTAGATGTTCACATTTCTTAACTGTTCTCACTGCCACAACACTTTAGGGACCTGGGGCTTCATTTCCTAAGCTTTCCCTCAGGTCTTATCTGAACAGTGAAGACAATGACATTTTCTACCCAAATAGTTATTAAAATCACATAAGTTGCCAAATGAACAGTTTTATGCAGTAGTTTTTAGTTGCAATTCTGTTTACAGTTTTCAATTTAACTCCAGGAAGTCTCCAAACTCAATGAAATCTTTAGTAAGTACTTATCAGTTGTTATGACAAATGTGACCACACTGTATGTTCTTTTAAGTAACCCTGTGTCTCCAAAAGCAAGTGTTAACCACTGGAAACTGAAAGAGTGACTCCAGATATTGTAACCAGAGATGCCTTCATTGATAGATTTGGGGCCAGGCCCTTGTGCAGGGAGCAGTGGGATGGACAGGGAGCAGGTGGGACCCTTGCAGAGCTCAGAGTATGCCTGTCCTGGTGCATACCATGGGGCTTGGCACTGATGGAAAACTGCTCCTCAGGCTTCATTGCCATGGAATGGCCTACAGTGACCCTCCCCTGAGGGGCTGGGCTGGGGCAGGGATTCACTTCCAGTCTATAGCTCTCATGCATTTGAGAATATGAGGTTAATAGCAATCCTTTGTCATCATGCTGTGTGCTATCCCCTCCCATGCTGGTGGATGGGGCTCCCATGACCTGCCATGTGGGCCACCTCCCAATTCAGACCATGTCTGGATTGTCTCCATGGTTCTGCCTATGGTTTTAAGCTATGACAACTGTGTTGTAACACTGTAGCCTGTGCTGCTTTAATCATTCAGATCCAATAGATTATGAATAATTTTCATAATTTAGAGGGATTGGTTACAAATTATTGGTTAAAAAGAAAAAGAAAAAGAAAAACCCTACCACTAGTTTCAGATGCTTCATGTAGGTACAGTGTTGATGCAAATTTAGAGCTATTGTTGTTATGGCATATGTATGCTTAAAATATTGTAGCCATACAATATATTCTAGACTAGTGAACAGAACCACAAGAAAGTCTTTGGCAAAAGTTTGTGTTATCTGGAAAGCAAGAGAGAAGGCAAGAGACTAGAATAATAAAGAAAAGGAAAGGGAAAAAGGAATTTATCTGAAGTAAAAATGTCTGGGGAACCAAAGGAATGGACTGAAGATATATAGAATGTTGTAGAAGGCCAGAGGTGACATGAACTATGTTTGTTGTGGTTTCTCATACCTGCAAATACTGACTTTGGAATTTTATCATTGCAGGTTATTTCTGGTTGGTTTTCTTCATATTAAAAATAGCTGATGATTCTTTACTGAAAAATATTTATATTAAAAATGGACATATATATGTGTGTGTATGTGGACACATATGTGACTTGGATCCAACTGTGTGTATGTGTGCGTGTAATTATTGTTTAGAAAAACTTGTTTTAAACAGCAGCCTTGTGGCTTTCCTCTATCTTGGCTCGTGAGCTCGTCATGATGTAGCCAGCCACATGGCTGGCAGTCATCTTTTATTAAGGTGAAAGAGTACATTTAGCTCTCTGTTCATTATCTATCCTTTTCAACAAAGGGAGCAACAAGTCTCAAATGTGTCAGATTGGTATGAACTTTTGTATGATGGTAAAACTTTAAGATTATAAAGATCTATTCAGATTAACAAAAGCTAACTTAGAGATTTACACCTAAGTATTTATGTCTTAGCCAAGTGGTCAACACCAATCTTTTAAAGAATTTAAATAGATGGCAACATGTGTTTGATAAATAAGGTATTTGATGACTAAGATATTAAAGCTGCACCTCAATGCTTTTATACACAAGAATGTACTTTGCTCTGGCAGCTGAACTTTGTAATTTAAGAGTGACCCAGGTGATAAGGTGATAATGGTTTTAAAGACATGAAGGAATTACAGGGAACACCTGAGGGCTACAAATGTATGGCAGGGCTAGAGTTCTAAAGAGAGTTCAGTAGCAATGGTGGACCTTAACCATTTTGGAAATACCAGGGCCTGGTGGTAGTCACCAGAAGCACCATCCACAATGAAATGGAGCAGGCTGAGATCTAGAAGGCAGGCTATGCATATGCTGCCAAGGGTAGGGCCACAGAAATGATCAAAGCTTCTAAATAAAAAAACCAACAAGGTTATAAATAAATCCCAGACATTGAATTTTGGGATTGTTTGCACTTTGAAGCTTGGTTTTACCTTATATAGATTGAGGTTATGCCATGTTTTCTTCCTCTTAAAGTAAAAGAGGGTGTTTTATTTTTGATATAGCAAGAAGACATTTGAGAGATTTTAAATCTTTTTAAGAACAGTTTTTAAAATATTTAAATTGGGGCTGGAGAGATGGCTCAGAGGTTAAGAGTACTGATTGCTCTTTCAGAGGTCCTGAGTTCAATTCCCAGCAACCACATGGTGGCTCACAACCATCTATAGTGAGATCTAGTGCCCTACTGTATACATAATAAATCTTAAAAAAAAATCATTAAAAATATTTAAATTCATAACACTATGGGACATTTTAAGTTCATAAAATGTTCTACATTGTTAATATTTGGACTTAAAATAAAAGGCTAAAATTTAGAGTCATAGCCATAAGCACCAAATATGAACCAGAAACTTAGATGCTCATTTCTTGTGATGCAGTAAGACAATGACCTAAGCAGTCTGGCAAAGGGCTTGGAAAAGCTTCTGACTCCATGAGTATCGACCCTTTGGAGGGTGCAAAACCCTTGTACAGAGGTAGCTCAGGATCACCTGCATATGAGATGCTTGCATTGACATTTACAATTGTCGTGTCTGCCTCGACCAGCAAGGAAGATGCAACGCCAGGCTCTTCTCCAAGCAGTTTATTCAGGAACCTTGAACAATCTTCTGACCCCAGGGACTTCTTCTTCTCACTCTCACTCACTCACTCTCACTCACTCACTCTCACTCACTCACTCTCACTCACTCACTCTCACTCACTCACTCACTCTCACTCACTCACTCACTCTCACTCACTCACTCACTCTCACTCACTCACTCACTCTCACTCACTCACTCACTCTCACTCACTCACTCTCACTCACTCTCACTCACTCTCACTCACTCACTCTCACTCACTCACTCACTCACTCTCACTCACTCACTCACTCTCACTCACTCTCACTCACTCTCACTCACTCTCACTCACTCACTCTCACTCACTCACTCTCACTCACTCACTCACTCACTCTCACTCACTCTCACTCACTCACTCACTCTCACTCACTCACTCTCACTCACTCACTCTCACTCACTCTCACTCACACTCACTCACTCTCACTCTCTCTCTCTCTCTCTCTCTCTCTCTCTCTCTCTCTCTCTCTCTCTCCCTCTCTCAAGCCAGCCCATGCCCTTTATAGCCACTGGGCAATCAACCCCGTGGTGCCACATGGACAATGCCGATAGGGTCAGACATACGCAAGCAAGCCAGATTAGGTCCAGGTGCGCAGAAGCAAGCCAGATCCTAGCCTTAGCCAAATAAGGAGCATCTGCCATCGGGAAGGCAGAAGGCGGATGCTGGTGCCATTCTTGCAGTGCGGCCGTGCACGGCTCTCTACAGTTCCCCCTTTATTGTTTTAAGCAGCAGGCAAGAGCAGAGGTCTAATCTCTGCCAAAATACAACTTGGACATTGTACTGGTGTTAGTCCAGGTGTCATCCACCCAGAGAACACTTGACCCATCCAATACCCTTTTTTGCAGAGGTGGGAATTAGGGCATCAACCCACATGCAATTAGACTTGCTCTTCTTGGGTTTTGCAATACAGCTAGACCCAAGTGCAGTGCACTAGCCTTGCATCCTGCGCGATCAAGTTTTTAATGCTGCCAGCCAGGCCTGGGGGAGACTGTCCAGCCTCTATGGCTGTAAAGGCTTGAATAATCATGGCTGCATTGTGTTGCTGAGAAACCCTTAAACGAACAATGCACCACAGGCACATCAGGGAGACAAGTACAAGTAGGCCTGCCAGGGCACCTAATCCCACCCACTCCTTTAAAAAAGTGATAAAGGGTATGGCCAGGCTTTTATAAAAGCCCAGAGTAGTCAGCTGCTCCCGCTGGCATGTTTGTCAGAATCAGGCCTATCAGGATCAGGCACATCAGCTTCCGGGGTGTCATCACATCTCTCCGTCTGAGGGGCCCATCGCACCAATCGTTCAGGTACCCAGATAGGGTCTAGCCATTCCTGTGGGAAAACACAAACAGAACCTCCCGCCCATGTCAGCACGGGATCGGGGCCATGCCAGCTACCCGTGAGGATATCTTTCCACTTCACCATGCCCTTCATAGGGCTGTATGGATTAAGACCTCTTATGGTGGTGGAGGATCTTCCTATCAATAAACCACCGTGCCTGGCTTCAAAGGGCCTTTAAAATCAGACTCCACTAATTGTACTCCCATCTGCAGAGTCAGTAATTTTAAACCGCACCATTTTCGCTGTTAGCTCAGGTTTTTCTGTGTTGCATTGATTTTCCACAGATCTCAGCTGCGGATGCCTTGTTGTGCTGGTTCTGGCATCCACCATTCTTAGTTTCTTAGCGGCTTTTGGAGCTTTTGAAAACCGCTCAGACTGCCTGCTTTGCAGTCTTCTAGGACACTAACTCTGTATCTCAGGTTCTTTCACTACATACATTAAGCTTAGATTCACAATCAACATTTACACCTTTTTACAAACTCACATATAACATGTGCTTAAGCCTAAACTCACACTCAACATTTACACATTTTTACAAACTCACATATAACATATTAACATCTACTTATTTATACTCTTT
Organism: Peromyscus eremicus; assembly: GCF_949786415.1. Taxonomy (NCBI): domain Eukaryota; kingdom Metazoa; phylum Chordata; class Mammalia; order Rodentia; family Cricetidae; genus Peromyscus; species Peromyscus eremicus. Next base: position 192,498,935 of record NC_081416.1, on the reverse strand, counting down.
AATGAAACTATAGAACTACTTTAGCAAATATATTTCTTATTACTTCTTATATAGCATATATTTAACTTAGCACACACCTAAAGATTTTTTAACACATATCTAACAAGAGAATTTTTCATCTTTTTCTACTTCTTACTCTTAATTACTATCACTATCTCTATTAGATTCTCTTAACCAGACAGGAAGTACGTACATCATTTCTAAAGTTTAGAGTTTATAGTCAGCTTTGTTATAAAGCACTGGGATTTAGTGAGTGTTGTTGTTATGGAATTATGACAGTTGTTGCTAGGGGACTGTAACATTCTTGGGATGACACCACACTCCAAAGTTGCCAGTTCTCTCAGCCATTCCGGAACCAGCAGAGATGCACTGTCAGCATTAGATGGTTTTTAACTAAAGGCTGTCCCTTCACCCAAATTCATAGTAGTTCCCCTAAGTGCTTCAATTCAGACAAATGTTTCTATCACTGAAAAACTTCACTTCACCCTGAGGGTGAAATTACCATATTTAGCTGCTGTAAAGCTCTTTGCCAAATACTGCACAGCTATAAGGTGATATAAAGTATTTTTCTAAAGGAGCGAGTAAAGCCTCAAGTGGCACAGCTCTGAACTGTATTTAGTATTTTCACTTCATTAGCTTTAACTCCTGATGTTATTAGCAGCTGTAATATTTAGCATTGATTTCTTATAAGGAACTTTCAGGTGAAGCTTTTTTAAGACAAATTTTTCTGAAGTTTGTTTCCCATGTATAAAGCAGTCATTTCTTTTTGAATGCCTGTTTCTTATCCCCTTAATTAGATTTGCAAAGGAATCACTCATTGCAGGCTGTTTGTTCAAGAGGTAAATAATTTTTAATTTCACATAAGTTTCTTCATATCTAAGACAACATTCAGTGTATAAACTGCTCTCTCTTGCTTTAAGGATTTTAAAGTGGCTTGTTTGCTCTTAAAGGTAGCTTTTGTCATCCAACTACCGTAAAAACTTTGCACAGCTATTAGGGTAAATAAGGCATTTTACCAATGGAGCCCCAAACCGTGAAGCACCTAGTTCTATATCCTTTCAATTTTTCCAATGGAACTGACACTTAAACGATTTTCCTCCTTATTCTTTTAAAAGCTGTATTTTCAATCTACCATGAACGTATTTTCGAGCTGACAAACGTGTTTCAGAGCAATGTCGCCGTCTTTAGTGGAAAAACTACCTTTCCCAGAATGCATTTCCCTTATATCAGTCTATAATAATATCAGTCCCTTATATCAGTCCTTTACATCATTTCCTTTATATCAGTCATTTCCCATAGTTCTTTTCGGGTCTGAGAGTCAACTGGTTCTCTTTTACCAGACTTGCTTACAAATTCTTGCCCGGGAGGTTTGAACAAAGTTTTTTGCTTTTGCAAAGGGAGATTTGAACAAGTATTTTACATTTTCAATTATGGGACATTGGGAGGTTTCTGGTCTCTCCTCAGCCGGCTTTAACAGGTGTCTCTCCTTCATTTGACACTGGCCCCCAAATCAGAACTGCACCTGCCTCCTTAGTGTGCATTGAGGTGGGCAATTTCTGATAGCAACTTTCCTCGGGGCTTGTGTTTGTCTTAGCCAGCCAGTGAAAAACAAGATTATGTACAACAGCTTTTCCATAGCTCTTTCAGAGATTTTCTCCCACTGACTTTATCCTCATTTTGCTTGTTCCTTTCTCCCCAGATGCAGAGCTTCAGGTATCTGTCTGCAGCTCTGTACCTTTGCTAGCTGCTTTTGGAGGTAGGGGCTTTTTTTCTCCCCCCGAATCTGCCTCAAATTCTAGCAGCTTTTTCAGGTCATATTTTTCTGGGGAGGATTATATCCCTTTTCTGTTTCTTCAGAGTCTTTCTCCCAGACAGTTCCCAGTTTGGTCTCAGTTTATCCCCTGTACCCCAGAAACAGTTTCCGACACTACAGTGGCGGCTTTCCCTGCTCCTGAAGGTAGGGGCTTTTTGTCCGTTTCTGTTTTCAGGGTCTGTGTGGTTTGTGTACAGACTGAAAATCTAACAAGGGAGGTTTTTGCCATTTCTAAACTCCCATTAGGACAGGTGTTTTGCCTTATCAGACCTTCACCTGGCCCAGTCCCCCAGTGGGTTGCATTTGCTTGTCTGGGTGCTCAAGGACAGAGTTTATGCCAGAGGCAATCACCCCTCAGGGCTACACTCCCTCATCTCAGGGAGTCAGTTGAAACAAAGCTTTTCTCTAAGAGGTGCTTTCTGACAGAAAAGAAAGCTTTACTCCTGCATAGTTCTGTCCTGCCCTGGCTGGGCTCTTTCCCCAGACAGTGTTCTGACTCAGAAGAGGTTTTTAGGAACTTGTCCCTGCCTCCTGCATTGCAGGGAGAATTTTTAAGACTTGAAAGTCAGAACTTAGGTTTTGCTGTCTAATTTTTGTCCTTCTGAGAAAGTTAAAGGCTTTAATTTTTAAGTTTGAGAGCTTTTAGTTTAAGATTAAGGCTTTTTAGAGAGATTCCCCCCACCCCAAGTTTTCCAAGGAAACCTTTATAGTTTAAGAGAAAGATTTTTTTTTTTTCAAAAGAGAAAGACCAACTTTTCCCAAAACTTATCAACTTTAAACTTTGGCTTTTTACACCCCCATTTTTGCCTCAGGGAGATATCACTTTCTCCTGCCGCTTAGACTTAGCATTTCAGCTGTCCTCAGGACAAAAGCTTCCATAGGAAACTTTTTCTTCCCCATAAGCTCAAAGAGCTTTTTTACTACCCATAAAGCCCAAAGAAAGATTTTTTTCCCCAGTTTGTGTTCATAGCCCCCAAAGTTAGAAAATTGAAGAGTTTTTCTGTCTAGTTGCCTTACTTACTTTTTCCTACACAATCTTACACTTCTAAGTTTTTCCTACACTATATTACTACCCTATGCCTTATTTTTCACAGATAGAAATTGAGAAAGGGATAGAAGATAGAAAATTTTGACAGAAGAGAATTTCGCTGCAGCATCGGACATCCTTCCAGTCCGCTTTGGTCATGGCTCCACTTAATTTTCCTGTCCGCTTTGGTCGCAGCTCTATGTTTCCTTTTAATTTTCCTGTCGGCTTTTGTTGCGGCTCTATGTTTTCCCGCTTTTGTCACGGATCCCCACCTTACCTGGGGACTTACCAGTGCACTGCCCTGACTGCGAAGAGTTCTGAGCCTTAAAGGGTGCCTGTACGGGCCACCACCTGTCGCGTCCACCTCGACCAGCAAGGAAGACACAACGCCAGGCTCTTCTCCAAGCAGTTTATTCAGGAACCTTGAACAATCTTCTGACCCCAGGGACTTCTTCTTCTCACTCACTCTCACTCTCTCTCTCTCTCTCTCTCTCACTCTCTCTCTCTCTCTCTCTCTTGAAAGCCAGCCCATGCCCTTTATAGCCACTGGGCAATCAACCCCGTGGTGCCACGTGGACAATGCCGATAGGGTCAGACATACACAAGCAAGCCAGATTAGGTCCAGGAGCACAGAAGCAAGCCAGATCCTAGCCTTAGCCAAATAAGGAGCACCTGCCATCGGGAAGGCAGAAGCCGGATGCCGGTGCCATCCTTGCGGCGCGGCCTTGCACGGCTCTCTACATACAATGATGGTGAAACTGCTTGTTTGAAATAGCAATGGGAAAAATTTTGTACTGGGGGAGTCATCACATCCTGGGGAACTATATTGAAAGGTCAAAGCATTAGGAAAGTTGAAAACCAGTGGTTTAGAGAATGTTTCTCCTCCCTCAACGTCTATTCAGGCTTCAGAATGTATGTATGGCCTCTTTGTCTTTGCTAAATTTGTTAAGCTTAAGCTCTTTTGACAAACTGAGTCATGTAAATGTTTTATATTGATACTAAAAGGAGCTTCAATTGAGAGATTGTTAATTTTTTAAGGCTCATACTTAACAGAGATAAAACTACAAAGTCTTTTCCCAAGATCAGGCATTTAGATAAAGCTCCCATTCCCTGGGAGCTTGGAGAATGTTCTTGCTTGCTAAAAAAGGAGTCACCCTCCTTATCTCTGGCAAAAGGAACTTGTGATCCTTCCATTAACATATAGTTGTGATGCCTTAGAACTTGTCAAGAACAATGCTAGCCCCTAGGCTCCCTCAGTCCCTGTTCATGGGTAACACCCAAACTCATCCCTTTCTCTTGTTCTTGGGATCTTTCCCTTCCCACTTCCTTGCCTTCCCAGGAGACAGCCTTAACAGCTTGGTATAAACTTGTTCTGTTTTTACCCATGGAATGGCTATTTTGGTTTCTTTACTGAACCCGTCTATGCCTGCAGTCCTGTGAATTCTTATCTCTGTTTTTTTAAGTTGGTCAGCTGACAGTTTCCTGGGAAGTTTTGTGCATCAATCTGTTAAAAAGTTTATTTCATATGTGTGAATGGAAATGTGTGATTGAGGTGGCCACATGAATGTGTTTCTGGCTGACTTTTGAATGCTTCAGTTTGTGTCTCCCATATATGTTCCATATGTCTTGAAAAAACAGAAACAAAACAAAAAACAAAACCCATGTGAACATGTGTTCAGGTACCAGATGGTGATTTCACGTTCAGACAACTACCATTTTGCCTAAGGTCAAAGAGAGACATGCCATATGACCCCATCACCATCTTTACTAAAGGCAGCAAAAAATCACTTTCTGTCAGTGGCTCAAGCATTGGGTGGGATTCCTGGCACTCTGTGCAGGTGGATGGTGGGGGCGGGGGGGGGGTCCAAAAAGGTCTGCCTTTGCTATACATTGTTTTATAGGGTGGTGGACTTGAGCCTCTAGTCTTGGCCTGGCATTCATTCCTCCCTGGCAGCTCATGTGCTCATGTGGGCGGTGAGAGTAAAACAGCGCTGGTTAGTGGCGCTGGTTGTCAGTGGAAACGTGACAGGTTACCACCATGACTACCAGAGTTAGAAAGAGCTTTACTAGAAAGAAGCCAGGCCTGAAGAGAAAGGAGAATGGTGGGAGCAGAGAGAGAGAGAGAGAGAGAGAGAGAGAGAGAGAGAGAGAGAGAGAGAGAGCAGAGAGGAAACACAGAAAAGGGAGAGGGGTTCGTGTCAGGTTTTTTAAGGCAGGGATTGTGTGACCACATGGTGAGTATGCAGTCACCTGTGCCCCCTGATGAGGTAAGATGTTAGTCCCAAGCTGTGCATGTACAGAATCCTAACAGGTGGGGCCCAGACCTATCCTCTCCCCTCCTGGGCTCTAGGATTCAGTGGAGCTAAACACTAGTGATATGGCCAACTTGCTAGCTCATTTTATGGATAAAAAAAAAATCAAGCCTTATTTTTCCTAAAGCTGCTAGTTCTCTTGACATAAATGATTTACATGCTTCGGATTACTCTCCTCTTCAATAATATTGTTATATTAAGATTTTAAAATTTCAAATTTTAACATTAATGGAGTTCTGATGCACTTTGGGTCACAAACTCAGGATTTTGGATTTTCTTTGGTTGTGTTACAAATATAAACTTATAGGAATGAGTCTACTGTTCTATTACAGATACCCATTACCTACTTTTAATGTTCTTTTATAAAATAAAAATTCACATAAGATTCAAAGGATGGAAAGAAATCATAAAATTTAAATCCACTTCACAGAAGTCAAAAGAATTCAAGATAATGAGTTTTCTTCATCTATATATTCCTGAGGATGTTATCTCTCTCCCAGTCTCACTTTCCCAATTACTAAGACTATGGTTCTGAAAGTTCCACATAATTTCATAGATTTTAACTCTTGTCTCTAGTCTATATTTGTTTCAGCATGCTACTATTTGGCTGACTGACACATCCAAGCATTGGTTACTGACTTCAACCTGTGAGACATGGACTTACTGAAAGCTGATATGGTCAAGCCAGCAGATATGAATGCTCCTTTTTTCCAGCTGGATCAACCAAGTGCATCTGGTTAATGCCCCATGGCCAAAATCCCCCCCTTACCTTTGGCCAGCCTCTTGGCTTCCTTGGGCTCTGACCATCTACACCCTGTTTCAGTCTGAAGCAGTTACGGAAGAGAATATGTCGTCTTGTGCTTTCCATTCCCAAAACAGGCTAAAAGGCTAAGTTAAAGGTAAACTCCTTGGCATAGAGGACAAAATGGCAACCTAATGCCCATTGATATACCAGGAAACTCAACCCAATATTGTCAATTAATAGATTTATTAACTAAAATGGTTCTGCTTCTTTATATAGAACCAAAGAGGTATTATATTGCCTTACAAAATTGTTATTTCTATATAAATCATTCAGGATTATAATCTGGTTTTACTCAAAGATCAGAACTACAGGGCCTTAAAAATGGTAATAGATTCAGATATAACTTTAAAAGTGTCTCTCCTGAGAGGAGGGATTCTATGAGCAAGGGACATCAAGACCATGATGGGAAAATGTACAGAGACAGCCAGCCAAACTAGTGGAAATGCATGAACTGTGGACCAACAGCTGTGGAGCCCCCATGGTACTGGACTAGTCCCTCTGGGTAGGTGAGACAGTTTTTTTAGCTTGAACTGTTTAGGGGGCCCCCAGGTAGTGTGATCAGGATACATCCCTGATGCATGAGCCAGCTTTTTGGAGCCCAGTGTCTATGGTGGGACACCGTGCACAGCCTTGGTGCAGGGAGGAGGGGCTTGGACCTGCCTCAACTGAACGTACCAGGCTCTGCTGACTCCTCACAGGAGATCTTGCCTTGGAGGAGTTGGGAATGGGAGGTGGGTTGGGGTGTGGATAAAACTGAGGGGTGAGAGGAGGGAGGAGAGGGGGATCTGTGGTTGGTATGTAAAATGAATAAAAAATTTAATAAAAGAAGAAAAGTGTCTCTCCTTATTAAAGGTCTATTCAGGCTTAGGAATGTAAGCCTCCTTGTCTTTGCTAAATTTATCTGTTCACATTAACAAAAGCTAACTTAGAGATTTACACTTTTAGAGAATTTAAATAAATGATGGCATATGTTTGATAAATAAGATATTTGATAAATAAGATGTGTGTCTTATGATGGAGTTTCTGGTCCCGTGAGTGGGTCCTTTTCTTAGATAGTCCTTTTCTCAGAGTTGGGCCATACCCCAAATCACCCCTTTCTCCTGTTCCCATTTCACCCTGAGATCTTTCTCTTGGCACTTCCTTGCTTCCCAAGAGACAGCCTTAACATCTTGGTAAAACTTGTTTCAATTTTACCCACAGAATGGGTATTTTGTTTTTGTTTCTTTACTGAACCCATATTTGATATTAGAAGACCCTTAATTCAAACTCATTGTTTTTAAGGCTACTTATTATAGACTGTTAGAGAACACAAGTAAATAGTCAGTCATCTTTTAGATAATCAGGTTCTTTAATTGTAGTATGCTGAGTACTGATTTAATTAATTACAGGAATAAGTTTTACTAGTCCTTTGCATATATTTTCAGGTTTGAGCTTAAAACAAATAACTAAGAACAGAATCTGTCTGTTCAGATATGCCTGGACAGCCCTCAAATACTTTGGAGATCTGCAGAAAATAGCATTTAAAAGGTTTAATTAAAAAGCTTTTCATGATAGAGAGACATGCTGGTTCCTGGCAGCACCTTTATTTTCTCCAAAGAAGATGGCTGGACACAGAAGAACCTCCACCCAGGACATGCTCCAGAGTGGCAGCACTGGCCACTGAGATGAGCACAGAAAATCCTCCACTACTGCCAGGGCCTTCTTGAGAATGTGGACAACAGGACTCTGAGAGCTCATTCCCTCACTTTTGCCCAGACAAGGTAGGTTTCCACAAGTTCCTACTCCACAGGTATCGATCTTCTGAGGCCTGGCAGCCAAAGACTGATGTTGGTGCCCTGAGACCTCTGCCCTCAGAGACCATGGAGGACACTAGGGTGGCTGTCTAGGTAGCCAGCAAGTAAGTCTCTGTCACATTCAATTGCTAACTTGGGTAAAATTTATCCTTCTCAATCTCTGATGCCATTTGACAACCAGGCTTTGCTTCAGCTGCCTTCTCAGTTCTCTATGTAAAATGTGCAGGCCTCATTCTCTTAGGGCTAATACTACTCTCAGTATCTCCTGGTGAATTAGTTAAAAAGAAACAGCTTTAGGCTTGTTTTTATGAAGATAGGAAAGCTGTCTCACTCCTGTTCACTTACTTATCTTTCTCAGACCTGATGATGTTTGCCAGTTTTAACAGCTCTCTCCCCCAACTCCAAGGTTTCTGTGGATTTTAATGGTGCCAGGTTTTAGAAACAGGCTGGCATTGGAGAGAATAGGGGATCCTGTCTCCTCCTTCACTCAGCCAACCACTTCCATTCAGTAAATTTCCTCTGGTTATAAATTTAAAGATGTGTTTCATTGGGCTGAAACCAGGCCCTGAAAAATGTTCATGTTCATATCTTTTAAGCCAAAGCCATAGCCTTTTGCTATGACAACAAGATGTATATCTGTTCCAGCTATTTTACATAGTTACAGGTCCCTGCATAGGTCCACCCCTCCAGCCAGACTTGTGCCAAAACCAACCTTCAGGGCCTCTCCAGATACTCCACCCCCTGTACCAGCTCTGAGGATGCCAACCACCAACAGAGGACACCAACTAGGATGGATGCACCCCCACCTCCAGAGAAACAGCAGGTCTGATGGCTCATGTACTTTTAAAGAACAATCATCCCTCAATACACTGCTAGTACCACCTCCTCAGGCTCAAGCAGGTACCTACTCACCAACCAGAACCTGGTTTTCCAAGATGTCCTAATAAAGGGCATACCCACTCTCATGTCTGACTCATTCACCCTCGTCTCTTCTGTACAACCAGGCCACTTCTCTGTTCCATTTTTTTTGTGACAGCTATCACTTTTCCCATGGCTAGCCATAATGGCCCATGATAACAAACTATTTTTTTTCCTAGAAATCTGCTTTCTCAGCTCCCTCAAGGGACAGATGCCTGAGATCTCCAGGATGACAGCCAACTGAATGTTTCTTCCTCTATACTTCCCACTGTGCGTGACCCTGACTTCCAACTTCCCCCTCCTACTTCACCCCCAAATCAGCAGGAAGCAGTCTGGAAAATTCAGTGCCCTTATTCCCCCACTTGTTATACATAACTCACCTTTTGATAATAATCAAAACTGAGGAATGTTGGCATTCTGGCCTGCCCTTTGGGGACCCTATCTGCATCCTGATGTAAAGTAATCTTTAAAAAGAAAACCTCTCCTCCCCTCCTCCTTCCTCTCTCCTTCTCTCTATTCCCTGGAAGTGTTCTCTGTCTCTCTCTCTGTCTCTCTGTCTCTCTCTGTCTCTCTGTCTCTGTCTCTGTCTGTCTCTCTCTCTCTTTCCTTTCTCCTTCCCTTCATTCCCTCTCTACTCCTCTCAAAATAAACTTCCATGAGCATGCCATGAATGAGTGTGAGTAACTTTCCACCTTGCAAACCCATCTGCCACCTTGTCTGCATGATATGTCTTCCTCACCCACCAGGGCACCTTGGCCCAACCGGCCAAGCCCTCCCACCCACATGCCATGTCATTACATAGAGGCTTACCATTTGCTGTCTGGACAGTAAGTGTCCTTTGGGGGGTTTTAGGGCAGCATAGACATAGATCTATAAAGTACACAGCAGACATCATTACTTCTGACCAACAAGTAAGCCTTCAGTTTCCAGAACTCTCTGGGTTTCAGTAATTTACTTCAATTAAGTATAAACTGTTCTGTGCATAGTCAAGGTTTATTAAGATGGGAAATCATTGGTTTGAATGAGAAACGTCCCTAAATACCTCAGGAATTTGAAGACTTGATGCCCTGCTGTTTATACCTTTTGGGGAGGAAGATTGGATGCACAACCTTTGGGGGAGAAAATGATTCATTTCAGAGGACTTTGATATTAAAATCCTTGTGCACTTCCAGTTGGCTCTCTGATTCCTGTTGCTTTTGAGGGTGTAATTACTCTGCATCCTGCTCCCACTGCCTTGCCTGCTGCTTGTTGCTGTGTCTCCCTGCTATGAGGAGTAGTCATATGCATACAAATGCCCATAAATGTTTCCTTCTGTAAGTTGTTCTAGTTATGGTGTCACCATAGCAATGGAAAAGTAACTAATATGTAAATTGTTACAAGATAGTGGAATGTTGCTGTGAAACTCCTCACTGTGTTGTTTGCTGGAGGAATGTGGAAGAGCTTGAAACTTTGGATTAGGAAAGCAGCCTTGAGGTGGTGGGGGCAACAGGGAGGAACTTGGTCCAACTTCAACTTGATAAGCTAGGCTTTGTTGACTCCTCATGGGAGGCTTTACCTTTTCTGAGGAGTAGGGGAGGTAAGAAGGAGGTAGGGAGGGAGAATGGGAGGAGAGGAGGGAGGGGAAACTGTGGTTGGTATGTTAAATAAAACGAAAGTAAAAAAAGAAAAAAAAAAGTAGCTGAGTGCTAGAAGCAGAGTGTCATGGCCCATTCTACTTAGAACCTGGAGAACTGTAGGGCTGAGAGCAAAGTGGACTTAAAGGCTGGCTCAAGAGATTTCAGAAGGAATAAAGGATGTTAAACAGCAAAAAAAAATTGGGAAAAAAATTGGAGGCATGTATTGTCCTAAGTCCCTTGATCCTAAATTCCCAAATTAAGTTTGAAGCTACAGGCTTTGGTGATATGTCTGAGAAGCTTCTTTCTTGATTTGAAACAATATTTCATCACCATCCCCCATTCCTTGTTGTTGGAATTGAAATGCATATTTTCTATCAGTTTGTTTTCAAATCATTAATATGATGATTTTGTTTGTTTGATTTTGTTTATTTTCTATTTTTTTTGTTATTATGGGGGACTTTAGTTAAGAAATTGCCTAGAGTCTCTGGAGAAAATTTTGAACTGTGTTGAGACTTCTAAAGTTGTACAGAATGCTGTTTATGGCATAAGATGTCCACAGGCCTATGGAGGACAGGAGAAGGTGTCTAGTTGTTTGACTAATAAATTCCAGTAATAGGCTTCAGCATGTGTATTCTTGGTTCCTCATTGGTGGTGCTCTATGAAGATTATGAAATATATAGATGGTGGATCCTTGATGGAGGGACTGAGAATTTATAGCATCACCCCACTTGTATTCCTTTCTTTGCTTCCTGTGTGAGTACAAATGAGATCTCTTAGCCTCCTGCTTTGGTTATCTGTTGTCATGTTTCTCTCCCTTTTATCTTCTCTCTCTTTTATGCGTGCTCCGCTTGGAACCATTAGCCTGAATAAACAATACCTTCCATAAGTCACCATGGTAATTTAGCACAGCAACCAAAAGCAACTTCCTCATACTCATGCCGACATGCTGCTCTTCTCCTCAAATCCCTTTATTTTTTTTGTGTTCATTGCCTTCACCCCCTGCTTAACTCATCTTAGCCCAGTTGATTTTGACATGGTTTGAATAAAAGTCTTTCCATGCAATCAGCGTTTGAATCCATGGTTCAAAACTGATGGCACAGTTTAAAGAAATTCTTTAAGTTTTCAGAGCTAGGATCTACCTGGAAGAAGCAGGTTATTCCTAGAAAGGACTGTGTGTTAACAACTTTGCCTTTTAACCCCTGGCAGCTAGATTAAGCCCTTCCAAGTGTTCTGGGATCTTGACTTGGGTTTTTGTCATCTTTCCCAGTCTCAGCTGTATGGCTCTTTATAGCAACTCTTTCAAACGTGTGGCTAGTATTTTAGTTGGAATCTCCACTTTATTGTGTGCTACACAGGCAACATACTTAGGCTGTCAATACCCATGAAGAACAGCATGAGTAAGAAGACATCATTGGTGGTAAACATTTTTTGAAACTAATGTTACAAGAAAGATGACACAAGAGAGTAAACAGAATGGCACTCTTTCATATTAGTAAAAGAACAAAGTGAAGATGCATTTTACATTTCCACACAAAAAAATATTACCTGCAAATATAGAGACTGTAAACACACCAGTAATTTCCAGCCATGTGCACGGTTCCCAAACCTTCTTTGTAACTCAATCATAAACCTCACATAGAAACCAATGGCAAACCTTCAATGTTCTGGTAGGAGTGACAAAATGAGATGCTACTCTGTGTCTCACCACATGTAGGGGATAACTATGCTGAGATCAATGCAGCCAAGAGATAAATTATTTGTGTGTGTGCACCAGGGTCACTGAGATCTTTTGGCTGAAGATTAGAACAGCAGTGATTCCTATTGCCAAGTTCCTGGATTTGCTACTATGTGTCTCACAACATGTAGGGGACATCTATGCTGAGATCAATGCAGCCAAGAGATAGATTATTTGTGTATGTGCACCAGGGTCACTGAGATCTTTTGGCTGAAGATTAGAACAGCAGTGATTCCTATTGCCCAGTTCTTGGACTCCATTCTGTCATTCAGCAATTTTCCCTTAAATTATTACAACAAGCATGTCTCAGAGTCAAATAATTCATTGAGCATTTCTAGGCTTGAATGTGTTTGTGAGAAAATCACTTGAGTTCAAGATTGCAAAGTTATAGTCTGCAACATAGCAAGACTATGTTTCAAAACAAATGTTTTATTATCATTATAACTTTCAATGAGCTGAGCATGGTAACTCACGCCTCTAATCCTAGCATTACAGAGGAAGAGGCAGGCAGATATCTGTGGGTTTGAGGTCATCCTGGTATACAAAACTATTTCCAGGACAGCCAAGGCTATTACACAGAGAAACCATGTCTCAAATAACAAAACCAAAACCAAAAAACAAACAAAAACTTTCAATGAAACTTTAGAAGTTGATAATTGCACATATTTATGGGTAGAACTCCCAGGATACTAATATAGAAATATAAGCACTAGGAAAAAGTGCAGGCCATCCTGAGAGAATCAATAACTAGTGAGTTCAAGTGAAAAGAATGCTCACTTCTAAGATCCAGAATGAACTGCTCTTTACACATCATATTAGGACAAAAGAGACTTAAAATCACTATTTTCAGCATGAAAGAAATCCATACAGTCCTCATGTCATAGTGAAGCATTAAAAAATGAACACGAGCCGGGCAGTGGTGGAGCATGCCTTTAATCCCAGCACTCGGGAGGCAGAGCCAGGTGGATCTCTGTGAGTTCGAGGCCAGCCTGGACTACCAAGTGAGTTCCAGGAAAGGCGCAAAGCTACACAGAGAAACCCTGTCTTGAAAAACCGAAAAAACAAATAATAAAAAATGAACACATTACACAATAGTGTGAATATGTATTCTTAGTGAAAATGTTCATTGCTCATGGCAAAAGACTCTAACCATAAAGTTAAGTTACAAATTAGGACATGTTACACTGAGAATTAGCTGTCATCAAATTTCACAAAAAGTCTCGCAAATACATGCAGGCCTACTCGTTTGGAGTAAGGGTGTGGGAGAGAGCCACAGTGAATATATTCCATGTGTTGAACTCTTACCTCATTACAATAGAACGAAAATGATGAACTAAACCAACAAAAGGTTGAGGAGGAAACAGGAAAAAATGTCTAGTGTTCTCATTAGATCTACTTTTTGGTGTCATCCTACAGTAGCATAAATATATAGGAAAGAACATAAGACACACCAATTATTTAAGAATGAGGAAAAGGCATGCAATTCTGCATACCATCATGGTTTTTACTATAAAGAAAGATTCAGATTCTTGTTTCTTTCAATAATTAGATCACTACAATTTTACTTAAACCCTCATCATATAGGTGAAGATTTTATACCAGCGTCTATGATTGTCATATTGAAAAATTAGTATATGATTTCTGTAAGATATGTGGAGATGGAAAGATAAATGTTATAATTACTATGATCACTAAACATATTGGAAATCAGATTCACTATCATTGGGATAATTCACAAATAGTCAAGTTCAGGGATTTCATCAAATGATTTTTGGAACATCAGTGGTAGGTACCATGGCAGGGACATTGTTTTCTTTAGCAAATTTGCTTCTACCCAAGCAAGTTTCCTATTCCTTTATCTGAAATGGTCTGCATGTGTTTCCACCCCAGAATCCCTCCTTCAGACTTGAGCACTTGCCAGACCTCTCTTCCTTTCTGTTTCCCAGACTTAGTATAAAATGCATATCTCACTTCTTTCCTCAACAAACCTCCCTTGATATTATCAACTATCTCTGTCTCTTATAATCTTTCCATTTACTCTTCAGAGAAGATTGAATATCCTCAGTGAAAAAACTGATGAGTATGATATATGTGTCCCATCTACAGATGAGCATTCTGCCATCTCTTATTCTCTGTACAAACACCAGTTGGTGGGAGTATTTGTGTTAATTTCCATCTACTTCAAAATACTTATCTAAGGAGAGGCAAGAGATGTTGTGAACTATTGTTTTACCAAGAAGTCATTAGGAGTCATTGTAAGACTATTTCCACTTAACGGAATGCTAACATTAGGTTCTCCTCATGACCTATGTCATATCTAGTGACATGCTGCAGTAGGCCTTGGTGATGTATCTGTGTAGCTAGAGTTTTCCTGCCTGGCCCACAATCAGAACAAATCTCTCTCACCTGCCAGTCCCACAGCCGCTTAGACCCAACCAAGTAAACACAGAGACTTATATTGCTTACAAACTGTATGACCATGGCAGGCTTCTTGCTACCTGTTCTTATATCTTAAATTAATCCATTTCCATAAATCTATACCTTGCCACGTGGCTCATGGCTTACTGGCATCTTCACATGCTGTTTGTCATCGTGGTGGCTGGCAGTGTCTCTCACTCAGCCTTCCACTTCCCAGAATTCTTCTCCTCCTTGTCCTGCCTATACTTCCTCCTTCCTGACTACTGGCCAATCAGTGTTTTATTTACTAACCAATCAAAGCAAAACATTTGCCATACAGAACATCCCACAGCATATCTGTCTTTGAAACATTTTTTTTCCTGTAAGTAATCCATTACCTGCTGTGGGATAATGCCCGTGGACTGGGCGGGACACAGGAAAACTTCCAGCTACAATCGCCCATATTCCTTTAGAAGATTCCAATAAAACTCCTTAGTTCATGAAGATGGCTTTGGCTGGGACCCTTGCTTGATCTGTCATTGGTTCCATATCTGAAGTGAGTAGACATTTACTTTTATCTTCCTAGGAATAGTGTCATAAAACACCTGAAGTACGGAAATATTGCTTGGATTCATAGCTAGGGCAGTTCACTAAGAAGTGCTTATGAATAGTTAACTCTTTACGGGTCACCAGTGATATCCACAGCCAACTAGACACAGAATTTTAGAGAATGTTCATAACTCTCAGAATAGAGTGAAAATTAGGCATTTTATTTTATTTTATTATGCTATTTTATTGTGTTCTATGTTATTTATGTTCTGTCACTGAAAAATACATATTAACTTGAAAATGAATGCCTTGTATGAATGATAATTACCAAGATCCTTCATTCTTATTACCTAACTTCAGACATTACACATTTTTTTATTGAAAATAGATTCTTCTCTCACACAGTACATCTCAAACACAGTTTCCATTCCATTCCCCCACACACCACCATCCACTTACTCTCTGTCTCTGCTCAGAAAAGAGCAGGTCTCCAAGAGACAACAAACAAAACAAAATGCAGTAATAATAACACAAGGCAAAAGTCCTCACATTGAGTCTGGATAAGGCAATGCAACAGAAAGAAGAGAATCCCAAGTACAGGCAGAAAAGTCAAACACACACCTGATCCCACCGTTAGAAATCCCACAAAACATGCCAACAGCAACAACATGTACACAGAGGACCTAGTGCAGACCCATGCAGGCACTGTGCTTGCCACTTCAGTCTCTATGATGCAAAATGCACCCTGCTTAGTTGATTCAGTGGGCCATGTTCTCTTAGCGTCCTTCATCCCCTCTGACTCCTACAGTCTTTCTGCCTCCACTTCTGTGAGATTCCTTGAGATCCAAAGAGAGGGACCCAATGGAGATCTTCAATTTAGAATCTCTCTTCATAATGTCTGGCTGTGGATCTCTGCATCTGATCCCACCAGCTATTGGAGGAAGCCTCTCTGATAATGACTGAATAAACATAGCCATCTATGAATATAGCAGAATATCATTAGGGAAACATTTCATTGATTTTTTTTAAAAATCAGTCATGTTTGCATCTATCCTGGGACTCTGGGCTATCCAGTCTCCAGTCCCTAGCCATCCAAGCAGTGTAGGGCATAGTTTCCCCTTGTGGAGTACGCCTTCAGTTAAATCAGATATTTATTGGCCTCTTCTACAAGTTCTGCACCACCACTGTTCCAGCACATCTTGCAGGCAGGATACATTGTAGGTCAAAAGTTTTGTGGCTGGGTTGGTGTCTGTATTTATCTTACAATAGTGGGCAGGTTACCTACCTACACAAATTAGACTAGAATTTAGGGATGAAGGATCCATGTAGGTACAAATTAACCTCTCCATATTCAATGAGCTATGTAGATGTTGTCCTCAGCAATGGGATTCCATTGCCAATTTTCTTAGAGCAATCCTCTGACCTACCATTAGCCAGAATTGTTTGGGTATCTCCACAGGATCCCCTAGGCCAACTGAACTGAATATAACACAGGCCTGCCAGTGGGAGATTTGCCTGACTACACTAGATTGGCAGTTTAGACTCCATATCCCCTATTACTAGGAGTCCAAAATTACTAGGTAATTATTACTATTACTAGGTAATACAGTAGTATTACCCTCACAATTTCCAGGAAGTTTCTCTTGTACTAGGCTTCCCAACTGTCCCATAAATTCCCCCATTTTCAGCCAACTCTCCTCATACTCTCCCTCCATCCCATCTCCCCACAATCTAATCCCTCCCACTCCCAACCCCACCTGCCCCCAGTCTACTAGTAAACTTTATTTTATTTTCCCATCCCAGGGAGATCCCTGTATCCCCCTGTAGCCCTCCTCTTTATCTAAACTCTCTTGGTCTAAGGATTAGAGCTTAGTTATAATTAGCTTAATGGCTAACATCAACTTATAAGTAAATACAGAATGTATTTGTCTTTCTGTGTCTGGCTTACCTAATTCTGAATGATTATTCTTTTTCTAGTTTGATCCATTTACATACAAATTTCATGAAGCCATTTTTTTTGCAGCCAAATAATAATCAATTTTGCAAATAAACCACATTTTCTTTATGCATTCTTCAGTTAAGGGGCATCTAGGTTGTTTCTTATGTCTGGCTTTTAAGTATAAGGTAGAAATGAACAAAATTAAGCAAGTGACCTTGTGGTAAGATGGAGTGTCCTTTGGCTATATGCCCAAGAATGGTGTAGCTGGGTCTTGAGATAGATCAATTCAAAATATTCTTTCTTTTTTAATTTCTCGAGACAGGGTTTCTCTGTGTAACTTCCATAGCTGTCCTGGAACTCACTTTGTAGACCAGGCTGCTCTCAAACCCAAGGAGACCCACCTGCCTCTGCCTCCTGAGGGCTGGGATTAAAGGTGTGCACCACCACCATCTGGTCAATTCCCAATTTTCTGAGGAATCACTATATTGATTTCCATAGTGTCTGTACAAGATTGCATTCCCACCAGCAATGGAAGAATGTTCCACTTGTTCCACATCATTTCCAGCATAGGCTGTCATTTCTGTTTTTGATCTTAGCCATTCTGACAGTCTTAAGATGAAATCTCAAAGTAGTTTTGATTTGCATTTCACTGATTGCCAAGAATTTTGAAAATTTCTATAAGTTTTTCTCAGCCATTTGAGATTCCTCTGTTGAGAATTTTTTATTTAGATCTGTACCCCCATTTTTTCAATTGTATTATTTGGTTTTCTGATATCTAGTTTCTTGAGTTCTTTATATATTTTGGATTTTAGCCATCTGTCAGATGTGGAGTTGGTGAAAATCTTTTTCCCATTCTGTAGGCTGCTATTCTATTGACATTGTCCTTTGCTGTACAGCAGTCTTTCAGTTTAATGAGGTCCCATTTACTAATTGTCAGTCTTAGTGTCTGCACTATTGGTGTTCTGTTCAGGAAGTTGTCTCATTTTCCAGTGTGTCCAAGGCTATTCTCCATATTCTCATCTATAATGTTCAGAGTGTCTGGTTTTATGTGGAGATCTTTGATCCACTTGGACTTGAGGTTTGTGCAAGTTATAGATATAGATCTATTTGCATTCTTCTACATGTCAACATCCAGTTATGCTAGCACCATTTGTTGAAGATGCTTTTTCCCCCCAGAAAGCGTATTTCTGGCTTCCTTATCAAATATCAGGTATCTATGGGTGTGTAGATTTATGTCTGGCTTTTTTTTTCAGTTCCATTATTTAACTTGATTGTTTCTTTTTGTTATTATAGCTCTGTCAAACAACTTGAAAACAGGGATGGTGATACCTCCAGCAATTCTTTGATTGTTCAGGATTGTTTAAGCAATCCCAGGTTTTTTGTTTTTCTACCTGAAGTTGAAAATGTCATTTCAAGGTCTGTAAAGAATTGTGTTGCAATTTTGATGGGTATTGCACTGAATCTGTAGATGGTTTTGGTAACATGGCCATTTTTACTATGTTAATCCTATTGATCCATGACCATGGGAGATCTTTTCATTTCTAATATTTTCTTCAATTCCTTTCTTCAAATACTTAAATTTTTGTCATATATTTCTTTCATTTGCTTGGTTAGAGTTACTCCAATGTATCTTATGTCATATAAGGCTATTGTGAAGGTGTTTTTTCCCTGATTTCTTTCTCAGTCTGTTTTTCACTTGTCTATATGAGGGCTACCAATTTTTTTGAATTAATCCTGAATCCAACCACTTTGCTGAAAGTGTTTATCAGCTGTAGGAGTTCCCTGGTGGAATTTTTAGGGACACTTAAGTAAATTATCATATCATCTGCAAATAATAATACTTTAAATCCTTCCTTTCTAATTTATATCCCCTTGGTCTCCCTCAGTTCTCTTAATGCTCTAGCTAATATTTCAAGTACTATATTCAATAGATATGAAGAGAGTAGACACCTTATATTGTTTCTGATTTTAGTGGAATTGTTTTGAGTTTCTTTCCATTTAATTTGTGTTGGCTATAGACTTGCTGTAATTGTCTTTATTATGTTTATGTATGTTCTTTGTTTTACTAATATCTCCTGGACTTTTTTTATCGTGAAGGGGTTTGGGATTTTGACAGAGGCCTTTTCTGCAGTCAATGAAATGATCATATGGTTCTTTTTTTCTTACATTTGTTTATATGGTGGATTTCATTTACTAATTTATATGTAATGAACCAACCCTGCATTTCTGAGATGAAGCTCAGTTGATTATGGTGGGTGATTATTTTGTTATGTTTTTGGATTCAATTTACAAGTATTTTATTGAGTAATTTTGTATCTAAGTTCAAAAGGATAATTAGTCTGTAATTCTCTTCATTTGTTGATTGTTTGGTTTGAGTTTCTGGGTAATTATGATCTCATAAAGTGAATTGGAAAAAAGTTCCTTCTGATTATATATTGTGGAATAAAGTATTGGCATTAATTCTTATTTGAAAGCCTGGTAGAATTCTTCACTAAAACCATCTGGCCCTGCACTCTTTGGTTGGCAGACTTTTAATAACTGCTTCTATTTTACTAGGTGTTATAAGTCTATTTAAATTGTTTATCTTATCTTGGCTTAACTTTGATAAATGGCACTATTGAGGAAAATTATCTATTCTCTTAGATTTTCCAATTTGTTGGAGTACAGGATTTTAAATATGTCCTTAAGATTCTCTGGATTTATGGGTGTCTTTTGATATACCCTCTATTCATTTCTGATTTTGTTAGTTTGGATATTCTGTCTCTGTCTTTTAGTTAATTTGGATAAGGGTTTGTCTATCTTGTTGATTTTCTCAAAGAACCAACTCTGTGTTTCATTGATTCTTTACATTGTTCTATTTCTATTTTATTGATTTTAGTCCTCGGTTTATTTCTTGCCCTCTGTTCATCTTGGATGTTCTTACTTCTTTTTGTTCAGGGCTTTCAGGTATGCTCTTTAAGTTGCTACCATAATACCTCTCCAGTTTTTTTTTTCAATACAGGCCCTTAGAGCTTTGAACTTTTCTCTTGGCACTATTTTGTGTCCCAAAAGTTTGAGTGTGCTGTGTGTTCATTTTCATTATATTCTATAATATCTTTACTTTTTTTCTCATTTGTTTCTTGACCAGTTTTTTCATTCAGTAGAGAGTTGTTCAGTTTCCATGAGTATGCAAGCTTTCTGTCGTTTTTGTTGTTGATGATATCCACCTTTAACCTGTGGTGGGCAGATAGCATGCACAGTGTTATTTCAATTTTCTTGTATGCATTGAGAACTGCTTTATGTCTGGGTACATGGTAAATTTTGAAGTAATTTCCATAAGGTACTGTGAAGGATATATATGTATGTTTGTGTTGGGATGAAATGTTCTGAAGATATGTTAGGGCCATTTGGTTTATATGATATCTTAGCTCAAGTATTTCTCTGTTTAGTTTTTGTCTGGATGAACTGTCAGTTGGTGAGAATAGAATATTGTAGTCTCTCACTGTTCATGAATGAGAGTCAATATGTGATTTAAACTATAGAAGTCTTTCTTTTATAAAAGTGTGTATTCCTATGTTTTAGGCATAGATGTTAAGAATTGAAATATCATCTTGCTTGACTTTCCTTTGATCTGTGTGTAGTGTCCTTCTCATCTCACTTGATTAGTTTTGATTTGAAGTCTATTTGACAGATATTAAAATATCTATATCAACTTATTTTTAGGTTCATTTTCTTGGAATATCTTTTTCCAACCTTTTATTCCGAGTTAATGTCTGTCTTTGATGTTGAGTTTTATTTCTTGGATGTAGCAGAAGGATGGTGTGAGATTATTTGTTTCCTCTGTTGTCTCGGGTACAGTTAACCTTCTTGGATTGGAGTTTTCCTTTTAGCACTTTCTATCAGATTGAATTTGTAGATAGATATTTTTTAAATTTGACTTTATCATAGAATATCTTATTTTCTCCATCTTTGGTGGCTGAAAGTTTTACTGGGTACTATAGTGTACACTGGCATCTGTGGTCCCTTAGAATCTGCAACAATTCTGTCCAGGCCATTCTAACTTACACAGTCTCCATTGAGAAGTCAGATATAATGCTAACAGGTCTGTCTTTACATGTTCCTTGTCTCTTTCCCTTTCCACTTTAATATTTTTTTTGTTCTGTATGTTTAGTATTTTTGTTAGTATCTGGCAATGGCTCTGTATTTTCTGGTCCAATCTATTTGGTGTTCTGTATGATACTTGTAACTAACTTTATAGGCATTTTCGTCTTTAGGTTAGGAGAATTTTCTATGATTTTGTTGAAAACATTTTTCTGGGTCTTTGGGCTGGAATTCTTCTCCTTCCTCTATCTCTATAATTCTTATGTTTGGTATTTTCAAATTGTACTAGATTTCCTTGGTGTTTTGTGTCAGAAATTTTTTAGATTTAATGTTTTATTTGACTGATGTGTCCATTTCTTCTATAGCAAATTCGATACCTGAGATTTTCTCTTCCATCTCTTGTATTCTGTTGATGAAGCTTGCCTCTATAGTTCCCTGTTCAAATTCCTCATTTTTCATTTCAAGATTTCCCTGTTTGTGTTTTCTTTATTACTTCTATTTCTGTGTTCAGGTCTTGAACAGTTTTATTCATTTCCTTCAATTGTTTGTTGTTTTTTTCTTGGCTCCCTTCAAGGGATTTTTTTATTTTCTCTAATTGTTTGTTTGTTTGTGCTTTCCTAGCTTTCTTTAAGGGATTTATTAATGTCCTCCAAGTGGATTTGTAAGTGTATCTTTTCCAGGATTTCTTTAAAGTCTTTTTTATTTCCTCTTAAAGGACCTGTGTCATTTTCATATAGTTGGTATTAAGGTCTTTTTCTTGTTCTTCAGCTGTATTGAAGTATTGTGGACCTGCTGAGGTAGAATAGCTGGGTCCTAGTGGACACATATTGCCCTGGCTGTTATTGATCTTGCTCTTGCACTTATGTAGGAATCTGGGTATGGGGTGATTATAAGTATTTTTGGTTTTGGTTTTGTTGGGTTGGTTTGCTTTGTTCTTTGGATTATGTTCCCCCTCTGGATTTTTGGACAGTGTGATAGCTGTCTGTTGCCTGTTTCACTGGCCTGCTCAGCTGGTGTATTCATAGAGAATGCCTGCTGGTGTTGGAGGCTGGGATATAGCAAGCAGTAGGGGAGGGAGTTCAGGAGAGAATGGTAAATAGCATCCGTAGGAGACATGGGTAGGGAAGAAGGGAAGCTGTGGCTGATTTTCTGTGGCAGCACTATGAAGGAACCTGAGGGATTGAGTTTTGGGGAACAGAGAGTGTGGAGAAGGTTTCCATTTAGACATTTTATGATGTGAGATATTAATGAACTGTTGTGTGTCAATAGGATCAGACAGAGTCTGAGGACTCAGGCATGGGACACTCCACATTCAGAGCCTCCCACAGAATTCACTACCATGGCTGTCTTTTCCTGTCTTGTTCAGCATCTGCTGAAGTTTTCCCAACTGTACTGCTCCCCCACAATCTAAGAGAGAAAATTAGTAAATTGGACTTCAGTGAAATATGATGTCCTTTGTAATTCAAAGTTTAAAAAAGGAAAAAGACAAGTCACAGATGAGGAAAATAAGTGTTCAAAATTCATCTCTGATTAAAAACATGTGTCCATGTTTTATTACAAAGATTTTTTGAAGCTAAATATTAAACCAATTTACATCTCACCAAACTCAATGTTGAACAATGGGACTCTGGAGATAAAGCAGCGAATGTAAAGTGCATTTATTTAATACGAAAGCTGTTCCTGAGAAGATGTAGCCACAGGAAAGATGTCTGAGCCTCTTGGCAGATGCTACAGAGTCTAGGCATCAGGGATGTATGCCCAAGGATCAGGATCTTTGTGTCAGGATGATGTCTGTTCTGAAAGTACCAACAGATTGGTGGCCAAGGTGTCACTTTCAGCTTGTGAGGTCAAACAGGTGGGACAGCACCATACGTAGGTCATTCTTTTTCTGTGGTCTGGCATTAAAGTGAGTGACCTATGGAATGTAAATGAGCTTTATAGAAGACTGGAATAAAGAAAGCCATTGGAGAAAACTGGGGATATGTATTTGGGAATACATGTACAGTTCACTGATTAGGAATTTCTTTAAGCCAACTCTACAGAATGACTGGGTAGCGACTCCTTCCAAATGTATGCCTGTGCTGTTGCTGATAGAAGGTCTGCAACTGCTAAGGTCCAAAGGAATTAACAGTCCTGTGCTTATGTGGCTTTTACTCTCTTTGGCAGTCTTGCTCTCTCGAATGCAAAAGCATAACCAGCCAAGTGATGTACAGCATTTGTAAACATTTCGTGGCTTCATACTGACTTATAAAACAGTAGTTCTCTTGTTGATGTTGTATGCAGTGGACTCTTACAGCATCAAACTGAGCTTTCTTGGCAAGACCTTAGCAAACTGACATCTGATAAAATCCCCTGAGTTCTTGGCACTCAGTGATCACTCTCTGGGGAGGAGAGATCAAGTTAGAGTCTCTAGAGCTTATGGATGAGCAAATTTCACTGGAGCTTGTTGATGACTGTGCAGTATTGTCAGTCACCAAGTTGGGCAAAAGGTTCATGAGCCCAATGGAAGACGTCTGACCAAAGCAGCCAGGCTAATCTCTCATTTCCCAATCCCTGTGATCTTTGGAAATTCATGAACCCCAATCATACTTGACATCCAACTAGCCCTTCTATCCCATGATACACTTTCCATCCTGTCTTCCTTCTGATGCATCTGTCTTCATCTCCTCCAGGAAGTCTAATTATAAACTAGTATTCCCCATGGCTTTAACACCTACCAATGAACCCTGAGACCTGATCTCTGGCCCATGGCTCAATAGCCATTGGCATTTCTCCTGTCCTGTTCTAACTCACTCATGCTTACCACTGTTCACATTTCCTATCATCTCATCTTCCTCATTTTTCATCCTTCTTGTTTACTGATATCTTTCTATAAGACTACCAACCCCATTTCTTTACTGAAGCTGTTTAACACTAAATGCTATGTTAAGCTATGTTGACACCATGGGATGCCTGCCCCTTTCTGAACAGATACAGAGGAAGGGTGAATGGGAGGGGGCAGAGGCAGAGTGGGGGAGGCAAGAGAGGAGAGAAAGAGGGGATACTGTGATTGGGATGTAAAATAAATGAATAAATTTAATCAATAAAAATGAAAAAAAAAGGCCAGGCGGTGGTGGCGCACGCCTTTAATCCCAGCACTCGGGAGGCAGAGCCAGGTGGATCTCTGTGAGTTCGAGGCCAGCCTGGGCTACCAAGTGAGTTCCAGGAAAGGCGCAAAGCTACACAGAGAAACCCTGTCTCGAAAAAAAAAAATGAAAAAAAAGGGTGAAATACCCCCTCCTCTGATTCATGTTTTTATCCCTTGGTACCAACTTGATTCCATTATTTGTGGTATTTTCAGGAACCTTAGAGGTGGGAACTAATTAGAGGTAGTGGGTTATGAGTCAGTGGAGAATCCTTGCAGACTGGGTTTTAACCCTTGACAGTTTTCTTAAGGTACTCAAGTAGTCTATTATAGCAATCTTTTTTCTTAACCATCTTCTTTCCTTTACAGCCTCAGCATTAGGGATGTTCACAGGATTCTTCTGTTCTTGCTGCTTTTGCTGTTTGGAAGCTCTAGTTTTTGTATGTTTCCAGGCAATTAACTTGGCATATTCTTTTCACAGTGAAAAGTATAAGCAGAAAGCAACTGTTTAGTAAGGAGATTGTGACTTATCCGTCATAGAAGAGTGAACTTTCAGATTAACCCAGAAAACATGGGGAACAACCTACTTACCTAACATTAAGAGATATAAACTGCTATATAAAAGTTGTACTTCCATTAATCATACCCTGCATATGCATGGCTCCCGGGTATATCAGAAATCACCTAAATACATGGGGTAATCACTATATTTTCATGACAAATAATCACTCTATAATGGTCAATTATTTTTGTTCATCAAAAGCTTCATGGAGAATCACTAGGGGTGGTGGTATTTTTGCACACAGACAATATAGAGGACGTCTATGGTATAACAAGTATTAAAGCAGCCCTCATAGTCTGCAGGAGCAGTTGAAGGCAGGATCATTAGAAGGTTATAGTAGAAGTGAATTTTCTTACACTATTGCATGCTATGGTTGTAGTGATGGAGCTGGGCCACCTTAAAGGGAATTCTGTGGCTTTATTATCAACTATACTGACAGTGTCTTTTGAAGGCTGGAGTGAAGCTTTTTAAGGCATCTGTGAAATGTCTAAGGAAGTCAGATACTAGGATTAAAGTCACTACTATAAACATAAGGTCTGTTTTTGTTGTCAGTTTTTCAGGGCTATGGGGCACAATGCCAGAGTCTAACTGCAGTTAATCAAAGGATCATATTCCCTAGTAATTTAGGTGGCTCAAAAACTAAACAAAATGAAACACTAAAACTGTTTATCATAAAGATGTGTCAATATATTAAACTTTCTAGCACTTCTTTTAAAGTTTTCAGTTTGTTTTGCTTTTGCTTTTTAAGATAATATGACTGCTTATCCTCCCTCACTTTCCTCCCCTTCAAATGTTCCCATAGAATCCCTTTCTTCTCCTTCAAATACATGGCCTATATTTTACTAATTCTCATATGTGTCTTCTCTTTCTCTCTCTCTCTCTCTCTCTCTCTCTCTCTCTCTCTCTCTCTCTCTCTCTCTCTCTCTCTCTCATGCACACAGACAGACAGACAGACACATACACACACACACACACACACACACACACACTGGGCCTTAAATATATAAATACAACCATTTAAGTCTGTATATTGTTATTTCTATGCATATGTTTTTCAAAGTTGACTATTTGATATTGGGTACCCATTGGTATCCTCTTCCCTTGAGAAGGTATTTTTTTCCAGCTGTCAACACCCATTTTTGTTGGGAGGATTTTCTATAGGATTGAAGCTTCAACAGTTTTCTCCTGGCTACATTAGTATGTCTGCTTGTTTCATCTTTTTTCAGCGTGGGTTTAAGCAATCGTGTTGGGGAAACTTTGTATGTAGAGCTTCTGTTGTTCCTAGGAGACTATTTCACAGACATTTCCTTTATAATATTTCCCTCACAATCTTTCAACTCCTTCCTTTGCAATGATGTGTAAGCCTTAGGTGCAAGAAGTATGTTATGGATGTTTTAGAAGTTAGGACTGAGCTCCACACCTCTGCATTTTGATTGGATGTGGTTTTTCTGTACCGATCCTCATTTGCAGCAGAGAAGTTTCTTCCATAAGAGATGAGGACTGCACATATCTATCAGTATAGCAACAGATATTCTGAACGGATTTAAAGATTTTGCTTGTTTAGGAAAGTGACAGTTGAAGATTCCCCTCCAAGACTTCACTAACCCTGAGTTTGCTAGTTTTCCAGTTCCCTCACATTGGTTGGGTCTTGAGTCCGTTAAGAGAGCTGTTGGTTCCCACTGAAGTACATATGTAAATACTGTAACCTGAAGCTTATCATGCCATGCTGCTCCTTGAGGTGTTCATGGGTGCTCCTTGATGTGTTCATAGGTGTTTCTTGATGTGTTCACAGGTGCTACAGCTTGATACAACTATTGGTTGTTTCACACTTTGGAAAGTTGTACAAAGTCTTCTGGTACCAGAAAAATCTCATCCTTGGGGAGGAAGAAGTTTCAGGTTGGAGATCTCTGGGCCCCTAGTCTGAAGTGTCTTCTCCAATAAGGACATACCTTTCACCTCTAGGGGCAATTAAGGGCAATAACAATAATGTTTTAAAAATCTTTTAGACAGCTCTGACCAACAACTCAAAAGATGGATTTTTAAAGCTGGTGTTGGAACTTTCATTGGGTAGTCAGTGGCTTCAGGGGTATATAATTGTTAGCTCAGATATAAAATTTTCATTTAAACTATATATGCATATTTATATACTGACTTACATGTATAATAGCTATTTTAGGTAAATATTCAAAGTATGATAATTTTTTAGATATCCTTAGTGCTATTTTACCCTCTTGCTCCTCCTATATTGATCTCATTGCCCTCCCTAAACAGAGCACACCTATGTTTTTTCATTTACCACTTCAGATTACTTATATCTGGATATTGTCCTCTCTATTTCTCTCTGACTCCTCCAATGTTTACTTGTTATATTCATTTATTTTTGGTTACTGTATGTCAGATACCCACATCAGAAGATTTGAAGGCATGAATCTCAGAGGAGAGGGACTATGCAAGATTTGTTTTTCTGGATCTGGGTAACTTCACTCAATGTGAATTTCTACAGTTTATGCTTTCATTTATCTTTACAACTAAATAATATGATGTGGTGTATAAATACCAAATTTTTATCATCTAGTCATTAGTTGAGTGACATATAGGCTTCTAAAAGTTTTCCAAATACTCAACTTCTTATAAAACACCATAGGGATAACAGACAGCATGAAATCTTTGTCTATTTCATCTGGATCTCTTTTCTCCACACTATAGAGCCTTGAGTGAGGAATGAGGCTTACTCAATTTCTCCTTTAAAAGGATGCATGCATGATTTAACATATGCCTTTTTTGGCTATGATTCCCTGCAGTCACTACCCGCACATATCCCAGGACTCAGTTTTGTTCACTTTCTTTTCCACTTGATTCTTTTTTATGTTGAACGTGGAACTGCAATTTAATCCATTGGTCACATCTCATTTTCTTTTAACTTTCTTTCTTCCTTCCTTTCTTTCTTTCTTTCTTTCTTTCTTTCTTTCTTTCTTTCTTTCTTCCTTCCTTCCTTCCTTCCTTCCTTCCTTCCTTCCTTTCTTTCTTTCTTCCTTCCTTCCTTCCTTTCTTTCTTTCTTTCTCCATTTTTCTTTGAATCTATCCAATTCTCCAGATTTCTCACACACCATTTCACGCCTACTTTTTTTTACTCTCTTCTAAAGTGCGTGTTCCCATTCTGAACATTAGATAGCTACATGCTGTCATTACCCTAAACACTACAGTGTTAATTAATTCCCAAAGTTTTATTAAAGACCTCATGATGAGGTAGGCTCTCAAAGATCCAATTCTGAGCAGAAAAATGGAGAAAACAGTGAGTACTGAATTTTTTAGTAAGGTACCACAAGGTTAGTGAAAATTCTCCAGAGATATGTTTTATAAGGTCTTTGGAAACATCACTTCCCCTAGAGGCTGCTAGGGTGTTGCTTATCCAAAGTGACTCATGTTGGAATGATGTTACTTTCAAGGCTGCCTAAGAACAAGGATTTAGAAAAAAAGTAAAATGGCAGAGCCTGTATGTAGATTCTGTGGGAACAGATTCAAATTCAAGGATACTTCTGCTAAAAGAACAAACTAGACTCTACTCACATCATGAACCAAGGCCCAGACAGAACAAGACAGTGCACAGCAGGCCAATTCACAACTCCACCACAAGTGGTTTTAGTCACATCTGGCTAGCCCCTATTCAATAGGACATTGAGACACACATGACTGTCACACAACATAGGTTTTGATATGGCACTGTTATTCTTTAATTTTACATCATTTTCTGTGGTTAATCAGACTTACAAACTTCTCAAGCATGTGTATGTATGCATACTATACACAGTGTTCCAGAATGTTTATAGATTAGGTACACTCTGAAGTCTTCCACCATGTTCTTCCTGAGTGAGAAAGGTCTTCTAAATTTTTCCCACAATGCCCATTATGACACCATCCATTCCTATAGCACCATCAGAATCACTCTATTCATCTTATCCTCCTTTTTTATTTGGAAATTCATATCTCCTAAAACCATACTTTATATATACCTTTTGTCTTTGTTTAGGATCAACACTTTTGAATCTTCCTGTCACCATACCACTTCCTTGTCATACTAATGTTCTCATAGGTTATATTCAAATAACCAAGCCAATTACATGATCAGTTACTAACTGCCTGGACAACTGAAATAGGTACTCTGGAGAAGATTAATTGGTTCTCTCAAAAATGCATCCTGTCCTGAAGATTGGAAGTTGTGTTTCAGACAGTGGTGAATTTTGCTATTTTATTTGAAATTGCAAGTATAATGATTTGCAGGGTGTTTGAAAGTTTGAGGTTATCCTGCAACACTTCAATGGACTTTGACTGATATCTGAGATCTCTAGAGTCAATGCAAAAGTGGTTAGTACACAGGGAACAGCAGAGAGCATGAATACACTGTTGGTGATGGATGAATTTCCACAATCATGTCTTTCTCATTGTGCTTTCATATCTGTTTATTTTATTTAATAAACATAAGTGCTTTTCCTGTAGGTATGTATGTACCACATACATGTCTGGTTTGCATAGAGGTCAGAAGAGCATACAGAATCCCTACAAAAGAATTTACAGAGAGTAATGAGTCAATGTGTGGGTGCTGGGGACTGAATCCTGGTCTACTGGAAAGGAAATGTGGGCCCTGAAGAGTTGATACATCTCTCCAGATTCCTTCATCTCAAAGTTTCTAATCTCCTTGGTGTTGAGTGGCATAGATGGACACATAAAATTGGGTTATAAAGAAGTTGATGTAATTCCCTTGTGAATCTAAACCCTTCTTTCCTGCACACCAGAAATTATCACTCTTTGACTTCCAAGGGTAATCTTCAGGGAACTGTTTAAAAACAAACAAGCATAGAATCTCTGTATTAGACATAGACATACATAGGGGAATATGTGAAAATCACATACAACCACAACAAATTCTTTATGATATTTGATTCTGGCAAATGTTGTCAGTACATATTATTCATTTGCCATATAGGAACTGACATTCAAAAGTTGAGATCTAGTCCTTTCAATTCAACTCTAGGAAAAAATACTAAAGCTTCTATCCATATAGTTCTGCATATCTAGGACAGGACAACCTGCTTAATTGATCTCTGTTGTGCTCCTATAGGAATGAGTTTCAGCAAGATGAAAAATGACCATTATAGATTTCTTTATGCACCCTACTGACTGCCCATGTAAGGACTTTTGAGGAGACTAAACACTTAGACATTGTAAAAACAGTGCACACTTTACAGGACTTTGGAATGATTGCAATATATTGCATTGCTTAAATAAAAAAATGTAGAATATATGTACAGTAGAGAGATAACTCATGAGAAAGTGACCCAAAGTGGGAAACCACAGAGAAATGAAGATAGTTTTGTTCACCCATCATCAACTGAAATTATTTAAAAGAGCAAACAACCATTTAAGATGATAGAGAGAGTATAAAAAGTTAGAAAAGTAGACACCAGGGCCAAGATACTCATGCTGCCTCTTGACTCAGTGGAAGTTCTGGTAGGAACGTGAATGTGCTGTACCAGCTACTTGTGATGGTGCAGGATGACAACCATGAAGCTTCTGGACTAGGAGATGAGAATCAAACACAAGATTTCAGAAACACCAATAATTCTTCCTGCAGTGATCCTATGATTTTATCATGACAAGATGAGCAGACTTCAAAAATCATTTCCATAGGTCAAGCTTTTGGTATTCCATTTGCTACATGTATACACTGGGAAATATATTTGCCACAATGTACAGAACCCAGTAGGAAGACACAGAGAAGCCAAAGTACTTTGGAGCTTTGAATTGTAAAACATTTAAACAGGACTCACTCTGCCTGATGGTGATGGCCTGAAGGACACTCAAGAACCATGTGGTACCAATACAAATGCTTCTTCCCACTCATCCTGCATACAAAAGTAGTTTTCATAGAAAATCATTATAGAACTGTTTCAATGCCAAAACTGCCTTTGTGTGGGAATTCCTTTTATCAAGGAATTGGCTATGAACAGGCATGTGAGAATTAAATCTGTGTGGTTTAATGGTTTCCAATTGTATAAAAGATAAAATAGTGGAAGAGAATAAATAAATTACTCAGGGTTCCAATTGCCATCTATAAATTAAAATATGATTCATATTGTCCAATCCATGGATTCTAGTCTATCATTAATACATTTTTTCTTTATAAGTGGAAATAATCATTTCTGTGACCCTGAGAATGAATTGAAATTTTGGCATTTACTGTGGTGGTGTAAGAGAATCAGTAGGCATCAAGAATGCAAAGCCACTGTGAGTGATGAGACCACGCTTCCATTTCATTTCGGCCTCGCTGACATTGTGAACTGAGACTGTAGTGTGCTGAAGTTTGTAAATGCACATATTTATGTGGGAAAAAAATCGGGGAGGAGTATAAGGAGGGGAAACTGTAATAAGGATAGGTTATTTGAGAAAATAATCTATTTTCAATAAAAGGGGGAAAAGAATAGGAGCATATATTACTCTTGGAGAGGCAATGCTTAGTGGGTATAAAAGGAACTAATGCTCAATACTGCATATCTGAGTAAACTGTTGTTCTCCACTCATACTGGTGTCAAAAGCACTTTAAGCACTTGAAGTGTTTGAAGACTACCTGTCTATCTGAAATATATCTCTGCATAGCTAGAAAACCTAATTAACATGAGTATAAGTTTGATTATTATAGATGACTATTAATTTGTATTTTTTAATTACATATTACATTTTAAATGAAATGCACAAGCATAATATCCTAAACAAGAGTAGAAATACACATACAGTGTAACAAAATTAACTTTAAATTTGTATCAATAAATCCAAATCCATACTAATGTAAAATATGTAAGATTAATAATTGGTTTTTGGATTAGAATAGATTCAATAATCTACCTTTTTGTCTTATCATTTCTATATCATACATTTCTATATCATACCTCCTTTTCTTCTTTTAGAAAGAGATTGACTATGAGCAACAACAATTTGTAACCAAACTCAAGCTTTAATGCCACAGCATCTCTGTACCGTGGCTCACATGAGATACATTAACTAGGAAGCTTCTCTTAGCTTCATTTCTGTGTATACAAAATATTTTTCAAGGTCTTTCAGGTCTGTTTGGATCAATGACCAATGGTGGGTGCCAATTGTAGCCTGAAGTTTTTCTGGTCCTGCCCGGCCCCAAGGTCTGGATAAATCTCTCCTACCCATGGTCTTGCAACCACTTATAAAATAATCATTTGGAGGCTTAATATTAATTACAAACTATATGGCCTATGGCTCAGGCTTCTGGCTAGCTAGCTCTTATAACTTAATGCAACCTATTTCTATTAATCTATGTATCACCCCATGTTCTGTGGCTTTTATGTGTCCATTACATGTTGCTCCTTGGACGGCTGGTTGACATCTCCCTATTCTGCCTTTATTCTCTCACTATCTCTTTTGTATTTTCCTGCCTGGTCCATCCTACCCTGCTATACACCAGTGCAGCTTTATTTATTATCTAATGGGAGTCACATATATTCACAGCATATAGAAAGATATCCCGTAGTGGTTTCCTTCATCACTCTGCCCCAGACTAACAGGTCTCTTCTGCTTCCCTGAGTCCCAGTAACATGTGTCATAAGTCTGCCCTCAGCTACAGTCAGGAAAACTTTTCTTCCATGATCATTTTTCCGATATTGCTTTCCTCCTGCTGACCTATATGACAGCCCAAATTGCATGAGGGCCAATGCTTGTCTACATAAGATAAAGCCTTATTTTGATGAGTTCCAAATTACTGAGACCACTCATGCCCTTTAATATGCTTGTCCTTCACAAGCTGCCCTCAGTGGTTCTTTTTCTTGAATGAGCATCCCTGTGTGGTTCCACTGAGCATGCTTCCAGAATTCCTGAAGCGGTTTTTAATTTACTCTCCCAACCAGTCAGTATGCTATGATGTCTTCATATCCAATGGTTTTAGCTGAAGTGAGGATCAATGATTGAGTACATACATGCTAATTAGAGCCATAACATTTTCTGCTTCCTGATCTATCTGCTTTATCCCTTGGCTGAGTTTAACCACTGTCCTTTCCTTGTAATAAGCCATGACCTAGGTTTCTGTGTTTCCAACTTACTCTAATGAATTATTGGCTTTCAGGGAAGTCTGGGAACCAATGATTTACAGGTGTGTCAGAAGTGATGGTACTTCTTTGTTGGCCTATAAGACCCCCTAAGGTGGATAATTTGTGGACAGAAGGCAAATGATAATTTTATGTTTCTTCATTAATAGCTGAAAAATGAATAATTCTCATTTTCCTAATTAAATTTAATTTAGAATTCTATTTTCTCCATTTTGGGCATTTGGATTGAGTAGGTAGCACCAGGTTGTGTGACACTTACTGTTGGTTTAATTTTTAAGAATCCCCCCTCGCCACACACACATGTATATATATGGATTACTATAGGATAAGGCTCTGTTAATACTTTCTACCATTACAGGTGTGATGGATTATAACTTATAGCATGTTTCCATATCAGCACTTCTAGTTATATGGCATTTTGTTGTATAAAGAATGCAATGATTTCTAGTGCAGATTATGACATTGTGCTTTTCCTTTTACTATTGCTTCATTAGCTATCTTAGAATTCCCAAATGATTCTGCTCTTCTGCTGGGTTGTTAAAGTGCCAAAACTTAGATGTGAGAAAGTTATTAACTTAATTGTTGAATAGAAGAACTTTGTGAGGACTGGAGTCTAGTGAGACACACAGACTCCTATACAAGTCTCTCATATGACAGACTGATATTTTCTACAACTTCCATATGAGATGTTGTCAGCCTCTGGAGACAATGAAACAGTAAGGGCCTTGTTAAGCTTGTTGTTTCTGTGGAGACTCTCACAAGAAACTCATAATTGCTTTTGGTAATTATCAGTCAAATTTTCAGAAAACTTTTTGGCTACTAATGCCAGTGGAGACACTGCCACGGCAAGTGAAAGCAAAGTTGCATTTCAGAAGGGACCTGAAATCACAGAGCCACAGACTTTGTCCCAGGTCTCACCCTTCCTCCAAGTGCTGCCTGTGGTACAGTGATATTCTGTAGATGAGTTTCAGAGGAAGGAACCAGCTGAGTGTCCTTCACTCTAGAAAGTGATATTACATTTAGCTTAAACAAAACAAGTGCAGTGAGGGAATATACCTGGTGTTGTCTTATTATTTTTTGTCATGAGAAAGAGCCAAGAATATTCCTTCCAGGTTTCCACATTTCCACATTCCCCATAGAGATAATAGAGACATGTCAGGGCATTCACTTTATGTTCTTGTTTTCAACTATATCCACTTACCATAGTTCATGTAATTTTTTTTCTAAAAGTACATCTTGTGAAAACTTTCTGCACTCTCCCCCATTCATAGTTGACAGTTTACTTACACAGGTACTCATCAGCCCAGCAGTGATCTGGTTTCTATGCCACACTATCTTATTACAAATTAGTTTTCTTGCTGTATATATGAAGGTCAAATGACACAAATTCATTTCATAGTTACAACTGTGTTTCCTTTCCTGGAATCAAAGCATATAAATATATTTGATTCAAACTGACCCTGTACTGGAACACTTTCCTGTAGGATGAGGCAAATATTTTAACAATGCCTTTTTACATTATGACAGTAACTTGGGACACCATGGCATTCTATGAGAAAAAACTGAATGCAAGTTGAGTACTTGAAATTGTGGCTGACATAGAATTGTTTAGCTGAAATGCAGGTGACTGTCTTTGAACACAGCCTGGTATTCAAGTGCTTCAAGTCTCCTCACTGCCTACAAAAGCCTTTTAAACCTGAAAAGTCATTTAACCAAGTATTCTCTAAGGTGCTGTCTTGGCAATGAACAGAATGCTATTTTCTACATCAAACATTTATACAAGTTACAGAAGGTACAAGAACAGCATTGCAGCAGAATTATAACAATGCTTCTTAGATTGTCACATTGGTTTGCAGTTTTCAATTTAGTTTTACAAAGCTTCTTAACATAATGGAACTATAAACATGCATCAGTGAAAATACGTTATAATTGAGATGATACATGGGGCAAAACTGTATGCTCCTGTGCAGAATCAAGTCACTCAGAAGAAAAATGTCAGTCACTGGAAGTTTTCAAAGTGACTCCCAGATTGAGAAATTGGGGTGGTTCACAAATCTCTGTGTGCTAAAGGAATTTGGGTATTTTCTCTCTCCTTGCCTCATCACTTTCTTGTCTAAACTGAAGCATGATTGAAACCATTACACTCAATTTTGTAACACTAAGTGCATTTCACTTCTTAGCCATCATCTATGATGATGTCCCCAGGGTCTTAGCCACTCTTCTTTCTCAGGTTCAAGAAATTACTAAAGTATTTTTTCTTCATTTTAGATATAGCCAGCTGTTTCTGTCAAAATAATTGCTCATTGCTTTGAATGTATCAAGCCATCTCAGTCATTATAGAACTCTGGGTGTGGTAAATTGTAAAAGATTCTGAGTGCAGTGGGTTCTCAGTTGTTCTCTCTGTTTTATCATATATATCCTGACGGATGTCAGTGTTTCTGTGTATGTCATTTACAAGTGTCCCAGGAAACAAAGTTTTAAGTGAGTTTCCTAAAGAACCTCATAAAGAACTCTGAGTATGCATCTTCACTAATATTCACAGGTGTTAATGTATCCCTAGACCATTTCAAGAACTCACACTCTGTTTTTGTGATATATAAATTTCAATTAAATAAACACTTTGAAGTTGTAGGCACACAGTTCAGCTGGTAAAATTAATGAACCTGTCTAGAATATCAAGAAACAATGTATTGGCTGGATATAAGTCCCAGGGAACCAGAATATGAAGCAGGAGGTTTACTGAATGTTCCTGATTAGCCTGGATTGCAGAGCAAACTCTTGTCAAAATAACCTCTCAAAATGAGAAAAGAACATATTTTTAACTAGCTTTGTGATAGTTCTAAGTCATTTCACCAATGAGAGTGTTCTATTCAGTTACTGGTGGAAATGGAGGTGTTAGGATATAGTTTTCTCTGTGTGTTAAACTTTAAGGGATTGGATCGCTTCCTAGTGTTTTTCAGTGATTTTGATTTTGTGATGTATTGTTAGTTTTGTTAACACTGCTGTCCAGGACAATGCTGTTTGAATATGAGTTGAGTCAGTGTGATGTTAATGGGAACATAATAGTGGTCATTGGTTTGAATCTATCACTTCCATATAAATTCTGGTTTGTTTTTGAATGCAAAGACATAAGACTGTCATGTTTGATGTGTAGGCTTTTATCTAATGCACTTACACAAGACTCTTATTTCACAAAATATTTATTCACATTATAGTGTCCACCACCATCAGTGTTTGAGATCATTTTAATTTCCCTTATACTAAAAATAGATTTTTTCCATACAATATACCCTGATTACAGTTTACGTTCTCTCTGTTCCTCCAAGTTCCTCCTAACCTCCCTTTCCATCTGGATATACTCCCTTACTATCTCTAATTAGAAAAGAATAGGCTTCTAAGAAATATCAAAATGTAATACAATAAAATATAATAAGATAAAACAAAAACTATTCCATTGAATTGGAAAAGAAAAGAAAAAACCCGAAGGAAAAGATTCCCAAGAGTAGGCATAAGAATAAGAGACCCACTCATTCACACACTCACAATTCCAATAAAAATTCTAAACTTAAAACTATAATATATATTCAGAGGACCAGGTGCAGATACATGCCAGCCCTATGCTTGCTGTCTCTCTGAGTTCATATGAACATTGCTCAGTTGATTTAAAGGGTGTTTAATCTTTTGGTCCTCTAGCCCCTCTGGCTCTTATATTCTTTCTACCTCTTCTACTGCAGTGTTCCCTGACCTCTGAGGGGAGGAATTTGATGGAGTCATCCCTATTTAGAGCTATGGGTTCCAAGGTCTCTCTTGCTGTGTAATGTCTGGCTATGCGTCTCTGTTTCCATAAGCTTCTGGAGGAATCTTCTCTGATGATAGCTCAATAAGGATATAAGAATGTAACAATATTACTAGGAGTAATTTTCTTTTTACTTTTTTAATTTGCTTTTATCCTAGGTCTCTGGGCTATCTAGTCTTTGGCTGGTGTTTACATTTCTCTTTTGGTAACCAACAGAGTCCCTTCTTATAACAAAAGTACTTGAACATAGGAGTGAAGGTTCTTTGCAGCAACAGCTCTACCTCTTCTTGTTCAAAGAGTGTGGTGGGTGTTGTCTTCAGCAATGATGTCTTGCTGTAAGTTTGTGGAAAGTAACCTATAATTTTGACAATTCTGCTAGTAGTTATTTTGTATGACTTGTTTTCCTCACCTATTTTCAGTTAAAGGATGAATCCAAATGCATTTGTCTGCTACAGTAACTGCATAACTGACACTGGAATGGTTGTAGACAGGAAAATGTTACCATGAAAGCATTTATGTTTTCTTTCATTTTCTTAGTAATTATAGTTTTCAGAGTTCTCTAGAAGAATAGAACCAATATGATGAATATGAGTGTGTACCTTATAAATATTAAACAATTTAATAAATCAATTTATGCTAAAATTTAGCTACTACTATCAGACTGATGGGTGGGTGTCTCTAAAGTTGGAATAGTGTCACAATGTCAGTCTCATCCTGGAGAGGCCAACAGCATGGTAGTTGTTCAATTCTTGCATCTGTTTTCCCTATTATATCCAGTCTAGTTCCAAAATCTTGGAAAATACTGGAGAGTTACCTGTCTTTGGTATTGATGGAAGCCTGGAAAAAGGTTAGGATATCAGTGAAGGAACTGTCAGCATTTAGCACCAAGGTATATCATTGGATGTTAAAAGAGAAGGCAAAGCAAGGAAAAGGCAAGCAATTAGTCTTTCATCTGCTCTACTTCTTAGATCTAGGCTTTTAATAGAAGCTATTGCCCATGATACTGCTGGGTCTTCACACATCAACTAAAGCAATCAAGAAAATTCTTGAGTTGAAGCTTTCTGCTTACATGATCTTAATTTAAGACACTGACAATAAGGCCAACTATAATAGGAATAAACAAACATGTTTGAAAGATTTAAATGGAGGTTTAAGAAAAATGAGCAGTAGAAAATGAAAGGAGCCAAGGACAACAATAAAGAAGAGTGAATTAATGTGGACTATGGGAAACAGCAATGACTATACAGACATGGAATATGAGTTGGAGGCATAGGTATGCATTATGTTCACTCAGAGGTGAGTGATGACTGAATGTTGTGTATTGTGATATTCAAGTTTGTTAGACCAAAAGCATGCAGGGGATAGCCTAACATTTCAACTAGGGCTTGGTATAGGTAAAGAAAAAGGCAGAGAAATAAATGTTGGTTGGTGGTGTTTACAGGAGTGGCTAAAGACAAAGAGCATTAGAACTGAAGTGTTTGGAATAGAGAGAACTTCCACAGAAAGGTGACAGAATAGAGGGTGCAGAGAAAACTAGAAGGGCTACATGAAAGTCATGGATAGCATTGCTATTTAAACTTTTCACAGTTTATGTCCAGAGAGAATGACCATGTAGAGGTCTGTATCCTTCTCCCAAACTGTAGCCTGACTCCATACTCACCAAGGATGCCTTGTGAAGTTACATTGTGTTGAAGCTACTGAGACTGCCATCAGTCCTCTGCTCTGGCACAGATGTATTTAGGGCATGCAGTAGGATGTTGTATTAGTTATTCTTTCCCTGTTATAAGTTATCATCACCAGAAGTGGCAGAAGAGAAAGCACTTATTTTCTTGTATGGATTCAGAGGGAAAAAGTCAGTCATTACTGAGAAGGTACTGCAAGAATTAGGATAAGCAAGGAGGTGAGAACAGAAAGCCAGCTGATCACATTTGAATCGACATCCAGGAAGCATAAAAATAGAGCAGTTATTAGGATGAGGCTATATAATTCACAAAGTCTGTCCACAGTGATGTTTTTTATCCATCAAGGAAATCCCAACCAACTGCAAACAACTAGAGGACAAATACCAAGACACTCTGGATGATATTTTTCATCCACATAACAACATTTTGCTTCTGTTTTGGCAATTTGTGGACATCTCATGCTGAAAATTCCATTTAGGCCAACTTTAAAAGTCCTTATAATATTTAACAGTGTCAACACTGTTGAAAAGTTGAATGTCCAAGGTCTCTTCTCAGATTCAAATCACTCTCAAATTTGAGCCTTTGTAAAATCAAAATATAAATTAGTTATCTCCAGTGTGAAATGATACAGAATATACATTTTATCCCAAAAAAAGAAGGAATGAGAGCATAGCAAGAAACAGTGGACCAAATGGAGATCAAAAGCCAACAGGCCAAATATCACACACTATATAGCTCCATGTCTGCTAACTGGGGCTTAGATGTCTCCACCTTTATGCCTAAAACATACATATCCTTTTCAATTCATTTAAAACCCTATAGGCAACTTGGCAGATGTCTCAGGGCTCTGGCCATATCCAATTTCTTGGGTCTCCAATGCAACTCAGTCTTCACCTTCACTGCTTCACACAATGACCTCTAGTGGCCTCCTTATAAGCACTGTAGCCAATGTCTTTCCAAACACATGTCCGTAGAACCATCCAGTAACTTACTTCATTTCTTTCTTTGAAAAAAAAAATTCAATAGAGAACCCTAGATCACTCTGGGAAAAAATGTTGAAGATTTAAAGTAATATTTCTTACAGCTTTCTATCCCAAATGTTTGACCAAATAGTCTGCAACTTTGACCATGGTCAACCTCTAACAGGTTGTTGGAAGGAATGCAGCATTTGACTAACTCCTGGCTATACTTCTCCCAATGCGCAAACTCAATACCTTCTGCTTTCCAAATACCTGGATCTTTCCAGAAGCAAATTTGTAAGGGGATACAGCCAGTTTATTTTTGTGGTTTTTGTTTCACAGACAACTCTTAAATACGACCTTTGGCCTCTTTTGTATTGAGTTGTTCATGCTATGTAGTCTAGAAGTTTTGGAGTTCTTATGATGAGTTTTGGGCAAATGCCTTAATC
This sequence comes from Peromyscus eremicus, assembly GCF_949786415.1. Classification (NCBI taxonomy): domain Eukaryota; kingdom Metazoa; phylum Chordata; class Mammalia; order Rodentia; family Cricetidae; genus Peromyscus; species Peromyscus eremicus. The sequence goes on along the minus strand of NC_081416.1, from coordinate 192,459,256 downwards.
AGAAATACAGTATGGAATTCTTTTATTCTGATATGTGGCTTGCTTTATTCTTTTTCAAATAATGTATTTCCCAGAGCTACAAATTTTAACCTTTTTCTTTTTAATTTTTTTGCTTGCATCTATTTATTTATTTATTTTTCATTCATTCATTCATTCATTCATTCATTTGACATCATGGTAACAGTTTCCCTTCCCTCCTATTCTCCCCGTCCTTCCCCTCCCCTCCCCTCTGTCTCCCCCACTCCTCCTCCATTACTATTCAGAAAAGGGCAGGCCTCCCATGGATATCAACAAAATATGGCATATCAAGTTGTAGTAAGACTATCTCACCTTGTATTTAGACTGGACAAGCCAACCTAGTATGAGGAATATGGTCCCAAAAGCCAGTAAAAAAAAGTTAGAGACAGCTCCTACACCTACTGTTACGAGTCCCCCAAGAAAATCAAGCTATACAACTGTCACATATATGCAGAAGGCCTAGTTCAGTCCCATGCAAGATCCTGGCTGTACATTCAGACTCTGTGAGCTCGTGTGAGCCCAGATTAGTTCATTTGGTGGGTTTTCCTGTGATGTCCTTGCCTTCTATAATCCTTCATCCCTCTGTTCAATGTGATTTCCCAAGCTTGGACTAATGTTTGGTTGTGGGTCTCTGCATGTGTTTTACCAGTTAATAGATGAACTCTCTCTGATGACTGTTGGGCTAGGCACCAATCTATGAGTATAGCAGAATATTATTAGGCATCATTATATTGACATTTTTTTCTTCAGTTATGTTTGGTTCTATCATAGGTCTCTTGGCTTTCCAGACTCTGGATCCTGGTACTTCAGGCCGTGTCAGGGGTGAGCTCACTATCACAATCTCTGTGTCATCCTTACTGAAGCACATCCTATAGGCAGGATAAATTGTAGGTGAAAGGATATGAAGCTGGGTTAGTGTCCCAAACTCTACACTGGTATTCTTCTTTTGCTAGGAATCTTAGCTGGTATCATCCTTGTAGAGTACTGGGAGTTTCCCTTTCACCAGATTTCTACCCAACTCTGACCCCTTTCCAGTTGGCTCTTTCAGTATTTCCCCCCAACCTCCACCTTATCCCTCATGCTCCCATTTCCACCTGCCCCCAGTCCACCTATAAAATCTCTTCTATTTCCCCTTCGCAGGGAGAGCTAAGTGTCCCCCTTGGGCCTTCTTGTTACCTTACTTCTCTGGGTCTGTGGATTGTAGCATGGTTATCCTTTACTTTACAGCTAATATCTACTTGTAAGTGAATATATATCATGTTTGTATTTCTGGGTCTGGTTTACCTCACTCGGGATAATTTTTTTTCTAGTTCCATCCTTTTGCCTTCGAATTTCACAATTTCATTGTTTTTAACAGCTGAGTAATAATTCATTGTGTAAGTGTGACACATTTTTAAAATCTGTTATTAAGTTGAGAGACATCTAGCCTGTTTCTGGGTTCTGTCTATTATGTATAAACCTGTTGTGGATATGGTAGAAAGCTTCTGTAAGGCAAAAGATATTGTCAATGGGAAAAATTGGCAGACTACAGAATTGGAAAAGATCATCATCCCTACTTCTGACAGAAGGCTGATTTACAAGTTACATAATGAACACAAGAAACTAGATATCGAAAATCCAAATAATCCATTTAAGAAATAGGGTAGAGATCTAAAAGCAATTCTCAACAGAAGAATCTCAAATGATTCAGAAACACTTAAAGAAATGGTCAACATCCTTAGCCATCAGGGAAATTAAAATCGAAATGACTCTGAGATTCCATCACATCTGTCAGAATGGCTAAGATCAAAAACACAAGTGATGCTGGAGAGGATGTGGAACAGGGGGAACACTCCTCTGTTGCTGGTGGAAGTACAATCTTGTAAAACCACTTTGAAAATCAATATGGAACTTTCTCAAAGAATTGGGTATCAATCTACCTCAAGACTCAGCTACACTACTCTTTTGTATATACCCAAAGGACACTCAATCATACTACCAGGACACTTGCAAAACTATGTTCACAGCAGCTTTTTTAATTTTTATTTTATTTATTTATTTATAATTTGGAAATAGATTCTTCTCTCATAAAATGCATCCTAACCACCATTTCCCTTCCTCTACTTCACCCAGCTCTCCCACCTTTCCCCCATATCCATTCCCTTCTTTCCTCTTCAGAAATGAGCAGGCCTCCAACATGCAATAGCCAAATAGGACAAAACAAGATATAATAAGACAAGGCAACAGCCTTCATAGCTGGACAAGGCAACCCAACAGTAAGAAAAGTGTCCCAGTAGCAGGCAAAAGAGTCAGAGATACACCTTGTCCCACTATTATGAGTCCCACAAAAACACCGAGCTAATAGCCATAACATATACACCTAAGTAAGTCCTAGTTCAGATCCATACAGGCCCTATGCTTTCTACTTCAGTCTCTAAGAACATATGAGCCCTGCTTAGTCGACTGAGTGGGGCATGCTCTCCTAGTGTCCTCTATTACCTCTGACTCCTACAATCTTTCTCTCTTCTCTTCCACAGTTTTCCTTAATGTCCAAGGGGAGGGACCTGATATAGACCTCCAATGTAAACTCTCTCTGTAAGATGTCCAAAATCCAGTGTCTGTTTGCTTCTGCAACTGTTGGACATCTAACAGTTGTCTCCACCTTCCTGTGCCAAATAGTAACTTGTGAGCTTTCCCACCCATAATTCCCCATCAGTCTTCCACTTCCACCAGTCTTGAATTGGCATGGAAGAACTCAGTGATATCTGCAAACACAACCTGTTTTCAGTTCTCTCCTACAACAGATCTCAGAATTCCTTGCCTGTTTCATCCCTGTCAGCCTTTGTAGATCATAAAAAGTTAAGAAGAACAGAAAAATCTTTGTCTGTTGAAGACAATCACAGAAAACTCATAAGTGGCTTTGCTGATTAGCAACGGAAAAAGTTTTGAAAACATTCTTGACTCCTAAAGGTAGTGTTGTCATTGCCACTGAAGATGAATTGAAAATTGCTGTTCAGAAGAGAGGTGAGGTGACAGAGCCATGAACATTTGCCTCAGGATTGTGCTGCATCCCTGTGCCATTATGCTGGCTGTCATGAAGTCTAATCTGCACACTGAGCCTACCATCCTCCAGATTAGGGAGTTGGGTGATTATTTGGGACCTTAGTCTTAGAGTCAGAGAAAGTAAGAAGAGATGTCTCAAATCTAGAAGAAAAAATATGGCATGAGATGTGATTGAGGTAAAAGGGAAATAAGGGAGAAAATTAAATCCTTGGCCAAGGGCTGAATGCATTATAGAGGTATCCCTGACCTTATGCGAATCTCTGTAGGCCCCTAACATAATATAACTGATTGATAATGACTCTGTTTGAATGATCCCATGGCGATGGGGTCTAAGTTTGAAGTAATAAAACAATTGGATGCTCATGTTACTTTTTATGAAATACAAACTGATTTCAGCATTATTTGTGTGTGTGTGTGTATGTGTGTGTGTGTGTGTGTGTGTGTGTGTGTGTGTGTGTGTGTGTGTTTTAAGGCTTAAAGCCAGCAAGAATCTTAAGAATTGAATAATAGAAATCACATCATCTTGGTGATGCAATTTAGCATCTGTAAAAAAGTTGTTCTTTCGTAATGCTACATTGTGGTACAGGTATGGAGACAGAAAGTGAGTGTGCCTTAACAGTCACTGGCATAATAATTGTGGATCCTCATGCTCTCTTCTCAAGCTAGGTTGAAGTAGAGGTGTTGTAACAGGAATACTGGACAATAACCATCATGACTAAATCTACCTTGTGGTTAGTTTTGGTTAACAATATTCTAATGCTAGACTCAATCTGATGTCATGACTTTCTTAATTCCTTCTTAGTGGTGTTAGTCTAAGCTACAGCCCAGAGAATTGTGGGAGAGAACCCCACCATGAGATACAAATGCAGACTCATTTCCCACTTGTTTTTAAACTTATATAATACATAATATTTCACCTTCAACATACTTTTTTAGCATGTTTCTTACTTTAACTTTCTATTTGTATTTGACAGTGGCCTCAGAAATTTAAACACCAAAATGAGAACCACTTACAATTAAAAACTGCACAATAAAATGTTAGCATTGTAAATTAAATAACAATTTATGGAAACAGACAGCCTTTGTGTGGAGTGCTGCCTAATTAGACTGAGTGCTCTGAAGATCACAGAGCGTTGGTGATGCTTTGACTCCAATCTAGTCCCATCCAGGTTCCCATGTCTTCACTCTGTCTCTAGGTTATGAATTCAGACAGTAATTCTATATATTTGTACTATCTACCTTCTTAATACAGATAACTCTACTCTCTGCATTTGTCACAAAAATTAAAGAAGACACTAAATAACACTGATTCACAACCTTTCATCATGATTGTTTTTTATAGTAAACTCCATGGATTCTGTTATGACTATACCTTAAGGAAATACTTACAAGAATTTTGGATTTCAGTGATGTGACAAGCCATACTTTATGTTCCTATCTAGAACAATTTTTACTTATCAAAAAACTGGCAGAGTGATGCTTAGGGAACTGGACTCAGTGGCCCACATATTTCACACTGTGATGGAATGCTGGTCATTCTCTATTTCACATCATCTCCTACTTCATTGCCCTGACTGTAGACTTTGGCCCACGAATGCAGTTCTCAAGCAGGCACTCATGTCTACTTCTTATTCACCTATCTTTAAAGTATACAGAAGTTCTTGACAGCTCTTAATCTAATTGCAATTGCTCTTGGTTTCCCTTTGAAGCATGATATTAAGATCCTCCTTCTCAAGAGACTATGAAATGGAGTCAAGAATAGTGGAATTTAAAGCTAGTACCAATTTGGAATCTTCTTCCACTCTCATCTGTTTCCATAGTTCTGGAAGGTGTGATGAATTCCAATAAATTAGGAGAATCCACCAATACTACTCAGATAATGAACCCCTTAATCTATAATAATACCTGACCTGATGAGGTATACTTACTGATACAGCAGTGGTATGAATATTATAAGAATAAACTATGACTTTCTGTTTGGATTTAAGTCCTGCTCCAAAAGATGCATCTCAAACCTAGTACCATTAACTGGAACCAAAGTTTGTGGCAGTCTAAGTTATAGGCACCAAGGATAAGCTAGTACAGTAATAATGCTAAATGAATGTGGTATTAATTCCTTCACAAATTACTATATGTATAACCATAAATTATTGTTATCTCTTAACCCTCATCAGACAAGTTTTGCTTGTTTGTTTGTTTGATTGTTTGGCAGTAGATGATTTAGTGCAGGTTTGTCTTTTTCCTTTTTTTTTTTTAATTGCATTGGTGTTTTACCTGCACGTATGTCTGCATAATTGTGTCAGATCCCCTGGAACTGGAGTTACAGACAGTTGTGAGCTGCCATGTAGGTCTTGGGAAATGAACCCAGGTCCTCTGGAAGAACTCCCAATGCTCTTAACCACTGAGCCATCTCTCCAGCCCCCAGTAGTAATGATTTATATAAAGACCATGAACCTGCCAATATGTAGATAATGAGAGATTGTGAAGCACTTAGCTCTAATGGGAAATCATCATATTTTTTCTCCAAAGGCTCAGGGATTTTAGTATAAAAGAGGAGCAGAGTGACTGTGAAATTTAGAGTTAGTGAATGTTTTCAGTGAATTCTAAGGCAGGAGATGGGGATGCATTTGACTAAAATGTATTATTTGCATGCATAAAATTCTCAAACAATAAAAAGAAAACAAAGCTTTTAAGACCATAGACATATATTTGTTATTAAATTAATTCATTCTTTATCTTTAAATATTAGGTCCTGTGATTGATAGATCCACTGAGAATTGTATTGGTAATCTGTGGTTGCTAACTGAATTTGCCCCTTTCTTTACATGATGAGCAAAGGTCAGCTTGATCTATGAATGTTGCATGACATTTCAGTTTACTTTACTGTCACTTTCCTTGCTTCTAAAAAACTAACATTAGTTATTCCTTAATGGTACTTCTCTAGTGACACATTTTGGAATTTCCTACTTCAAAAGTGCAAAAATACATTTTAAAAGGAAACTCTCAGCTTTTACCCTAACAGACAGTTTCTATAACTTTAGGTGAACCACATAGAGAAAAAAAATATTAATTTATTTTTATAAGAGGAGTGATCACTGCTATAATATATAAAATGTGGTTGGTAGTCATAATTGACTACAGGGAACTGGCAATAGGAAATTTCCCTCTTCTTTCCCATTATCTTCTCATTTACTACTGTACATGTACATTAAAGAACAGACTTGATCCTCACACATCTGATCATAGCTGACTCCTTGATTATACTCTCTAAAGGAGTACACCAGACAATGGCAGATTTTTGGTTGAAAGTGTTCTTCGATGGCTTTGGGTATAGACTTAGTTTTATATTTTAAGTGAGTTGGCAAGAGAAAGTCCATCGCACCACCTGCCTCTTAAGTGTCTTTCAGGCCATCACCATCAGCCCAAGTGACTTTTGTTGGAACAATCTTAAAGTTAAAACAACAAAATACATTGGTCTTTCCATGTTCCTCTTCTAAGCCTTACATGTAATGATAAATATCTTTTTTCTTTGTTTATTCCTATAACAAATGGGAAAGCAAAATCATGACATATAAGACAGATTTTATAATCTGTCCCACTATATATGATGGTAAAATCATAGATTCAGAGTACACAGCATTATTGGTGTTCCCTGAAGTTTTGTTCTCTGCTCTCTGTGTTCCAGCATCTCCATAGTTGTCACTCTGTACAGGCACAAGAAGCAGGTTCAATACATCCACAGCACTTATATTTCCTCCAGAACCTCCACTGAGTCTACAACAACCCAAGCATCCTGGCCCCAGTGTCCAGCTTTCTAGCATTTTATACCATCTCCACATTCTTGAATACCTGTTTTTCTCATTTTTATAATTCAAACTGGTGATCGATGGATGTCACTGCTTTAATCTTTATGTGTTTTCCCACCTTGTGCCTCCTTGTCCTTATGGCTCATAGCTGCTTTGTGTTCAAGTCCTGTTTTGTCTAAAATACAAATGAAGGAATAAATAAATTCCCCAAAGTTACCAGAAGAATGCAACTTATATGGTTTTGCTTAGTATGCTTAGTATTGTAGCTAGAGTTTTTCCGGTCCTGCCTGACCCACAGTCAGGACAAATCTCTCTCACCCGCCAATCCCACAACAGCTCAGACCCAACCAAGTAAACACATAGAGACTGATATTGCTTACAAACTGTATGGTCGTAGCAGGCTTCTTGTTATCTAATTCTTATATCTTAAATTAGCCCATTTCTATTAATCTATACTTTGCCATGTGGCTTGTGGCTTACTGGTACCTTACATCTTGCTTGTCATGGCAGTGGCTGGCAGTGTCTCTCTGACTCAGCCTTCTGCTTCCCAGAATTCTCTTCTCTTTTTGTCCCACCTATACTTCCTGCCTGGCTACTGGCCAATCAGTATTTTATTTATTAACCAATTAGAGCAACACATTTAACATACAGAACATCCCACAGCATAGTATCTAACTTTTTTACTTTATTTAAATTTTTTTTATTTATTTCACATAACAATTTCAGATCCCCCTCTCATCCCTCCTCTTGCTCCCCCCAGTCTTTCTCCCATCCCCACCCCTTTTAATTATTCTTCGCTCTCAACAAATCAATGCAGATTTATGTAGGCTGTCATCTAACATTCTAAGTCCAAACTTTTTTTGTATGTACCTTATTTGGTACATATTTCTTCACTTTGAATATGTGAGAATAGAAGTCAACAAAGCTGCATGTTCCTACCCATAGCTATGCTGTTTTGTTAACAAATACCTTGCTTAATGTTTCCTCAGAGAAAATGAATGGTGTTGGTTTGAAGTGTTGAAAGTCAGCTCGACAGATAAGAGAATGAGTGCAGAAAATATGTGCAGTTTGGTGAGTAAAGGAGTGTAAGTTTAAAGATATGGACCATATGGGTTCAGAGAAGGTAGGTTCAGGTTGAAGAGATTAGTTGCATTAAAAAGAAGCACCATGTTCTGTTCTGGACAATGGGGAAGATACACTTATACAAGAGTCTACAACCCAAAACCTCCAATTTGTGAAAATGCAATTTCATTTAAAAGGAACCCCTGAATGAAGGATCTATAATGACAATTAGGGTTGTCACCAATCAATTACAAGGGAAGGTCAGTTCAGGCACTCTCTCCACTATTGCTAGGAGTCTTAGCTGGTGTCATCCTTGCTAATTTCTGGAAATTCCCTAGCACAAGTTTTCTCCCTAACCCCATATTGGCTCTATCTATCAATGTATCTCTTTTATTGCTCTCCCTCTCTGTCCCTACACCTAGCTGACCATCCTGTTCCCTCATGTTCTCATCCCCCATCCCCTCCCCTCTCCCCCTTCCCAGTTTACCCAGGAGAGCTTATCTATTTCCGACTCCCAGGAGATTCATGCATGAAGAGAGGGATGAGAGACTGTATAAGCAGTGGGGTCACGATCATGGTAGAGAAACCCAAGAGAGACAGCTGACCCCAGGTAGTGGGAGCTCACAGACTCTGGATGGATGGCCAGGGAACCTGCATGGGACTGAACTTGGCCCTCTGAATGTAGGTGACAGCTGCATATCTTTGTCTGCTTGTGGAGCCTCTGGCAGTGGGACCAGAATTTATCCCTGGTGCATGAACTGGCTTTTTGGATCCCATTCCCTATAATGAGATACGTTGCTCAGCCTTGATGCAGTGGGAAGGGCCTTGGTCCTGCCTCAACTTGATGTGCCAGACTTTGTTGACTTCCCATGGGAGGCCTTACCCTCTCTGAGGAGTGGATGGGAAAGGGGGGGAGCAGGAAGAGGGAAGGGAGGGGGAACTATAGTTGGTATGTAAAATGAAAAAATTAAAAAAAAAAATAATATATAAAAATTAACTAAAAGGAGCCCCTGAGTCGAAAATGATGCTGAAGCGGTTTACTGCTCAAAGACACCTGTGTAGGAAATTATTTTTCAGCTTCAGTTGTTTCAGCTCTCAGAGACCACTGCAACTGTGGCAGAAGTTGGCCTGAGTACATGCATATATGTATCACCACAATTTGGGCCTGTCATTTTCATGGTTCTGGTATTGAAGTCTTCTAGTGTACAAGGTATATAGGGTCATACAGGCTGACACCAAGGTTTTAGAAGAATCACAAAACCAGGCAACAAATACAGGATCATATATTTTGAAAATAAATCTTAAGAGTCCACTGTTTGAAACTCTGGAGATGAAACCCCTTTTGTAGTAGAGAATTTTTGTGTGGGCAATGCCAAGGTCCTGGGATATTTATCAAAGAAATCTATAGTATTGAAGAGGAGCCAACCCAGGAAAGAAGTTTCCTGTTCTCCAAGACAGAACTGTAGCTATTTGAGGCCAAATGATGCCACAAAGAACCCTAGATGTTGGACAATGAGGTGCAGAAGTTGTTGCCTGCTCTGATGGATTTCCTTCTGGTTCATCCTAGTGATCCTTGTTAGCATCCACTCCTACAGGAAAGTTCATTCTGTTCCTTTGTATACTGGAAATATGTAACTAGCTTTTAATAATGTCTCTCACTTGGGATGTTGCCTCCACTATCAGAAGAGACTTTGGAGTTTGTGATTTTAAACAACGCTAGAACTTAAAGGTTGAGACTGTTACAAATGAATAAAATTTGTTTTGCATTATGATATGCTAATGAGTGTTGTTTGCCAGATGTTATAATAAAAAAACCAGAGCCTGATATTAGGGGGAAAGCTGAAAGATCCAAGAAGCAGAGCAAGCCACAGACACCACCTCTTACCTCACCAACTCCTCAGACTGAAAGAGCTCAAGCTGAAAGGGCTTCTAGCTGAAAGGGAGGCTTCTGCTGAAAAGCCTTTAGTTCCTGTCTTCTCATGCCTTATATACCTTTCTCTGTCCAGCCATCACTTCCTGGGATTAAAGGCATGTATACTTCCCAGTACTGGAATTAAAGTTGTGTGCCACCACTGCCTGGCTCTGTTTTCTCCCCTAGACTGAGTCAATCTCATATAGTCCAGGGTGGCTTTGAACTCACAGCGATCCAGACAGATCTCTGCCTCCTCAGTGCTAAGATGAAAGGTGTGTACCACTACTGTCTGGCTTCTATGTTTAATCTAGTGGCTTGTTCTGTTCTCTGATCCTCAGGCAAATTTTATAAGGGTACACAATATATCATCACAAATGAGTCTCTGAAGATCTCGATGTAGTGTTACACTTAAAATGAATATATTTGCAAGTCAAGTTGAGAAGGGATAGACCTCAAAGAGTTTTACATTTACTTATTGTGTATCTATGTGAGCAAATATACATGTGTGCATGTGTGTATATGTGTATGTTTGCATTTTGCATATGTGTTTGTTTACACACACACATATGGGGGAGTGAATGGTATGGCATTCATGTTGAAGTCAAATGACAACTTGAAATAGTGATTCTCTCCTTCCATCATGTGGGTTTCAGGAGTCAACCTCAAGTTGTCAGACTTGGAAGCAAGTGTCTTGACCTGCTGAGTCATCTTACTGGCTCAAATATGAGCTATTGTTCCTTAGTCTTGACTATCAGCATGACAGGATTCAGAATCAACAGGAGACACAAATATGCATATGTCTGTGAGGGTGTGGCCAGAGATGTTTAGCTGAGGATGCAAGACTGACCTTAAATATGACTGACTAGATATCCTAGGCTGAAATTCTTTCCTAAATCAAACCAATGAACATGGGTCAATGAGATGACTCAGTATGTAAAAGCAGTTGCTGCCAAGTCAGATGACCTGACCTAGATTTTTGATACCTATATGGTGAAAGGAGAGAATCAAGTCTTGCAATTTTCTTCTAACACCACACATGTTGCAAGTACATCTGTATGCATATATGTGTGTATTTATATATATATATATGTATATATACACACAAAATACAAATATATGTGTGTATGTGTGTGTACATACATACATATATATATGTATATATATAAACATTATTTGAACAGAGCAGGTCATATTTAGGAATATTTATGAATATATAGTATATAGTATATATTGAATATATTATATATAGTATATATGGAATATTGAATATATAGTATAGAGATCTAAATATGTGTGTGTAATAAAAATTAATTTTTCAAAAGGCCATGAATTTAAAACAGAGCAAGGAGGGGTGTATTGGAGGTTTTGGAGTGAATTAAAAAGAGAAAACTTGCCAGGCGGTGGTGGCGCACGCCTTTAATCCCAGCACTCGGGAGGCAGAGCCAGGCGGATCTCTGTGAGTTCAAGGCCAGCCTGGGCTACCAAGTGAGTTCCAGGAGAGGTGCAAAGCTACACAGAGAAACCCTGCCTCGAAAGAAAAAAAAAAAAAAAAGAAAAAAAAAAAGAAAAAAAAAAGAAAAAAAAAGAGAAAACTTGTAATTATAATCTCAAAAATGAAAAATGAGAAAAAATTAATCCATTGTCCTTTAAAGTTCTTTTGTGAGGTTTGTCACAGTGATGAAAAAGTAATGAAAACAGTCGTCGATGAATTATTTCCAAAAGTGTAAATAGGCTCATGTAATGACTGGTTTATAGAAGAAATAAATAAATTTCTGTAAGGGTACAGTTTTTATGTGAAAACAAAATGGCAATTGAAAAAAGAGGATGGGCAATAACCCAAAGAATATGACAACATTCTATTTAGCCTTGCAAAGTAGGAATCATCTATAGACTGTGGGGAAGTATAATTGAAGAGGCCATCTTCCTCACAGGAGGATGTTTCAGAACCCCAATATACATGGGATATCACAGATAATACAAACTCTATCAATACTATATTTTTGTAGACATGCATAGCTACACTCTCTTTTTTTTTTTTTTTTTTTTTTTTTTTTTTTGGTTTTTTGAGACAGTGTTTCTCTGTGTAGCTTTGCGCCTTTCCTGGAACTCACTTTGGAGACCAGGCTGGCCTCGAACTCACAGAGATCCGCCTGCCTCTGCCTCCCGAGTGCTGGGATTAAAGGCGTGCGCCACCACCGCCTGGCTGCATACCTACACTCTTATTTGATTTTAATTTATGTATCAGATAAGAGAATAATAGTAACTAATAATTCAATAGAGCAATTAAATAAAATACCAATCAAAATTAATATGAAAGCTGTCTTTGCCTATTAAATTGTCCACCAAACTGCAGGTAGAACTCCAGTAACTGAAATCACTGTTCAGGAGGATACTGTGGAGTGGTGTACCTCATATTTGTGTGATGTCTCAGGTTGGGTTGTCAGCCTTTGTTGGATGTCTGGAAGCCCTATACTAAAACTCAAAGCTTTCAGTTCAGTCCTCAGAGCTATGAGTGAGTCTTGAATCATTTTAACTTTCCCCACTCCCAACTCCTTAACTAGTGATATGTGTTCTACTTGAAAACCATCACTTTCCAAGAGGCCTGAAAGTGAAAACAGCCACCAGAGGGAGAAAGAGTATTCAGTTCAACCGCAAGGGCCTTTCATGAATTTTCATGAATCTAATAGCTTGTCAAGAACTTCTCCTAAATCTCTATCCAGAGATTTGTGCTGTGCTAAACTTTGAAGATTGTTAATGCAGTGGTCAGTGATTAGGTCAGAGACTGTTCAACATGCTCAGAATTAATGACCATTGGGAGCATTATGAAAGATCTTCTTTCCACTCTCCAAGCCTCAGGGAATGTCCTAGAAGATGTAGAAAAATCAAAAGAACTAGGGGATGGGAAACTACTCTCTGAAATGCTGTCTGTTGGGCAAATGCTGTTGAACAAATGAATGCATAGCATCTGTGGTTATTACATAAAACCTGGATAAAATCAAGCCACTTAACAGCTCAAACATTAATGAGTAATGGACTCCCAAGATCTCATACCTAGCTGAGGAACAATGGGAAGCTAATGACTTCTAGGAGAGAGACAGTCACTATTATTTCTATTCAGTGATTGCTTAAGCCACAGAGGATGATACCGCACTAGTAATCATATGGACATCACCAATTGGATTCAGTGAATTTAAAATATTGTTCATCAAGGAAACAAAAATGAAAATGAAGTTAGGAAGGAGGTGGATTGTGGGACCTTTTGGGAAGAGTAGGAGGTAAATATATGCTCAAAATACATTGTACACATCTATGAAATTTTCAAAAAATAAATAAAATGTTTTATTTATTTTAAATAAATAAATAAAATAAATAAAAGTTCAACTCTCAAGATCTTACTAATTTATGGGATTGGTTTTTCTACTTAATTATGTAACCTACATAATATTTCACAGGCAGAGTCAGAGGTTAAAGGAAATCTCTAACAAGGATGCTGGAAGGCTTATTTCCTAGGTGACGCTAGATCTTGATGAGTTCATAAATATGACTAGTACATAGCATCTGGGATGTTTAAAATGGTCAATGAAGTTTTAACAGTGAGCACTGGTGTAGCTTTCTTAAAACAGTTGTTTTGTGTTCAAAATGGCCAGTGTAGTTTGTCAGGCTGCTTAACTAACAATCCTAAACATAGTCAGCAGAGAAAATAGAGTCAAATCAACCCTGCTTGCAAGATCTTAGATTATTTAGAGGAAATGCTTACAATAAAGGTGTATTGTAACATTAACAGTGTGTAGAGTATATTTAGTAGTACTTCCATATGCCTAACACTTGCTGCAGTACCTCATGGAGAGGAGAATCCTTCTGATCTTTCCCAGAACCTCTCAAGGAATCCACATTTGTTGATATCTTTAGTATGGTGATATTGTGTTCCCCAAAATATTGTGCATGCTAATAAACTTATCTGGGGTCAGAGAAGAAAACAGCCACAATATTAAACATAGAGGATAGGCAGCGGTAGCACACACCTTTAATCCTATCATTCTAGAGGCAGAAATCCATCTGTTCAAGGATACAGGCAAGCATGATGACTCACACCTTTAATCCCAGAAAGTGAGCCTTTAATCCCAGGGAGTGATGGTAGAAAGCAGAAAGGTATATAAGGCACGAGGACCAGAAACTAAAAGCATTTGGCTAATTAAGCATTTGGCTGGTTAAGCTTTTACGTTTTGAGCAGCACAGTTCAGCTGAGAGCCATTCGGATATGAGGACTCAGAGGCCTCCAGTCTGAGGAAACAAGACCAGCTGAGGATCCGGTGAGGCGAGGCAAAGTGAGGTACCTGTGGCTTGTTCTGGTTCTCTGATCTTCCAGTTCACCCCAATACCTGGTTCAGGTTTGATTTTATTAATAAGAACTTTTAAGATTCCTGCTACACTTTAGCTCTGCACACCCAGAGCAGACTCTGTTTCTCACACATCTGCCTGCACTCCATGCTCCATGCTTCAACTCTAATTCAAGATACTAGTAAAAATTTGTATTTGTAGTATAACAGGGCTGGACATTTTTACTTAAAAGGCAGAAAGACTCGGGCTTCAGGAAAGATGTTTTATAGTTCTTGATAACTAATAACTGTGTCTGAGATATAACAAAGTATGAGAAACAGAGGGTACAGAGACATTACTAGTATCTTTAGAAGATACTGTCAAGGGATTGGCCATAAGGTTAGGATGGGAAAATGGTGTCTTGCCTGGGTCATTATTTTTCAAATTCCCAAATGAATAACTGGGGCTTCTGAAATCTATGCTTGGATAAACTTTGGAAGATCTCAGCCATTATTGGACCTCCTTCAAGCAATCTATATTCATTGTGTTGTTACTGTCTCTTGTTCTGAGAGTATTTGAGTTACCCTCCTGCATTAGGCCCCAGCACATGCAGCTAAGGGGCCTGTAGATGGGCAGTCTGAGACTGAGATGGAAGCACAGAATATAAAGCAGTATAGCTACATACATTGTGCTCATATGCATTATCCTACATTTCTGCCCAGAAACAGAGATATGACCAATATAAATTACTCTTTCAGCTTTAAATAATCTTGTTGGAATATATTCATTGTGTGATATAATGGGATTTTCTGTTGGTGGCCATTTTTAAATGGCCATGTCCTCCGATAGACACAGGTGTAATGTCACAGAGATTGCAGATCCATATCCTTTGAGATATTAGCATCAGATCCTTATCAGTATATGGATCCATACTGGGAACTCTATTGGACTAGCTTTTAGATGTTAGGATTTTACTGCTGTAGACTTTGTGATGATATACAGAATAGTCAATCTCCTGAATGAGAGATGATTCCAGAGCCCAATGAATGTTACTGACATCACATCAGACACTTCAGTCCTCAAAGTTCCCACAACATAGCTTTATTTTTCTTTTGCATAATCTGAATAGTTTTGAATTTTTTTTGATAATTTTTGATAATCTAACTCAGTGGATTTTAATAATATTTTCTTCTCTCTTTTTTCATGATACACATGTAGCAGGAATCTTAAAAGTTCTTATTAATAAAATCAAACCCGGGGCCAGTTATTGGGGTGAAATGCTGGATGGTCAGAGAGACAGAATAAGCCACAGCTAACCTCACCTGGCCAACTTCTCAGCTGGTCTTGTTTCCTCAGACTGGAAGCTTCTGTGTCCTTATCCCAATGGCTCTCAGCTGAACTGCTGCTCCAAAGCCTCAAAGCTTAACCAGCCAAATGCTTAACCAGGCAAAAGCTGCTTTCTGGGATTAAAGGCGTGAGTCACCATGCCTGGCTGTTTCCAATGCGGCCTTGAACTCACAGATATCCAGAGGGATTTCTGTCTCTGGAATGCTAGGATTAAAGGCGTGTGCTACCACTGCCTAACCTCTATGTTTAATATTGTGGCTTTTCTGTTCTCTGACCCCAGATAAGTTTATTAGGATACACAATATTTTGGGGAACACAATACCACCACATACACATATATTCTTGAATGTGTGACTTTCAACTATAGTGTTGGCAATCTACATTCACTCCCTCTCCCAGAAGTTATAAATTACTAATATCTTCTGACATTTATATGAGATGCCACATCTACCGCCATACTCCATGCTAGAATTTTGTCTGGCTTGAGATTGTGAGGGGTTTTGTATGATGTCATAACAATTGTGAGTTTATGTATGCCACTGCCCTTCTGTATCTGGTAAATGTTGTTTTGTTGCTGTCATTCACCACCTCTGGCTCTTATATACTTTCTCTGTTATCTTTGCGAATGTGCCCTGGGCCTTGGTAGTAAAGGGTGTGATGTACATGTACTATTTAGGGATGCATATTCTTTGTCTCTTATTCACTCTTTTTATGCTTACTACTGTTAGACTTTGTCCATCATTTTCTCATAGACTTCTTTTCTTTGACTAATATGGTTAGAATATGATTGTTATCCAAAAGACAAACATCTTTAATGTTATGGTGGCAACATTTTAGGATGTAATAGAAATATCAAAAAGAAGGATATAACTAGAAGTGGGTAATAGCTTTGAGTACTTTCAGGTTAGACTCTTAGCTCCTAAGACTTATCAGATCTCTTAACTCTTATCGTAACCTATGAATTCAGTCTTGCATCTTTGCAATGTATTATCTTTCCAAATCCTAGACATCTGCTACACATTTGTACTATTTACATCTCTTCTGTCACCTTCAAGTGTTTGTTTCTGTTGTCACAAACACTGCTGGGGATATGGATGCTGGTGGAAGATCCAAGGACTTGATTGTTCCTCTTGTTACCAGTTCAGCCTTCTCTACCTATAATAAAGAACATAAGGTGGCAGCACCTTCTACTTGGTGGAGTGTTACATCATTGGTGATGGAGGAAAACAGGAGAAAAGTTTTTCTGACTCACTGAAAAAGAGTGCTGAATAGATTGTTTCATACCTAGAAGAGAGGTATGGCATGCTCATTTTCAGATTGTAAACATGTAATCATAAGCTTTGTGTAGATACGCCTACTCTTTCTCAATCACGTGTTTCACTGAATACATGTGAGAGGATTTTTCCTTCTTTTCACATCTGGTTGAGTATAGCTATGACAAGACTCAGAATTGACTGGGGCTTGTAGCTTTGGAACAGCTACAGGCAAAGTGATTAGGAATTTATGAAAGACACTTGAGTTTGGGGCATTGTGAGCTAAGCAAGGCTTCCTGTGGTAAAATGTTATGGCTTTACCAGCAGTTGTGATTGTAGAGTTTTAACCCTGTGGAATGCAGCTTCCTTAGGATATCTATGAAATGTCTACAGCAGCTATAATATTCCATACATGTACAGGATAAATATATACAGAATGCAATGTATAGGACATTATGTCTCAGTCTACCTGATGCCAAAAGAGGGCATGCTTTGTTGACAAAATATTGAGCAGCTTTTCCCCAAGGCAGCATGTCACATGGAAAGGCTGAGAAAAGTTGGATTAAAGGATAAAAGGCCTAAGTCTCAATAGTTTAGACAGTGTTGGATCTGTGTTCCAGCAACTGAAGAACTCTGAAAATTTTTTAAGATTTACCTTAGAAAAACAAGTGACTTCAACCTCAAAACTTCTGTGTTATTTGCAAAAATATGATGTTGTGAAAAAACCTGTAATTTACATGATTATAATAACATTTGGAATTTTGCATCCTTTATTCAAATAAAACAGGGCCTGGACATAGTACAGTCCTGACTCTTAAGAATGAGGGGATCAAATTGGGAAAACACAGAGTTATGATTGTTGTGATGTTCACCAACCATGAATTGTTACTGTACAGTAGAGTAGTGCAGCCATGCAAGATTGCAGAGATGGTATAAAAAACCAGAAAGGTGGACACTAGGGCCTGGATGCTCTGGGTTGCTCTGGACTCCATGGATCTTCCATGGGAAACATGAGGGCTGTGGATGTACTGGAGTTGCTGCTTGTGTCTGCAAAGATTGACAATCATGGGGCTGCTGGTCCAGGTGATGAGGACAGAAAACAGATGTCCTAGAAACAGAAAGAAAACTATATATAAGGAGAATGTGACTTTGTCATGACCTACAGAAGTATGGTGTTCAAATTATGTCTTTTTTGTTATGTTTTTCTTATTAAATTTTATGGATACATATACTGGGAAAGCGACATTTACCATGATGTAAAAGACCCAGAACACAGAAATGTAGAGACCAATGTCCCTTGGAGACGTGACTTTAAGGTTCTTTCAACAGGAGTTTCTAGGGCTGATGGTGATGGCCTGGAAGACACTCAGGCAACAGGTGGTGGTAATGGACATGTTCCTGAAAACTCTAAGAACATACAGAAAAAGTTGATAGCTCCAACAATTGAAGAACTGTTTCAAACCAAAAGCTGCCACTGTGTTGGGCAATCTTTTAAAGAGAATGATGAAGGAATTGATCATGATTAAGTGCATGAGAATCAAATCCATGGGCTCTAACTTCTTTTTGTTTTGGTAAAAGACTAGATAGTCAAAGAGAATAGAAAAGTTTCCCAATATTCCCATTGTACTCTGTGATAAGAATACTAAACCTATTTTTAAATTCTTAGAGTTTATTTTGTCCATGAACAAGTTTTACTTCAAATTATGGCAACAATCACTTATCAGAGTACAATAATTCATCTTCAGATGCATATCATTATGGCAGGGATTTCCACTATAGTTCTTATAAAATTCAGCATTAAGAATAGGGCAAAGCTTTCCTGGGAGAAACAAAGACCAACAAGTTACAAGTGGAAAAACACTCATTTCTACATGTCCACCAATATTGGAGAAAAATTATATTCTGTCCCCATCTTCTCCCTAGAAGAAATCCACTGTGAATGCATTTTTGTGTCAGTTATAAACAAAAAATAACAATGGTACAACCAGAAAAAGAATGTTTCCCTATCATAGGTAAGAACATTGATTAAAAAGTACTTAACAAATTATGAGTTAGATAATGTTATATTAAGAATGAATCTTTTCAAACTTCACAAACACATACAATCCCACACACATCTGAATGCTCACACAGAGTTAGGGTGGAGAGAGAGTAGGGAAAGGATGGGTCCTTTGTAGAGATTGGTAGCAATGCACAACTGACTGGACATGTTTAAAACATTGCAACAGAAATTTAACAAAGACTGTATTCAATAAAAATAATTAGGAAAAAATGTTCACTGATATTTTTAAATGCACTGTTTGGTATCATCAATAAGCAGAATATGAAATAAAAATTGTATGAAACAGCAGCTCTTGATAAGAACTGGAATAAGCTAGATTTCAGGTACTGGTGATGTCAACATTGCTTCATATGATTCCCAAATGAAAGTCTGTGTGTAGGCAGAACAGGTATATGACTCCAGACTGACAAACTCACATATTTGGATCAGTTTTCATAAGCACTGTTCAGAATTTACACACTAGTAATAGTTTGAAAGCAAAGACATGCACACATATATGAATTTAGCAGTAGTCATTGACTTGTGTTAGTGCAATGCCATCCTATGTATTAATATAAATAAAACTATCAGTTTGTTCACAAATCTCAGATTCACTGGAAAACTCCTGGAAAGGATATGATTTTTTACTTAAGATTCAGTTAGTGAAAACCACCACACATGAAGCAGTGCTCTGGCCTCTTAAACAACTGTAGAAAAATGAACATATGTCTAATCAATTTAACCCCTGCAAATAACCCAATAATACTCTATTACTGATGTGATGACTTTGGATTAAAAGAAAGTTAGTCCACTAGATCTTATTTCTATTGGGAGGGCAGCAGTGTTCAGATAGAGTCTTTTGCTGTCATTCATGCTGGACTGATGTATTCTGAAATCCTCCTGCCTCAGTACTATTACTGTCACAACAAGCCACTCTTCTGTTTCTTGATCTATGGGGTACATAGTGAGATGACTTTCATTAAAGATCTGTGGAGATAGAAAGAAACACTGAAATTCAAGGATATTTGATTTAACATGAGCAGTGGCAAGGCCACTGAGCTACTTTGAAGACAATGGGGAGCAGTAGAAGACACCCAGTGTTTGAGAATCAGACATAAGGACCTGAACCCTCAGTGAAGTAAAAAAAAAAAGAGAGAGATGATAACAAAGAGGAAAAGACTCATGATTTCACCTTTACTGTGAAACCTGTCAACCACTTCAGGTTCCCTCATCCCTAAGGGCATTGTACCACTTTCCAGTGACTGATATTTGTCTTCTGTGGTGGCATTCCTGCTGAGCTGCTACCCTCGTGGCTCCAGAGAGTAGCACCTATCCCTAATCCATGTTTTGTTTAGCAGACACCTTTTGTTTCCCTTGTTGCCCTCTATGTGAATCTTGTCTCAGAGTTTCCCTAGGATATAAAGGCGTATGCAAAACTTGGTTCAGGAAACTCAGAACAAAGGTACCCAACAAATTGAGGAATTTGCATTAAGCATTGTATTGTTCGAAGCTCTTTTCAGATTGTTTTGAACGTATGAAAATTAACTGGCTGAACTGTAAAGGAGAAAAATAAAACTGGCCTAGGCGAGGGGATAGTGCTTCAGTCCTTCAAGGCTGGACCCACCCCTTCCAGCCATGAAAGGCTATATTTATTCTTAAGATTCCTCTGCATCTTCATTCCATGGACCCATGTGAACCCACACACCAGAGCCACAAGATACAGTTACAGTCTTCAGATCCAAGGGACTATTCGCAAGAATACACAGTGGGGCTAGTTGTATCATATCAAGTTGTAAGAGATAAGTTCTCAAGGTTTAATTGTGTTAAGAAGCTTTCCATAGTTAAACTGAAAGTTGCATAGAAGTGACATTCTGTTTGAAAGAATGATAAATGGCGCTAGTGAAGGTGCCGGTTACCAGCAGAAAGGTCGTGGCCACAACAGAACCCGGTTGCTTAGTAGCAGAGAGCTTCATTAGGAGGAAGTGGGGGAGGGAGCAAGTGCAGAGAGCAGAGGGATAGATAGTAGGGTGGAGGAGAGACAGAGAGGGCAAAGCAAAAGCAGAGAGAGAGAGAGAGAGAGAGAGAGAGAGAGAGAGAGAGAGAGAGGGGGGGGGGGGGGGGTCTGCATCAGGCTTTTAAGGACTCCCAGTATGGAGCTACACCATGCATGCGCTGACTGCATGACCATGCTGCATGCACATAGTCGCCAGCATACACTGATGCATGTAGCTGGAGTGAGGGCAGAATTCTAACAGTATTAATCACTGTTATAGTGCTGTTCATTTAGTAACTTCACATGGATTGAATAACAGACATAGACATAAATTCTCTTCATTTAAATGACAGAGTTTCAAAGAACACGTGAAAAATCACCATCAAAATCCATAAGACCCTTATGGACAATTTGGAGACTTGAGAAATAGAACATAGTGAGCCTGAAAGCAAAGTTTGTGCTTCAATCTGCAATCTGTTACTGAACCTATAATATGTTTCTTTTTATAACTTATGAAAGGAAGAAAATCAGTAGCCATCTTGAGATGCCACCGCAGCCCCCCCCCCCCCCCCCCCCCGCCACAAAAGGTATTTGCTGACCAGCAGTTTTAGAACTGATCAGAAGTTGAACTCATAGGAAGATAAAGCTGAAATATATCTGGGTTTGAGGCCAGAATCTTTGCTTCATTTTATGATCTTTCAGTTGGTATTTTAGTCATAGAAATCATACCGGGAAGGCCATTTTCAACAATATGCAGAGCCCTACAGAATCTATATATCCTGGGTTCAGCAAAAGCAGAACATAGGGAGTAAAAGATTTATGTCTTTGTTGATACCCTGAATCCTGTTAGCCATCAGTAACCTCATGCTTATAGGTCAGCCAGTAACTTCAAAGAACTACCTCATCCCTAAACCCCTCATCGAATCCTAAGATATGTAACTCTCTAGATGTAAACCTTTCCTGTATAAACCCCTTCAAGTGAGTGTTCAGGGCCATCCTCCTCCACCCATTATGTCAAGTGTTTGGAATATGGACCAAGCCCCAGGGCTTGCTTTGTTATTAAAAAACTTCTGTGTGCTTGCATCAGATATTGGTTCTGTGGTGGTCTTGCTTGAGGTCTTACGACCTGGACACAACACTTACACATGTATTCTCAACTGCTTATATTATATAAAGAACTGTCCCCAAATTGTGATATATTCTTATGTTTTACTATCAGCAATCATAAAATCATGTTTGCTGAAAAAAACAATCTTGACTGCTGTGAGATGGTCTGTATGTCAAGTATGTTGCTGATTGGTCAGTAAATAAATCACTGATTGGCCAGTGGCCAGGCAGGAAGTATAGGTGGGACAAGGAGGAGAATAAAGCTGGGAAGTGGAAGGCTGAGTCAGAGACACTGCCAGCCGCCATGATGACAAACAGCATGTGAAGATGCTGGTAAGCCACGAGCCACGTGGCAAGGTATAGATTTATAGAAATGGATTAATTTAAGCTGTAAGAACAGTTAGCAAGAAGCCTTGTATGGCCATACAGTTTGTAAGCAATATAAGTCTCTGTGTTTACTTGGTTGGGTCTGAGCGGCTGTGGGACTAGCAGGTGAGAGAGATTTGTCCTGACTGTGGGCCAGGCAGGAAAACTCTAGCTACACTTGAGTATCTCTTGCATTCATCTAATCCAACTTGTACACAAGCAGTTTCTATAGGAGTAAATTGTATTTTTATCTTATGCCAATTTAAGATAGAATGAAAATAAAATTTATAGAAGTATAATATTTAAAAACGTGGCTTATGTAGCACTGCTCAGTAAAAAATTAGGTGACTGTGTATGGAAGCAGCTAGGTCATGCTCTAATTTTTTAAAGTGTTCAAACTGCTCAGAATGACCATTTTGCTTTAGGCAATCATCTACAAGGTTTATTCTCAGGTTTTTGTCTTGGCAGTGAGGAGAACTACATTGTCCTCATCAGACCTCTGTGCAAATCACAGGAGGTGTCAGAGGAACAGTATTGTAACAGTGACTCATAGATTGCCACCTCTGTTTGCAATTTTCAGTCTAACTCTGGGATGATTCAATGCAATTAAATTTTCAATAAGTACTTCATTATGAGAAAAAAGGATTTTAGCTGATGTAATAAAAGTGATTACACAGTATATACAGGAAATATTTCATGGCTTTGAATTCAAGTGGCAATTACTGAAAACTGGCAGGGTACCTGCAGGAATTGGAAAATAATGATGCTTCACACCTGTCTGTGTAAAGATTGTTTCCTGTGTGTTGACTCTTCCCCTCCTATTTGTTCTATACACTGAATGAGCCCATGGGGTCATTCTTACCTGATTCCTAAACGTGGTGCATTCTACTATCAGTCATTGTCTTTCAAGACCTTGGAATCTCAGTTTAGAGAATTTTCTGTGACTGTGAATATTTTCTTATTTCCTGACAGAGATCTGCTAAAATAAAAGACTATTGTCAGCTATTATGTCAGGCACCTCAGTAAACAAAGTCCTGCAGGTAGGTGGAACTAAAGATTTTGTACAGTGTACTGTTTTTTAAACTGGTCTCTGTAGGGCTCTGCATATTGTTGAAAATGGCCTTCCTGGTATGATTTCTATGACTAAAATACCAACTAAAATATCATAAAATGAGGCAAATATTCAGGCTAGTTTTCCAATGTGTGTTGTGACTAAGATGCGATATTTATCAAGTGAATATTCGTGAGTGGTTTGGCTTGGACTTGTAGCTCTTTTTATCTTGTAGAGTAGACACTTAAAATCAATCATTCAAGCAACCCTTAAAACAAACTCACTTTATGCTTTTGGGAAAAGTGATTAGATTTATTTTTTCTACAAAAGAAAGAGAACACACAATGCCCAGGGCACTGGAACTCATAAGTGAAAATCACCTTAGTGTGCCACACATATATCAAGAAACTAAGTTGGGCTGAATATGGTAATCCCAGGCATGTACATGGCAAGGAAGGAGCTGCAGGAAGTTCTAGGCCAGCCTAGATTATACAGTGAAACCCTGTCTTTACTTTTATTATGAAAAAAATTAAATAACACAGTGACAACTGTATTTGTTACACTTCTTTTTTATTTACTTTTTTTTCATTTTTCTCTATTAAGAAATTTTCTACTTACTCTACATAGCACTCACAGATCCCACCTCCTCTCTCCTTCCACCCCCCAGCCCTCTCTCCCAAGCCACCCCACATTCCCACATCTCTCAAATCAAGGTCACCCATGGGGAGTCAGCAGAGCCAGGCACACTGAGCCTAGGCAGGTCAAAGCCCCTTACTACTGCACGAAGCCTGCGCAAGGCATCACACCACAGGCACCGGATTCCCAAAAGCCTGCCCATGCACCAGGGATGGATCCTAATTCCCCTGCCTGGGTGTTCCCCAAACAGATAAGCCAAACAACCATCTTCCATATCCAGAGGGCCTAGTCCAGTCCCATGGGGCTCCACAGCAACTAGTCTACAGTTCATGGGCTTCCACTAGAGTGACTAGTCATCTCTGAACTTCTTCCCATCATGATCTCGATGTCCCCCACCTGCAGAATCCCTCCTCTCTCTCTCATTGATTGGATTCCCAGACTCAGCCTGGTGCCTGGCCATGGATCTCCGCATCTGGCTCCATCAGTCACTGGACAAAGGCTCTATGATGACAAGGTATTTGCAAGAGCAGTCACCAGGGTAGACTGGTCCAGGCACCCTCTGGACCACTGCCAGCAGACCAAAGTGGGGTCATACTGAGAGCTTCCCCAGCACCCTGCCTCTTCTTATTCCTATGATGTCCTCATCTATTGTGGTATCTCCCTCCCTGCCCTCCTGCTCTGTCCCTGTTCCAGCTCCACCCTCCCATTTTCCTATGTTCTCATCCCCCACTCCTTGCCCTCTACCCCTCCCCCATCCAGTCTGCTCATGTAGATCTTATCCACTTCTCCTTCACTGGGTCATCCATGTGTCCCTCCTAGGGTCTTTCCCTGTTACCTAGCCTCTCTGGAGATGTGGGTTGCAGTCTGGCCATCCCCTCCCTCACATTTAATATCCACTCATGAGTGAGTACATACTATGTTTGTCCTTCTGAGTCTGGGTTACCTCACTCAAGATGATATTTTCTAGTTCCATCCATTTGCCTGCAAATTTCATGATATCATTGTTTTTTAATGCTGAGTAGTACTCCATTGTGTATATGTGCCATATTTTCTTTATCCATTCTTCAGTTGAGGGGCATCTAGGTTGTTTTCAGGTTCTTGCTATTACGAATAATGCTGCTATGAACATAGTTGAGTATGTGTCCTTGTGGTAAGATTGAACATTCCTTGGTTATATGCCCAAGAGTGGTATAGCTGGGTCTTGAGGAAGATATATTCCCAATTTTCTTAGAAAATGCCATACTGATTTACAGAGTGTCTGTACAAGTTTGCATTCCCACCAACAGTGGAGTAGTGTTCCCCTTGCTCCACATCCTCTCCAACGTAAGTAATCTTCAGTGTTTTTGATCTTAGCCATTCTGAAAGATGCAAGATAGTATCTCAGAGTTGTTTTGATTTGCATTTCCCTGATGACTAAGGATGTTGACCAATTCCTTAAATGCCTTTCAGCCATTTGAGATTCTTCTGTTGAGAATTCTCTGTTAAGCTCTGTAGCCTATTTTTTTTATTGGATTGTTCATTATTTTTATTTCTAGCTTTTTGAGTTCTTTATATATTTTGGAGATCAACCTTCTGTCAGATGTGGGCTTGGTGAAGATCTTTTCCCATTCCGTAGGTTGTCGTTTGGTCTTATTGACTGTATCCTTTGCTCTACAAAAGCTTCTCAGTTTCAGGAGGTCCCATTTATTAATTGTCTCTCTCAGTGTCTATGCTACTGGTGTTATATTTATGAAGTGGTCTCCTGTGTCAATTCATTCCAGACTACTTTCTACTTTCTCTTCTATCAAGTTCAGTGTAACTGGATTTATATTGAGGTCTTTGATCCACTTGGACTTGAGTTTTGTGCATGGTGACAGATATATATCTGTTTGCAATCTTCTGCATGTTGACATCCAGTTATGCCAGCACCATTTGTTGAAGACGCTTTCTTTTTTCCATGGTACAGTTTTGGCTTCTTTGTCAAAAATCATATGTTCATAGGTGTGTGGATTAATGTCAGGGTCTTCAATTTGATTCCATTGGTCTACTTGTTGGTTTTTATGCCAGTACCAAGCTGTTTTTATTACTATAGCTCTATAGTCTTACAGCATGTCTTTTAGCCTATGTCATGCCTTGGTTGTAGCACTAAGCTTTCCAGTGCCTTTTCTTTCCAGTCTGTGTCTTTCTTCCCCACTTGCTCTTTTTCACTATAGACCTTCATAAGAGTTATCAGTGATAACCATTCCACAGAGTCACCGATATGCCATCTTAGATATTATTGGACAAGGAAATAATTTTATCACTTTTATATTCTGCTTAATGTAAATTCTCAGGATTTAGTCAGAAAACAGATGTATTCTTTGACAAAATATCACAAAAAGGATTTTACTACAATTGTTGTTAAAGTTATTGATTCATTATAAATCCTATTGAGCTAGCCTCTACAGTCCACATTACTTTCATCAGTAAAGTTATTTTGGCTTCAACTAGAATGTTTCATTATGCTCTCCTAGTAGCATTCAGTTGTTTTTATAATTCAAATTTCCAAACTCTTTCACATTTCCCCCAAAGCCACACAGAGTCTTCATATCACCATTCTACTCACTGATACAAAATTATGCATTACTTACATTTTTTATTGTGATGAGGCACCATGACTGGATACCTCATACTGAAGGGAGAGTTTATTTGTTCTTTAGAGTCCAAACATAAAACAAGCATGACAGCAATAACACTGAATGAGCAGGAAGCTGACTGATCACTTCTTCATAACCAAAAGAAAGGATAAAATGTTCAGGAAATGTACAAGGATTTTAATATAATATCCTTGTCCAGTAAATCACTTTCTCTAGAAAGGCTATACCATCCAATCCTTCCTAAAATAATGGACACAAAGTGTACAAATACCTAAGACTGTTAGGGATATTTTTCATCCGAACCACAACATTTTCTATCTAATAGACCCTGACCATGAGCAGAACAATTTTTTACATTGATACTTTATTGAATTTAATTATTGTAACTCAGCAAGTTCTTGGAAATGAAGGTTTAAAATTGGAGCAGAAGTAATGTTGTCTTGTGTCTCTACTGTCCTAAAACCCTCAAAGAAGGATGGTTACTGTCCAGACAGCAAATGATATGCCTCTATTTTTTCTGTTTCTTGCATAATTGTAAACAATTAAAGATCTACATTTTCTTTGGCAAAGATAATACTGGGTGATTCTGGTCCCCACTCAGTGCTTTTCCATTGAAAAGATAGCCTCTGCTTACAGAATACTTAATGAAAACAACTGATTTTGTTTATAAATAATAGTTGCATATAAATTCTTTGACAGATAGAACTGTATTCAGACTTTGTGTCATTGCTGGGGTGATATTTCTATTTTTTCCAATATGTTTGCCAATCATCATTTTGAGTTAATTTGGATACAGTTTAGAAAGTTTGCAATAATTTCTAGTGCAGTTTATAACATTGAATTTTTCCTTTTGTAGACACTTCAGTAGCTATCCTTGAATTCCTGACTTACTGTGTTCTGGTGAGTGCTGTAATATCAGGCAAAACTTGGATCTAATAATTAATTATCCATTTCTTTTTGTTTAAAAGAACACAGAGAAAGCTGGAGTCCAATGAATCACACAAACCTCTTTGTAAGATTCCAACACATGAAACTTTGACATGCCTTACATCCTCTGTGACTGTTGTCTTTCAGGTGTCATGAGAACATGAGATCCTCCCTGAAAAGTTTACCTCTTTGGAGACACAGAAGAAACTTCTAATCAACTTTAGTAATTATCCCAAAGCAGTAACTGTCATTGCCACAGTTGTTGAAATGAAAACTGTAGATTAGAAGGGAGGTGAGGTTACAGAGCCTCAGACCTTAATCTCAGAATTGTGTTGCCTACATATCTCACAGGACTGGATTTCAGGATGTCAGGAGCTGACCACAAAACAGGCAGTTCAGCGTAGATGATTCAGATGAGCATTTACCATGCCACATATGAAGCAGAGACAGCAAAGAAGGTGGATCTGGTAAGTGTTTTTGTTTAGAAATGGATTTTTGGGGTGGACAAAGATGCAGTGAAATTTCATTCAAGAGATGGGAACATTTTCTGAGCTGTGAGAAGCAAATAAGTTATCCCCTAGTAAAAGAATCCGACATTTACACAATATGATGAAACAAAACTTCAGGTGATTATATAATATTCTAAATAATCAAGAAATATGACTTTGAAGGTGTTAAAGGATTGTAGTTACTGACACTGAAATATATATTTACACATCACTCACATGAATCAAAGATTAATTGTTCAGTTTGACAATCACAGGATCTGGAGTAACAGCTTTATGTGAATAGTACAGATTTAATTAGGACAATCGTAATCATTTAATTCTAGAATCTTCAGATTGTATGAGTGCTTGTGGTGTAAAACTAGTTTCTAGGCAGCACTGCATCTAGGTCTAGGGCAGGACCTGTGTTTCTCACAGTCAGTGGCCATGACTGATGATGCTGCTTTCCCTCTAGAACATGGGAGCACAGTGTTGTTTGGAACATGACATTGTAATTCTGAGTCATACACTTCCCTCAACAGGGACAAATGCATCTTTTCTTATTTATTCTGGATTAGTAACATTCTAATGATGCTGCAGCATCAGGATGACTTTCCCAGTTTTCAGTGTAGGGTATTGAGGCAATGCAGAGCTTTGCTCCTGGCAGACAATGATGCTACCACAGAGCTACACCTGCATCCTACCTTTTCTTTGTAACTTAAATTACTACAATGTATTTCCTAGCCTTCTGGTGATACTCCCTGAATGTATTTGATTTTAATGTCTTTTCAAAACCTTGATATGTTGTAAATCTTTTGGCTTGATAAAGGAATTAGCAAACATAAGCTTTTAATGTGAAACTCATAATTAAAATTCTTATGTGTGTATGTGTGGTCCTGTTAAGGCACATATGTGATGTGAGGTGAGTTCACTTTGCATTTGTGAATTAGTACAGGAGAAAGAGAGTATGTGAGAGTCTGTGTTGGGAGGGTGAATGTATGTGTGTGTTACAGAGTATTTTTGTGTGCAAGTGTATGAATGTTTATGTGTATTTGACTGATCATGTGTGTGTGTTTGCATGTGTATGTGTTTATGAGTGTGTGTCTGTTTATATACACTAGTGTGTGTTCTGTGTGTGTGTGTGTGTGTGTGTGTGTGTGTGTGTGTGTGTGTGTGTTATGATTTTGTGTGGAGTAACAGGAGAATCTCGGCTGTCTTTCCTCAGACTTTTATTTTTATTTTTGTTTGTATTTTTTGAAATATATGTAACTCTCTTAGTATTACAGGCTGGCTGGACAAGGAGCTTCAAAGACACACCTGTTCTGCCTCCCCAGGCCTTGGATGATTCCATGTGCCACCACACAATTTTTTTATTAGTTGTGCAGATGGAACTAAGGCTCTCATATGTAACAAAGCAAAGTCATCAGCACCAAGCTATCTCCTTAATCTGGTAATTTTTATTGCACACTGTTATATTGAATATTATTTTCCTGCTAAATAAGTGAGTTTTAGTGTAATAGAGTTCAATATTTCATTTGATAGATAGTAGTGTGTGGTCCCTCAGAAACATGTTTGATGACAAGATAAATATTGACTCTGTCCTGCCCTCACCAACCAAGTGTGACCACAGGCATTTTCTGTTTGACTAGACTATAATTTGAGCATAGGTTTTTAGTAAAATGCCAGAATCTTTGTATACAACTGTTAGTTATGAAAAGTAGCTGAACATGATATGCTTGAAAATGTGGCTGTCACAACCCTGTGGGGCACAAATTTATATGAACATATAAACAGCCCGTAGGTGTTCACATTTCCTAAGTGTTCTCACTGCCACAACACTTTACGAAACTGGGGATTCATTTCCTAAGCTTTTCCTCAGGTCTTATCCCAGCAATAAAGATGATGCCACTGTCTACCCCCAAACAATTATCAAAATTACATAAGTGTCTTGAGGTCATGCTTTATGGCATGTACATGTCATGTTCTCCTCCATATAATTACTTCTTGCAATACTATTCTTTTTCTATCTATCTGATCTTCATGTTCTATGTTCCTAGATCAATGGTGATTTCTGTGATAAAGGAAAGGAGTGAAGTAAATTTCATAGGAAATTATACAGAAATGATAACCCAGGCTGGGGTTAAGGCAGTTATGCAGGACATGAGAAAGACCGTGCAGTCTGGGGAAGCTTTTCAGGCTTGGATAAACTGTACCAAATGTGTGGCCAACTACAGCACATAGTATGATGTGTATCAGCACACTGGATTCAAATTGGCCATGTTGAATAATTCAGTTTCTGTAGATATTCCAAGGGCATTGTGTAAAACTTGGGACCCTAAGGGGTATTGGCTGAAGACTGTGGATGGAGTAACATATAAATGAGATGACAAACTAGAAGTGTGGAAACCTAGAATAGGAGGAAAATGGTGGCCTCCACCAAGAAAGGGAGATGGCAACTTTAATCCTGATATTTTGATTCCTCCTGAAGGAGTGTGGGGACAATGTAACAATGCTGAAGTGATTGCTGCAAGTTTTACTCGGTTCCTAGATTGAAAAGAGCTGCCAGGAAAAGTGAGCTTCCTTTCATGGAAGCTCTAAAAATCAGATTAGTTCTTCCTTGGAATTGTTGGGATAAGAAGGACAAAAGTTGCTGACTTGCTGAGCAGATTTCTTGTCTGAGATCATTGTGGCCCACCAGTCACAGGGCTTGGTGTTTAAAGAGGGCTGAGGAGAAACTTAGGTGGTTGCATGGGACTCGAGGCCGGAGCAGGCTGTGTGAGAAGGAAATAACTGTCTGGTACATTAACCACTTTTCTGATTTTTACCTTTTTTGCGAAATTGCATGTTGCTAGCCTCTGGGTCAAGTGCTCAGAAGATTATATAATCATTAATAATAAAAATAGATTATGCTTCCTTTGGTGTTAAACCTGGGATAGTTCCTGGGTGTAATCAAGATGAAGAAGAATATATTGGTGATTTTCTAAGAATAACCTTTGGAATCATGAGAACATTTTCTATTGGATGATTTCCCCTTTTCTTTGTGATTCCCTTTGCTTATGATAATAAAAGCCTGAGGTTACCAAGGCAAAAGCAGAAGCTAAAGAAGCAGTAACAGAGAAGCTACTTAGCAACTGCAGAAACCAGAAGTGACCTAGTAGCTTGAACAAGCATTGTGTCTGAGTTGTTACTATGCCTTCCAGGTATCCCGTCCTTCGGACCCCCAAAACTGCTGAGGCTGTTCCCTGGCAGTATAATGGTTGAGTTCTTCTACCAGACTCTCAAATGGAGGGTTCTTTCCACTTCGCCATTGACTTGAAGATGACACCAAGCCCTTGACTACTCATATATTGGAGTACTTTTCTGTGACTGTGAACATTCATTTCTGTCCTCACAAGTCTGCACTATACTCCTGTCAGTGTGTCCAGACAAGTTGTCTAGGTGGGTAAAACTAAGAAACTTCAAAATATACTGAATTTTTAAATGTCCTTGGTACAACTCTGTACTTTGGTGAATATCCTTCCTAGTTTGATTTCATTATCAAACATCATAAAATTTATTAAGGGCAGTAAGTGAATGAGTGTCTTCATGTGTCAAGGCAGGCAGCGGCATGTAGGGAGGTGAGAATAAAATCTTGATTCAGGTTTATTTCATCATCCTGGATCAAAACTTGGGTAGTCTGATGCCAAGTGGTTTATTCTGATTGTTTTCAATACAATATGATTTGGAAAAAACATTTCTTTGTGTAATAAAATGCCTTATGCACAAGGAAGCTAAATTAGATAAAAACTCAACTCCGAATACATGTTATTTCCTCCAAGAAGATAGGTTGTGGAGACATTCTACCCATATTAGCTTAAGAGCCTAAGGAAGATTTTGGTTTGGTGTCAGTCATAAAGGTAGCATAGAGGTCATTTGGGCTATTTGACACCTCTTGGTGCTTGTTGTGGGAGCCTGGAGAAGCCTCTGGCTATGTAGTGTCATTTAGACTATTAGACATCTGTGGTCTTGATTTTGAGAGATTGACCAGGCCTTGCTCAATAGATAAGATAGATTACCAAGTTATTAATCACTTCCAATCCCCAGCTTTCTAGAAGGAAAGAACAAATTTTACATCTTTACATCTTTTCCATTAAAAAAGACAGTCCTGCACACTTAACATTCTTGGTTTCTCTGGAGATCTGTGTGTGCAAGAGCTTTGTGCTACCAACAAATTAGTGTAACAAAGGCTCTGGGTAGCATTCTAGTGAGCATCATAATGAACTCACAATTTTGATCCATAGATCTTTCATGGTTATGTCATGATATGTGCCTGTGGTTATATGATATATGTCCCATAGAGACTCTCATTTAGTACCAATCACATCTCAACAACAACCCTTCCAACAGTTCTTATTATGTTTTATGATTCGTGCTATTCTAGCAACATTAACAAAAGAAACCCCTCAAAAGACACATAGAACACATAAATGGCCTTCTCATTGGAAATCACAAATGAAACTCAATAAAGATCAATAAAACAAAAATTTTAGGTGTATGACAAATCCAGGAATCCAGAAGTTTTTTTTTGGATATTTGCTGAAAGTTTCAGACCAGCATACATTATACAGTGAGACCTTAAAGCCTTCCACAAAAAAGTAGATATATGAAGTTGCCATTTATCCTTGTACAATCCAAAACTGTGTCACTAATAATAGGGTTATGCTGTATAACTGGGTGAGTTAAGATTGTGCGTAGATGAGTTCATATCTATGTTACACTTTAGAGACAAGATAACTGCTGATCTGTGTTGTGCTTTGCTCAATTATGCTCACAATGTAAAAGCTCTTATTTTTCCTATTTTATATCTATTTCACTGCTTGTGGGTTTTGTGAATTCCTTGATCACTTACACTGCTGCATATGACAACACTATGTGAGTATCAGCTGAAGCTGAGCACTCTTAAAGAAACTGTGGGAGAATCAAAAATTAGATGTTAACTTTTATGAATGGATGATGAATTTATGAATAGATTGTCATGTAAATGTATATCATTTTCAGTAACATACAGATTTCCAGATTCCAAAACATTGGCTGAAATGTGATCACTGTTTCCATTCTGTAAGATACCTGCTTATACCAATGCTGACAAGAAATTGCCAGTTCCTGTTTTATATTTCTGCTATGGTATCATGATCCAGACATTAGATCTAATGAAAGCACTGACATTTTTACCCTATTTATTCTTTAATGATTATGTTCACTTGACTACTTCAGCAGTCCTACAAAGAGTTATAATTTTTGCAAAGCTAAATTTTATTTAACACAATGACTTGGTGTGTTGCAAATACTGGCTTTGCAATCTTAAGCAAAAGTAATTCTGACACACCCATAGCATAGCTATAGAAATTTAAATTAATAATTTTGTTTCACCAGGTGATTTTTGCCATGATTCATAGAATTAAGAGGTGCTAAATGACAGAATGAACCTCAAGGATTTGGCAATAGGAACAGTGTTGTTGCTTCAGAGCACAGTTGGAATTCTGGGGAATTTCTCTCTTCTTTCCTACTACCTCATCCATTACTACATTCAACAGACATTAAGGACCAAGAATTTGATTCTCACACACCTGTTCACAGCCAACTCCTTGATCATTGTTTCTAAAGGAGTAATAATGGCAATACAGGTTTTGGGGATGAAGTGGCTTATCAGTGATTTTGGCTGCAAACTTCTTTTGTATATTCAAAGACTTGGCAGAAACATGTCCATTGGCACTACCTGTTTCTTGACTGTTTTTCAGGCCATCACCATCAGCCCTAGTGACTCCTGTTTGAAGGATCTGAAAGCGAAAGCTCCAAAGTACATTGGACTCTCCATTTTTCTCTGCTGGGTCTTGTTCATGGTAATTAATATGATTTTCCCTCTGTATCTGTCTATCAAAGGGAACAGCAAAAACCTGACACATAAAAGAGATTTGAAATATTGCTCCACTGTAGGTCTTAATGAAGTCACAGGCTCATTGTATGTAGCTTTCTGTGTAATCCCTGAAGCTTTGCTTTCTGTGATCATTGCCTGGACTGGTGGATCCATGATTGTCATTCTCTACAGGCACAAGCAACGGGTTCAACACATCCATAGCACTCATGTTTCCATCAGTGCATCCCCTGAGTCCAGAGCCACCCAGAGCATCCTGGTCCTCGTGTTCACTTTTCTAGGCTTTTATGCCCTCTCCTCCATCTTACAGGGTTGGAATGCTCTTGTTTATAATGATGGGTGGTTGCTAATGAACATCACAGACATCATTTCTATGTGCTTTCCCACATTAGGCCCCTTTATTATGAATCATAACTCTGTTGTATATAAATTCCTCTTTTTCTGCATGAGGAATCGAAATATCATGTAATTATATCATAGGTGCAAGGATTTGATAGCTTTTTTGTACAGTATCTAATTATTTATTCATTAATCTCCTTCAAAATTAAACATACAAGCTAATGCATAATCCATTCGTCATTGTAAGATAAACTGTAACATGTGTTTGGGCTTCATCTTTTTTGTTCTGGTACCTGTGGGATCATATCAGAAGTGAATGAAACATATTGACCTGTCGTGGATAAACTGTGCTCCATTGATAGCAATTATAAGCTCTGTTGCTTAAGGCAAATTAAATGAGTTAGAACTCAGTCACACAATGTGGATTTCCAGAAATCAAGTGACAGAGTAGTATATGCATTAGAGACTTTTGTCAGAAGCAAGTGCAGTGTTGTATAGTGGTACAAGCTAATACCAATAAATTTAATTGACTTTATCTGGCATGTTATTACCTATACACAGTTTCTTCTGTTTACTCACTTAATTGTAATTGTGTAAGAAAGATCATTGGAAGACAGTATCTTTATCAATCTCTGGATTTAAGGAAAATATTTTCAGTAATAAAGAAAATAAAGTTCACATCTCTTCATAAGTCAAGTGTTAAGACAGTTTTCTTAGACATTATCTTTATAAGAATGCTTTCCCCAGGGAGTTCAATGGTAGATACCCTCAACTGCATATATCCACTTTGCCTACTTCACACCTCTATCATTGGAAATCGTGAGGAAAAGGAACAGTTCTCATCAGAGTGTTTTTACTGTGAGCTCTTCCACAAATAGGCAATGCTTCTCTTTCTCTTATAAAAATTATATGGATTTCAGTCAAGTTGTGTCAAAGGCTTAAAGAATAATATCAACTGCTCAATAAGTATGAAAAATAATTACAGCTGTGATTCCAAATAACATGATTCAATAAATCCTCAGTCTTCTAGATACTGGGACTTATTTCTCTCTAGGTGATAGTCATTGTATGTCTTTGGAGTAAGTCTCTTCTTAATAGAATGAGTTAATTTGTACCACAGTACAGAATATTTCAATTATCACAATAGTTGTGATATTGTAAAAAAAGAAATGATTTGGTTCTAAAAATAAAATCCTATTAACCTATAATATCTCAAGGATACAAAGATATAATGATAAAAGAAAGATAGATAGTGTTTAATATAGACAATGTTTATAGCTGTTTTTTGAGTAAAATATGTGTTTTTTTTAAAAACTGGAGTCTAAATGATAAGAAAATATTTATTTAAAAAATGAAGCCAAATATAAAAGTAGTCAATTAGATCTCTAAGTGATGGAATTTTTTATTGTTTTACAGTGTGGAGAAATTTAGTAGACCCTCGTCTTCCATGACAAATATATCCAAAAATCATAATAGATCAGTGAGGCCAAGGATACAGTAGAACCTTGTATATACTATGATTTTTACTATTCCCACATAGTACCTAAAAGACATTATATAAACTAGATATGTCAAATTTAAGCACATGCAACTGGTAACAAAACAGAAGGATGATAATGACATAACAAAGTGCATGCTCTGTAAGTATCCACTATGTCTAGAATGTTCCATGCAGAAGGAGATATCACAAGTAACTGAACACATTTCCTATATGACTGTAATACGGTCTGAGTGATGTGCACTGGCATATGCTGCCAGGATCCAGGTTTAAGACCTAGATAGGGATCCAGAACTCTCTCCAGCTGAGTAGCCAGTGGAAGCCACAGTCAGTAGTTAGCTCTGCTGTGCTAACAACCTTCTCACCCCAACTTCTCTGTGGTATCATTGAAAGCAACCTCTTTACAGCTAGAGATAAGTCATAACAGTCCTTCGGGGACTAGGAATAACCTTAAAGTCCCTCAAAGTATATATACAGATACATTTTTCTAACTCCTCAGGTAGCTTGGTTAAAACAATTCTCTTTTTCTCTATTTGCCCTAACCAGAATTTACTTTGTGTAAATATTTCTATTAACAGGGTGTGGCAGTTTGATTAAGAATAGCTCCCATGGGCTCATATATCTGAATGCTTAGTCATCATGGTTGGTACTATTTGAAAGAATTAGAATGATCTGGAGGCATGGCCTTGTTGGAGGACATGTTTCACTGGGTTGGGTTTTATCTTTTAAAATCCATGCCCAGCCCAGGCTGTCTTTCTGCTTGTGGATCAGGATTTAGGTCTCAGCTACTTACTCAGCTTCATGCCTGCCACTCTTCATGCCATCTATCATGATGATTATGGTTTAAGCCTCTGAAACTGTAAGCAGGCCCCTAACTACATGCTTTCATTTTTAAGAGTTGCATTGGTTATGGAACTTCTTAACAGAAATGCAACACTGACTAAGACACTGGGTCTCTTGAAAAGTCATTTATAATTATACAGTTGGGTGTTGATAACAGTGACACAGGGTAGCTGTGAGCAGTCAGAATGAGAAGGTGGCTCAGAGAAATAGGAAAAAATAGGCTTCAGGTGATATGCAGTGTCTGAACCATTATGGAGTAAATTTGCAAAGCAAAAGAGAAAATGTCATAAAGAGCAGAAGCTTATTACATGTATCCAAAAATTCAACATGCTTTAGGTTAAAATGGGCAATGAAGTGAATGGAAGGGTAATGAAAACTGTAAAAACTCTAATGTAGGGAAACACATCCACAAAAGAAATAATTCCTCCCATCCCAATCCCAGTCATTTTGGCAAAATGGTTAAAAATTCAGTTAAAGCATGGGTTAAATTCCAAGGTATGAAGAATTGGAAACTAGAAATGTAGAGCCATATATGAAGAATTGACTATGCTTAGGGTTTAGAGGAATAGTTGAACACTGGTAAATGATGGTTTATGTTATTGAGAGATGTGTATGGTAAGCAACTGTAGTGAATAGTTTTACTTCAACTAACCTAAGGTCCTAGGGAACTTGAGTGTTTAAAAGTATTTGGCAATTATCCTCTTCTATTTATCTTGATCAGGATCTGCCGCTGATACAGAATCCTTGTCAGTGGGGAGGGATGTCGCTGTGATATCCTGGATGTTTTGAGTACTTTATAGACATCTTGAAAAAGACCACTGCCAAGATGGCTGATGGTATAGCTACAAAATTTCTCCACAATATGCCTTGCTCTATCACAGCTGCTCATTCATGAAGCAATGACAAAAACTTCCCTTCATCCATAACTTCTCTTTAAAACAATGCCTGTTGCTGTTCCTCTAGACTTTACCTCAGGTGTTTAAATGTTGTCAAACCTGTCCCCTGCTACACTCCCTGTATTAGTGATTTTCTTTTGTTGTAATAATATAGCATGATCAAGGCCACTTAAAACAAAAACAATAAATACGGTTATGACTTCACATCTTGATCTACAACCCCAAGATAGACAGAAACAGAGAGACATTTGTAACTGGAGAGTTTCCGTCCAGGTCCCACCAAGCCCACGTAGTCCTGCAGCCCACTTATAAAATAATCACTCAGATGCTTATATAACTTATAAACTGTATGGCTGTGGCAAGATACTTGTTATCTAGTTCTTATATCTTAAATTAACCCATTTCTATAAATCTATACCTTGCCACGTGGCTCGTGGCTTACCGGTATCTCACATCATGCTTCTCCTCGTGGCGGCTGGCAGCATCTCTGTGCCTCAGCTTTCCACTTCCCAGAATCCTCCTCTCTCTTTGTCCTGCCTATATTTCCTGCCTGGCTACCGGCCAATCAACATTTTATTTATCAGGAAATGTAAACTTGGGGTTCACAGTGTGATTGAGTATCTCCCTACAGGGTGCCTGTAATCATTAATAATTATTTTACATTGGACTGTTTAGGGAAGTGACATAGGCAGCTGAGAAGTTAGAAAGAGAAAGTGGCTCAGAGATTATAGAGGAGAAGGTTTGACATGTTGTGGAGAGCCTGGGACCCTAGGAAGAAGTGTAGAAAGAAGTGAAAAAGACATAAATGATCAAACTGTATTACATTTGGCCAACTCTTTTGAATATAATGCCCAGTTCAACATGACATTGGAGAGAATGAGGGGAGGGTACTAAGGTATATATAAAGAGTAAATACAGTAATTCACAGTCAGATATACATAATGGCCAATACAAAAGTGTGGAGAAAGGGATCCTGTAGCACAGAGACAGGACCCATCTGAGGAAGTCAAAGGTCTGTGGCTCGTTACTTCAGGTCCCTTCTGAAACGGAATTTTTGTTTCACTTGTGGTGCTAGTGTCTCCACTGGCATTACTAGCAAAATAGTTTTCGGAAACTTTTGATTTGATAATTTTCAAAAGCTATTATGAGTTTCTTGTGCAATTATCCAAAGAAACAACATGCTTGGCAAGGTATGTGCTGTTTCCCAATGCCCAAAGCCAAAACCATCTTGTGGAAGTTGTAGAAAATATTGAAATCTGTTATATGAGAGACTTGGGTAGAAGTCTGAGTGTCTCACAAGACTCCAGTCCTCACAATTATCCTACTGAACAATTAAGTTGATAATTTTCTGACATCTAACTGTGGTACTTTAAACCACCAGCAGAAGAGTGTTGTCATTCAGGAATTATTGGATATCTGATGAAGTATCAGGAAAAAGAAAGGCACAATGTCATAATCTGAACTAGGAATTATTGTACTCTCTATAAAACCCAAATGCAAACTAAGTAGAAGTGCTAATATAGAATTATGCTAGAAATTATATTTGTTTCCCAAGTGATGGCAGGACTTCTCAACAGATCCCTATCTTAGATGAATTTACATATGCACCATTTCTAAAAAATTAAGTCAAATACATCCACTAAGTGTTACATAAACTAATGCAACTTTCTTGGTCTAAAACCACAGAATTGATACCAGTAAATTCTACAATTATACTTAATGAGGAAAGTGAAGGTTACTCGTTGTACAATAATCAATGGTGAAAGACATATTTATAGGTTTAACAGTTGCCCTCTCTCCACTAACTATCCACCTTAAGGTGTTTTAGCCAACAGAGAAGTTTGAAATAAAATCACTTCTGACACACTTGTAAGACATTGGTTCCCAGATTTCCCTGAAAGTTAGTAATTCATTGGAATAAGTTGGGACCATAGAGAGCTATTGACTTCAGTGTCATGAATTATTACAAGGAAAGAATAGTGGTTAAACTCAGCTAAGGGAAGAAGCTGATAAAACAAGAAGCAGAAAATGTTCGGGATTTAGTGAACATGTGCTCAATCACTGATCCTCCTTCAGCTAAAAACCACTGGATACAGAGACATAGCATAATGATTGATTGGGAGAGTGAACTGCAAACCCCTTTGGTAATTACAGAAACATTCTGTGTTGGACCCTACAGAGATGCTCCTGAAATAAGCTGAACCACTAAGGGCAGATTGTCAAGGGCTAGTATGGTGAAGGGTGTGAGTGTTCTCAGAAATTCAGAATTGATCAAAATGGGGCTATATCTCCTGTGGAAAGGCACTGGCCTTCATTCACTGTGGGCTGCCACACAAGTCAGCAGGAGGAAAGCAATACATAAAGAATCATCATGGACGGAATGTGTTTCTACTTTATTAGAGGCAGAGTTATGGCATGTATTGCTGGGACTCAGGGAAAGGCCCCTTAAGCTGGGGAAACGTGATGGAGGACACAGCATTGTGTGAGTTTAGAGAGGTTCTAAGAAAAAAGAGGAGGTAGGACTGAAGCCTATGAACATGCCTCTCTCAGAACGTATAAGAACTGTGCAAACCATGTGTTTCCTGACTCATTTAAAATAAATATATGGGATTTTCTTACTACTTAGGTTGAAACATTTATACATATTTTGATATTTTCTATATCTTAAATTCACCATGAATTTAAGCTGAGCTCCATGATGCATACTGTCTCCACTACGTGACATTGTGTGCAATTTCCTCTGAGACAAAACTTACATCTTTGATAGAAGATTAATTCTGACTCTTCAGTATGTTTCATCATTTACTCAAGTTTTCAAAACTGTACTATTGTTTATTGTCAGTTTGCTGAGGTGCTTCTCCATTTTCTCTAATTAAAGGACCTTAGGCCTGATCCTCTTTATCTTTAGTCAATCCTGAAAATTCCTTTATCCATCACTTTTTTCTGCCTTCTCCTTTTCCATATCTTGTCCAAATTCAAATATCTCAACCTACAGAAGTTCCCTGTGTACTCTATGACCAGAAACCTTAAAAGCCATGGTGAACAATTTTCAGGCATTTTCATTTTCTTGTGCACATAATAAATACACACTATCCAGAGCCCCTGATTCATGCCTTATGACTCTATAGTGACTGCCCTTTTAGCCTGATAACTTTCCCCACTGATATCCAATGCATTGCCATCTTCCTTCATTTTCCTACGTTCATTTTTATTTATTTCTCTCTCCCTTCACAGTCCATCGAGACCTGTTTTTCCACTGATATCATAGGGATATGAAATAACCCAAATATACACGTGCTTAAAAATCCAAGTTCCCTCCTGATGACCTTTTTGGGAAGTTTGTGGAATATTTATTAGAGGAGGAGACTTACCTAGATGAAGAAGTTCAAGGACAAAGGTCCTTGCAGGAAGAACAAGATTCAACACCTGGCAGCTTTCCTGGGCTTTTCCAATGGTATGAGAGCAGAGTATTAGCTCATTGCCATC
Organism: Peromyscus eremicus; assembly: GCF_949786415.1. Lineage (NCBI taxonomy): Eukaryota > Metazoa > Chordata > Mammalia > Rodentia > Cricetidae > Peromyscus > Peromyscus eremicus. Next base: position 192,418,305 of record NC_081416.1, on the reverse strand, counting down.
TCCTGTCTTGCAGTCTTCAGGAATGAAGCTTCTCACCAAGAACTCATCAATATTTTCTTCCACAGCTACCACTGCAATGTCTGGAATGTCCAGGTTCTGGAGTATTCTGCAAGCAACAACCTCAGCCTGATGTCATTGAAAACAGCACCTGTAGAAGGAGAACAGTTAGCAAAGAAAAAAAAAAAGAACTATACTGGGAAAAGAAAAGTAAAGCTCATGCTGATACAGTTATAAGAAGCAATAACCTGCTATATGGAGATAAGTTCACTGATCACAGATTTTTATGTCCATCCTTCCCAGGTCTGCCAACCACAAATATTCTATCAGAAAATTTACATAAGTGGTTATTACACGCCTTTTATAGTTACATTTATTTTTTTTTTGTTCAAAAGCTTTTTGGTAAGACACAATGCAATTCTCTTGTGACTACCAGTTCTTGAAAAGGACTGCTATTACAATACAGTGTGCAATAGCAGCTGCCATTAGGGTCATTGGGAGGTTCTGTGAAAGGAACATTTCTCACACTGTTGCATGATGAGAAAGTTATGACTACTTCAGTCCTTCATAAACGGGAATTCTGTGGCTTGACAAGCAACAACATTGACAGTGTCCTTTAAAGAAAGATTGAGGTTTCCCCAAGTGTCTGAGAAATAAAGAAAACATTCAGAAGTCACAGCAACAAGAAAATTTCTCCTACAAACAAGGCTTAAGTTTGAATGACATCTCCTTCTCAGGGTGATGTGTAATAGGGTAATTGTCAGACAGCTGTCAACCAGAGGTCACATCCCCAGCAGCTTATCTTAGTTGAAGTGAAGGTAACACTAAATATTGGTTACCATAAAGATGTCTCAATAAGGTTAGTTTTCATTTAGAAGTGTTTAGTCATTGTGTATTTGTACCACTTTTTATTTATCCATTCTTCAGTTGAAGGGTGTAGCTAGAGTTTTTCTCTCCAGGTCCCACCAAGTCCCGGCAGTCCCGTAGCCCACTTATAAAATAAACATACAGATGCTTATATTGTTTAAACTGTTTGGCCATTAGCTCAGGCCTAACATTGTCTAGCTCTTACTCTTATACTCAGCCCATTTCTGTTAATCTATATGTCGGCACATGTTCCGTGGCTTTAACTGCTGCATTTACATGATGTTCCCTAGATGGCAGGCTGGTGTCTCCTCCTCTCCACCTTTCTATTCTCTCAATTCTCCTCTCTGCTAGTCCATACTTCCTGCCTGGCTACTGGCCAATCAGTGTTTTATTTATCAATCGATCATCCACAGCAGAAGGGCATCTAGGTTGTTTCCATGTTCTGGCTATTACAAACAATGCTGATATGAACATAGCTGAGCATGTGCCCTTGTGGTATGATTGAGCATTCCTTGGGTATGTGCCCAAGAGTGGTAAAGCTGGGTCTGGGAGGAGATTGATTCCCAATTTTCTAAGAAAGCACCATATTGATTTCCAAAGTGGCTCTACAAGCTTGCATTTCCACCAACAGTGTAGGGGTGTTCCCCTTGCTCCACATCCTCTCCAGCATAACTTGTCTTCAGTGTTTTTGATCTTAGCCAACAATGACATCATGCAGTTTGCAGGCAAATGGATGGATCTCGAAAAATCATCCTGAGTGAGGTAACCCAGACTCAGAAAGATAAACATGGTATGTACTCACTCATAGGTGCATACTAGGTGTAAAACAAAGGATAACTAGACTGCTACTCACAATTCCAGGGAGACTACCTAGTAAAGAGGACCCTAAGAAAGACACAGGGATCACCCAGCAACAGAGAAATGGAAGAGATATACTTGAGCCAACTGGGGGTAAGGGGGGTAATGGAGGGCAAGTTCAGAGGAAAGCGAGCTTAGGGGAGTGGGAGGTCCCAGCTGGATCAGGAACAGAGCAGGAAAACAAGGAAAGAGACATCATGATAAATGAAGACTCCTAAGGAATAGGAAGAAGCAGAGTGCTAGAGAGGTCCCCAGAAATCCACAAAGATACCTTCGCTATAGACTACAGACAATGATTGAGAGAGTGCCTGAACTGACCTGCTCTGGTGATCAGATGGCCGAACACCCTGGCTGTCATGATAGAACTTTCATCCAGTGTCTGATGGAAGCAGATGCAGAGATCTACGGCTGAGCCCCAGGTGGAGCTCTCGAGTCCAATCAGCGAGAGAGAGGAGGAATTGTATGAGCAAGAGATGTTGAGACCATGATTGGAAAAAGCACAGGGACAAATAGCCGAACTAGTGGAAACTCATGAACTGTGAACCAATGGCTGAAGAGCCCCCATGGAACTGGACCAGGCCCTCTGGATAAGTGAGACAATTGATTAGCTTGAACTGTTTAGAATGTCCCCAGGCAGTGGAGCTGAGACCTGTGCTTGTTGCATGGGCTGGCTTTTTGGAGCCTGGGGCCTATGCTGGGACACTTTGCTCAGCCTTAGTGTAGGGAGGAGGGGACTGGACCTGCCTCAGCTGAGTCTACCAGGCTGGACTAACTCCCCAGGGGTCAGTATCTTGCCTTGGAGTAGGTGGGAATGGAATGTTGATTGGGGGCAGGGCTGGGGGCTGGGAGGTGGGAGTATAAGGAAATCCAGCTGATATTTAAAATTAAGTTAATTATAAAATAAAAATATTAAAAAAATAAAGAGCAACAATTTGTTTAGAAATGTTTTACATTGTTATTGGTTTTAGCTTATTGATAAAAATTTACAGTTGATTTTGTTATTTATATATATACATATTTCTACTCTTATTTAAAGTATTATGTTTGTGTAACTCATTTAGGTTGTAATGGATAATTAAAAAATACAGATTAATAATTACTCTTCTGTGATAGTCAAACTTATAGTCATGTTAAGTTTTCTAGGTATACATAGATATAGTTCAATTAGGCAGGTAATCTTCAAACACTTCAAAGACCTACAGAATATGGCATTTAAAATATTTAAAAATTTAGGCTTTCTGAACAGTGAGACATGTCTGCTCCTGGCAGCACCGATTTACTTCAGAGCAGAGCATGGGCCTTGAAGACGCTCTATATGGAGTTTATCTTATTTTTGGCAAAAATAGCCATTTGGGCAAGAAACTGTTCCTGCCTGGACTGCTTGATCAACTGGACATGCAGAACTCATAGGAAGGTGACCACCGAACTTTCCTTGGTGAAATGGTCCTTGAGGTTCCTGCTTCCAAAAGAAAACTGCCAGACATTCTACAGGACACAGAGAGAAGTGACTGAGAGACTCTAGGTCTGTGGGCTGAAGATGGATGCCCCAACTTTACAGAGAAACTCTGGATGACTATCCAGGCAGCCAGCTGTCTCTGTCATTCTAGATTTTTGAAAATGACTTATAATACACTTCCTGTTTACTTTAGTAATATTATATCCTTCTGAGGTCTTTGATGTAGTTGAATACTAGATAGTTATAATTTCCTTTGTTATGATAAAAGATAAGTTAGATATAAAACCTTAGGCTCACAAATATAGGATAGATAGGATATATTCTTTAATTTTGCCAAAAACAAAGGATATTATAACTATAATTCTTGCTTGATAGTTGTTTTATGTAATTTTAGTATGTTAAAGTTAAAACTTTAACTTTTTTTAAAAAAAAGAAAGGGGAAGTGGTGGGGATGTCTATCTGTATGCTGTGAATGTGTTGTTCTGATTGCTTGATAAATAAAATGCTGATTGGCCAGTAAAAAAAAGATTCAGATATAAGAACACAGCACGTTATTCCCCATATTTGGATGTTAGCTTTGAATCTCTCTATGTGCATTTTGCTGGGTTCATTTATTTGTTTCTCTCTTTCACTTTTTTTCAAACTCACAAAATCCATGGTCATCTGGGGAGAGGAATTTCATCATAGAGACATGTAGGGAAATGGGCACTTTCATGATTAATGATTGCTCTGGGAGGGGACTCAACAAACTTCATGTGGTGCTATCTCTGGGCAGGTGGTCCTGGGCTTGGAAAAAGCAGACTGAGGAAGCCATTGGGAGCAAGCACTAAGCAGTATTTCTTCAATATCTTCTGTTTGGTTCCTATGAAAGTTCTTGCCTTGAGTTCCTGCCTTCATGTTCCTCAGTGATGGACAGCAACTTGGAAACATAGGATGAAATAGACATTTCCTTCCCAGGGTGCTTTTGGTTATGATCTTTATCACAGTGATAGACACCTATCTAATATATATTTTTTTACCATGTTCATGAGATGTAACTTTGATAGACTTACTCATGTTGTTTTCTGGAGTATTTTGCAGCCTTAAGTTACAAACTTTTAACTTTTTACAGAGTTAAAAGCTTTTGAGTGGTTAGAGCTTATGGGTTGTTCTGTGGGAGCTTGTAAAATAAGAACTGCAGAGAAGTTTCAGACAACGTAGGCCAGGATTATGAAGTTTCAGAGGAAAGCAACGACTGTACAATAGTAGCTTGTGCTTGTGTAATTCTTTTAAAATTATGAGTTCTGTTAGCCAGTGTCTCTCCCATCACATGGTACATAAAGTTTCTGCACTAGTGCACTTTATGAGACTTTTAAAAAGCCTTTAGTGTAAGTTATCCCCCCTTCTATTCCCCACACTATTATGCCCTCCTATGTCCCTCCATATCCAGTTTTCCTATTCTAATTTCCTTATAAGAGTATATTCCAGTTTTACTTCTTTGTAAGACTCTTTGCTCCTCCTTGGACTCTTACCTGGTATCTAAGATGCGTAGGTAGTCTAAATGTAACACTCATATCTAAAGTTTAAAAGCTAACACCCACATAAAATAGAAAACATGTTATACTTGTCTTTCATTGTGATTGTTTCCAGCTCCATTTATATGCCTGAATTTTTTTATTTATATGAATAGTGGAATTATTATATTAATAGTGGAATATCCCGTGGTGTAAATGTACCACCTTTTCATCATTCATTCATTGATTTGTAGATATCTAGGTTTCCGTATAATATGGCTATTAAGCATAGAAAAATAATGAAAGTAGATTACCATTTATGGCTGTAGTAAGATGTGGGATGCTTTGAGTATATGGTCAAGAGTCCTATGACTTGATCTTATGGTAGCTCAATTTTCAGCTTCTTGAGGAACCTCCACATTGATTTCTACAGTGGTTGTAACAGTTCGCATGGCCAATAGCAATGGATAAACATCCCACTTTCCACAAATCATCACCAGTGTCAGTTTAAAATAAATTGTATGGACACAAGATATATTGGCACACTGCTTTTGAGCCTTAACTGCCATTCCTGTCTCAGACTTAAAACATCATACCTGAATATATTGGGAATGACACAGGAGGATAAGTTAAACACTATCAGAACAGCAGGCTATAACAAACAAATAAAAATAGACTGCTTCAAGGAGATCCCATCATCATGGAAGTCTCCCAACACCTTTTAAGGCATAGCTTTAGAAATATCCAGCTCACTGCTTAGTTGGGAAATAGAAAAACAATGAACCAGACTGGCTGCCATTGTCCTAGTTCAACCCTGTGGCTAACCCTTGACAACACCTTTCTTTAACCTTATATGAGTATATTAGAACTCAGATGCTGCTATTTGCTGCCAAGAGCTACAACGTCTTCCCCAAGGTGTGGGTCTTTCTGGTTTGGAAGGGAAGATGGCAAACTCAGTTTGCTGGCTTTTACTAAGAGCATCCAACACCATAGATAAAGCATGGAGTTCAGGCAGGCACGTGGGATGTAGCCTCTACACTGGGTGTACAGGGCTAAGGGCACCCAGAAGTATGATTTTCTTCAGATATACTGAGAAATATTAGAAGAGATCTACAAACCCATAGGTCACTTTTGTAAGATTAGCCATTTTTAATGTACTTTTTATGGCCTATCTGCAGTTTACGTGAATAATAAGCCATTATTGTGAACTCTAACTTTAAATAAGCTGAGATGTTACAGACTAAGGTAAATTGAATCTCTTTTTCCTTTCCAGACTAGCTTCTGAATTATCTACTAACTAGCTTGATGAACGGCAGTGGTTCTTCTGAAATCCCCAAGGTTGAACCAAGTAACCTGCATGTCAACCACTGCTACTTGTTGCCAAACTACATTGGCCATTTGAAACATTCTGTGTCCTATATTTATGATTAATTGTCAGCTTGAGTGTTGAACTTTTAAAAATAATATTTTTATCTATTCTTTGAAAATTTCCTACATGCATACAATGTATCTTGTCTATATTCATCTCTTTATTCTTCCCAGAATATCTTGCAACACAATTACAAATAAGAGATTTTGACAAAATTATGGTAAATTGTTTTAAGCATTTTTTTTTTTTTTTTTTTTTTTTAGTGATTAGAAAAAAAAATGGGTTTATTTGGTGTTTTACTGAATGGACTGTTTCTAGCAGCAAGATGAGCCTTTCTTGGCACAATATCAACAAACAGGTATCCAGGAAAATAAAAACCCTGGTCTTTCACCACTCAGTATTTCATCTGTAGAAATCAGATTCCAGGCTGGAATGTCAGGAGATGCTGGACAACCTAGTGTAACAGGTTTTGCTGATGATTGTGTCCAGTACAGTTAGACAGACAAGTAAGCATGGGAGTTCATAGATCTGATGCAGACATTGTGATCAGAGTAACTTTCCTTATCTCCTGTCATCCAACTCCTGTGATCTTTAGAAATTCAGATACCCCAAAATCCCTGAATTCCACACAGACCTTCTAGACTATGATGTACCCTCTATCATGTTGTTTTTCTGGGATGCATTTTAGTTCAGTCCCTCCAGTCAATTACATTAATGCAAATTTTAATTGGCCTCTCCGTACTCTGTATCTGCCCTCAGCCCAGATATCTTATCCCACCCACTTTGTCCTCTTGGCTTGAAAATCTTGGATATAATTTTGCTCAATTTTAGGCATTTTCAATTGCTCATGACTTTAATGCCTGCCTGAGCCTATGACTCTTGATGCATAACTCTAGAGTTACTGATGTTTCCTCTGGCATCTTTTAATCCTCTACTACCTCTTGTTCTCTATACTGCTCTTTATTTTCCTGTCCTCTTTTTTTATTCTCTCTATTTCTGAACATCCCAATAAGCCTCATATCTTTACTAATACATAAAGATCAAATATCCTCTCCACAGGCTCAAGTTTTTGACCCTGGTTACCAAGTTGAAGCCACCTTGTACAGAGATCTTAGGAACTTCAGTGGCGTGAGCTAACTTGAGGTAATGGGGTATGAATCAGGGGTATGTTCTTGAGGGTAGATCCTAGCTTTTAACATATGAAAACTCTCTTAAAACATGGTAAAATGAGACTCATCAGACCTAGTAGAGAAGAGTTTCAGATTAACCTAATACCATGGGGAACAGCCTGTTGATCTGGCATTAAGACATAAACTGGTACACACAAATTATATTTCTCCAATTGTATGCTGGCATACACATGGCTTCCAATCCATATTTGTGACCTCCAAGTCTTATTCATTGCTCAGTTATAAGCTTTACGTAAAAACTCATCACAACACTAATAAAGGTCAGTCTTGTTGATCAAAACTTCTTTCACATAGACAATATACAGGACAGCTATGAAAAGATGCATAGAAGCTATTGCAGTCTGCAAGAACAGCAGCAGGATGGCTTATTAGAAGGTATGGCTGAAGAGAAGTTTCTCACAGTTCCTCTGGCCGTGACAGTTATGCCCAGATAAAGGCCTCCTGAAGGGAATTTATGGGGCTTTACCAGCACTCATAATGGCCATATGCTTTGAAGCTTGACTGAAGTTTTTCAAGATTTTTGTGAAATCCTTAAGGTATCAATGATACCACAATGACTGCCCCTATAATATACAAAAGTCTGGTTTCTTCATTTTTACTTTCTTTCTTTCTTTCTTTCTTTCTTTCTTTCTTTCTTTCTTTCTTTCTTTCTTTCTTTCCTTCTTTCTTCCTTTATTTCTATTTTTCCTTCTTATTTGACAGCTTGTCAGTGTTGAGAGTCACAAGGAAACAATCTGACAGAATACAATTAAACAGTTAAATTCCCTATTATCTTAGTTGAAGAAAAACTAAGCACTAAAGGTTGATCACCATGAATTTACCAAAATAACACAAATGTTTCTAATCTTATACAAAGGTTTCAACTCCCCATCCAATACCCTAGAGCCACTTGTGTTTCTCTGAACTTTTGTTATTCCATCTGGATGTCTTTTCATCACACTATAGATTTTATTCCATGCTTTTAGTGGTGCTTTCCTTGATTTGCCTTTAAATATGGGGGAATAATACACACTTTATGGCTGTGGTTTCCCTCTGCTGTACTTTTGTTTATCGAATATTTTGGAATGTCACAGATGTTCTCTTCTGCCTACAGGACCATATAAAGGATATCTGTGACAAGTTTAAAAGCATAGTTTTCAGGGCCAGTGATGTTTAACCCCGAGAACATATGTGTCAGATCACCAGCACAGATAGCATCCAATTAGGTTCTACACCATCAAAATCCACATCAGAATCCTTGGTATGTGTCTTGAACAATGGAATCCAGTTTTAGGAGGAGAGAAGCATTCAATTGAACACATTTTATATCTCCTGAATCACATGATTATTATGTTTAAAATGAACCCATCATTATTGACTGAAATCCAACCTTTCTAGTGTGTGTTGTACTCACCTACCTCTCAATCTTCTGAGGTGTACATTCATTTTTTTTTAATCTAAAGGGCTTCAGTCTGTACCCTTCTTACCTTCAGTTACTTCTAGAAATGATATCAACTATCACCTGTGTCTCCCTTCTCCTTGCCTGGCAACTATCCCCAAATAAATTATCATAGCTCTTAATAGTCTTTTATCTTTCAAATGGCCAACAACCTCAGAAACCGTGATGCTGAATTTTCAGTCATTTTCAAAATCTTTGTGGAAATATAAGTGTCTCTGCCCATTAGCCTGTGAACCCTGACCCACATTGCATAACCCTGTCGTCCCTAATTTTTGCACTGATCCCTTTAGCCCACCTACACTCACTAGCCTCTCTGTTCATTTTATCTTTCTGTGAGCACTTACCATCCTTTTGTACATCTATCATTTCTCAATGAGTCTCATTTGTTTTGGAGATGAAATAATCCCAGAATGACTCACTTTTTTAAACCATTTGTTCCCATTTGGTGGCATTATGTAGGGATTCTGTAGAAATTTGGTAGAGAGAATTAAAACAGGAGGGATCAAATATGGGGAACAGGCTCTTGTAAGATTAACCTGATTCTTAATTCATTTCATCTCTGATTTCATTTATGACACAATAATCTTGTGTCATAGAATTGGCTCTTCACTGTCTCTCTCTTTCCAGTCTCAGATATGTGATTATTCACCAGAAACTCTTCAGTCTTTGCTTCTACTGGCACTAATGTTACCACTGTGGCCAGAAGCTTGAGGATCTTGTGTACTTAGGAGGAAATACTCAGCCTATGTACTCATGATCAACAAAATAAATAAAGCAAAATTTTAGGGAACTATTTTTAGGCAAAGAAGCTAAATAGCATCTATAAGAAGCAATTATTTGTCATACACAGATTGCTATTCCACCAATCACAGCCTTGCATATACATGGCCCTCATGCTACCAACTACAAACTTATTTATTTCAAGGTTTATATAAGAACTAATTTAAACCATCTCATAGGTTGATTCTTATTTTTGTTGATCAAAAATTATTAAGTGAGTCACAGGGGAGAGACTCTTCTGCCTGCTAAACGATATAAAGAAAAACTATGACAGAGTTCATATGAGTTGAGCACAGTTTTCAGAATTAGCTGCAGGCAGGGGTAGCAGCAATCTTAAAAGTTCTTATTAATAAAATCAAACCCAGGTGCTGTGGGATGTATGGCAAATGTGTTGCTAATTAATCAATAAAACACTGATTGGCCATTGGCTAGGCAGGAAGTATAGGCGGGGCAAGGAGGAGAATAAAGCTGGGAAGTGGAAGGCTGAGTCAGAGAGACACTGCCAGCCGCCATGATGAGAAACAGCTTGTGAAGATGCCGGTAAGCCACGAGCCATGTGGCAAGGCATAGATTAATGGAAATGGATTAATTTAAGCTATAAGAACAGTTAGCAAGAAGCCTGCCACGGTCATACAGTTTGTAACCAACATAAGTCTCTGTGTTTACTTGGTCGGGTCTGAGAGGCTGTGGGACTGGCAGGTGAAAGAGATTTGCCCTGACTGTGGGCCAGGCAGGAAAAACCTAGCTACAAATGGCGCTCAACGTGGGGCAAGAGTTTCCACCTAAAAACTGAAAAAAAAGATTCTAAAACGGAGCTAAAACCAGCTTCCTAATTGTCTCTCTCAAATGAGCGGCAGCTACTGGTTTCAGCTACTGGTGGGTTACTGGCGTGCGTGCACAACCTGCAGTATGACGGGAATCAGGCCTCTGCAAGTGGCACATTAAGCTGCATGGTGGATTTAGACTTTGATAGTACAAAACAAAAAAAAGAGGTTTCTGGGCTACAAGCTGCTTGGATAAAAGCATAGACCCACGATAGCTCCCAGAGCTGGTGGTAAACGTAGCCATGTTGGGAAGCTGAGGTGGGCGGAGCCAGCAGCCACAGCTGCTGCAATTTAAGGCAATAGATTCACAATAAGACAGATTCAAATGTAATAGTTTACAATGTGTGTAAAAGATACGTAGGCTTGAAAGAGAGAGAAAAAGGTGATATATAGAGTCATAGAAACAAATACATAGTTTTAAAAAATAAAGTCTTTAAAGAGACAGTAAAGGTAGTATAAAAATAAGCCACGTAAAGATGAATATTACACAGAGAATCTGGATTGTGTTGTCTTTGGGATTCTTAACTGCAGAGAGATATTTGATTGTAAAGGAAGCTGAGTTAAACCAATATGCATATTTTAAAGATATCTTGACTTCAAAATTTAGATATAAGGATATGTTACTTTGGAAAGGAGTCTCTGCTTTTGTTCCCACAGAAAGCCAAAGGCTATGGATTTGTTCAAGATTAAGATACATCAGGTTTGACCAGCCAAGACCCCCTGAAGGTCTCCGATGACACCATGGCCCAGATGATCCAACATCCAGAATGGTTTTAAGGCATCTGGCTCAGACGATACAGCCTCATGGACTGCTCCATAATTCTAAAATTTTCTTTGTTTCCCCATAAGATACAGCGCCCCCTTCCAGCAGGAAGTAGTAAGAGAAGCTACGCCCAAATTCCCAAATTATATGTAATTTTACTTTGTTAAGGTTAAAACCTTCCTTTTTGAAAAAAAAAGGGGGGGGAAGTGCTGTGGGATGTATGGCAAATATGTTGCTAATTAATCAATAAAACACTGATTGGCCATTGGCTAGGCAGGAAGTATAGGCGGGGCAAGGAGGAGAATAAAGCTGGGAAGTGGAAGGCTGAGTCAGAGAGACACTGCCAGCCGCCATGATGAGAAACAGCTTGTGAAGATGCCAGTAAGCCACGAGCCATGTGGCAAGGCATAGATTAATGGAAATGGATTAATTTAAGCTGTAAGAACAGTTAGCAAGAAGCCTGCCACGGCCATACAGTTTGTAACCAACATAAGTCTCTGTGTTTACTTGGTCGGGTCTGAGAGGCTGTGGGACTGGCAGGTGAAAGAGATTTGCCCTGACTGTGGGCCAGGCAGGAAAAATCTAGCTACACCCAGGGCCAGTTATTGGGGTGAACAGTAAGACCAGAGAACCAGAACAAGCTAAAGCTAACCTCACCTGGCCAACTTCTCAGCTGGTCTTGTTTCCTCAGACTGAAAGCCTCTGTGTCCTCATCCCAATGGTTCTCAGCTGAACTGTGCTGCTCAAAACCTAAAAGCTTAACCAGCCAAATGCTTAACCAGGCCAAATGCTTAACCAGACCAAATGCTTCTAGTTTCTGGTCCTCACACCTTATAAACCTTTCTGCTTTCTACCACCACTCCCTGGGATTAAAGGCTCACTTTCTGGGATTAAAGACGTGAGTCCCCATGCCTGGCTGTTTCCAATGTGGCCTTGAACTCAGAGATCCAGAGGGATTTTTGCTTCTGGAATGCTAGCATTAAAGGTGTGAGTGCCACCATTTTCTAGCCTTTGTATCTACTGGTTGTTCTGTCTCTGACCCCAGATAAGTTTATTAGGGTGCACAATATTTTGGGGAACACAATACCACCACATTTCCCCTTTTTTGTTTAAAAATAAAAAAAGCTTATAACTAATACAAGAAAAACTATCCAATAATTATATACAATATATACAGCCAAAATTACATTAATGATGTCTAGTCCATTAACATTTGACAGATTCAGATAAAAACTCCATTATATATATTAACAATATCCAGTCCAGTAACATCTGATAAACTCAGACCAAAAATTTTTCATTACTTATTTAAAACAAGTAGTTCCTTTTTAAAAGTAGATTCCATAATCTCCCTTTTTATCTTATCATATCCATATTCTCTCTTTTTTCTTTCCATAATACATTCAGTAGTCTACCTTTTGTCATTTTTATATCTTCCCCTTTTTCTTCAGTGTAGATTCAGTGATCTAGCTATTTATCCTATTATTTCTTTATCTTTTTTCTCAGAGTAGATTCAATGATCTATCTCATATCCTATTCTCTTTTTCTTTTTGCTTTCTAGGGGTGAAGATATCTTTAGGGAATCTTGAAAAGAAAAATTTTGGGTTAATTGTCAAGTCCTGTATCATTTATCCAGTCTTTGCATAATAGGAAAGTTCAGGGCTTGTCACAAGTCCTTGCTCGAGTAGTCTGTCAGGCTGGATCATCTCAGCTAGACATCTCGAAACTGTCCTAAACAGTTTGTAGTCCAAAGTTGATTTTTCCCTGGTGTTAATCGGTTTAATGGCTTTATCATAGTCCATGTGGAATCATCTTTGTGGGGTCCCATCATCCTTTCGAAGATTTCAAAGTCACTGTTAGGCGTGGTCATGATTCCCTGCAGACTTTTTTTTTGTGCCTCCTCTGTGGTTTGAAGCAATCACAGTCTGATAAATGTGTGTCTCTCGGAACCATGAATGTTCTTCCATAGAAGGGAATATCTTCACAACAATTTCTCCCCACCATTTGTCTTGCCAAACTTTTCCAAACTGACCTTTGTCGATGTTTTCTTGTAACACGATGGTCCTGGCAATTCTTCTCTGAACAAGCAGCGATAAACCCTTTGTCTCAGGTAGCAGCATCACCATAGTCACCAACACGATGAGAAGGAGCCGGCAACATGGAGCAGTAGCCACTGCTTCCATGGTCCCACCACTGTTTGTGGCTCAGTCCGGGCCGAAGCTTCTCCCAAGCCTCCTAGGCTGGCCTCAAACTCGGGATCCTCCTGCCTCTCCCTCCTTCAGTAAATGCTACCAGTGTGCACCAACACAAGCGGCCGAGTGTAGCTCGGGCCTGAGCTGCAGCCCACAAGGCCCACAGGCAAGTAGATTTTTTGAGAATTCGTACCACGAACATTGGGCACCAGATGTAACATGAATCTTAAAAGTTCTTATTAATAAAATCAAAGCCAAGGCCAGTTATTGGGGTCAATGCTGGTAGATCAGAGAGACAGAACAAGCCACAGCTACCTCACCTCGCCGGATCCTCAGCTGGTCTTCTTTCCTCAGACTTGAGGCCTCTGAGTCCTCATCCAGAATGGGTCTCAGCTGAACTGCTGCTAGAAGCCTGAACGCTTAACCAGCCAAATGTTTTTAGTTTCCGGTCTTCACACCTTATATATCTTTCTGCTTTCTACCATCACTTCCTGGGATTAAAGGCTCGCTTTCTGGGATTAAAGGCTTGAGTCACCATGCTTGGCTGTATCCTTGAACACATGGATTTCTGCCTCTGGAATGCTAGGATTAAAGGCATGTGCTACCACTGCCTAACTTCTATGATTAACATTGTGGCTGTTCTGTCTCTGACCCCAGATAAGTTTATTAGCATGCACAATATTTGGGGAATACAATACCACACTACCACTTGCAAATTAAAATTTGGTTTTTCTCTAATGGTGATACACTGGGAAACAAACTACTCTTGAGGTTAGGCCACATGTGCAGCAGGAGATGTGCAACAGAAAATGAAGTCAACCTTTGAAGGTTCCTTGTCGTATAATGTCTTCTCGGGTTCTTTTCTTTCTTTCATTTTTAATTTCATGATATTTCAACTTTTTCTTTAATTTTAATTTTTCTTGTCTTTTTACCCTACATGATCTTTGAGTTTACACTATGGCTTCCAGTTTTGTGTTTATATGAGAACAAGTGGATCTCAGCCTCTACCCCTTTCTTGTCCTTTTCTTGGATCCCTTTTCTTATATTTTGTTGTATTCTGAGGTGTTATTTTTGTTTTATTATATTAATTATATATTATATTATTATGTTATTATAATGATCCCTTAAAGCCTGTTTGTTTTCTGATCAGAGACAGGGGGTGGATCAAGTTTGGAGGAGAGGCTGGAGCGTAGTCTAAGGGGTAGAGGAAATGGAAACCATTACCAGCACTTGTTAAATGAAAATAAAATCTTCAGTAAAGTGGGAAAGTCCTAGATTTTTCAGGTTTACACTCATTGCTTGTAGATTCAAACGATAGCCCTTGGTTATGTCAATTTAATGCACATATGTGCCTTCATTTGTGAGCAATGTCATATATACAGTTTCTTCTGGGATAAGTCTCTGATCAGACTTCCTATCAATGCAAGGTGATATTTGTAATTTTTCCTGGCATATTCCATACCATAATTTCTAGTTAATTTGTATCCTGTTATACCAAGATTGCAGTGATTTCTAGTGTGAATTATAATGTCGTATTTTTCTTTTACTGACACTTCATTAGGTATCCCTAAATTCCTGACTGATTCTGCCCTGCTTAGTGTTGGCAATGGGTCAGCATTGGGCACTGAAAATTAATAAGTGACTTCCCTTTGTGTAAAAGAATCCAGAGAAAATAAATCAAATGAGACAAAACACAGGAGAGCTTGACATTCCTTGAATAGTCCCCCCAACTCAGTCTTTAGGGATCATTAAAAATAACAGGCTCCCCAAACACTTTTTCCCTTTGGAGAAACAGATATTCATCAGTGTTAATTAGCAAACGGAAAAAGGGACGTTCCATCAGAAGTCCTTGACTCCCAAAGCTAGTGCAATAATTGCAAATTCAGGTGAGAAATTTGTAGTTCTGAAGGGAGGTGAGGTCATGGAGCTATGATCCTTTATTTCAGGGTTGAGCTGCCTCCTATTTTTACATTGCTGCTGTTTTATCAGGAGCTGTGCTCGGAACTGATGGTTTGCAGAAGGAATGAGTCAGGTGATCATTTGTACTTCAGTCTGGAAAGAAGAGCAAGCAGAGAAGGGAGATCTGGTAAGTGTTCATGTCTGGAAAGATTATTCTGTGTAAGGGGAATTGCTGTGGGATGTCTTTCTGTATACTAAGAATATGTGTGTCTCCCTTTGGATAATAAATAAGGTTGTTTTGTCTTGTGGCAAGAAAGATTACAGCAAGGTGGGAAATGCAGAGATACAGAGAGAAAAATGACAGAATTGGAAGACACACCAGCCCATCACTGAAGGAGCAGCAAGATGCCAGCACACCTGTAATGCCATGACCATGTGCCAACGTATATATGAATAGGAATGGGTTAATTTAAGATGGAAGGGCTAGCTAGCAGGAAGCTGAAGCCATAGGCCACATAGTTTGCAATTAATATAAGCCTCTGTGTAATTATTTTATAAGTAGCTGCAGGACCATAGGTGGGAGAGACTCGTTCCTACTATGGGGCCAAGGTGGGACACAGAGAAATGTCTGTCTACAGGTATGCTTCACACCCATCTGGGAGAAGATTATTTCCTGTATGTTCACTCTTCTTCCATTGCTATTTGTTCTATACACTGAATGAGCATTTAGGTTCTTATACCTTTTTCTCAAACATGGTGCATTCCACTCCTAGTCATTGTCTTTCAAGGCATTGGTAGCTCAATTTGGAGAATTTTTTGTGACTTTGAATATTTTTTTTTTCCTGACAGATCTTCCATGTGAAAACAACATCCTCAGCCAGTATGCTTAGTCCCTCCATATATCAAGTCCTCCAGGTGGGTGGACCTGAAGATTTGGCTCAGTGTATTTATTTTTAAACTGTTCTTTCTATGGTTTGTATATTCTCAAAAATGTCCTTATTGTATATGATTTCCTTATCTAAAATAACAACTAAAACTTCTTAAAATGAAACAAATATTCAGGATAGTTTTCTAATGTGTGTCATGATGAAGTTTCAATATTCATCAAGCTAATATTAATGAGTGTTTTGGCTTGAACCTGTAGTTCTATGACTTTCATCTTGCAGAGAAGACACTTCACATCAATCATATTCAAGCAACCCTTGCAACAAACTCACTTTCTGCTTCCATAAAAAGTGATTAGATTTTTTTTTCTACAAAAGAAAGAGAACACACAATGCCCAGGGCACTGGAACTCATAAGTGAAAATCATTTTAGTGTGCCACACATATGTCAAGAAAAAGAAGTTGAGCTGAATATAGTAATCCTAGGAATGCACAGGCCAAGGAAAGAGCTGCAGGAAGTTCCAGGACAGCCTACATTATAATGTGAAACCCTTTCTTAACTTTCATACTTTATAAACTAGAAATAACACAGTGACAAAACTGTATTTGTTACACTTCTACATCATTACACCAGTCATAGAATCCTGTTGGGTTCATGGTAGAATAGGACTATGGGGACATGGGTTCATATTTGTGTTAACCTGTAAGAGGCTGGATCTCTGTTGACCTGCTTTGAGATTTGCCTCAAGTGATATTTGTCATATGAACTCTTATAATTCTTATATATTTGGGCTTTGTTAATGTATTTCTTATTTATTTATACTGCTAGAAAGGACAACACTGTAAATATCAGCAGAGGCAGTATATTCCCTTTTGTTTGTTTTGATTCAGGGTCTCACTATGTACTTCTGCCTGTCCTGGAATTCACTATATAGACTAGGCTAACCTTGAACTCACAGTGTCCTGCCTATCTCTACTTCCTGGGTGCAAGGATTAAACAAATGAGACACCATGTCTAATTGATGCAGTATTCTCTTAAAGAATGCATTAGGAAGCCCTTGGTTAGAAAATATTTCTTGTACATGGATTTAAATTTTGTCTTGGAAGACATTCCCACAGGAGTGAAATTATGAACATGCAGGTGTACACCTACTCCAGTGAAATATATTCAAGGAGAATACTATTGACAGTTTGTCACATATCTAACTTATTCATATTCTTACCAAGAGCTGGTGTTTCATGCTAGTTTTACTTTACATTTCTGTTACTGCATTAAGACATCTGATAGTGGATCTAATTAGAATACTGGACATCACTCCCCTTTTTATTCCACATTGAATATGGCTGGTTGTACATTTTGTATCAGTTAACTAAACAGAACACATATCATTTTTTCTCTCTTCCCTACCCTAGCACCTTCTGAATAATTTGTGTGTGTGTGTGTGTGTGTGTGTGTGTGTGTGTGTATGTGTGTGTGTGTAATTTAATGTGCTGTGTTTCTTAATGTTATCTAGCTCATCACTTGAACTTCATGATTGGAGTGTTTTATGCTGTACTATAAACATTTTTCTCATATGAGAATATAGAAATACTCACTTTGTTGAGGTAAAATGTACATTATTTAAGCTTAAAGTTTGGATGTGGACAGAATGGAAGTCTTTCCCTTTGAAGCTGCAGATTGAAGTCTCTTTTCCAATGATATAATGTATAAAGTAAAATTCATTCTGGAAAGTAGAAGTGAGCATTCTTCCCACTTGACTCAACTGGTGATTGTGTCTTTATTGAAATATGGTCTTATTTTTAATGCTGAAGATTTTAGGAAATGAAACATGTACTGGAAATTCACTCCAAAAATATGAGCAGTTATATACTTCAATAATTTCACTGAAAGTAATGACTGATGACCAAGTATTTTTTTTGAGACAGTATTGTTAACTTACACATTCTGCCTTTGCAATCTTGAATTCAAGTATTTGTCCTCCACAGTCATAACAGGTCAGAAAATTTCATGATTTGCATCATTTGGCTCAGAGACATAATTATTGTCATAATTTAAAACAAAAATTACCAAATGAACAGAATGGACTCCATGAACATGGCAATAGGAATAGTGCTCTCAATTCAGAGTACACTTGGAATTCTAGGAAATGTATTATTTCTTTACTATTATTTAGTCATTTATTACAATGAGCACACATTAAAGACTATAGACTTAATTCTTACACATGTTTTCACAGCCAACTCCTTGATCATTCTCTCTAAAGGAGTGCCCCAGATAATGAGAGCTTTAGGGTGGAAAATGTTCTTCAATGATGTTGTATGTCAATTTATTTTATATGTTCTCAGACTTGGCAGGAGTATGTCCATTAGTACCACCTGCCTCTTGAGTGTCTTCCAGGCCATCACCATCAGCCCTATTGACTCCTACTGTAAAGATCTTAAAATCAAAGTACCAAAATATGTTCGCCTCTCCATTTCTCTCTTTTGGATCCTGTACATGGTAGCAAATATGGTTTTCCCTATGTACGTGTCTACCAAAAGAAATAGCAAAAATAAGACACAAAAGAGAGATTTTGAATTTTGCCCCTCTCTAGGTCGTGACAAAATAGTAGAGTCTCTGTACACAGCATTTTGGGTGTTCCCTGAAATCTTATTTTCTATACTTATTGTATGTTCTAGCATATCCATGATTGTCATACTTTATGGACATAAGAAGAGGGTTCAATACATCCTCAGCACTCATGTCTCCCCCAGAACCTCTCCTGAATCCAGAGCCACACAGACCATCCTGGTCTTGGTTTGCACCTTTCTAGCTTTTTATACCCTCTCCTCCATTTTACAAGGTTACATTGCTCTTTCCCACAATCCCAACTGGTGGCTAATGAATATCACAGCCATCATTTCTATGTGTTTTCCTACTTTAAGCCCCTTTGTGATAAGTCATAGTTCTACTATTTCCAGATTTTGTTTTTTCTGGATATTGAATATAAAAATGAAATAATATTATCATAATTATGTAAATTGTATCATTGTAATGTTTTATATAGAAGGGTCTAGACCCATATGTCCTTCCACATATCAGTCTAATAATATATGATACTTGTTATTTTAACAGTACCATCATTTCAAAGAATAATAGTATATTCTTCATTATAACTTACAGCCAGGCTAGCCACAGGTTCTCAACCCCATTAATTATTGTAGTTATGGACTCCTCATTGAGTGGCCTTATATCCTATCATAATTAGGTTGGTTACTTTTGCCATATTTCTTTCACAGTTTTCACTGTTGTGTAAGTGAGCCTATCTTGCCAGGTCAATCTTTATTTATTTATTTTTTTTGGTTTTCATAGTTTATTGTAGGGTAACAATAATACATTGATTACTCTTTTCCTCCAGCAGAGAGCATTACATACACCTTGTAGCAGTAGGAAAGCTAATCAGTAGAGATGAAACTTCCAAGTCAGTATCTACTGGATTCCATATTTTATGACTCAAAAATTATGCAGTCATATATTTGAACTTTCAGTTATTGTGTGGAAGCACACATAAGACTTGTGCAAGTCAAAAAAATATACCAGCAGTATGGGCAGGGAGGAGATAGACATTAATTCCAGACACTACATCCTGTGGAATTGGCATTTGATAGCTGTTAGGAGGAGAGTGTCAGATTGTTTTAACAGTGTTGCTGCCCTGTAGGTTTAGTACATTTAAGGATCGATCTTACATTTAATAATACTTTGTAGAACACAGATTGTATATGGTAGTTTTACAAATAAAACAACTTGAAATTTAATGGATGGGTAGGTAGGAATGGATCTGAGAGAATTTTGGGGAGAGAAGTTGAATATGATCAAAATACTTTGAATGAAAATCTCAATGAGTTGACAAGAATATTAAAATTTATGGTGGAATCCACACTTTTAAGATGTATCCCTGGGCTTTGTGTTTTCCTCTGGTACTTAGGAGCAATGTAGGGGTGAATGCACTATAATGTTCTACCCTGTGTAAGCATACCTTATGTACTGGAATCTTAAGTAGTATTCACTAAGGCTGAGTAAGTGGGTTAGATCTCAATTTCTTTTTTTTTCTTTTTTAAACATAATGATTTTATTAATTCTTTAGGAATTTCACATCATGTACCCTAATCCCACTCATATCCAATTCTTTCCAGGTCTGCCATCCCACTTTATTGCCTCCTCCCCCAAAACAAACAAACAATTAAATAAATAAAACACTTTGTTCTCTCCTCTACTCTGCATTTCTGTCACATATGTATTTCTTTTATCAGTCTTGGGAGTTGTAGTGTGTCCTGCAGTATGCCCTTTTACTCAACCAGATTTATTTTCAAATATTCATTATAATGAGATGTTGGGCTAGTACAAGTCCTCTGATTTCTGGTATGCTATCCATAATGCACCCTCACCAAAACTGCTCTATGATATCCTGCTGTAGTCCTTAGTCAGGAGAGCCTGGGGCTATGATTCTGCAGGACTGGTCACTTCATTCACTCCAAAAGGTTGTAAATGCAGTAGATGTTGTGGTGGGCCAAATCAAAGCCCTGGATGTTGGCCTGGGAGGTAACTGAGTTATTCAGTGAGCCTACACTGGGCCCAACCTATCAGATGAAGGTTCAGGTCAGCTCTCTCATGACCACATAATCTGGGCCAGCTCTCCTGTGCACAAGTATGGTGTGGGCCCAGTGCTATCATGTGTGATGACAGTTCTCCTGTTGCAGCAGGTGGCAAGTGAAGAGAATTTTTTCCATGACCATGAAGAATAGGAGCCTGTTCTCTGCATGGAGGCAGCTCTCTTTTGATGCACCTGTGGAGTGGGGGACAGCTCTCTGTTGCCCAGGCCACTGGAGCCAACTCTATCATGGTCTGATGGTAACATGACCTGTAGACATCAACAGAGACCCCAGTTGCAGTAGAACCCTGGATGCAGATATGGCCCTCAGCTGCAGCTTGGCTCCAGATATCACTATGGCCCTGGTGGCAGTGTTGCTGTTTGACAACAATGTGGTCTCAGATGATGGTCCAGTGTCCAGGCATCTGGTAATCTGGTAGTCAAACAGACACACATATGGCCCTTGGTGGAACAGGACCTGACATTACATTGTCCCAGGTGACAGTGTAAGCCACACATATCAGCCTGTTCCTTCCCTTTGTTTTCAGTCATGCTTCTCTCCATAGCACATGAACTACTCTGCTTCTCTTTCCCTCCCACTTCTCCACCACATACCTGTTCATCTTAGAGGCATGCCCCTACACAGGCCTCAGGGCACATGGTGGGCCTGTGGTTGGTTTCATCTGTCCCAGATTTCAGATTCTTAAGGAGACAAAGGAACCAAGTTACTAAGAAGATAAGGATGAAAGTACTGAAATCTATGAAGATACTAGGTGCAGAAAATACAGAAGCAAAGGGGATAATGTCCACACATACAGTGTATTCAGAAGGAGGGTACAGAAGAAACAGATCCCAGGCAGATGACACTCTCCAGTATGCTTGATGTGGAAATATTAGATAATAGATATTGTTTCAGAAGTTTATATTATTGAGAGATCTTCATAGTAAACAATATTTAGTGTTTAGTTTCCTTTAAATTAGCTGAATAAGCCAGGTGTTGGTGGCGCACGCCTTTAATCCCAGCGCTTGGGAGGCAGAGGCAGGTGGATCTTTGTGAGTTTGAGGCCAGCCTGGGCTACCAAGTGAGTTCCAGGAAAGGCGCAAAGCCACACAGAGAAACCCTGTCTCGGAAAAAAAAAAGTTAGCTGAATAACTTGACCCTTTGATTAATATCTGTTAAGCCACCGCCTTGTGCTCTACTATCCTGAGGAACTGTAGACCAAACAGTACTCTCCTATGTATGAAGGATTGTCATCTAGGCTTCCTGAAACTTTGAGAATTTCACAGGTACCTTGTGAATCCTAACTCCCAACGACAAAGGACAGTGTCATCATTGCTCCTGGGAAGCCACAATGTTCCCCTTTAGGAGGTCCCTCTCTATCTACAGCTGCTCTAGTCTGTAGCCAAACATTCTCAGTGATCATGGTGCAATTACACCAATACACTGTGCCTTGGTTGTTTGGCTGTATAATAGCTGTCTTCTAAGTTGCAAGAGAGATTAAAAAAAAATACCCGTTCTCATCATTTATGTCAAAATTCAAAGTGACAAATAGGAGCATGTACCCATTGAAGGCTTATGATTAGTTCTCATGTGAGTTTTGTGACTGAGACACAAAAATATAGTAGTAGTTGAATTGGGAGCCATGAACATGCCTGACTGGTAGTAGTAGAATTACAAACTTTATATTACAGGTAATCTTTCTTTTTTTCCCTCAGGATATTTTTATTAAGAAAATTTTTCATTCACTTTGCACACCAATCAAAGAGTCCCCTCTTCCCTCCTCCTGGACCCCCAGCCTCCCCTCCCATCCCATTTCCCCACTCCCCCCCAAAGGAAGGCAAGGCCTCCCATGGGGAGGCACATCCAGTAGAGGCAAGTCTAAGCCCTTCCCCTCGCCTCAAGGCTGCACAAGTGTAGATGTAAACAACCTTCTTATTAAATAAGAAACACAGAACCAATGCAAAGAAGAAAGCCAAGAAGTCAGAGCTAATAGCTAAAACCTTACCTTTCCTCCTGAAGTGGTCCTACCTCTCCAAACCAGAGCTACCCCTGTGTTAAAGTCTTTATATAGAGTTCCTGTCCTGCCTTCTCATTGGTTGTAAACCCAACCACATGACCACCTCCTCACGGCCTGTCTGTATAGGCCTCCAGGTTTTCCATGATTGGTATTGAGATTAAAGGCATGTGTATCCAATAATGGCTGTATCTCTGAACACACAGAGACTTAGCCAGCTCTGCCTACCAAGTGCTGGGATTACAAGCGTATGCCACCACTGCCCTGCTTTCCTATGGCTTGCTAATAGCTCTGACCCCCGGGCAACTTTATTTATTAACATACAAATAACATTTTAATACAAATAAAATATCACCATATTTCTCCTTTTCTATTTTAATAAAAAGGAAAAAAGCTTATAACTAATATAAGAAAAACTATATACAAAAGTACAATAACTATATACAATATATGCAAGTAATAAATACCTAAACAATGTCCAGTTTATTTGTATTTGACAAATTCAGAGAAAATAATTTCATTATCTATTCTATTGTATCTAATTCACTTTCTATCCTAATTAATCTTCAACTATAACTAACTAATCTTCAACTCCCTCAGATACCCAAGAAGGAAATAATATTAGCTAACAAAAAAATAAAAACAGGAAGTATATGCAAGCAACTTCCAAAAACTTGTGAGTTGACAGAAACAGCCAGCTGCCTGGACAATCATCTGAGGTTTCTCCACAGTGTTGTGGCATCATCTTCAGCCTATAGGCTTAGCGTATCTGACAGATTCATTTGTGAAGTAGGATGTACACAAGGTCAACAGTTCAACCTCACATTGGGTGAGAGCAGTCTATATACCAGAAACACCTGAATTCCACTACTGTCATGTTATGATTCAGGATTTTAAATTCTGGAAAATTGTTGATGTTTTTTGAATGCAGCTGTCCATTCTTCTTGGCTATGTGTGTATGTGGCTTCATTTCAGCATCCCGTTCTTCTCCACATCCCTCTATTAAATGTCATTCTACTGTTGAGAGGTGTGAGCTTAATTACTCTTCAAGAATAACTGTTTCAGCTACCTTCCCATTGCACATCAGAAGCCATCGGCCCACTGCTTGTTCAGCTGCCTTCGAAGAAAAGGGCAGTGTCCCTTTCCCAGATTGCGAAGACCACTTCAGGGATGGTGCCATAATGTCCTGGACTCAGAAGATGCCTTTTGATAAAGCCATAACCACACTTGTTTTTACAAGAATCAGTAGTCCTTTGTTTCGTGTCCTGTCTGTCCATTTTGTCAGCAGTTGATTTGAGGATAGTTTGTTGTCCAGTGGCTAACTTTTGCCACAATGAAAGTTAACTCCAATTGCAGTTTTTTCAATGCCCATATTTTCTCTGAAGTAGATTGGTACTGCCAGGAGCCGACATGTCTCATAGTCATAACAAAAAAGAAAAATTTTCTAAGTTATTAAAACATTTTAAATGCCATATTCTGTAGATCTCTGAAGGGTTTGAAGATAACCTGTCTATCTAAAATATATCTACTCAATCTTGAAAACATACCTAATATAACTACAAGTTCTATTATAATGTCTAACTACTAACTTTCATTTCTTTATATCCAAATAGTTGGTAATAACATTCAAGGATCAGAAAATTGCATTACATTGTTACATGAAAGGTACAATTAAAAATATACATATAACATTTTCTAACAATACAAATTTCAATATACATAATTCGTATACAATATAAAACAATCCAATCCAATGTATTTACATTTTTCTTTTCTTTTCTTTTCTTTTCTTTTCTTTTCTTTTCTTTCTTTCTTTCTTTTCTTTTTTTTATAAGAACCTTAAATCTAATCTCCTTTGCTTAGCTCTTTTCCTCACCCTTGACAACAACTTGTAACCAACCCCCCTAATCAATGAAAATTATCCCAGACCCCAAACCCATTAAAAGACCAAAAAAACCAACCGCCCCATACCACCTCTTTGGGAATGTGGGCATCGTATTCTTGAAATTGCTTCCTGCTGGGTATGGGTGAAGGTATCTTTATCCTGAAAGAAAAATTTTAGGTTAATTGTCAAATTCTAGGAAAGGTAACTATATCCTTCATTATCTAGTGTGTGTATAATGCCAAAGTTCAGGGTTTGTCTCAAATCCTTATTCAAGTAGTCTTTGAGACTGGATCATCTCAGCTAGCTCTCTCAAAATTGCTCTGAGCACTTTGTAGTTCAAAGCTGATCTGTAGATGATGTTTGTCAGCTTAGTGATGTTATCATTGTCCACATGGAATTGTTGTTGTGGGGCCCCAACTTCTTCCTGGAGACTTCAGTTGATGTTAGGCCTGATCATGATTTCCTGCAAAAAAAACTGATAAGAGACTCAAACACAAAGACTATATATGCGACTTTTTAGAATTAGTACTCTATATGACAATTTATATCTTAACAAAGTTTAAAATATATATATATATATCTATATATATTAATCTTGTAAATTTTGATATAAAATTCATACTTTAAGAAAAGTTTAAAGAATCAGAATAGAATCAAAGAGTTGAGATTAGTAATAGAATAGTCCCTTAATTAATTTGCCTTTTCTCCTGTCCCATAGCAGAAGATGGCTCTTTTCTTCTGGCATGATATAGGGAGTTTGCATTTTCCTTTTAACAACATGCTTGAGTTTAAAGAAGGAGAGAGCCATTCTCCAACTCCAAAGTCAGCATTAAATTTTAATTGAAATGGGACTATTAGAAGACCAATAGTGATAAATCTTTAAAGAAAAGCAGAAACAAACTTTAGGAAGACAAAATTTTTTAGATAACATACCCATATGCCATTTCACTGGGTTTCTTAGGATAGACAATTTATCCCTTTTCTTCAGTTGTCTCATCTGTCCAGTGTTCTTCAAATTCCTTAACCTTCATTCTCCTAAAAAACAAAAACAAAAACATTTCCCCAAGATTTTTTGAAGATGTTCCTTTTTGGCAAGTTATTATCTGATTAAATGAAAAGGCATGCGTTACTGGTGTAAGTTAGTTTAAATTGGATGTTCATGATAGTTGATGAACTATCACCTCCTCTAATTAAGAGGTCTCTCTTGTTCAAATCGAACCTTTATCAATTTTGATGGTACCCACAGCTTATCTTCTTCTGTAGAAATAAAAGCCAAACCTCATCTCCAATGTAACACATATCCTGGTCTGCATTCTGAGGTCAGCACATCCTTAAAGTATATAGGTTGATTTAATTCTGTAGTTTTTTCTATTATCCAATGTCTCTCTGCAGCTGTTGTTCCTTTCTCATTGGCATTGAGAAAATTCAAAGTTAATAGAGCATTATGTAGTTTATTTCTGGGGGTTTTGTTACTCCTTTTTGTTTATTTAGCATATCCTTTAGAGTTCTGTTTGATCTTTCTATAACTGCTTGACCTGCAGGATTATGTGGTATACCTGTAATATAGTTTATATTATAATAAGCAAAAAACTGTTTCATTTTAACAGAGACATATGATGGAGCATTATCAGTTTTGATTTGTGCAGATATACCCATAATGGCCATAACTTCTAGCAAATGAGTGATTACAGAATCAGCTTTTTCAGAACTCAAAGCAGTTGCCCATTGAAATCCTGAATAAGTATTGATAGTGTGGTGTACATATTTCAATTTTCCAAATTCTGCAAAGTGAAACACGTCCATCTGCCAGATTTCATTCCTCTGAGTACCCTTTGGATTACATCCTGCTGGTAATGGTGTTTGATTGTAGAAGGAACAAGTAGGACATTTCTTTACTATTTCTTTGGCTTGTTGCCAGGTTATGGAAAAATCCTTTTTTAAACTTTTACTATTGACATGATTTTCTTTTTGAAATTCTGAGGCCTCCAGCACATTTCCTATTAATAATTTATCAATCTCATCATTGCCTTGTGCTAGAGGGACTGGCAGACCAGTATGGGATCGAATGTGAGTTATATATAAAGGATGACTCCTTTTTCTGATTGTATCTTGTAACTGAATAAATAATGAAGTTAATTCTGAAGCATCAGGGATAAATTCTGCAGTCTCAATATGTAATACTACTCTTTCAGCATACTGAGAGTCAGTTACTACATTGAGAGGTTCTGAAAAATCCATTAATACCAACAGAATAGCATACAATACTGATTTTTGAACTGAATTATAAGGACTTTGAACCACTTTACTTAATTTTCTGATTTGTAACCCACCTTTCCTTGTTTGTTGGGATCTGCATAAAATGTACAAACTCCAGATATGGCTTTTTTCCTCACAATTCGAGGCAAGATCCAATCAGCTCTCTTTATAAGATCAATTCTATTGCTTTTGGGATATTTGCTGTTAATTTCTCCAAAACAATTACTACAAGCTTTTTGCCAAGCTTCATTTTCTATCCATAATTTTTCAATGTCCTCCTTAGTTAAAAGTACGACAATTTCTGCTGGGTCTATTCCTGCTAATTGACTCAATTTTCCTTTCCAAATCAAGTCAGAGATTTTTTCCACATAACTTTTAATTTTTTATTTGGTTTATTTGGTAAAAATATCTATTCCAATATAATATCTTCCCTTTGCATTAATATTCCTGTTGGGGAATGCCTAGAAGGTAAAATAGCCAAAGTGCAATCCAGCTTTGGATCAATGCGATCTACGTGCCCTTCATGTACTTTCTTTTCTACCAAGGCCAATTTTTTCTCAGCTTCAGGTGATAATTCTCTTGGACTATTTAAGTCCTTGTCATCTTCTAAAGTTTTAAACAAATTATATAGTTCATCATTTTTTACCCCAACAATAGTTCTTAGATGAGAAATGTCTCCAAATAATCTTTGAAAGTCATTAAGAGTCTGTAGTCGATCTCTCCTAATTTGCACCTTTTGAGGTCTAATTTTTTGAAGTTCTATTTTATATCCTAAATAATTAATAGAATCTCCTCTTTGTATCTTTTCAGGAGCAATTTGTAATCCCCAGCAAGGCAAAATTTTCTTTACTTCTTCAAACATTCTTTCTAAAGTATCTGCATTTGAGTCAGCTAGTAAAATATCATCCATATAATGATAAATTATAGATTTAGGAAATTTTTTACATACCACTTCTAATGGCTGTTGTACAAAATATTGGCACAATTGGGCTATTCAACATTCCCTGTAGGAGAACCCTCCATTGAAATCTTTTAACCGGTTGAGAATTATTATAAGTAAGCACTGTGAAAGCAAATCTTTCTCTGTCTTTTTCTTGGAAGGGTATTGAAAAGAAACAGTCTTTTAAATCAATAACTATGAGAGGCCATCATTTTGGTAACAGAGTAGGCAAAGGAATTCCAGATTGTACAGAGTCCATTGGCTGAATTACTGTGTTAATTGCTCTAAGGTCTTTTACCATTCTCCATTTACCAGATTTCTTTTTAATAACAAATACAGGAGAATTCCAAGGGCTGGTTGATTTTTCAATATGCTGAGCATTTAACTGTTCTTCCACCAGCTCTTGTAAAGCCTGGAGTTTCTCTGTTGTTAAAGGCCAGTGCTGAACCCATACAGGCTTGTCTGTTGACCATTTTAAAGGTAGAGCTGTTGGTGCTTTTGGAAAATTATCAGTTGTTGTGCCCTGTTCTTGTATGACATGGATGGCTAATGAGCACTCATTAGAATAATATCTTCTAATATTTCTCTCAGAAACATGTACTAATTTATGATTTGTTTCTGAGATTTGAGGGATATTAATCTGAGTATTCCATTGTTATAACAAGTCTTGACCCCACAGGTTCATAGCTATGTTAGCCATATATGATTTTAATTTTCCTTTCTGTCCTTCTGGACCTATACATTCAAGCCATCTTGCACTTTGTTTCACTCGAGATAATGTCCCAATACCTAACAGTTGAACGTTTACCTCCTGAAGAGGCCAAGTTGGATGCCAAAATTCTGGTACAATTGTGGTAATGTCTGCACCTTTATCTACCAGACCAGACAACAAAACACCATTTATCTTTATTGTTAGTTTTGGATTTTGTTCATTAACAGAAGTTTGCCAAAAAATTTTCTTTATGTTTTTTCCTGAATTTCCTATTTTCTCTGTTTCATCCTCTTGACTAACATGATTTATTCCAATAGACATTTGGTTATTTAGTTGCTTTGAGTAGGGGTTTCCTCTACAACTTCAGGAAAGGTTTGAACTGGATTTACTGTGGGGGCCTGCATGAGGCCCCTCTGGGAGTTTCCCAAAGCTCGAGGCAGAGGATTACCCTGTCTGTCCCTTGTTGATTCGTTGGTCCAGTGTTTTCCCTTACCACACCTTCTGCATACTCCAGAAGGAAGGGGCATTGTGTTGCCAGTGTTCCTTGAAGAAACATTATTTCTAGGAATGACCTGTTTACAATCCCTTTTCAAATGTCCTCCCTTTCCACATCCAAAACATCTAACATTCCTCAAACCTTTTGAACTTGCTTCTCTTATTTACATATCATCATGGTCATAAGCCTCAACATTAACTGTATCTCTAATCCAATCTTCCAAAGG
Organism: Peromyscus eremicus; assembly: GCF_949786415.1. Taxonomy (NCBI): domain Eukaryota; kingdom Metazoa; phylum Chordata; class Mammalia; order Rodentia; family Cricetidae; genus Peromyscus; species Peromyscus eremicus. The sequence goes on along the minus strand of NC_081416.1, from coordinate 192,389,137 downwards.
TGCAGATCTTGCCTTTAATGGCCTGATTATTCTTTTGTATGCTGCATTTGCATTCTCAAAGGCTAAAGATTCAATTATTATCTGACTAGCCTCTGAATTCGGGACCATTTTTTGTACTGCTGAAGTCAATGTTTGTAAGAAATCTGTGAAAGATTCATTTGGGCCCTGTATAACCTTTGTAAATGACTCAGTTTTTTTTCCTGGTTTTCAACTCTGCCCCATGCATTCAAAGCTGCCGTTCGACATAGAACTAGGGTTTGGACATCATATGAACATTGTGTTTGTACTGAAGCATATTGGCCTTCTCCAATAAGCTGATCCTGGCAGACTTGTATTCCACTATCCCTCCACTGATTTTCTATATTTTTAGCCTAATTATTGAACCACATTTTCCACTGGAGGTTTTGTCCAGGTTCAAGAACAACTTGTGCCAATTCCCGCCAGTCCTTTGGTAGAATCCTATTACAAGTTGACCAGGTGTTTAACATTTGCTTTACATATGGGGAGTGCATGCCATAAGATGCTATTGCCTCCTTAAATCTTTGTAAGTCTAACATTTTAACTGAAATCCAAGTATTTTGTTCATTCTCTTCATCAGGTAGCTGCTGTATGGCTACCGGACAAATTAAGGGTGATTGTGTGAAAACTGGCTTTCTTTCTGTAACCTTATGATCCAATTTTGAAACAACTTCACTATTTATTTCTTCTGTCTGAATTTGAATTTCTCTAGAATTCATTTATACCAGTTTAACAGGTTTTTTGAAGACTGTTATCCTGGCACTTAAGTTGACTATCTTTTTAAATAGTAAAATGAGTATAAGAAAAGTAATAAACTGAATAATTTGATCAATATTAATCTTTTCATATAGTTGTTCCATTGTCAGAGTGCCTAAAATTTCAAACAAAGCCCAATTTTCTTCCAATGTACACATAAAGCCCATTTTTTTAATGTAGAAAAAAATTCCCTTTTAAATAGATATGTTAATTGACTTACAAAGTCTGGGTAGAACAGTAGAATTCCAGGGAATTTCAAAACAGCCACCTGGTGTTCAAGGTGTGAATCCAGAGAGAAAGAAAGCATAGCCGCTTGAGCCGAGTCAAGCCTTGGCTTTACAGGCAGGGGCCCTGTTAGGCAGGGGCCCTGTTCGGCAGGACAGGCCTGAGTTGTTTGCAGCAGTCGCAAGTAGCTCCAGCTGCAGGTCAGTCAGGCCTGGGCCCGAGCTAGGCAGCCGGGCCACCCAGGCCAGAAACTGGACCTGCCGCCAAGCCAAGCCAAGCAGTTTTTAATGGATTCTTGTCACGTTGGGCGCCAAATGTAGATGTAACCAACCTTCTTATTAAATAAGAAAAACAGAACCAATGCAAAGAAGAAAGCCAAGAGGTCAGAGCTAAGAGCTAAAACCTTACCCTTCCTCCTGCAGTGATCCTACCTCTCCGAACCAGAGCTACCCCTGTGTTAAAGTCTTTATATAGAGTTCCTGTCCTGCCTTCTCATTGGTTGTAAACCCAACCACATGACCACCTCCTCACGGCCTGTCTGTATAGGCCTCCAGGTTTTCCATGATTGGTATTGAGATTAAAGGCATGTGTATCCAATAATGGCTGTATCCCTGAACACACAGAGACTTACCCAGCTCTGCCTACCAAGTGCTGGGATTACAAGCGTACGCCACCACTGCCCTGCTTTCCTATGGCTTGCTAATAGCTCTGACCCCCCAGGCAACATTATTTATTAACATACAAATAACATTTTAATACAAATAAAATATCACCATACACAAGGTGTCCCATTACAGGTAGTGGGCTCCAAAAAGCCCACTCATGCACCAGGGATGGATTCTGTTCCTACTACCAGGGGGGTCCCCAAACAGATCAAGCTGTACAATTGTTTCACCATGCAGAATGTCTAGTGCAGTCCCATGCAGGCTCCACAGCCACTGATCAAACTTTCATGAGTTCCCACTAGTCTTGTTTGTTCATCTCTGCAGGTTTCCACATTATAATCCTGATGTACTTGCTCATAGAATCCCTCCTCTCTCTCTTTGACTGGACTCCTGGAGTTCTGCCTGATGTTTAGCTGTGGATCTCTGCATCTGTTTCCATCAGTCATTGGATAAAAGCTCTGTGATGATAGTTAGAGTTTTCACCAATCTGATCACTTGGGTAAGCCAGTCTAGTTGAGGAATCCTCTCCACTATTACTAGTAGTCCAAGCTGGGGTCATCCTTGGGGATTCCTGGCAACTTCCCTAGCACTGAGTTTCTCTCTATCCCCATGATGTCTACCTCTATCATAGTATCAATATTACTACTTTCCCACTCCATCCCTGTTCCAGCTCTACCATCCCATTCCCTTATGTTCTCATCCCCTATCAACTAACCTCCATTGCCCACACTTCATTCCCAGTTTACTCACAGAAATCTCATCTATTTCCCCTTCCCAGGGAATCCATGGGTCCTTCTTTGGGTCTTCCTTGTTAGTTAGCTTCTCTGGAGTTGTAGGTTGTTGTTTTGCTATCCTTTGCTTTACATCTATTATCCACTTGTGTATGGGTACTGTGGTGGTATTTTATTTCTATGTTAATAAATAAGGTTTGCCTAGAGATCAGAGGAAATAGCAAGCCATAAACACAAAAATCAGGCAGTGGTAGCACAAGCCCTTAATCCAATCACTTGGCAGGCAGTCTTCAGATGTTCAAGGTCACACCAGGGAACAGAGCCAGGAATGGTGACACATGCCTTTAATCCCAGTACCAACCATAGAGACCTGGAGTTCTGTACAGACAGGCAGTAACAAGGAAGTGAGGTAGCTGGGCTAAGAGTCAATGACCGGGAAGAATAGCAAGGTAATAAAAGCCTGGTTAGACAGGAAGTCATGGCATTTTGGAAGCTATAGAGCTGGTGAGGTAAGGTGGTTGATGGCTCTCACTATTTCCTTGATCTCTAAGGCTTTCACCCCTATATTTGGGTCCATATTCTTTATTTAATAAGTTCACTTAGAAATACATCTACATTTGGTGTCCAAATTGTGGGGCAGGAATTCACAAAAAAGCCACTTGCCTGTGGCCTTGCAGTCCCCAGCTCAGGCCCAAGCTGCACGCAGCTGGTTGTGGTGGCACACAATGGTAGGATTTATTAAAGGAGGCAGAGATAGGAGGATCCCGAGTTTGAGGCCAGCCTGGGTGGCTTGCTGAGGAGAAACTGCAGCCAGGGCCAGGCCACAAACGGTGGCAGTGGGACCATGGAGACAGGGGCTGCTGTTCCACATTGCTGAACTGCTTCTCATCATGTTGGTGGTGACACTACTTCCTGGGATGAAGGGTTTGCTGCTGCTTGTTCAGAGAACAATTGCCAGGACAATCATGTTACATAAAAGCATTGGCAAAAGTCAGTTTGGAGAAGTTTGTTGAGTCAAGCAGCAGGGAGATGTTGCTGTGAAGATATTCTCTTCTAGGGAAAAATGTTCATGGTTCCAAGAGGCAGAGACTTATCAGACTGTGATGTTAGGCCATGAAAACATTCTAAGATTTATAGCAGCATACAACAAAGACAATGGCACATGGACTCAGCTGTGGCTGGTGTCAGATTACCATGAGCCCTTGTCTTTGTTTACTTGAATAGATAGATACACTGTTGCAGTGGAAGGGATGATCAAACTCACTCTGTCCACATCAAGCCATCTTGCTCATCTTCACATGGAGATTGTTGATACCCAAGGAAAGCCAGCTATTGCTCACAGAGTTTTGAAATCAAAGAATAACTTGGTGAAGAAGAATGGAACCTGTTGTATTGCAAATTGGGACTGGCTATGAGACACAATTCTGCCACAGATAAAATTAAGATTGTGCCAAATCACAGAGGAGGCACAAAAGAAAAAAAATTTCTGCAGGAAACCATGACCACACCTAACAGTGACTTTGAAATCTCCAAAAAGATGATGGGATCCCACAATGATGATTCCACATGGATTATGATAAAGCCATTAAGCTGATTAACATCACCCAAAGTTCAGCTTTGGACTACAAACTACTCAGGACATTTTGAAATGGCTAGCTAAGATGATCCAGATTCACAGACTGCTCAAGCAAGGACTTGAGACAAGTCCTACATTTTCCCATTATGCAGAGACTGCACAACAAATGATACAGCTACTTCTCCCAGGACTTGACAATTAACCCCAAATTTTTTTTTCAGGATCCCCTAAAGATGCCTTTGCCCACAAACAGCAGGAAGCAATTTTAAGAACACAACACACACATTCTCAAGAGGTGGGGGTGGAGTGGGTGTTTTTTGTCTTTCAGTGGGTTTCAGGTTTGGGGTAGTTGTCATTGTTTAGGAGGGTTGGTTACAAATTGTTGTTGTTAATGGTCAGGAAAAGGGCTAAACAAAGGACATTAGGTTTAAGATTCTTGTTTAAAAAAAGAGGAAATATAAAAGAGGTAGATTATTGAATCTACTCTGAAAAAAAGATAGAAATGATAGAATAAAAGGTAGATTAATGAATCTACTCTGAAAAGAAAAAAAGAGGATATAGATATGTTACCAATAAAAAGGTAGAGTACTGAATCTACTTTTAAAAGACAACTGCTAGTTATAAATACTTTACATTGGACTGAATTTTTATATATTGTATACAAATTATATATATTGAGATTGATATTGTTAGAAAATACTGTACATATATTTCTAATCTTGTTCAGGATATTGTACCTATACAATTCATTTGATACTTCAATTTCTTTCTTCAGAGACTTAAAGTTCTTGTCATACAGATCTTTCACTTGCTTTGTTAGAGTTACCCTGAGGCATTTTATATTATTTGTGGCTATTATAAAAGATGATGTTTCTTTGATTTCTTTCTCAGTCCATTTATCATTTGTATAAAAGAGTGCTATTGATTTTTTTAGTTAATCTTGTATCCTGCTACATTACTGAAGGTCTTTATCTGTTTTAAGAGTTCCCAGGTAAAATTTCTGGAGTCACTTAATTATACTATCATGTCATCTGCAAATAGTGAAAATTTGACTTCTTTCTTTCCGATTTGTATCACATTGATCTCCTCTTGATGTTTTATTGCTCTGGCTAGAACTTCAAGTACTATATTGAATAAATATGGGGAGAGCAGACAGCCTTGTCTTGTTCCTGATTTTAGTGGACTCACTTAGAGTTTCTTTCCATTTACTTTGATGTTGGCTGATGGTTTGCTCTAAATTGTCTTTATTATATTTAGATATATTCCTCATATTCCTGATCTCTACAAGACCTTTATCATGAAGGGGTGTTAGATTTTGTCAAAGGATTTTTCAGCATCTAATGAAATGATCATGTGTTTTTTTCCTTTCAATTTATTTATATGGTGTATTACATTGACAGATTTTTGCATGTTGATCCATCCTTGTATCTCTGGGATGAAGCCTGCTTGGTCATGGTGGATAATTGTTTTGATGTGTTCTTGGAGTCTGTTTGCCAATATTTTATTGAGTATTTTTGCATCAATGATCATGAGGAAGATTTGTCTGTAGTTCTCTTTCATTGTTGCATCTTTGTGTGCCTTGGGAATCAGAGTAACTCTAGCCTCATAAGAGGAGGTAACATTTCTTCTGTTTCTATTTTGGAGAACAATTAGAAGAGTATTGGCATTAACTCTTCTTTGAAAATCTTGTAGAATTCTGTATTGAAATCATTTAGTCCTCTGCTTTTTTTAGTTGTGAAACTTTTAATGACTATTTACTTAGTGGTTATTGGTCTATTTAAATTGTTTATCTGGTCTTGATTTAAATTTTGTATGTGTTTCCTATCCAGAAAATTGTCCACTTCTTTTAGATTTTCCAATTTTGTGAAGTACAGTTATTTAAAGTATGACCTGATGATTATTTGGATTTCCTTTTTGTCTCTAGTTATGTCTACAATTTCATTTCTGATTTTGCTAATTTGGATGCTTTCCCTCTACCTTTTGTTTAGTTTAGATAAGGGCTTGTCTATCTTGTACCAGCTCTTTGTTTCACTGATTTTTTGTATTGTTCTCTTTGTTTCTATTTTATTGATTTCAGCTCTCAATTAGATTGTTTCCTGGCATCTATTCCTCCTGGGTGACTTTGCTTCTTTAGTTCTAGAGCTTTTAGGTGTGCTTTTAAATCAGTAGTGTGAGATTTATACAACTTCTTTATGTAGGCATGTAGTGCTTTAAATTTTCCTCTTAGCACTGTTTTCATAGTGTTCCATAAGTTTGGGTATACAGTACGTATATTTTCATTGAATCCTAAGGAGTCTTTTTTCCTTATGTCTTCCTTAACCCATTGGTGATTCAGTTGAGCATTGTTCAGTTTCCATGAGATTGTAGCTTTTTGTAATTTTTGTTGTTATTCATGTCTAACTTTAAGGCATGGTGGTCTGATACAGGAAGTTATTCCATTTTTTTTTATATCTGTTGAGATTTGTTTTGTGACTAAGTATGGGGTCAGTTTTAGAGAAGGTTCCATGAGGTGCTGAGAAGAAGGTATATTCTTACATGTTGGGGTGGAATGTTCTGTAGATATCAATTAAGACCTTTTGAGTCATAACATCTGTTAGGTCCCTTATTTCTCTGTTAAGTTTCAATCTGGATGTTCTGTCCAATGGTGACAGTGGGTTGTTGAAGTCACTAAGTACTAATGTGTGGTTTGATGTATAATTTAAGCTTTAGTAATGTTTCCATAACATATGTGGGTGCACTTGTATTTGGGGCATAAATGTTCAGAATTGAAACTTCATCTTGGTGCATCTTTCCTGTGATGAGTATGTAATGTCCTTCTCAATCTCTTTTGACTGATTTTAGCTTGAAATTTATTTTGTCAGATGTTAGGATAGCTACCCCAGCTTGCTTCTTAAGTCCATTTGATTGGAAAGTCTTTTCCCAGGCTTTTACTCTGAGGTAGTGTCCGTCTTTGAAGTTGAGGTGTGTTTCTTGTATGCAGCAGAAAGATGGGTCCTGATTTCATATACATTCTGTTAGTCTGTGTTTTTTATAGGTGAATTAAGTCCATTGGTACTAAGTGATATTAATGACCAATGATTGCTAATTTTGGTTATCATTTGGTGGTAGTGTGTGTATATTTCTCTTCTTTGGGATTTACTGCTGTGTGGTTATCTATTGCCTCTGTTTTTGTGTGTATAACTGCCTTCATGACATTGGAATTTTCCTTCTAGTGCTTTTTCTAGGGCTGGATTTGTAAATAAGTATTGTTTAAATCTGTTTTTTTTTCTAGGAATGGCTTGTTCACTCTGTCTATGGTAACTGAAAGTTTTGCTGGGTATATTAGTCTAGGCTAGCATCCATGGTCTCTTAGTGTTTGCATTACATCTGTCCAGGACCTTCTGGCTTTCAAGGTCTCCATTGAGAATTTGGGTGTTATTCTGATGGGTCTGCCTTTATAAATCATTTGGCCTTTTTCCTTTGCTATTTTTAATAGTCTTTCTTTGTTCTGTATGTTTAGTGTTTTAATTATTGTGTGGCGAGAGGACTTTGGGGGGTTCTAGTCTATTTGGTATTGTATAAGCTTCTTGTATTTTCATAGATAGTTCCTTTTTTAAGCTGGGAAAGTTTTCTTCCATAATTTTGTTGTATATGTTTCCTGTTCCTTTGAGTTGGCATTATTCTCCTTCTTCTATCCCTATTATTCTCAGGTTTGGCCTTTTCATGGTGTCCCAGATTTCCTGGACATTTTGTGTTATGACTATTTTGGCTTCAGTGTTTACTTTGACTGACGAATCTATTTCCTCTATTGAATACTCTACACCAGAAATTCTCTCCTTAATCTCTTGTATTCTGTTCATTGTGCTTGCATCTGTGTTTCTTGTTCATTTATTCAGACTTTCTATTCCTGGCATTTCCTCTGTTAGTGTCTTCTTCATTATTTCTATTTCACTTTTCAGGTTTTGAACTGTTTCCTTCATATGTTCAATTGCTTTTTCATGGTTTTCTTGGCTTTCTTTAAGGGATTTATTGATTTCTTCCAATTTATTGTCTTTTCCTCAATTTCTTTGTTGATTTCTTCCAATTTTTTTGTCTTTTCCTCTATTTCTTTTTTCCTTATATTTTATTTTTAAAAAAGATACCTATAATACAGATTATATAACTGTTTTCTAAATCAAAGTTACATTTACTTAAATCCCAGTCACCAGCAATAATTCCAGATCATTTGATCGCAATAAACCTTTGCACAATATTTTGTCCATAACTCCAGCATCTCATAAGGAGTCCAATGTTTAATAGATTCTCAGCTCATTTTATATCAGCAAATTGAACTGAATACCTATAATATCTGTGAATATATCACTTCTTTTTTTAATTAAGAGATTTTTCAATTTATTTTATATTACAATCACAGATTCCCCTGTGCTCCCTCCTCCTGCTCCCCAGCTCCCCCTAAAGTAACCCCCATTCCCACCTCCTCCAAGGCAAGGTCTCCCATGGGGAGTCAGCAGCACCTGGTACATTCAGTTGAGGCAGGTCCAAGCCCCTCCTCCCTGCACCAAGGCTGTGCAAAGTATCTCATCATAGGCACTAGGCTCCAAGAACCTGGCTCATGCACTAGGGACAGGTAGCGATCTCATTGCCTGGGAGCCCCCTATGCAGTTCAATCTAAACAACTGTCTCGCTTATCCAGAGGGCCTACTCCAGTACCATGAGGGCTCCTCAGCTATTGGTCCACAGTTCATGCATTTCCACAAGTTTGGCTAGTTATCTCTGTACTTTTTCCAATCATGGTCTTGATGTCCTTTGTGTCAGGAGCCAAGTAGCCTAACTGATTCTCATGGGAAAAAGCTGTGTACCCAACCTTCCATTACCAGTTTCAATAGCAACCATTTTTCAACAAGACCACAGTATGTACCTTGTGATCAACTCCCTGAAACATAATGGTTTGATGTATGGTCCGTTGATCAGGCCCTGGAACAAAGAGACCTTTTCCTGAACCCTACCTTACCCTAACTTCCTCCTAGTAACTTTCCATACCCCTATCTACTTCTCCTAGCTCCTAGCATATATAAGCCTGACTCCCCTTGCAATAAACGAGACCTTGACGCAACTCAGACTGACTTTGTCTTCCTTTACGTGCCTGGTCTCCTTTCTCTCTCACCCCCATTGATCTTACAGGAGGTGCCTCCTCGGGTCTCATCAAATAACGTGGCCCATGGGACGGGTCAAGTGGTGCCCGAACATGGGGCTCGAGGCACGGTGACCTACCGGACAACGGATAACAAAAGGGGCCCCGGAGAGAATTAGGGTAGAGACGCCCGGACCGCATCACTCATGCAACGCGGGAGAGTCTTGAGGTAAATGTGTCGTCCCATCGATCAATGGGTAAAAATTTATCTAAAGAGGCTGTTTTTCTAAAGGAGATGAAAGGTAATCTTCGGAAGAGAGGACTAAGAGTTAAAAAAAAAGGATTTAATAAAGTTCTTTCAATATGTGGAGGAGAAATGTCCCTGGTTAGTGATTAATGGACCAGAAATTCACCCTTTGACTTGGAACAAGTTTGGAAAAGATATTAACAAATTAATCAGAGACGGGGAAAATGTCCCCGATGCTTTTTTTAGTTTTTATGGTGTGATTAGAGATTTTCTAAAGGAAGCAGAGGGAGATGGGCATGCTTCACATTTACTAGCCCTTGCAGAGGATTTTCTCTCAAACTCCCCCTGCCTGACACCCAAGTGTCCAGAGGTTTATTGACATCTACCGGTAAGAGCGCTCTCTGTCTTGTCTGTGTCTCTCTGTCTTGTTACTTTTGTTTTGTACTTTGCAGGCTCGACTTGTACTTTGCAGGCTCTCACTGGGGCAGACGTGTCCGGACAGTGAACCTGGCAGCGAAGGGAGACGTCCCAGAGCCCTAAGGCCACCTCAGAGGTGACCATTTGGTTTAGGAGCATCTTTGGGTATCTTCCCCCACGGTGGGAGGAAGTGCCACTTTGTATTTTGTCCCGGGAATTTGTCAGAGCCATTTTGTGGGTTTTTTTGTATGTTTTGTTGTGATCATTGTTACTTTACTCTCTTCTTCTCTTCCAAGAAAAAAGATGCATGTCTGACTGACAGGGATGTGGAAGCCCCTGATGTCTGTTTAATTAAGGACAGAGATCCTCCAGTCTGGATTGTTTTTGGTGTGATTGAGCCTGGAGGGTCAACCCCCCCCCCCCAGAGCACATCAGGTTGTCATTGTTCTTGGAGCTTTGTTGGTTGTTTTGTTGGGGCAAAGTTTTTTCATGTGCCCTTGGTCTTGTGTGTAATGTATTAATTGTTCTCATTGTTGACTTGACTGTGATGGACGCTATGGGACAGTTCCCTTCTTCTCCACTAAACCTTTGCCTAGCCCACTGAAAGAATGTGTGAGCCACAATAGAGGGAACTGGGTCCCCCACTCCCACTCCCCGACTGAACTGAGATAAACAGGTAGCTCCTGCCAGGTGGGGCTTGCATACTGCAAGAGGGGCTCGCTGGCTGTGAATGAGGCAGTCATCTCAGTGCTGATATTCCAGTTCTTGGATTGTCTGTGTAAATTTTATTTGTTTTTGTCTACTAACCTCCCTTATTTTTCTAGAGGAAGAGGAGGAGAGAGAGGCATAACAAAGACCACCTCCATCCCTCCCTAGCTCTCTTGCTATCAGGACTGCAGCCAGCTGGCTGCTCTCAGGAGGGTGGGGGTGCATGCTCTCAGTACAGGCGGGCAAAGACAGGAACTTTGGACAGGACAATGGGGACTGCCTGCAATTGACAAAAACTGTGTGAACACTGAACAGAGAATCTGACTTTAGTCAGAAGAGTTAACAAAAACTTTTTTTCAGGAACACTGGCAGCCAAGGACATGCTCTATGCCCAATGCTCCCCCTCCCTTCCTTTACTGTGATAATTTTAAGGTCTCTTCTGCCAGCCAGCAGCTTCTCTTGTTAACCCTTCTCTGTGCTGGTGTATTGCTTAAAAAGAAATGTTAAATTACCAGTTCAAAATTATGCTTTTGTTTCCACAGGAAAAATAAAAATTTACATGGGTTTTGGTCATTTGAGTTCAATGGGTTACAAATACTTGCCATCATTTAAGAGACTTGGTTTCAAATTATTGCTGGTTAAGATAAAAAATAATGTTTTTATAAAAAATGACTTGAGATACATATATAAAAAAATGAAACATGTTTCAGATTTCTTTGTCTTGCTATTTTGCTGTTACATTGAGACTCCAAAGGGTCATAGTTGTAAAGATGTCTGTCTACTCTACAGGTATGAATGAAAAATGTGGCCACATGTATGTTTGGTTTTGAATGTCTGAGTTTGCATGTCCTTTGTGTTAAGAAATACAAGTTAATACTAGTCATCTGGCTATTCAGATACTAGTTTAAAACATAAACTGTTCTATTTAAATAAAAAAACTGAGAGGTATATTTGACTAATATATTTATAGGAGAACAAATTGGCCTGGTTATTGTTACCAAATTTAGAGATATTTTTAAGATTGGGCCTAGATTTGTTTGGCTCAGATACATTTAGTAGATAATGGTCCTCAAACCTGTCAAAGATCTGATGAATATGGCATTTACATTATATGATAAAAAGCTTACTATAGAAAACAGAGACTCCAAGCTCCCCAGCTCCTAGTAATGACTCCCAAGGAATGGCCAATTCCCCTATGCTGTCAAAAGTATGTAGCTCGGTCTATCGATCCAGTGAGGGTCTAATACCCTGAAGTTTATATTATATATTATATGGATGATTTGTTAATAGCAGGAAAATCTGAAGAAAAAACACAAAATGTAGCTCAAAAGATAATTACCACACTTCAGGACCGGGGATTTCATATAGCTCCAGAGAAGATACAAACCCAATACCCCTTCCTGTTTTTAGGGTTCGAGTTACACCTGAACCTCCTCTATACACAAAAAATCCAGATTAGAAAAGATACACTTCGTTGTCTCAATGATTTTCAAAAGCTTTTAGGGGATATCAATTGGCTGCGACCCTATTTAAAAATAACCAAGGGAGAGTTACGCCCCCTTGAGGATATCCTCAAAGGAGACTCCGACCCTCAATCCCCTAGATACCTTACAGTGGAGGCAGAGAGGGTGTTACAAAAGGTTGAAACGGCCATCACTCAACAACACACGGGATATTTTGACCCAATTCTCCCATTGTATTTGATCATTTTTTCTACAGATTTTGCCCCTACAGGCCTGCTTTGGCAAGAGTCCGTACCTTTACTGTGGGTACATCTTCCTGTTTCTAAAAGAAAAATCCTTCCTACTTATCCTTCCCTGGTTTGCCAATCGATAATGTTAGGAATAAAAGCCTCCACTCGATACTTTGGGCATGACCCTGATATTATTGTTACGCCATATGATAAAGAGCAACTTGAATGGTTATGCACCCGTAGTCCTGACTGGGCCATCCTTGTTTGCACCTATGAAGGGAAACTTGACACACAGATGCCCAGTAACAAACTCCTACAATTCTTCTCCCTTACTTCTTTTGTTTTTCTTAAAAATACCCGAATGGAGCCCATCCCGGACTCCCCTGTGCTTTTCATAGATGGGTCAAGCAATAGTAAAGCTGCGTATGTCCTCAATGGCCAAAAGAATGTTATGACAACCCCTTTCAAGTCAGCTCAGCTGGTGGAACTATATGCTGCCCTTGCTGTCTTTAAAAATTTTGAAGGTTGTTCCTTTAATTTGTATTCAGACAGTAGATATGTGGTGGGGGCTTTATAGGCTTTAGAAATGGTCCCAATAATCCAACCCATTACTCCCACCTTCCAAATGTTTTCTGAATTACAAAAATTAATCCGACAAAGGTCGCTACCCTTTTATGTTGGCCATATTCGTGCCCACACAGGCCTACCTGGACCCCTAGCTCAGGGAAATGAACTTGCCGATTCTGCTACACGTTCTATCTTGATTTCTCACTTGGAACATGATCAGGTAGCAGCCGCTCATGAGGCGCACCACCTTCATCACCTCAATGCTCAAACTTTGAGACTAAGGTTCCCAATCACTAGAGAACAGGCTGGGGAAATTGTAAAAAGCTGCAAAAATTGCCTGATGCTCTTACCTGAACCTCATTATGGAGTAAACCCCAGAGGGCTTATACCTGGACAACTATGGCAGATGGATGTCACCCATGTTCCTTCTTTTGGCAAATTAAAGTTTATATATGTTACTGTAGATACCTTCAGTGGATTTACTTGTGCCTCTGCTCATAGTGGAGAAGCCACCAAAGATGTTATCAATCATATGTTAAATGTCTTCACAGTGCTAGGTCAGCCGAAATGTATAAAAACTGATAATGGTCCAGGATATACTAGTAGCAAATTTAGACAATTTTGTTTACAATTGGGAATTAAACACTTCACTGGAATATCCTATAACCCTCAAGGCCAGGGTATCGTGGAGAGAGCTCACCAAACTTTAAAAAATACTCTTAATAAACTTAGCTCACAAGAGATACTATTTCCCCTTAAGGGAAACCACAAAGCTCTGCCTTCTCACACCCTATTCGTATTAAATTTTCTGACATTGGATGCTTTTGGAAAATCTGCGGCTGAGCGACACTGGCACCCAGAAACCAGATAAGGATATGCGCAGGCCCTTTGGAAAGATCCAATTACTGGAATATGGGGTGGTCCTGATCCAGTTATAATCTGGAGAAAGGGGTCTGCATGTATTTATGACTCCAAGGAAAATGGGGCTCGTTGGCTACCAGAAAGACTGATTAAGCCTTACTCTACACAGATTGCCTCCCTAGATTAAGGAAAAAATAACTGTTATGTCCAGGACACAACCCTGAGACAAAAATTCTCTCTTTTTCTTTCAGAAATGCCTCCAGCTTGGAAAATAAAGGGAGCCACGGATATCTCAAAGGCAGGACCTGTTCGTTGCGAGCCTTGGAAAACCAACCCCTGCTTCATCGTTTGCTTACTACTCTTCCCCCTTCCCCTCTCCTGCATCTCCAAGGAAAGCCCCCATGCTATTAAAAGCTTACCTGGCAAATTTTCACAGTAACAGGGGAGGAGGTCTGGAGGGTTACTGCAAACCATGATCCCTATTCCTGGTGGCCATCACTCACTCCTGACTTCTGTCAGCTGGCTGCAGGATTGGATTCTTGGGATATACCTACTATTGACCAGCACCAGTTAAATGGTACAGGAGGTCAAACAATTCCAAACTGCAATCAATTTTCTCACAGTCCTAAAACTACTTGGACAAGCCCTTGTGGGACATTCCATGATAATGACCCTGCTGTGATGACTGCCCCAGGCTGTGTTAGTCCTACAGCTCGTTGTAGGTTAGCACAATCTGACTTTTAGGTCTGCCCTAAGGATGGTAGAAGCCCAGCCACGGCTGCTAGATGTGGGGGATTCGAGACCTTCTTTTGTGCTCGATGGGGTTGTGAAACTACAGGGGCAGCTTACTGGGAACCAACTTCATCTTGGGACCTTATTTCAGTTACAAGGGGATACAGTAAGCCTAGCACAAATAGACATTTTTGCTTTAGCTCCTATATTGGGACAGCCTATAATCCCGGGCTATCATTACCTTTAAACATAACCTTCACCCCTCAGGGTAGGGCGAATCGAGAATGGCCCTCAGGAAAAACATGGGGACTCCGCTGGTATCTTGATGGCACAGATAAAGGAGTCATTTTCAAGATCTTGCTAACAATAGAAAACCTGTACCCAAAGTCGGTAGGACCCAATATAGTTCTCTCTGACCAAAAAGTTCCCTCCAATCATGAAAAGGTGCCATCACCTCCTTCCCCCTCACCTCATCCTCATCCCTTTCCCTACCATACAAGCACCGTGACTACCATCGTAGACTCCAGCAATGGCACTCCCCTTACTCCTTTTGGAGGAACAGGAGATAGATTGTTTAATTTGGTCCAGGAAGCTTATCTGGCCCTAAACGCCACAAATCCAAACAGAACCTTGGGTTGCTGGCTCTGCCTTACCTCCAGTCCCCCTTATTATGAAGAAATTGCCTTTCAGTCTACTGCCAATAACCTCACTTCCCTGAGCAATAGGTGTCAGACTAAGCCACATAAACTAACACTCCCTGAAGTCTCCGGACAAGGTTCTTGTTTGGGCAAGATTCCATCAACCCATCGTCACCTCTGTAAACAAACTCTGACACCCTATAAAGGGAGCTATTATCTTGAAGCACCCAACGGGTCCTACTGGGCCTGTAACACAGGATTGACCCCTTGCATATCTGCTCAGATATTTGATGATTCCCATGAATTTTGTGTGATGGTCCAGTTATGGCCTCGTGTCACTTATCATCAAGAAAGCTCAATGATGGAATTCTTTGAGCAGAGAGGCAGATACACTTGAGAACCTGTGTCTATGACTATTGCCCTATTGTTAGATGTTGGAGGCATCGCTGCAGGAATTGGTACAGAAACTACTACTGCCCTTGTGCAGAGCAACCACCTTATGCAGTTACAAATGGCTATGACTACTGACCTAGAGGCCATAGAAAGATCCATTTCTGCCCTAGAGAAGTCTTTAATCTCACTCTCTGAGGTTGTGTTACAAAACAGAAGAGGTCTGGATTTACTATTTTTAAAGGAGGGGGATTATGTGCAGCCTTGAAGGAAGAATGCTGCTTTTATGCCGATCACACTGGGGTAGTTAGAGAATCAATGGAGAAACTAAGAGAAAGATTAGCACAAAGAAAACGTGATTTTGAAAATCAAAACAATTGGTTTGAGGGCTGGCTAAAGGGGTCCCCTTGGCTTTCTACTCTGATCCCCACCCTCTTGGCCCCCTTGATCATTTTTCTTCTCCTCCTCACCTTTGGTCCTTGGGCTTTTCAACGACTAACACAATTCATCAAAAATCAGATTGATTCGGCCCTATCAAAAACTGTTTCAGTACACTACCATCGGACAGAAACTTGAGAGGAAACTATTGAAACAGGTGAAAGGCTCAGGTTCAGTGGCCTATGAACCTAAAAACCCCTATAACTAAAAGCTAGAGGGTACTCAATGACGGGAATAGTATGGGGCCTGTGCTGGGAGCACAACGTACAGAGGTCACCAGAGACCGGCTCAACATGGCACGTTGCCAGACAGGACTGCACCCCCTATAGCCTAAGACAGGGGCCCTCTCGATTTATGACCAAAGCTTGCTTTGGCCATTTTATAGAAAGAAGGGGGAATTGTCAGGAGCCAAGTAGCCTAACTGATTCTCATGGGAAAAAGCTGTGTACCCAACCTTCCATTACCAGTTTCAATAGCAACCATTTTTCAACAAGACCACAGTATGTACCTTGTGATCAACTCCCTGAAACATAATGGTTTGATGTATGGTCCGTTGATCAGGCCCTGGAACAAAGAGACCTTTTCCTGAACCCTACCTTACCCTAACTTCCTCCTAGTAACTTCCCATACCCCTATCTACTTCTCCTAGCTCCTAGCATATATAAGCCTGATTCCCCTTGCAATAAACGAGACCTTGACGCAACTCAGACTGACTTTGTCTTCCTTTACGCGCCTGGTCTCCTTTCTCTCTCACCCCCATTGATCTTACAGGAGGTGCCTCCTCGGGTCTCATCAAATAACGTGGCCGCGGGACGGGTCACCTTTGCTCATAGAATCCCTCCTCTCTCTAATCTATTGGACTATTGGAGCTCTGCCTGGGACCTGTCTGTGGATCTCTGCATCTACTTCCATCAGTCACTGGATGAGTGTTCTATGATGACAGTTAGGGTATTCAGCCATCTGGTCACCGGAGTAGACCCTCTCAGGCATCCTCTCGACTATTGCCAGTAGTCTATCATGTAGTCATCCTAGTGGATTCCTGGGAACCTGCCTTGCACTCTACTTCTTCCACAGTGTCTTGATTTATCATGTTATCTACTTCCTTACTCTCTCACTCTGTTCCCATTCCAGCTTGAACCTCCCACTCACCTAAGCTCCCAACCCCCATCACTTGCTCTTCATTACTCTACCTCACCCTCACTTTGCTCATGTAGATCTCATCCATTTCTCTATCACTGGACAATCCATTCAGCCTTTCTACGGTCCTCCTTACTAGCTAGGCTCCCTGGAGCTGTGTGTTGCAGTCTGGTTATCCTTTGCTTTATATCTAGTATCCACTTATGAGTGACTACATACCATGCTTGTCTTTCTGAGTCTGGGTTACCTCACTCATGATGATATTTTCCAGTTTCATCCATTTGCCTGCAAACCTCATGATGTCATTGTTTTTCTCTGCTGAGTAGTATATGTACCATATTGTGTATATGTACCATTGTGTATATGTACCATATTTTATTTACCCATTCTTCAGTTGAAGGGCATCTATGTGATTTCCAGTTTCTGGCTATTACAAATATGTTGCTATGAACATAGTTGAGTATGTGTCCTTGTGGTATAATTAAGCATTCCTTGGGTATATGTCCAAGAGTGATATAGCTAGGTCTTGAGGAAGATTGATTCCCAATTTTCTGAGAAACTGCCACACTGATGTCCAAAGTGATTGTACAAGTTTTCATTCCCACCAACAGTGTAGGAGTTTCCCACTTGCTTCACATCTTCTCCAGCATAAGTAGTCTTCAGTGTTTTTGATCTTAGCCATTCTGAGAGGAGTAAGATGGTATCTCAGAGTCGTTTTGATTTGCATTTCCCTGATGACTAAGGATGATGAGCAATTCCTTAAATGTCTTTTGACCATTTGAGATTCTTTTATTGAGAATTCTCTGTTTAGCTCTACCCATTTTAATAGGACTTTTAGGTATTTTGATGTCTAATTTCTTGAGTTCTTTATATATTCTGGAGATCAGTCCTCTGTAAGATGTAAGGTAGGTGAAGACCTTTTCTCATTGTCTAGGCTGTTGTTTTGTCTTCTTGACCATGTCCTTTGTCCTACAAATGCTTCTCAGTTTCAAGAGGTCCAATTTATTCATTGTTGCTCTAAGTGTCTGCACTACTGGTGTTACATTTAGGAAGTGGTCTCTAGTGCCAATGCATTCAAGACTACTTCCTACTTTCTCTTCTATGAGGTTCAGAGTAACTGGATTTATGTTGATGTCTTTGATTCTCAACTTGGATTTAAATTTTGTGCATGGTAACAGATATGGATCTATTTGCAACCTTCTACACATTGATATCCAGTAATGCCAGAACCATTTGCTGAAGATGCTTTCTTTTTTCCATTGTACAGTTTTGGCTTCTTTGTCAAAAATTATATGTTTATAGGTGTGCAGATTAATGTCAAGGTCTTCAATTCGAGTCCATTGGTTCACATGTCAGTTTTTAAGCCAGTACCAAGCTATTTTTATTACTGTAGCTCTATAGTAAAGCTTGAGGTCAGGGATCGTGATGCCTCCAGAGATTGTTTTACTGTACAGAATTCTTTTGGCTATCCTAGGTTTTTTGTTTTTCCATATGAAGTTGAGTATTATTCTTTCCAGGTCTGTGAAGAATTGTGTTGGTATTTTGATGGGGATTGCATTGAATCTGTAGATTGCTTTTGGTAAGATTGCCATTTTTACTATGTTAATGCTGCCTATCCATGATCAGGGAAGATCTTTCCATTTTCTGACATCTTCAATTTCTTTTTTCAGGGACTTAAAGTTCTTGTCATATAGGCCCTTCACTTGCTTAGTTAGAGTTACCCCAAGGTATTTTATGTCATTTGTGGCTATAGTAAAGGGTGATGTATCTCTGATTTCCTTCTCATCCTGTTTGTCAATTGTATATAGGAGGGCTACAGATTTTTTTGAGTTGATCTTGTATCCTGCTATGTTGCTGAAGGTGTTTATAAGCTGTATCAGTTCCTTGGTTTAATCTTTGGGGTCACTCAAGTATACTATCATGTCATCTGCAAATGGGGAAAGCTTGACTTCTTCCTTTCCAATTTGTATCCCCTTAATCTCCTTATGTTGTCTTATTGCTCTGGCTAGAACTTCAAGTACTATATTGAATAAGTATGGGGAGAGTGGAAAGCCTTTCCTCGTTCCTGATTTTAGTGGAATTGCTTTGAGTTTCTCTCCATTTAATTTGATGTTGGCTGTTGGCTTGCTGTAAATTGCCGTTATTGTGTTTAGGTATGTTCCTTGTATTCCTGATCGCTCCAAGACCTTTATCATGAAGGGGTGTTGGATTTTGTCAAATGCCTTTTCTGCATCTAGTGAGAAGATCATGTGGTTTTTTTCTTTGAGTTTGTTTATATGGTGTATTACATTGATGGACTTTCGTATGTTGAACCACGCTTGCATCCCTGGGATGAAGCCTACTTGATCATGGTGGATAATTGTTTTGATGTGTTCTTGGAATCTGTTTACCAGTATTTTATTGAGTATTTTTGCATCAATGTTCACAAGCGAGATGGGTCTGTAGTTCTCTTTCTTTGTTGCATCTTTGTTTGGTTTAGGAATGAGGGTAATTGTAGCCTCATAGAAGGAGTTTGGTAATGTTCCTTCTGTTTCTATTGTGTGGAACAATTGAAAGAGTATTGGTATTAAATCTTCTTTGAAGATCTCAAAGAATTCTGTGCTGAAACTATCTGGTCCTGGGCTTTTTTTTGGCTGGGAGACTTTTAATGCCTGATTCTATTTCCTTGGGGTTATTAGACTATCCAGAAAATTATCCATTTTTTTAGATTTTCCAGTTTTGTGGAGTACAGGTTTTTGAAGTATGACCTGATGATTCTCTGGATTTCCTCATTGTCTGTTGTTATGTCCCCCTTTTCATTTCTGATTTTGATAATTTGTATGCTTTCCCTCTACCTTTTGTTTAGTTTGGATAAGGGCTTGTCTATCTTGTTGATTTTCTCAAAGAACCAACTCTTTGTTTCATTAATTTTTTGTATTTTTCTCTTTGTTTCTATTTTATTGATTTCAGCTCTCAATTTGATAATTCCCTGGCATCTATTCTTCCTGGAAGACTTTGCTTCTTCTTGTTCTAGAGCTTTCAGGCATGCTGTTAAGTCACTAGTGTGAGATTTCTCCAACTTCTTCATGTGAGTATTTAGTGCTATGAATTTCCCTCTCAGCACTGCTTTCATAGTGTCCCATAAGTTTGGGTATGTGGTGTCTTCATTTTCGTTGATCTCTAGGAAGTCTTTAATTTCTTTCTTTATTTCTTCCTTAACCCATTGGTGATTCAGTTGAGCATTATTCATTTTCCATGAGATTGTAGGTTTTCTGTAGTTTTTGTTGTTGTTGAAATTTAACTTTAAACCATGGTGGTCTGATAGAACACAGGAGGTTTTTCAAATTGTTTTGTATCTGTTGAGATTTTATTTGTGGCCAAGTATGTGGTCAATTTTAGAGAAGTTTCCATGGGATGCTGAGAAGAAGATATATTCTTTTTTGTTAGGATGGAATGTACAGTAGATATCGATTAAATCCATTTGAGTCATAACATCAGTTAAGTCCTTTATTTCTCTGTTAAGTTTTGATTTGGGAGATCTGTCCAGTGGTGAAAGTGGGGTGTTGAAGTCTCCCACTATTAATGTGTGGGGTTTTATATGTGATTTAAGCTTTACTAATGTTTCTTTTACATATGTGGTTGCCCTTGTGTTTGGGGCATAAGTGTTCAGAATTGAAACTTCATCTTGGTGGATCTTTTCTGTGATGAGTATATAATGCCCTTCTTGATCTCTTTTGATTGCTTTTAGTTTGAAGTCTATTTTGCTGGATATTAGGATGGTTATACCTACTTGCTTCTTAAGACCATTTGATTGGAAAGTCTTTTCCCAGCCTTTTATTCTTAGGTAGTGTCTATCTTTGAATTAGAGGTGTGTTTCTTGTATGCAGCAGAAAGATGGGTGCTGCTTTTGTATCCATTCTGTTAGCCTGTGTTTTTTTATAGGTGAATTAAGTCCCTTGATATTAAGGGATGTTAATGACTAGTGATTGTTCATTCCTGTAATTTTTTTGGTGGTAGTGTGTGTATACCTCCCTTCTTTGGGGTTTACTGCTGTGGCTTTATCTATTGCCTGTGTTTCTGAGGGTGTATCTGACTTCCTTCGGTTGGAATTTTCCTTCTAGTGCTTTCTATAGGGCTGAGTTTGTGGATAAGTATTGTTTAAATCTGGCTTTGTCTTGGAATGTCTTGTTCACTCCATCTATGATGATTGAAAGTTTTGCTGGGTATATTAGTCTATGCTGGCATCCATGGTCTCTTAGTGTCTGCATTCCATCTGTCCAGGTCCTTCTGGATTTCAAGTCTCCATTGAGAAATCGGGTGTTATTCCTATGGGTTTGCCTTTTTATGTCACTTGGCTTTTCCTTTGTTGCTCTTAATATTCTTTCTTTATTCTGTATGTTTAGTTGTTTAATTATTATGTGGTGAGGGGTCTTTTTTGGGGGGGTCAAGTCTGTTTGGTGTTCTTTAGGCTTCTTGTATCTTCATAGGCATTTCCTTCTTTAAGTTGGGAAAGTTTTCTTCCATAATCTTGTTGAATATATTTTCTGTGCCTTTGAGTTGGTATTCTTCTCCTTCCTCTATCTCTATTATTCTTAGGTTTGGTCTTTCTTGGTATCCCAAATTTCTTGGACATTTTGGGTCATGACTTTGTTGGCATTAGTATTTTCTATGACTGATGAATCTATTTCTTCTACCGTATCTTCAATGCCAGAAACCCTCTCTTCCATCCCTTGCATTCTGTTGGTTATACTTGCATCTGAAGTTCCTGTTCATTTACTCAGATTTTCTATTTTCAGCATTCCCTCTGTTTGTGTCTTCTTCATTTTTTCCTATTTTCCTTTTCAGGTATAGGACTATTTCCTTCATCTGTTTCATTCCTTTTTCATGATTTTCTTTCAGGGATTTACTTTTTTCTTCTGCTTTATTTGTCCTTTCCTCTAGTCCATCTGCCAGATTTCATTCCTCTGAGTACCCTTTGGGTTACATCCTGCTGGTAATGGCTTTTGATTGTAGAAGGAACAAGTAGGACATTTCTTTACTATTTCTTTGCTTGTTGCCAGGTTATTGAAAAATCCTTTTTTAAACCTTTACTATTGACATGTTGTTTTTTATGAAATTCTGAGGCCTTCAGCACATTTCCTATTAATAATTTATCAATCTCATCATTGCCTTGTGCTAGAGGGACTGGCAGACCAGTATGGGATCAGATGTGAGTTATATATAAAGGATGACTCCTTTTCCTGAATTTATCTTGTAATTGAATAAGTAGTAAAGTTAATTCTGAAGCATCAGGGATAAATTCTGCAGTCTCAATATGTAATACTACTCTTTCAGCATATTGAAAGTCAGTTACTATTTTGAGAGGTTCTGAAAAATCCATTAATACCAACAGAATAACATACAATTCTGATTTTTGAACTGAATTATAAGGACTTTGAAACACTTTACTTAAATTTTCTGATTTGTAACCTACCTTTCCTTGTTTGTTGGGATCTGTATAAAATGTATGAACTCCAGATATGGGTTTTTCCCATACAATTTGAGGCAAGATCCAATCAGCTCTATTATAAGATCAATACTATCACTTTTGGGATATTTGCTGTTAATTTCTCCCAAAAAATTACTGCAAGCTCTTTGCCAAGGTTCACTTTTGGTCCATAATTTTTCATTGTCCTCCTTAGTTAAGGTAAGGCAATTTCTGCTGGGTCTATTCCTGCTAATTGACGAAGTGTCAATTTTTTTTTCCAAATCAAGTCAGAGATTTTTCCACACAAGTTTTTAATTTTTTATTTGGTTTATTTGGTAAAAATATCCATTCCAATATAATATCTTCCCTTTGCATTAATATTCCTGTAGGAGAATGCCTAGAAGGTAAAATAACCAAAATGCAATCCAGTTTTGGATCAATACGATACACGTGCCCTTCATGTACTTTCTTTTCTACCAAGGCCAAATCTTTCTCAGCTTCAGGTGATAATTCTCTTGGACTATTTAAGTCATTGTCACCTTCTAAGATTTTGAACAAATAATGCAGTTCATCATTTTTTACCCCAACAATAGTTCTTAGATGAGAAATGTCTCCAAATAATCTTTGAAAGTCATTAAGAGTCTGTAGTCGATCTCTCCTAATTTGCACCTTTTGGGGTCTAATTTTTATAGTTCTATTTTATATACTAAATAATTAATAGAATCTCCTCTTTGTATCTTTTCAGGAGCAATTTGTAATCCCCAGCAAGGCAAAATTTTCTTTACTTCTTCAAACATTCTTTCTAAAGTATCTGCATATGAGTCAGCTAGTAAAATATCATCCATATAATGATAAATTATAGATTTAGGAAATTTTTTACATACCACTTCCAATGGCTTTTGTACAAAATATTGGCACAGAGTTAGGCTATTCAACATTCCCTGTGGGAGGACCCTCCACTAAAATCTTTTAACCGGTTGAGAATTATTATAAGTAGGCACTGTGAAAGCAAATCTTTCTCTGTCCTTTTCTTGTAAGAGTACTGAAAAGAAACAGTCTTTTAAATCAATAACTATGAGAGGCCATCCTTTTGGTAACAGAGTAGGCAAAGGAATTCCAGATTGTACAGAGCCCATTGGCTGAATTACTTTGTTAATTGCTCTAAGGTCTGTTACCATTCTCCATTTACCAGATTTCTTTTTAATAACAAATACAGGAGAATTCCAAGGGCTGGTTGATTCTTCAATATGCTGAGCATTTAACTGTTCTTCCACCAGCTCTTGTACAGTCTGGAGTTTCTCTGTTGTTAAAGGCCATTGCTGAACCCATACAGGCTTGTCTGTTGACCATTTTAAAGGTAGAGCTGTTGGTGTCTTTGGAAGATCATCAGTTGTTGTGCCCTGTTCTTGTATAATATGGATAGTTGGTGACCACTCAGAACAATGCCTTTTAATATTTCTCTCAGAAACATGTGCTAGTTTATGATTTATTTCTGAGATTGGAGGGATGTTAATCTGAGTCTTCCATTGTTGTAACAGGTCTCGACCCCACAGGTTCATAGCTATGTTAGCCATATATGGTTTTAATTTTCCTTTCTGTCCTTTTGGACCTATACATTCGAGCCATCTTACACTCTGTTTCACTCAAGATAATGTCCCAATTCCTAACAGTTGAAAGTTTACTTCCTGAAGAGGCTAAGTTGGATGCCAAAATTCTCGTGCAATTATGGTAACATCAGCACCTGTGTCTACCAGACCAGACAACAAAACACCATTTATTTTTATCATTAATTTTGGTCTTTGTTCATTAATAGAAGTTTGCCAAAAAAATTTCTTTATGTTTTCTCCTGAATTTCCTATTCTCTCTGTTTCAACATCCTGACCAACATGATTTATTCCAATAGGCATTTGGTTATTTAGTTGCTCTGAGTAGGGGTTTCCTCTACAACTGCAGGAAATGTTTGAACTGGATTTGCTATGGGGGCCTACATGAGGCCCCTCTGGGGGTTTCCCAAAGACTGAGGCAAAGGATTACCCTGTCTGTCCCTTGTTGATCTACATTCGTTGGTCCAGTGTTTTCCCTTACCACACCTTCTGCATACTCCAGAAGGAAGGGGCATTCTGTTGCCAGTGTTCCTTGAAGAAACATTGTTTCTAGGAATGACCTGTTTACAGTCCCTTTTCAAATGTCCTTGCTTTCCACATCCAAAACATCTAACATTCCTCAAACCTTTTGAAATTGTCATGAGTCTCAACATTAACTGTATCTTTAATTCAATCTTCAAAAGGTGCAGATCTTGCCTTTAATGGCCTGATTATTCTTTTGCATGCTGCATTCGTATTCTCAAAGGCCAAAGATTCCATTATTATCTGACTGGCTTCTGAATTCGAGACCATTCTCTTTACTGCTGAAGTCAATCTTTGTAGAAATCTGTGAAAGATTCTTTTGGGCCTTGTATAACCTTTGTAAATGACTCAGTTTTTTTTTCCTGGTTCCTCAACTCTGTCCCATGCATTCAAGGCTGCCATTTGACATAGAATTAGGGTTTGGACATCATATAAATGTTGTGTTTGTACTGAAGCATATTGGCCTTTTCCAATAAGCTGATCCTGGCAGACTTGTGTTCCTTTATCCCTCCACTGTTTTCTATATTTTTAGCCTCTTCTTTGAACCACATTTGCCACTGGAGCTTTTGTCTGGGTTCAAGAACAGCCTATGCCAGCTCCCGCCAGTCCTGTGGTAGAATCCTATTATAAGGTGACCAGGTGTTTAACATTTGCTTTACATATGGGGAATGCATGCCATAAGGTGCTATTTCCTCCTTGAATCTTTGTAAGTCTAACATTTCAATTGGAATCCAAGTATTTTGTCCATTCTCTTTACCAGGTAGCTGCTGTATGGCTACCGGATAAATTAAGTGTGACTGTGTGAAAACAGGCTTTCTTTCTGTAACCTTATGATCCAATTTTGAAACAACTTCACTTTTAATTTTTTCTGTCTGAATTTAAATTTCTCTGTAATTCATTTTTACAGGTTTAATAGGTTTTTCTAAAATTGTTATTCTGGCACTTAAATTGACTATCATTTTAAATAGTAAAATGAGGATAAGAAAAGTAATAAACTGCATAATTCGATCAATATTAATCTTCTCGTATAGTTGTTCCATTGTCAGACTGCCTAAACTTTCAAACAAAGCCCAATTTTCTTCCCATGTACACATAAAAGCCATTTTTTTAATGTGGAAAAAAATTCTCTTTTAAATAGTTTCCTTTAAAATATCTAATATGTTAAGTGACTTACCAAGTCTGCATAGAACAGTAGAATCTGAGGGAATTTCAAAACAGCCACCTAATGTCTGAGGTGTGAATCCAGAGAGAGAGAGAGACAGACAGAGAGAGAGAAAGAGAGAGAGAGAGAGAGAGAGAGAGAGAGAGAGAGAGAGAGAGAGCAAGAAAGTGTACCCACAAGTTCTGGCTAAAAGCTTAAATCCAGCCACATGTTCCCATTTAAGTCGAGTCAAGCCTGGGCTCTGGCTTCTTTAAGCTCTGACCATATGCATTGGCTTTACAGGCAGGGGCCCTGTTCAGCAGGGCAGGCCTGAGTTATTTGTAGCACCAGCTTTAAGTGAGTAGCAACAGCTGTGTGTAACTGCTTGGGGCTACGGTCTTTTATGGTTGGTATTGAGATTAAAAGCGTGTGTCTCCAATGCTGGCTGTAGAAAACCTGGAGGTCTGTACAGACAGGCAGTGACGAGGTGGTCATGTGGTTGGGTTTACAACCAATGAGAAGGCAGAACAGAAATTCTATATAAAGACAAAAACACAGGAAGTAGGTCTCTTGGCTGAAGAGGCTAGCTGCACCAGACAGGTAAGGCTCTTAGCTCTGATCTCTTGGCTTTCTTCTTTGCATTGGTTTTGTTTTTCTTATTTAATAAGACAGTTTGTCACATCTACAGATTTATTTTTTTCTTCTGCTTTATTTGTCCTTTCCTCTAGTTTTTTATAGCGTTCTTCCCATTTTTTGTTTCTGTTCCTCAATTTCATTTTTGATTTCTTCTTTATAAGCCTCTAGCACCTTCATGATGTTATACATAAGGTTGCTTTCTTCTGCTTCTTCCATTTTGTGATGTTCAGGTCTAGCTGTTAGAGGAGGGCTAGGTTCTGGTGATACTGTATTGCTCTTTATTTTGTTGTATGTACTTCTGCCTTGAAGTCTGCCCATCTCCTTGTGGATTTGTTCTTGGTCTTATCAATGCTGATGGTCTAGACAGAGCTGACAGATTCAGGAAACCTCTCTCTGGTCCAGATGGAAGCTCTGGGCCAGAAGGGAGCTGGGGGCTTGTCTCTGAGTATCAGGCAGTGGCTAGGGTCTTGGGCAGATGGGTGTGGGGGCAGGGCATGGAGATTGCAGGGTCTGCTGTGGGGGTCTTGGAGAAGGAGTACCTTCGGGAGGGGGGTCCCTCCTGATGGCCAGAACCTGGGGCCAAGTTGGGCAGGTCTTCCCTGGAAAGGCTGGTGCCCAGGGATGGGACCTAGGGGCAGGCCTCTCTGGGTATGACCCCAGGCACTCACCTCTGGTCCAGATGGGAGTTCCGGGCTGGATGAGAGTTGGGGGCTGGTCTCTGAGTCTCAGGAAGTAGTGGAGGTTTCGAGCAGATGGATGTGGGGGCAGGGTGTGTAGATTGCAGGTTCTGCCTGAGGTCTCTTGTCCAGATGGGAGCTCCAGGTGGGAAGGGAGCTAGGGGCTGTTCTCTAAGTCTCAGGAAGTGGTGGGGGTCTCTGGTCTAAATGGGAGTTCCGGGCTGGATGGGAGTTGGGGGCTTGTATCTGAGTCTCAGGAAGTGGCGAGGTCTGGGACAGATGGGTGTGGGTCAGGGTGTGGAGATTGCCGAGTCTGCCTGGGGGGTCTTGGGGGAGGTGAACCTTTGGGGGGAATCCCACCCAATGGCCAGAACCTGGGGCCAAGTTGGGCAGGTCTTCCCCGGAATGGCTGGTGCCCAGGGATAGGACCTAGGGGCAGGCCTCTCTGAGTATGACCCCAGGCACTCACCTCTGGTCCAGATCTGCATTTCATTTCTTAGCAATCATCTTTTAAAACGAATCTAGCATAGTTGCAGCTTCTAGCTTGAAAGATTTTTTAATGTCTTTTTTCAGTGGCTCTAGATATGACCTGTTGATTCCATCCATATCATGTTGTCCTGATATGTGTGTTCAAATCTCAATGTTGAACTCCAGGTCAGTGGTACTTTGAAGGATTCTGAGTACTGTATGTTTTAACTGAGTGATCCTATATATGTTGAGGAATGACACTTTGTTCTGTATATATGATTCTTAAGTGGTCCTGAAAACATATAACTTAATCTCAACATAAATGTCAATTTCCTAAAGAACCTTATATAGAGTTCTCCGTATGTATCTGAATTAATATTTACAAGTATTTAGTTTTGGGCTTATGACACGCCTTCAAATTGCCACCAAAATCTCAAATACATTCAATGAACCATTTCAACAACTCATATTATTTTCTTGTGACATATTAATTAAATTAAACAAATATTTTGAAGTTGTAGGTCCACAGCTCAGCAGGTGAAAGCCATCTGGAAGATCAAGAAACAAGATCTTGGATAGATGTAACTTTCCCAGGAATCCAGAATATCAGGCCAAACAATTGCTAAAAGTTGCTGATGAGCCTGACCCACTCCATTTTACTTTAGCCATATTTAAGCATAGCACAATTTTAGAAAAAAAGTTTTCTGATAACAATAAACTCATGACCAAGTGCACAAAAATTTAAGAAAAGTTTACATGAGATTCTCTTTTTGTTTTGTTTTTCTTGAGACCTTGTTTCTCATTGTAGCCTTGGCTGTCCTAGAACTAGCTGTGTAGACCAGGCTGACCTCAAACTCACAGAGATCCACCTGCCTCTGCCTCACAAATGCCGGGATCAAGTCATGTGCCACCACCACCCAAAATATTGAGATGCTTTAAGAAGTGCATCAGGCCTCTTTTACAAAGATGGGCATGGTTGACTCAGATAGTGCATAAGATTTAGTCTCTAAGTGATTGACTGAAGTAAACATAACCCCTGTGGGTGTCAGGATAGACTTGGCCCTAAGAAAATATAGAAGTCACATAGACTATTGTAAAGTATAGATGACATCTCTCATGCAGATAGGTTTTATTGCCTAGAGGTAATGTTCAAGATTTTAAGGGTGAAAGAAATGGGAAAAGTAAGACTCAAATTCTGGATAATATAGGTGGGGCCTAATTCAATGCATGGCAAAAAAAGGATATTAACTTTATTTTCCCAATCATTCTGGATAAATATATATAAGCACCTCATTCTATTGAAGAGATAAGCTGTATTCTAAAATTTCCTGGTTTCTCTGGTGCTTATCTATGTGTCCAAGGCCTTTTATGCCCTCTCTAGTCATCTGTTTTAAGAAGCTGGCAGACAACACCAGATAGGACACTGTGGTTAGAAATGGTCAAATAAACCCTCTTACCCTGGATGTTTGGGAACTGAGTACAAACCTAGAATCTACTTACTATTTACTTGTAGGATCTGGTACCTTCCTCAGGAAACTTTAAGAGTAGGGGCCACTTTTGTGTTAGAACTGAAGGACATTCAGTCTCAGTTACTCTCAAAATAGCTCCCATCTCCATTCCGTCTAAAGGGCAACAGCTCAGTCAGCACAGAATGTTTAATGCCTCTCAGCATGACTCAGTTTTCAGGGTAACCTCTATGGATTCTGTTATAAATATAAGCCTTTTGGAAATACAATAATTATGTATTTCAATGTGTGTGTGGTGGACCACTTTCCCTCCAAATAACAAATGACACTCATCAGAAACTATCAGAGTGTCTCCTTGGTGCACGGATTCAAGTCTGACCCATAAGTCTCACACTGTGATGGCATGCTGCTCATTAGCTATTTCTCTTTACCTCCTACATCAATGCACTAACTTTGAACTAAGGCCAATGAATTCAGTCCTCAAGTGGGTGTACATGTCTCCTTCTCATTCAGTTTTTCAAGTGCTCCCAAGATCTTGATAGCTCTTAGTCTATTGCCATTGTTATTAGTTATCCTT
The DNA here is from genome assembly GCF_949786415.1 of Peromyscus eremicus. Lineage (NCBI taxonomy): Eukaryota > Metazoa > Chordata > Mammalia > Rodentia > Cricetidae > Peromyscus > Peromyscus eremicus. Next base: position 192,359,691 of record NC_081416.1, on the reverse strand, counting down.
CACAGCATGATTTTCAGACCATTCTTCTGAAGAGACTATATACTGGAGTCAAGGACAAAGTGATGTAAAGCTGGCACCCATTTAGAAGCTTCTTCCTTACTCACTATATTTCAAAGTTATGGAAGGTGCCATGCATGCTAGTGAGGTAGAAAAACCCAACAGTATTACTCAGCTGTGAACCTTTTATGTTACAATAATACATAGCCTGACAAGATTCACCCACTGATAAAACATTGGCCTGAATGTAGTGGGAACAAACAAGGTCTTTCTGCTACAAAAGCTGGAGCTCATGCATGATTCTACTAACTGCACCAAAAACTTGTGTCAGGCTAGGTTGTACGCACTGTAGCACAGTTAATATTATTATTATGTTAAATGAATGGGGTATTAATTGCCTCCTAAATTCTTATATTTGTACCCATAGACTTATAAATCTTTCAATCCTCACCAGAAAAGCTTTTTGACGGGCACTAGATGGTTTATGTACAGACACATAACTGTCCAATGTGTAGACAATGAGATACTATAAACTAATTAGCTATAAATTGAATATCTACATCACACTCACCCCACTAAGGGCTCAGGGATCATAGTGTAAGAGAAGAGGGAAAAACTGTGAAATATATAGGTAGTTGATACTTTCAGTGAATTGTAAGGGAGGAGATGGTGGTCTATTTGAACAAAATTATTAAACACATGAAATTCTCAATTAAAAAGAGAAAAGAAAGCATTTTTATGATCATAGACATATACTTTTTACTGTATGGTTTCATTCCTTGTCTTTCAGATTTAGATCCAGGGATTGACACCTCTGTTGAGAATTGTATTGGTCATTTGGTGGCGATGATTGAATTTGCTCCTTTCTCCACATAAGAAGCAAAGATCAGTTTGTAACGCGAGTGTTGGAGGATACTTCAACTGGCAATATTCTCCATTTCCCTGTTTCTCCTAAACCATCAATATCTAGTCCTTTATGATACTTTTCTAGTGACACATTTTGGAAATATCCACTTGAAAAGTGTAAGGAAAAAACACACATTTTAAAGCTAATTACCACCCTTTAGTGAAAAATGTAACTCCTATGTGTAACTGAAGTATTGCTGTGTCCCTTCTAGCCCTCAGTCAGGACAAATCTCTCTCACCTGCCATTCCAGCAGCTGCTGGAACCCAAATAAACACACAGAAGTTTATTTTAATTAAAACTGCTTGGCCATTAGCTCAGGCTTACCACTGACTAGCTCTTACACTTAAACTTAGCCCATTTTGTTAATCTATATGTTACCACATGTTCCGTGGCTTTACCGATGTACCATTACATGCTGCTCCCTAGACAGCAGGCTAGCATCTCCTGACTCAGCCTTCCTCTTGCCAGCATTCTCCTTGTCACTTTATCCTGCCTATATTTCCTGCCTGGCTACTGGCCAGTCAGCTTTTTTTTATCAAACAATCACAGCAACACATTCACAGCATACACAACATCCCACAGCACCTATGCTTTCAGTTCACCACATAGATAGACCCAAATCAGTGATTTGATGTAATGGATAGCCATTCCAACCTTGATCTGGAAGTTCCAACCCCCATTGAGGTTTCTGTAACTGTCACGCCTACAAGGCTGAGCCAAGAGAGGACCCTGAAGACCCAAAATCTGGATGCGCCATCTCTCTAGGTTCCTGGACCCTGGACACTGGAGGTAGACTGAGCAGAGTTCTCCAGAGAACACTGCGGACTGTGCTAAGTCTTTCCCAGACCCTGTAACCTACCTATCCCTTCATTTGTAAGTTACGCCACTAAATAAACCTTCCTTTTAACTACGTGGAGTGGCCTTAATAATTTCACCAATAATTTATTTTGACCAGAAGAATGATCACTGCTAAGACATGAAAGAAAATTTCAAATGGGGGGTTAGAATGGACTTTGGGGAACTGGCAAAAGAAGTAGTGCTATCACATACCATAGTTGGAATTGTGGGAAATTCCTGTCTTCTTTCCCACTGTCTTTTTTCTCTACTGCAGCAATTGCACATTAAAGAACACAGACTTGATTCTCGCAATCTCATCATAGCCAACTGATTACTCTATGAAGGATTTATCCCAGATAACGTCAGCTTTTGTTTTGAAAGGATTCTTCAGTGACTCTGGATGCAGACTTATTTTATATGTTACCAGAGTTAGCAGGAACCTGTACATCAGCACCACCTGCCTTTTGAGAGCCTTCCAAGCCATCACGATCAGCCATAGTGACTTTTGTTGGAGCCGTCTTAAAGTCAAAATTAGAAAGTACTTTGAATTTTCTGTGTCCCTCTCTTAGGTCTTGTATATGATGACAAAAATGATTTTCTTTCTTTATGACTAGACCAAGTGGAGCAGCAGAAATATGAAACATAAGATACATTTTAAAATCTTCTAGAGTGTATGTCATGATAAAAATCATAGGTTCAGTGTAGACAGTATTATTGGTATTCCCTGTAGTTTTGTTCTCTGTGCTCAGTGCACTATCCAGTGGCTCCATGGTTGTCATTCATTCTGTAGACAAAAGATGCTGGTTCAAAACATCTATTGCACCCCCATTTTCAAGAGAAACTTTCCTGAATTTGGAACCTCCCAGATCAATCTGGCACTGGTCTCCACCTTCCTTGTATGTTATACACTCTTTACCATCATGATTGCCTGTGTTATTCATTTTGATGATTCAGATTGGTACCTGGTAAACATCACAGCCTTAATTTTTGTGTGTCTTCCCACAATGTGCCCCTTTGTTCTTTTGCATCATAACTCCACTGTGTTCTATTTCTGCTTTATCTTTAATAAAAAATAAGGAATACACAAATCTCATAAACTTTTGAGAAGTATGAAACACGTGGTTTTGCCCAGTATCTAACATTTTAGCCATACTTTGCTCTCAGTGTACTAATATAGATTTATGAAGGGCATCATCTGTCATTCTGAGTCCAAGATTATTTTTATGCACCTTTTTGTGTACATATTTCTTCACAGAACTGAATGTTATGCATATGTGACCAGGGAAGAAGTCAATGAAGCTGCACATTCTTACCCAGCTTTATATCATTCTGTTGAATGAAATATTGCTTAGTGTTTCTGCAGAGAATGAATGATTTTGGTTTAAAGTGTTCAAAGTCAGCTCTACAGATAAAAGCATAAATGCAGAAAATGTGCAGATTGGTGAGTAAAGGAGTGTAAATGCAAAGATGCAGACCACATGGGTGCAGAGACAGTAGATTCACATTGAAGAGATGTGTTCCATTAAAGAGAAGCATTATGTTCTGCTCTGGACAATGGGGCAGATACTCTTAAGACAAGATCCTACTCCTTGAAACCTCCAATTTGTAAAATACACTTTAATTTTAAAGGACCCCTGGGTTGAGAATGATGCTGAAGGTGTTTGCTGCTCAGAAAACAACTGTGTAGGGAAGCAATTTTAAGCTACATTTGGTACTGCTCTCAGAGACTACTGTAACTGTGACAAAAGAGGACCAGGACATGTGTTGAACTACTATCATATCTAAAGGATATCCTGCTCATGGTTCTGGTTTTGAAGACTTGCAAAGTAGAAGATATAGGGTCAAGCAGACTGACACAAAAGTATCGGTAGGTCAACAAAGCAAGTTAACATGTACAGAGTCCTGTGTACAGTGTTTTGGAGATGAAACTTTTATTGAAATAGAAATCACAGTGTGGATAATACCAGGATCTTAGGATACTCTCTAAAGAAAACTACAGCCTTGGAATGAAGCCATCCCAGGATAGAAGCTTTGTGTTTTGCAAGACAAAACTGGAGGAAGTGTTATGCAGTGACAATGGATGCCAAATGATACCAAAAAGAAAACCAGAAGATGGACAATGAGATGTAAAAGTTGGTGTCAACCTCAATAGATTTCAGACTTGTTCATTCAAGTGGTCTTTTCTATGCCTCCACTCCTATCTTTTAGAACAGAAAAGTGCTGTGGGATGGTCTCTATGGCAAATGTGTTGCTCTGATTGGTCAATAAATAAAACACTGATTGGCCAGTGGCTAGGCAGGAAGTATAGACGGGACTAACAGAGAGGAGAAAAAAAAGAGCAGAAAGGCAGAAGGGCAGAAGGAGTCACTGCCAGCCGCCACCAGGACAAGCAGCATGTGAAGACTCCAGTAAGCCACGAGCCATGTGGCAAGGTATAGATTTATGGAAATGGATTAATTTAAGCTGTAAGAACAGTTAGCAAAAAGCCTGCCACAGCCATACAGTTTGTAACCAATATAAGTGTCTGTGTTTACTTGGTTGGGTCTGAGCGGCTGTGGGACTGGCGGGTGAGAGAGATTTGTCCTGACTGTGGGCCAGGCAGGAAAACTCTAGCTACAGAAAAGTTCATTCTCTACCATTATATACTGTGAATGTATTTCTAGCTTTTTCAATTTATAAGATGTCTCAATTAAGATGTTACCTTGAATGTCAGAAGAGACTTTGGAGTTTGTACTCTTGGAGAATGCAAGGACTTAAATATTTGATAGTTACAGATTAAATTCATTTTACATTTTGGGATTATCATGAGTCTGTGAGCAACATGATAGAATGTTATAGTTAAAAGGAATATTTTTGCATGTCAAAGAGATGGAATTCAAATTGTTTTCAAATTTGCATTAGATGGGATGAACTTCAAATTGTATTGAAGTGGGTGGGTGAATGCTTACATATATGTGTTTTTGTTTATGTGGTTAGCAAAGTGCATGCTATGGTTTGCAGGTGGAGTAGTCAAGGGACTACTTGGAACAGTGGTTCTCTCCTTCCATCTTATACATTTGAGAAATCAAACTCAGGTTGTCAGACTTGACAGCAGGTGCCTTTGCCTTCTGTGTCATATTACTAGCCCAAAGATGGACTTTTGATGGTTAGTATTAACTGTCAACTCAATAGGATTTAGATTCAAAATGCATATGTCTGTTAAGAGTGTGTCCCAGAAAGGTTTAACTGAGGATGGAAGACTGACCTCAAGTATGACTGGCTTCATATCCTAGGCTGAGTTTCTGCACTGATTCCAAAGTAGTACATGGACCAATGAGGTGGCCCTTTAAAGCATTCCTGTCAGCTAATTTGTGACAATAAAGGCATAAAAAGTAACTGACACAGTATTCAAAGCATGATTTTCAAAACTGTAAATAGGCTGAGCTAACAGGTTATGTATGAAATGAATAAATTTCTCCAGCAATAATCTTTTTTGTCATATAGGAATGGAAATAGAAAAGAAGAGGTTATTAATCTAGAGAAAAAGACTTGTTGTCCTTGAAAAGTGAAAATAAGCTATACAGGACTGTGGAGAAGTGTAATGGAAGAAGCCATCTTCCTCCTAGAAAGATGTTTCAAAACCCCAGCCAATGTGTGATATCACATATAATACCAACCAACATACATACTACATCTTTCCTAGGTATTTGTACCTACACTCATACCTACCTTTGAGACATTTAAATTATGTATAAGGTAAGAAAATAATGATAACTAATATTGTAATAGAACTGTTAACATAACATACCACACAAAATTAACAGAAAAACTCTCTTTACCTCTAAACTTTTCACAAGACCTCAAGTAGATGAAAAGTAACTGAAATCATGGATCATGAAACTGGTATGGACGAGTAAACCACATATTCATGTGCTATCTCTTCCTGGGTTTGCAGGCTTTGTTGGATGTCAGGAACCCTCTTTCTGAAGCTGTCGGTTCTATCCTGAGATCCTGAGTGAGCACTGAATCATTTTACTTGCCCTACTCCCAATGCCTTAACTAGTAATATTAATTATACTTGAAAAGCATCACTTTCTAAGAACCTAACTGTGACCCTAACAGCCAGTATAGAAAGAAAGAGTACTCAATCCTGCCCTAAAGGCCATTTATGAATTTTGATGAAACTAGAAGTTAGAGAGGAATTTCTTCTTAATCTTTAGGTTTATATTCAGAGATTTATGCTGTTCTATACATTGGCAAATGAAGCTCCTTAATGCAGTGAGCAGTGATTTAGGGAGAGGCTGTAACTGGAGGTTTTTCTACATCCTGTCTGGTCCTGCAGCCACTTTTAAAACAATCACTCAGATGCTTATGTTAATAAATATTTGGCTGATTGCTCAGGCTTATTGATAGCTAACTCTTGCAACTTAAATTAATCCATTTCCATAAATGCATATTTTGCCATGTGGCCATGGTGTTACTGGTCTTCTAATGTCTTGCTCTTTGGGCAGATGGATGGCATCTCCTTGTCTCTGCCCTTCTTTCTCCTTGTAATCAGTTTGGCTTTCCTGCCTAGCTATATTCTGCCTTGCCGTAGGCCAAAGCAGCTTTATTCATCAACCAATGAAAGCAACACATATTTGCAGCATACAGAAGGACATCCTTCATCATTTATCCTTTAGTATCTAATCAAAAAAAGGTTTTAACTTTAAGATAGTAATATTACATATCATAGTTACCAAGCAATAATTATAGTTACAATATTTAGTCTATTCATATTTGGCAAAATTCAAGAAAATAATCTATCATCTAGCCTATCTTTTTGAGTCTAAGGCTTTACATCTAATTTATCTTTTATTATATCTAAGGAAAACTATAATTATAACTATCAAGTCTTCAACTCCACCAAAGACCTCACAAAGATATAATATTATCTAAGTAAACAGGAAGTGCATTGCAAGCAACTACAAAAATTATAGAAATGACAGAAATATCTGGCTACCCAATCTTCTTCTGCAACATTGGGGCATCCATCTTCAGCCTATAGGTCTAGAGTGTCTGGAAGAACTCTCAGTGAAGCAGGAAATTTCAAGGACTATCCCACCTATTTTGGCAAAATTCGTTAGTCATAATTTTTTGTGCCCTGAAGAATGTCTGGCAGACTCTTCCATGAAGCAGGAACCCTGAAGGACTGCCCCACCTTGTTCTGGCAAGTTCAACAGTCACTTTATTGTGGGTCCTGCATGTCCAGTTTATACAGCATATTGTCAAGCAGTCCAGGAAAGATCAGGGTTTTTCCCAAATGGCTAGGCTTGCAACATTGAAAGCAATCTCAATAAGGAGCATCTTCAATGCCCATCATCCTGTGGAAGTAATTGATCCTTCCATAAGCAGTTGTGTCTCACTGCTAAGTTATTAGAACATTTAATGCCATATTCTGTTGGTCTTTGAAGTGTTTAAAGATTACTTATCCATCTGAAATATATCTCTGCATATCTAGAAAACCTAACTAATATGACTATAAGTTTAGCTAATATATATGACTATTAATTTGTATTTCTCAACTATAAATTACATTTTTAAATGAGCTGCATAAACATAAAACCTTAAACAAGAGTAGAAATACACACATAGTTTCAAAACATTTACCTTAATTTGCATCAATAAACCAAATTCATACTAATGAAAAATATTTGAGATTAACAGTTGTTTTTTGGATTAAAGTAGATTCAATAATCTAACTTTTAATCATTTCTTTGCCATAGCCTCCTTTGTTCTTTAGAAAGAGATTGACTACAACCATTAACCATTTATAGCCAACCCTTTTCAATGAAAACAAACATTCATAAACAATATTTTGGGAATTTGGGGAGCTGGTGATCTTATGGTGGTCCTGTGAAAATTTAGAATTATGGTCAAGTCCTGATGAGCATATTTTGTCTGGTCGGTCCATCTCATCCAGTAGCCTTGAAGCTATTGTGCATGTCAGATCACCTTGACCATCGTTCCCACTGGAGATCTTTAAGAGGTCTTGTTTGATCAAACCATATTAACCTGGAAAAAATTCCTAGTTTTTCATCTTCTGTGGAAACAAAAGCAGAACCTCTTTTCCAAAGCAATATAGCCTAAGACCCAAATTTTGAAGTCAAGATATGTTTAAAATATATATGTTAGGATAGCTTAGCAGGCCTCACAATCAAATATCTCTCTGCAATTAGCTCATTAACAATAAAAAATTCAAAGAAAACACAGTAGTATATATATAATCCAGACTCTGTGTATTTTTCATCTTCATGTGGCTTATTTATTTTTTCAGTTACTTTATTTTTAAAAAAAAAAAACTATTTCTTTCTTTCTATAACTGCCTAATTATTTTTCCTCTCTGTCTCAAGCCTAAGTACATTTTCTAAATATACTGTGACCCATTTAGAGGTTTCTTTTTTGTCTGATTCTGTCTTTATTGTGTATCTGTAATCCTTTTATTATCACTGCTTTAAACTGGTAACTGAGCATGGCTAGGACTAAAGCTGTGGCTTTGGTTGCTGGCTCCACCCTATTTGTCTTTCCAACATTGCAAAGGAACCCAGGAGAGTCACACTTACCCCTCCTAAATCTGGAGTCCATGCTGCCACCAGGTGGCTTGCAGCTGGCCCACAAACCTTTTTTGTCTGTATGAGCAAAAGGTAAATCTACCACACAGCACACTTTGTGGCTTGGAGATGCCTCTGTGTACTGCAGCAGGAATCTGCCATTTGGCTCAAGCCCAAATGCTGTGGTGTGTCTGTACTGTCGTCCACATGAGAGACACAACAGAGAAGCTGTTTTAAGCTCTGTTCATGTGTTCTAGAACCTTTTTAAAAAACTTTCTCAGATCTTATGTGGAAATTCATACCCCATGTTGTTAGGGTGCCTAATGTAGCCAGAGGCTTTTCTGCATCCCACCTGGTCCCACAGCCACTTATAAAATAATCACTCAGAGGCTTATATTAATAGTAAATATTTGATTGATGGCTCAGGCTTATTACTAGCTAGCTCTTAAAATTCAATCTATTTCTATTAATCTATATATTGCCACAGGGCCACAGCATTACTGGTCTTTTGGCATCTTGCTCCTTGGGTGGCTGGAAGGTATCTCCCCAACCCCACCTTTTCCCTCCCTGTATTCAGTTTTGTTTTCCCACCTAGTTATATTCTGCCTTGTCATAGGCCAATGCAGCTTTATTAACCATCCACTAAAAGCAACATATATTCACAGCATACAGAAGGACATCCCACATCAAGAGGCTGATCAAAACTGCTGAGAACTGGTGACCATTGTGAGTGAACAACTCTAGATGGGATACACACACACATACACACATATCGGGTGATCTACTTACCTATTTATCTATATCTATCAATATCTTTCGGTATCTCTCTATCTGTATATCTATATCAATACCTAGATCTATATCTACATCTATATGAATATATATGATATATATGATATATATATATGATACATATATATATCAAACCATACATTCCAAGAATCAAAAATTGTCATAGTAGATGTTAAGGGAAAATTGTAAGAGCTGGGAGATGAAAAAGAATGCTTTGAAATGGTGTCTGCAGCTCATTTTATGGCTGTTGAATACATGAACACATGCCAGCTGTGGTTACCTACTTAAAATCTGGATATGATCAAGTCACTTAACAATTCCAATGTGAATGGTCAATGGACTCTCAAGGTATCACACCTAGATGAATAGCAATTGATAATTAGTGACTTCTAGTACATGGACAGTTACTTTTATTTTTAGGTGATAACTACTAATTGGTTGTTTAAGCCCCAGTGGATGATCCCATACTCATAACTATATGGGCATAACCAATTGAATTCTATGTGTTAAAAAATTCTGTCATTAAACAAAAGAAAAAATGAAGTCATAAAAGAGATGGGTTTGGGGACACTTGGGGAGGTGTGGGAGATAGAGATATGTTCAACATAATTGTCCACATGTGTGAAATTTTAAATAATAAATATTGTTTTTTTTTTTCAAAATTCATTTCTCATGGTTCCATTCACTTCTGGGATGGACTTTCCTGCTTGATTATGTAATAAAAGCAATATTTCACAGGCATATTATAGATTAAGAAGAAAACCTCTCACAAGGATGCTGGAAGGCTTAACGATCACCTGAGATATTTAAAGTGACCAGTGTTTTTGAAAGCAAGCAGCTGTTGTTGCCATGTACCTTACTTCAGATACTTGTTTTGTGTTCAAAATAGCCAGGGTAGTTTGTTAGGCTGCTTGACTGATAGACCTACATGCAGTCAGGGGAGAAATTAGAGTCAAATTAACTCAACCTGCAGCATCTTAGCTTATGTAGAGGAAGTGTTTACAATAAAGGTTTATTTCTGATACTAACAGTGAACAAAGTATATTTAGCAATGCATTGACAATACCTAACATTTGCTGCAAGACTCCATTGAGAGGAGGGTGCCTCTACTCCATCTCAGATCCTATAAAGAAAACCATATTTGATGAAGACCTTAGCCCTGCACACACACAGTGGACCTTGTATCCCACACACCTGCCTGAACTGCATATTCCATCTTTGATACTACTAGACAGTTCAAGTGAAAATCAGAGAGCAATTCTTGATAGTTGTTTAAAGCTAAATAGATCCAGGCTTGTAGAAAGATGTATAGTAGCTCTTGGTAGCTGATAACTGTGTCCGAGATATAATAAAGGGTGAGGAACAGAGACTACTGGTAATGTCTTCAGGAGGTACTGTCAAGTGATTAAACAATAGGTTGAAATAGGAACATAGCATCTTGCCTGTGTCATGATTTTTCAATTTCCCAACTGAACACTGGAGATTTCAAAATCTATGCTTGGATAGCCCTTGACCTGTCTCAGTGATGATTGGATCTCCTTCAAGCAATCTATACCCTTGTTTTCTTATTGCCTTTGGTTCTGTCTTACAGTATTTGAGTCATATTCCTATGTCAAGCTCCAGCATATGAAACCAAGAATCCAGTAGATGGCCATAAAGAGACTGAGAACACAGCAATGTATCTACATCAGTCTGCTTACCTATCTAGTGTTTATATGTATTATCTTACACTGCCACGTAGAAACAAAGATGTGAGAAGTAGACAACACCTTTTGACTTTTGAACAACCTTGTATAAATGTGTTTATTGTGGGATATAATGGATTTCTGTGTCTGCTGTCATTTTTAAATGGCCAGGTCCACTGATAGACACAGGTGTCATGTTACAGAGATTAGAAGTAAATATCCCCTGTGCTATAAGCAGAAGATTCTCATCTTTATATGGACCAATACTGGAAACACTATTGGAATAGTTTTTAAACCTCTAGATGCCAATATTTCAGACTTTGTGGTATTATGAAATAGTCAGGCTCTTGAATGAGAGATGATCCCAAAATCCAATGAGTGTTATTGAGAACATAGCAGCCTATTCAGTCACCATGTAGATTTATTTTTCTCATTTTTTGCATTATCGGAATTATTATGTATCATTTTATGAGTTTTTGATATATATGTCAATGAATTTGAGTCATACTTACTCCTCTCTCCAAACTCTTCCACATTTCATACACACTGAGCATTGTGTCCTCATTCTTTTTTAATTTATTTTATTAATATAACTTGAAACCCAAATATAATGGTATAAATGAAAACATTCTACGTTCACCCACTAATGTTTCATACTCATCTTATAATGCAAAATATACTTAGTCCATCTCTAAAAGTTCCCATGCTGTTCAGAAGCCCAAAATTCAAATTTTCTTCTGAGTTTCAAGGCAGTCTCTTAAACATGAGCTACTATAGAATGGTTTAAAATGTTATCTACTTCAAATATTCAATGGTATAGAATAAACCCTCCCTGCCCAAAAGGGATGGATAGGAGGAGAACAAGGAAAGACCAGACTGAGGAAGATAAAATCCACCATGGCAGATGCTGACCCTTGGAAAGTCAGAGTCTAGCATCTGGGTTTTGTGATGACTAGAACACTTCTTCAGGTGTTTTATAGTTGACTGGTCCCCTGTATCCTTACAATATCTGTTAAATCACTTTTACTCTTTATTACAATATTTATTTACATGGCCATTTTGTAGCCAACCACAACTAACAGCTTTGGGAATAAAGAAAGACCAAGGAAGACAACTTTGTTTCTTTCAGCGATTAGGCCATGAATCAGATAGGCATTCTCAGATTGTTATAGCACATACATAGTATGATTTCATATTTCACACAAGCACACTACCTATCTGAAAATTATATGCATTCATACTCTTTATCTGTATCTAACATGGAAATATGGAAATAATGTGTGATGTGGATGGATGAGAAAATGGAACCCATTACAAAGGCTATCATTTCAACACTTATTTCTTCTGTTAAGGGTCAATCTTCCTTTAACTAAAATCTGTGAAATAACATCGAATCTTACCCTTGACAGATATAAGAAAATATAAAATGAGTTTACATTGTTTGTCAAGCTCACATAAAGCCACATACATATAGACAGACATCTGTGGGGAGATGGGCTGTTTCCAGCAGCAGGAAATTGAATATGAATCCAGAATATGTTTCCTTCTATCAGTAAATACTTAGTAAACATTCTTATATCAGCATAGCCTGTATATGGTTCTGAGAACAGAAAATGATTTCCTTACATCTACATAGCCTTGATTTAGAAATAAAATGTGAACTGCAGGAAAACTCAGCAGGAGGTAGTGATTGGAGATCACAAAAGTGTAATTACTAGGAAGACAGGCCTGGGATCAGAGTTACCAGGCAAAAAAGCCAGCGAGAAAGTAACATGAAAATAGGTTGGGAGGTAGAATCGTCCAATCACCATTTCTGTGAAGTGGTGGGAATGAACATACTATAATTTCCTCACATGTCAGTGGAGAGATGCTAAGGGGAAAATCTGTCCCCAGACATGTTGTCCTGCTTTCTCCCTAAGCACATAGTCTTCTCTGACGAAAGTCACATTTATTACAGTCAGCATCTGCAGACTTGTAAACCTTTTTGTTTCAGTTTTGGGCCTTTGTTTTAATCTTTCTTACACACAGGTGGAATATTCTAGGTATCTAAGTATACGCTTGTGGTTTGTTCCAGTGTTTGTGTGTGTGTGCCTGCCTCCTCATCCACATACATGTTTGTTCTCTCATGTACTGGGCTGAATGTGAATTCAGGAAGAGGAGAATCACATTCAATGAAGTTTAGGTGTCTCAGGGTATGATCCCACACATTACTGTTCAGCAGTGAGGAGGCTGAGCCAGTTTCATGTCAAACTGGTCCACACAGAAAGTTTGAGGCAAACCTGAGCTATATAGCAAGACCTTATTTCAAAAAATAGTTGTAACATAATCATGTAGGAGGCAAAGCAAGCTTAACAAATATTAAGGATAGGTACTGCATAGAAGATATTTTCTGAGAGCAAGGCAAGTAGAATAACAAAAAAAGATAAAACTAAAAATTATATACATTTGTAAATTTTAAAAGCACAAATAACTCAGGGTTAAAAAAACAGTCACGACTTAAAAAAAAAAACACTCAGAATAAAACGAAAATGAAAGCACTGTGCACGAAACTCAAGATATACAATGGAAAGTGTTCCCTTTTTGTGATTGGAACTTTTTATTTTTCTTTATTAAGAAATTTTCTACTCACTCTACATATCACCCAGAGATCCCACCTCCTTGCTCCTCCCACTCCCCAGCCCTCCCTTCCAAGCCACACCACATCCCCACATCCCCCAAATCAAGGTCTCCCATGGAGATTCAGCAGGGCCCTGCACACTGACCCTAGGCAGGTCCAAGCCCTCCCCACTGCACCAAGACTGCACAAGAAGTCACACCATAGGCACCGAGCTCCCAAAAGCCTGCCCACGCACCAAGGATGGATCCCGATCCCCCTGCCTTGGTGCCCCCCGAACAGTTTGAGCCAAACACCCATCTTCCATATTCAGAAGGCCTAGTCCAGTCCCATGGGGGCTCCACAGCCACTAGTCTACAGTTCATTCGCTATGACTAGTGTGGCCGGTCATCTCTGCATGTCTTCTCATCACGATCTCGACATCCCTCGCCTGGAGAATACCTCTTCTCTCTCATCAATTGAATTCCCAGAGCTCAGCCTGGTGCCTAGCCATGGATCTCTGCATCTGCCTCAGTCAGTCACTGGACAAAGGCTCTATGATGATGGTTAGGGTATTCACTAGACTGGTCACCAGAGTAGACCAGTCCAGGCACCCTCTGGACCACTGCCAGCAGTCCAAGGTGGTGTCATCCTTGTGGATTCTTGAGAGCCTCCCCTGCCTCTTTCTATTCCCATGATGTCCTCATCTGTCATGGTATCTTCCTCCCTGCCTTCCCACTCTGTCCCTGTTCCAACTCGACCCTCCCCTTTCTCTATGTTCTCATTCATACCCCACTCCTTGCCCTCATCCACCCCACTGCCACGCCCAGGCCACTCATGTAGATCTCATCCACTTCTCCTTTGCTGAGCTGCCCATGTGTCCTCCTAGAGTCTTTCCCTGTTGCCAGACTCTTTGTCTCAGGGAACAGCTCTTCGTCCAATTGGTGCTCATGGGCTCTGTCTCAGGGAGTAGCTCTTAGTCCAACCTGGTGCCGTCAGGCTCTGTCTCAGGGAACACTTTCAGTCTCAGAGGGTGGATAGGATTTGGGGGAGGTGGGGCTTGTGGGTTACAGGGTCTGATGGGAATGGTGGTAGTGTGGATATGTCTATTGGCTTGCCTATTGGCTTGAGACTCGGGCTGCAATGGGTGGTGGTGTGGTGGCACAGGGTTGTGCCCTTGGGCCCCCACCTAGACAAAGACTCACCTCTTAGTCCATTGAGGCACTGACAGGCTCTGTCTCAGGGAACAGTTGGAGTCTCAGAGGGTGGGTGGGATTTGGGGGGGTAGGGCTTGAGGGTTACAGGGTCTGATGGGGGCTGTTGTTAGTCTGACCTGTCTGCAGGGGATCTACCTAGTGACTGGCTTGTAACTGGGACTGCAATGGGTGGTGGTGTGGGGGTGCAGGGTTGTGCCCCTGAGCCCAAAGCCTAGGGGCTGGGGTGTTTGGGTATGAGGATAAAGACTCACCTCTTAGTCAAGTTGGGTGCTGGCAGGCTCTGTCTCAGGGAACAGTTGGAGTCTCAGAGGGTGTGTGAGATTTCGGGGAGGTGGTGCTTGTGGGTTACAGGGTCTGGTGGGAAATGGTGGTAGTCCGAGCTGTCTGCAAGAGGTCTTCCTACAGGCTTGAGACTGGGACTCCCTGTGTCCTCATTCTTAAGAAACCCATCAAAGACAATTTATGCTACTCAAATATTCTTGAATGTGTGGCTTTTAGATGTAGTGTTGTCAACCTACCATGAGCTACATAATTAATCAAAATGTACCATCCTTCTCCCAGAAGTTATAAATTAACAATATCTTCTGAGACAAGATGACAATTTATGCTACTACCACATTCCATACTGGAATTTTGTCTGGACTGAAATTGCATGATGTCACAACTGTGAGTTCATGTATACAGCTGCCCTCCTGTACCTCAAAAATGCTCTTTTGATGTAGTCTTTTGTTGGGAGGCCCTGCTGGTTGGGAGGTAGCAAGACTGGTAGTCTGGAAGTGAAATATCCTATGGAGGATTACCTGAATTTGTTCTGGTCTTTTTAATATACAATGTCTTTTCTTGTGACAATATATATATTGTCAACATTTTCTCTATTTACAGAGAATTTTCTAAGATTTTTAGATTTCTCTCTACATTAGGATCATGGACATTTCTTGTGGAATGTCTAACAATTCTTTCTATCTTCTTATGTCCAAATCTAACTTGTTGGATTCCTCACCTGTGAATCCCAAGCAACATTTGCCATCCCAGGTAACAGAGACTAGAAATTCCATGGCTTAGCTAAATTTCTATGTATATCAAAAAACATAGTTATGTTTCATTTAATGCCATAAATAAAATTGTGAATGAGTAATGAAACACATCATGGTATCCAAGTTATGAAGTATGAAAGAAACATGTTCACTGTCCTCTATAATACCTGCTTTATCTATGAGATACACTGGGCTCATTTTCTGCTCTCTTTCCATTTTCTACCCCCTGCCCAGGTCACATAGGCTTCTTGCTAACTTCTGAACCCACTGAGTTCTGCATCAGTATGTTCTCTTTGTTGTTTTCCTCAACTAATAATTCTCCTATATCCTGTGAGATATAAGATGTTCTTTTTACTACTCTGGTTCCTCAGAATTTCATTCTTCCTCATTACTTCAGAGATGGTCCAAATTGCTGGAGAGCCAGTACAGGACCACAAGAGAGAGACTCAAGTGGGTCTGTATATATCAGATTATACAGACTGATCAATTCTGACATCCTGTAAAACATCACACCTACCACCATGCTTGATTTACATATCCTGTCCTCAGGGGCCATATTGCCTGCAAGAAAATACCTAGGTTCACACCACCCCCATGACACTATTCATCTTTGGAACTCTGAATGCTAATAATCTCATGTCCTCTATAAAACAAATATATCTATATTGGGCATAGATAAGTAGTAAAACATATGTTTAGCCAAGCAAGAAAGCTTTACCCAAAAATTATTATCCTAAATTTTACTGTATTCTACTTGGGATATTTTGAGGACTATATTTTCCCTGTAATAGCTATGACAGTTTCTGTGTTCTTAATATTTTCTAGAGAATTAGTGAAGCACAGAGAGAGCTTCAAACCAAAGGCTTCTTTTTATTTAAGAATGATTTTATTCACTTTACATACCAACCACTGATTCCACTCTCATCCTTCCTCCCACTCCCCCCAGCCTTCCCCACTGACCCATCACCCATCCCCTCCTCCAAAAGGGTAAGGGTTCACATGGGGAATCAGCAAATCCATGTACTTTCAGATGATGCAGGACCAAGCCTATCCTCCCTGCATCAAGGCTGAGCAAGGCATCCCACCATAGCTGGCTCTTAAAAGCCAGCCCATGCACCAGGGATAGATCTTGATCCCACTATCAGGGGCCCCTCAAACAGACCAAGCTACACAACTGTGTCCCATAGGCAGAGGGTCTATTCTGGTCCCATACATGTTCCACAGATGTTGATCTAAAGTTTGATTTTTTTGTGTGTTGGAATTGGTGGAGGTATGGTGTAGATGTTATCTCTCACATTTCTATGTTGGCCTAAAACACTGAAAGTGAGATGCTTCATGGACAGAAGATAAATTTTCAATCTTCAATTCTTACACTTTTTCATTAAATGCTAAAAATTAATTCTCCAAATCTGATTGGTATTAAAAGTTACTATATTATTCGGTTTCTATTCAGTGCTTTAAGAAAGAGAAAATGACAATTCATTATGTGTAATGTATTGGATACATTTGATGTCATTTATAATGAACAAATACATATATAAATTATTCTAAGATAGGGCTCTGTTCAGGCTTGCATTTGTTGCTTGGTTTAGAACTCTAACATAGACAATCATATTTTCATATCATTATTTTCAGTTTATTTGCATTGAGTTCAAATGAAAGGAAAAATTTCTAGTGTGGATTTTGTTGTCACTCTTTCTTTTTTACTTGTACTTCAGTAGAATTCCCAAAAATCATGAATGACTGTGTTCAGATGGGTACTCTGAAAGTGAGCAGCACGTGGATCCAAAAGTTAATAATTAACTTGACTTTATTTAAGATATCCCAGAGAAGACTAGCTGTATCTAAAGAGACAAGTAAACCTCCTTAGAGACTTTGATACTCACTGAACCTTCCCTCCTAGTCATTCAGCAGGATTAAGATAATGTATGAACCTCTCCAAACACATTATCTCTTTGGATACACTGACAAGGAACTCATCAGGGTCTTTGATAACTATCAAATGGAAAATTACGGAAAAGTGCTTGGCTCCCAAAGCTAGCTCTGTCATCATGACTGTGGCTGAGATAAAAATTGCATTTCTGAAGGGAGTTGAGGTCTCAGATCTATGAACTGTTATATTAGGGTTGGACTCCCTCTCTCATCCATAGTATTGGCTGTCATGTCGGGAGCTATACACTGAGCTGAAGATTCTGCAGAGGGAAAAGTCAGGGGAGCATAGTGTTTTCATCCTCAAAGACAAAGAAAGCCAGGAAGAGAGGTATGGTAAGTACACACCTCTTAAAATTTATTCTTGGTAGAGACAGAACAGTAGAGATTCAGTCAAGAGACAGGGAAACTTTCTGGAATATAGGCCAAGTTAGTAAGGAAAAGATATTGTCCCTGAACTTATTCTAATTCTTGATGTAGAAAAAGTGTAACTAAATCCTCTTTCAGACTGTTTGTTGAAAACTGTGAAACCTAATAAAATCTGATTTCCAAGGTGCTTCAGGATTATGTTAATTACATCATTCAGATCTCCATTAATTGTACACATGAATCACAGAATAATTTTGCAGTATGATAATTACAAATTTCAGAAAATGACTTTGTGTTTATAAATAGACCTTAGAAATTGAACTAAGAAAATCATCTAATCCTAGGAAGGAGCCAGGATCTAACCCTGTTTGGAGGAAATATTTCTAGGCAGTACTACATCTGTGACTGGACAAGATCTTGTCTTCCTAACAGTCCGTTTTCCATCTTGAATTTGGAAACACTATGTTAAAGTAAATATGGCAATGTCAGTGTGAGTCTTTCAAAATTCTGGCCTAGCACACGTGAAGTTTCTGTCATTTCCCCTTGTTTCATAATATTCTGAGGTCACTTCAATCTCATAATGGCTTTTCCCCAATTTACTGCTGAAGTTTCTAGAATTTAGAGCCTCATATACATCAGGCAAGAGCTTAAACTTAGGTTACAACCATAGTCCATGCCATATTTACCCCTTGTCTTTCCATTACACAATATATAAGATTTCATTTTTTAAAAAATTCTATCTATGTGTGCATGTTTTTATATTTGGAATTTGTTTATTTCCTGATTTATTTCTAGTAATTTGACTTGACCAAGGCATTAATAAATAAGGGTTTTAAATGACAATTAGTTATTACCTAATGTCTTGCTGTGTACATCCGTCTCTGTTTCTGTGTGAAAGAGTTCTCTTGTGTTCAGGAGAGCATGAACTTATGTGAGAGTATGGAGGCAGGTCAAAACTTTCATTGTAGTTCCTCAGACTTTTTTATCTTGTTCTTTTTGAGACAGACCCTCCCAGTCATATGAAATTCTCTGGGAACACTATGCTTTCTTGTCAGCCTGACACAGAAATCTAACTGATACATTCCCTACTGTTTGAATTGTAACTATGAGCTCCCAACTCCAGATTTTTATATGAAATTTAGAGATTGAAGTTGAGTGCTCATTCTCCTAAGGCAAGAACTGTAACAGCTTAACTGTCTCCATTGGTCACTCCTGATCATATGGTGAAGATGAAATCCTGGATATGTTCTCTTTTCTTTGTATCATTCCTTCTTTCTCTTCAGTGACTGGGGGTTCTGGTCCTTATGGAAGATTCTCCAACCAAGAGTGCATTCCACTGCTGTACATTGCCTTCAAGGTATCTTCGAGATTTTGGCTTCTCTTGTGTTAAAACAGATAATTCATTGAATTTGTGTATTTGTTTATATCTACACAGATCATAAACGACAGTCACCTCATTATGTCACACATAGATCAGGTAACTGAACATTGGCTTGGTGTCAATGCCGGGAATCCATGGAGTGAGGTGGGAAGATTATTGTACATTCCAGGCCAGCCTACATTCCTGAAGAAGAGCCTATCTGAAGACACATGCAACCAATGGAAAAAAGATTTCATTAACTAGCTTCCTTTTGATTTCAGTCATCACATCAAAACTAGAGCTCTATTGGGTTATGGGCAGGAGTGGAAATTATTAGAGGTTGGTTCATGTCTCTGTTAAACATTGAAAGACTAGAACACTGCTTCCATGTATCGGGCTTTGCATAATTTGAATTTTAGCCCAAGATGTCTTTTCAAAGTTTATTTCAGTGCATGTGAGTGTTGTCAATGCATTTCTGATTGATTTGCATTGTTGTATAGGATGGCATTGCATAAACATCAGTCAATTGCTGTTCTGCTAAAGTACAGGTTTGTATTTATTTGCCTTCAAGTCAATCATTAGAAGTAGATTCTGAGCATTATCTATGAAGGCTCATTTAGTCTCTAAAAGCTAAGTTTTTTACATAAAGGTATACATCTGTTTTGCATATTCTCAGGCTCTCATTTGGGAAATTGTGTGAAGCAATGTGATCACCATAGCCAGAATTCTTGTTTTATCTGCATGCTTACCAAGAGCTATGTTTCCTATGACTTGTGTTTCCTATGACTTGTGTTTCACCTTTCTACTGCTGATTGATGCATCAGATAATAGATCAGATAGGAACACTGGGCATTCTTTCCCTATATATCATTTATATAATATTGCCCCCTTCTCACTAATTTGTGTTAGAATCATTCACATGTTTTCTCTCCATTGTGTTAGATAGCAATTCTTTTTGTAGAATGTGTCTCTCCTCTCTCCACATCTTAACTCTGCACCACCCTTGTTCCATGTATATGTGTAAGGGGTAGAATTTAGGAGTTATCTCTTAAATATCACATTATCTAATTAATCACTTTCATCTAATGTTTAGTACTACATAATAAACCTAATTATCAAAGAATAGAAAGGTATTCTCTTTCCTGTTGTAATATTTCGATTTTAATGTTAATAATAATATGGAAAATGCATTAACAATGGATTTCTTCCTTGGAGAAGAGGACAAGAAAAAAACCTTTTCTTCAATATGGGTGGACTTGTAAAATTGAGCGTTCTTTTAGTTTTAACTCACTGGTCATTGCTTCTATCAGGACAACTTTGCCCTATTCTTAGTGTAGACTTTTTTGAGGAACATAATGGAAATTTGCCCTACAAATATGTGCATTTGAAGCCATCAGCAGTTCTTACTGACTGCTGTAATTGGTGTAAAAATAACTGTGAGAGGTGGTGTGGACAAGATCGTGTTGTACAGAACACCTTGGGTTTTCAGTCTTTAATATGATTCTTTTGCATTTGTGACATCAGGCACACAGGACCATCTTAGATATAAAAAGTACAATTTTTTTTTCTCTGAGAAGAACTGCTTGCATAATTTGAAGTGAATTTTGCTCAGTAACAAAATGGACCCCAGGAATTTGGGAATAGGCATAATATTTTTGATAGAGAATACAGTTGGAATTCTGGGAAATGTTTCTTTTCTTTCCTACTACCTAGTTATTTATTTCAAGAAACACACGGTAAAGCCCTTGGATTTAATTCTCATGCATCTGATCACAGTTAACTTCTTGATCATTCTCTCTAAAGGAATGGGCAACACAATGACAGCTTTTGGGTTGAAACGTTTCTTCAATGATTGGAGTTACCAACTTTTTGTATATGTGCTAAGAGTTTTCAGGAGCATGTCCGTTGCCACATTCTGTCTCTTGAGTGTCTTCCAGGCCAGCCTCATCAGCCCTAGAAACTCCTGTTGGAAGAATCCTAGAGCCAAATGTCCTAAGGACATTGGTGTCTACATTTTTCTCTCGTGGGTCTTGTACATCATGGTAAATGTTCTTTTCCCTTTGTACATGTCCATAAAACTAAGAATGAAAAACATAACAAAAGAGATAGATTTTGAAAGCTATACTGATGCAGGTCATGACAAAATCACAGTCTCCTTATATATAGCTTTTTCTGTATTTCCTGAACTTATATATTCTGTCCTCATCACCTGGTCCAGCAGTTCAATGATTGTCATTTTGTATAGGCACAAACAGCGAATTCAACACATTCGAAGTCCTTGTGCTTTCCACAGTAACTCCACAGAGTCTACAGCCACCAAGAACATCCTTGTCCGAGTGTTCACCTTTCTGGCTTTTTATACCCTCTCTACCATCTCACATGGCTGCAGTGCTCTATTGTCTGGTCAAAACTGGTGGCTGATGAAAATCACAATCATTATATCCTTGTCTTTTCCCACTTTGAGCCCCTTTGTACTTATGAGTAAATCAGCCCCTTTCTCTAGGCTCTATTGAAAAATGATACGGAATCCTCTATTATTATTACAACTACTTAAATTGCATGCTTTTTCAGAATCTGATTTTTGAAAAAGGAAACAATACACAAATTCTTTGGGGAAGACATTTTTCTGTATGAAGTAAACCTTAAGGATTAATCAGGTTTCTTCCACTGATGGAACTTTCATGCAGTTCTATCAAAACTCTTGGCATCCAGGCCTTTTCACCCTTTATGTGAAACATTTCACAGCCTTTCTTGAGTCCAGGCTGCCTTGAGGAGTACATGTTCAGTATGTTTTCAACATATTATCCCAACGTTTGTCATCAGGCATTCTAATACATAACATCCGGGATGTTCTGTACATATAACATATATTCTATGAAAATTAACCTCCACTTTCACAAGACTATACAATCACATCTACTATTTAAGCCATAAACTTTCAACACAAAATGCCTTGCTCAGTTCACATCCGTTCCAGCACCTCAGTGCCACAAACTCTTGATACGGATAAGCTCTTGATCACTTTGCCTGCAGTTGCTCTAGAGGTACAAACCACAGTCTACCATGAGCCATGTCATAGTTACACTCTACCACATATGAAAGTTGGAATCATACCTCTCATGGGACTAAGTAAAAACATGTGATTGAGAAAGAGTAAAGACATCTTCATATGGCTGTGACTGGAGATTTAGAATAACAGTTAAAGCAAGTCATACCACTCTTCTACATATGCAGCAATCTATTCAGCACTCTTTTTAGGTTAATCAGGAATGCTTTTCTCCTATGTTCCTCCACCCTCAATGATACAACATTCCACACAGTGGAAGATGCTGCCACCTTTTGATATTTATTATGGGTTGAAACGTCTGTCTGAGCTGGTTGCATAAAGAGCAAACAAGTCTTGGAGTTTCCAGTAGCAACCCAGAATCCCAACAATGTCAGTGACAACTCCATTAATTGTCTGAAGGTGGGTGAAGATAGGAAGAAAGTGACAGCTGGGCGGTGGTGGCTCATGCCTTCAATTCCAGCACTTGGGAGGCAAAGCCAGATGTCTGTGAGTTCAAGGCCAGCCTGGTTTACAGAGCAAGATCCAGGACAGACACCAAAACTACACAGAGAAACGAGAGAGAGAGAGAGAGAGAGAGAGAGAGAGAGAGAGAGAGAGAGAGAGAGAGCGGGAGAGAGAGAATGAACAGCAGTTACTTGATACACTGGAAGAATAATTTGCAAAAAGGTGAGTTTATTCATGAGTTACTGTGAAAGTTCCACATTTCTGACAGGAGTTAGGAGCCCAGATTCTAACCTGCAAGAACTCAACCACGATCCACTTCTTCTAATAGTGTCCTACTTACTGATGTTTCCATTTCATCCTAAAACAGTAGCACTCCAACATTTAAAAGATATTTGTTTATGGGGGGAATTTTCATTCTGTGTCAGTTTAAGAAATGGGTCCTAGTAGGAGAGGAAGGACATCCAAGGGAAGACAAATGACCAACAACAGAGTGAAGCAGGGTAGCACAGAGATCCTGTGTGTGTTTAAAGTCCCCATAAACATTTCAGGTGCTATGTTTATAGGTAGGTGTTTAAAAGGTTTTCAAAGAATTTTGAAAAATGTCTGAAAAGTGAGTGATTTTTCCTTTGGGGTTGTTTGGCATAGATAAAACAAGAATTGTCCTAAAATATTTTATTACATGTTGATGCAGAGCAGGTAGATGAGATATATGAATGAGAGATAATAGACATTCCACAAATGTCCATGCCTAAGGATGGCATGGATCAGGTCCAAGCTTCTTGGAATGAATAAAGCAGTTGCACTAGAAGTATCATAAGATGGATGGGTATGCAAATTATGCAAAAATATCTGCAATGAAGTGAGTAATGATGGGTGGCAGGAAAATTATAAAGTCAATGGGTATAGAACTAAACAGAGTTCCCAAACAATGAAAAACAAATGTTTCAGAAACATGAAAATATTATTTCACATCCTTAGCCAGCAGAGAAATGCAAACTAAAATTACTTTGAGTTTTCACCTTATTCCAGTCTGAATGTCCTAGATCAGTTAAAAAAAAATGATCACAAATGTTGGTGAGGATGCTCCAAAAGGGAAACACTTCTTCATTATGTTTGTGCATGCCAAGTACATGCTTGTGCAGTCACATTAGAAAACAGTATGGATGTTCCTCAAAAGGTTACAAGTACATCCACCACATGATCCAGCCATGACATTTTTGGCAATTTATCTAAAGGACACAGTATCCTACTACAGAGATATTTATCCATTCATGTTCATTACTACTCTACTTACAATATTGCAGAAGTGTAAAAAACTTAGTATATCATCAGCTGATGAATGGATAGTTAAAATGTAACACATTTGTAAAATGGAATGTTATTTTCCCACTAAGAAAAAATTATAAAATTTCCAAAAAATAAATGGAGTTGAAAGCAATCACTCTGTCTGAAGTAACTGAGATACAGAAATAAGAACATGGCATGTTTTTTCCCCATATTTAGATGTTAGCTTTGAATCTCCCTGTGTATATTATGATGTCTGGGATTATTTTGTTCTTTCTTATAATGCTTTTTCTTTTTTCTTTTTTTTTGTCTAACGGACAAAAGGCAGGGTCGTCTGTGGAAGGGGAATGTTAATTTAAAAATACTTTCATCAAACTGACATGTAGGAAATATATGGGATATTTTCATTATCAATGATTGCTGTGGAAGGGGCTACCCCTGGGCAGAATGTCATGGGCTGTGGAAGAAAGCAGAGAGAGGAAGCCATTGGGATTATGCATGAAACAGTATTCCTTCAATGGCTTCTGATTCAGTTTCTACCCTAGGTTCTTGCCTTGAGTTCCTTTCTTGGTGTTCCTCAGTGATGGATAGCAACCTGGAAATATAGGATGAAATAGACTTTCCCTCTCCAAGGTACTTTTGGTCATATCTTTATCACAGCAATAGAAACCTATCCAATAAGTAATTTCTTACTGGGTTCATGGAATATAGCTATGATAGACCTTCACATCTTGGTTTGTGGAATATTGAAGGAGGAGTTTGGAACTTCAGGCTATAAAAGCCTTTGAGTGCTTAGAGCTTATAGGCTGCTCTGTGTGAGCTTGTAAAATAAGAATTGCAAAGAAATTTCAGACAATGTAGTCCAGGATTGTGAAAAATCAGAGGGAAGCAAAGACTGTACAATGGCAGCTTGTGTAATTTGTTTTTAAATTAAGACCTCAGTTAGCCTTTGTCTCTCTCCCATTATATGATATATATATTACACTAGTATGTTTTATGAGACTTTTTTAAAGTCTTTAGTGTTAGGTATCCTTTTCTTTATTCCCTACACTATTCTGCCCTCCTATGTCCCTCCCCATCAAGTCCTCCTATTATAATTTCCTTTTAATCCACCATAAGAATATATATTATTTTTCCCTCTTTGGAAGATCCATTGCTCCTCCTTGAACTCTAACCAGATACTTAAGCACTGTAGATATTAAAAATACAACACACATATCTAAAGCTTAAAAGCTAACACCCACATAAATAGAAAACATGCTATGCTTGTCTTTCAGGGTGATTGTTTCCAGCTCCATTCATATGCCTGAAATTTTTCATAATTTGTATTAATAGCTGAATATCCCATTATGTAAATGTACCACCCTTTCATCATTCATTTATTGATTGGTGGATATCTAAGTTTCTTTTCAATATGGCTGTTAACTATAGAAAAACAATGAAAATAGATTAACAATTATGTAGGATGATTTGGGTATATGGTCAAGAGCAGTATAGCTTGATCTTATGACAAATCAATTTTCAACTTTTTAAGGAACATCAACATTATTTCTATAGTTGCACCAGTTTGAATGGCCAAAAGCAATAAATAAATGTTCCACTTTCTACAAACCATCACCAGTATCAGTTTAGAATAAATCATAAAGACAAGACATATCGCCAGATTGTTTTTGAGCCTTAATTGCCATTACTGTCTCAGACTGCCCCATCTTAAAACATCACACCTTCATGTACTGGGAATGACACAGAAGAATAACTTAAATACTATCAGAACTGCAGGCTATAACAAACAAATACAAATAGACTGCTTCAAGGAGACCCCAACATCACTGAAGTCTCCCAAAGCCTTCCCGGGCATGGCTTTAGAAATGTGCAGCCAATTACTTAGTTTGGAAATTGAAAAACAATGAACTGGCTACTGGATGCCATAATCCTATGTCAACCATGTGCCTAACCCCTTGACAGCATGTTCTGAAGGTATGTATGCCAGTGTCCTTCTCCCAGTAGCTCCTTATCCTTACATGATAAGGATCTCAAAAGCAGTTATTTGCTACCAAGAGCTACAATATCTTCCCAATGGTGTGGGTCTTGTTTGTTGTGAAAAGGAAGATGGCAAGCCTTGTTCACAAGCTTTCACTAAGATCATCCAGTATTATCGATGAAGCATGGGAAGCAGGCAGGGGTGTGGTAGGAAGCAGCCTCTACATTGGGTACACAGGGCTCTACTTCTGGGCACCCAGAAGTATGGCTTTCCTCAGAGTTTTTAAGACTTCTTAGAAGAGATGGACAAATCCACAGGCATTGTGGCAGGATTGACCATTTTAAGAATACTTCAATATATGGTCTATCTGCTGTTACTGTTCACAATAGGCCTTCATTGTGAGCACCTACTTTAAGTAAGCTAATATGTTACAGATAGATAATTTGAATCTTTCTTTTCATTCTAGACTGGCTACAGGACTATCAACCAAATAGCTTGACTAACTGCAGTGGCTCTTTTGAAGCCCAGATGTCTTAAGTAACTTACATGTCAATCACAGTTGCTTCCTGTCAAACTATATTGGCCATCTATGTATACTATACAAAAAATATAGAATGATTCATAGAAATGATATGGAGATGGAAAAATGAGTGACCTAGTTACTACTGTCCTTATGTCCCCTTCAATGAGAGATTCAGGCAAAATTTACAATTTTCCATATATGTGATCAGAGAAAATTTCATCACATTATATTATTTACATGAGGTATTAGCACAATTACAGAACATCTTTCTCTGCATTAGCTCATCTCACAGCCCAGAAAGTCTTTCTTTCCTTTGGTTGAATCTGTATTGCATCTGTTTCCACGCCAGAATCACCTTTTCAGGTATGGATATTTATCATAATTTCCTTCCCTGCTTGTTTTTTCTTCAACATCAAAATACAGTAAGCTAATCAGGCCCCTTTTCCATGACGAGCATTTAGCTCATGGTATAGAGGAGACACCATTCTTGGAAGCCTGGGGGAGAGGGTGGCAAAACAAGCCTGAGATATAGGCCTGTGACTGTGACCTCTCCTCCCTCCAGAATCACAATTTTGCAACTTCACCTGATGTGCCCATGTCAGCTCTGGATTTGGGAGTCTAGGACTCTTGTGAAAGTTTTCCAGTTTCTAATTACCAGAACCAATTATGACTGTCTTCACTGTATATCCAAAGAGATAGACTGAAGAGGTTCTTACTTTCTCATGATTTCTAAAGGGTGACACACCTTTTTTGGACATCATGGAGAATATAAAAGTCTGGTGTTTGAATGTTTTGCAGAGACATCTATATGTCTCATGGGACTCCAGTCCATTATATGTATCAAAGTGCCCAAAATCAAGATAATTATTAGTTTCCACACCCCACGACTGCCCTATTTTAGAGCACTCAGGAGAAAAGAGTTTGTCAAAAATTCAGGGATATCTTCTGAAGTATGGGTGAAAGGAAAAAAACGTGCTGTCATAATCTGCACTAGAAATTACTGTGCTCATTCATCAACTTAAAAGGACAATTCTCAGTTTTCATATGAAAAAAAAATCCAAGATAGCTCTAGCTCTCTTCACTCCCGTCTCACCCCTGCTCATCCATTTTTACTGAGACCCGTTTCCATATGAGATGGCTATACACTGCCCCTATCCTTACCACCCTTCATTAAACAATTATCATTGCTTTTTGGAAGAGAACTCATGAGTAAAATTGTTCAGACATACCAAATTCTGAGCAGAACAATTGTGAAAAAAATGTGAGTTGTCTGGTTTTTGTTTGTTGATTTTTAAGTAAGTATTTTTTGTTTATATTTGAGATAACATTGTACTTACATCATTTCCCCTTTATCATTCCTCCCTACAAACTTTCCCTTAAACTTACCCGTGCTCTACTTTAAATTAATTACCTCTTTGTTCAATAATTGCTATTATATAATATATATAACAAATACATTACACAATACAACCTGAGAAATGTCTTTATGACCTATCTCCCAGAGATGTTAGTGAAAATTCTCTGAATTTGACTTTGAGGGTCTTCTGAGGCATTCTTTTTGGCTTGGTAGTTTATAGGGGTTCAATTATCCACAGTTTTTTTTAGTAGTAAAATGTATGGTTTCAAAACTGCCTTGTAGCTGAAGAGAGAGAGCTAATTCTTGGATAGGGTAAAATGAAAAAAAAGCTCTCTTTGAGGCTTTGGTTGTGAATTCAAGTGACTGCTCTACTAGAGTTGCCCCATAGCCTAGCCACAGCTGCAAACATTGTACCAGACACCATAAGACCATGCACAGTACACAGACCACACCTCAGTTTTTCTGTGAATTGTATTAGTTTGAAAAGAACTCAGCAAAGGATCTCAAAACAGGAACCTAGGCTCAGGAACTGAAGCAGAGACCATGGGGAATGCTGATTACTGACTTGCTCTAACTGCTTCACTCAGATCACTTTTTTATATTATTCAGGATCACATGCACAAGGATGACACTGACTACAGTATGCTGAGCTATTCCACATGAATCATCAATCAAGAATATGTGATGGTGTCATTTTCTCAATTGATGTTCCCTCTTGCCAGATGACTCTGTCAAGATGACAAAAAAAACCACAATTGATAACTTAAATACTTCACTAATAATCATATTGATATTGAACCAATAATCTTTATTTGTTCATGTATTTCTAAGATCTCATATTAATAACAGCACAACAAATTAAAGCATTTGAACTTTTAATAGTCCAGAAGTCTGAAAATGACAACATTTGAAAAATCCAAATTCTCTTTAAAATCTCAGTGGTTTCATAAATGTCCAATGTCTCCCAATTCTGTTGTCAGTAAAATGAAAAAAAAGACATACATTTTTTGATTATGAGGGTGCATATGCACTCTCTCTGTACCAAGGTTTAGCTGTTCTCCATGACCCTTTCATGCCTTCAAAATCAGTAACATGTAGAAGAATCTTATATATTACCAAATTTAGCTAGCAGCATGAGATAAAGACTTTGCCCATTCTGGACCAGAGCTTCTAGATTCTGATCCTGAATAAGTTCTCACAAAACATTTCTCCCCTCTGAGTCTCTTTTTAATCTCTCCATTTTAATTTCTTGGCCCCAGATAACTAACATCTATTGGACCAGAAAAACAAAGATTTTACTTCAGTGGTCTAGTCTCTTGTACCTATAAACTACTTCTTCATCCCTAGATGTCTAGAAGAACAGATTAGAATTAAATTTAGCATAAGAATAAGCATGATAAAAACTCTACTACTTTTTTAAATTTTACAAGCCAGGCCTCCATTATCTGCAGTTTTTTGCATTATCTTCCAAGTTCCCACAAAAGCTTATTAACCTCCAAACATTTAATGACTTTTCCAGCCCAAAATTTCAATACCTTTACATTATGTGTATACAGTGGGGTAATCGTGGTTTGTATAGCTTTTGTATTACATGTATTTGGGTTTTTTTGTTTTTTTTTTTTACATGTATTTGTATTACATGTTTTTCTCTTGTATTATATGTGATTTGGAACACATTACCTCCAAATAATCAGAGTACACTGGATTCGTCCCCAAAAATCTAGTATCACATATTCCATAGCTTGATACCCTCTTAATGACTCAGATATTCTCTGAACATCGTTTTTTGCTTATATATTCTCTCATCACCAAAAAGAGATTCATTATTTAAAGCCTAATGTATTCACACACACACCTGTAGTTAGTTGTATCAGGATTCAATATTTGAAGAAGTTTTTTTGATTCAACAAATTTCTTTCATATTAAGTTATCCATAGTATATTTATACCAGTAATCAAGTTATACATCATATCAGTGTTTCATATGTCTGTATAAGGGAAATCTTCAGCACTATAATAAAGAGTTATTGGTTCTCCAAAGAATACAACATAGCCTAGAGACTTAAACTTGTGACTTAGAGAACATAAGTACCACTTTGTAGTGATCTCCAATGATTTTTCTACACTTCTTCTTTAGAACGATAATTGTAACTACTTTCAGCACCTTTGATAGGTTGAGTTTATCTTGTGGCTCTTCAATAGAACTGGCTTAAAGAGATAAAGTTCTTGAGTATGAATAACATCATTTAATACTTGGGAAAGAGAAGACAGTATGAATATTCCAATGGCAACTGATCTCTTAGGGCCACCATTCTTAATCTCAATTGATTGGTGAGAGTCATGTGTACACAAGCATCTGGCTACTTCTAACATAATGGTGCTGGGAAAAGACAATGTCATATAGAAAATTGTCTAATACTTTGCCTGAGATGAAGATATTAACTTGTCTCCGCATGTATTAAAGCTTTTTGTTCATCGATTCCATAGACTGACACTGTCTTTGTCTCCCAATGATCTTTTTAAGACAAAATAAGACAGACAATTCAAAGCAAAATCTGTGCATAAGACATAAAAGTAACAATGAAGAAATCTAAAAAAGTTATTTCTTAACATCAGCCACCACTTTGTTTTCACTGTGTTTGCTTCTGTCAGACTCAATCTATGCTTAGATAACTTAGTCAACCACACTGTGGAAACTGACTTTGAAGAGCTGAGATAAAACTCATTAATTTTACTCATGAATTAGTATATAAGAAAAACATAATAAAAAACCCTCTAAGCGGGGGTAGTGGCGCACACCTTTAATCCCAGCACTTGGGAGGCAGGGCCAGGCAGAACTTTGTGAGTTCGAGGCCAGCCTGGTCTACAGAGTGAGATCCAGGACAGGCACCAAAAACTACACAGAGAAACTCTGTCTTGAAAAACCAAAAAAAAAAAAAAGGAAAAAAATAAGTAAGTGTCATTTATCTAGAATATAGCAGCAACTATATCAATTCAGCTCTGGTGCTGATAATATTAAGGATAGTTGCTGCAAAACCCAAATACTTATGAGGAATTACCTAATACATGTAAGAGGGCTCCCTCATCATTTTCATGTTGGTATTCTGATGGACATAGGTGATTAAAAAATAAATAAGATGCAAAAATAAACAATCCACACACCTATGAAACAATTACTGGATTTTTTATATTACCTATGCTGAAAAACCAGAATCTGAGCACAATGAAGTTACAATTCATAAGAAAAGGGCACAAAGTGGGAAAACACATAGAAATAATGGCTGTGATGTTCATCAACCACAAATTGGGTTTAGATAGAACAGCAATGAAACCTTGTAATATAGAGGAAAGGGTATAAAAAGCTATATAAGAAGACACCAGAACCAGGATGCTCTGTGTGGCTCTAGCCTCAGGGGAGGTTCTGAGGGAATCTTGAGTGCTCCGAATGTGTTGAATGTGCTGCTTGTGTCTGTACAGAATGGTAATCATGGAGCCACTAGACCAGATGATGAGCACAGAAAACAAGACTTCAGGGAAGACCAGTAATGTTGTGTACAGTGATTCTACAATTTTATCACGACCCCAAGAGGAGCAGTATGCAAAATCTCTTTTCTCTGTTGCATTTTTGTGACTCCTTTTGATATGCACAAACACAGGGAAAATGAAATTTATGGCACTGTGCAGCACCCAGCAGATAGAAATACAGAGGCTGATGTAGTTTGGAGATTTGAATTTAAAATTCTTCCAAAAGGATTTATTAGGGCTGATGGTGATGGCCTGGTAGACACTCAAAAGGCATGTAGTTCCCATAGACATGCTTCTGCCAAGTCTTTGAATATATAAAAAAAGTTTGCATATAAAATCATTGAAGAATTGTTTCATCCCAAAAGCTGCCATTGTATTGGGAACTCCTTTAGAGAGAATGATCAAAAAGTTGGCTGTAATTAAATGTGTGAGAATCAAATCTGTAGGCTTCAATGTATGTTCATTATAGTAAATAATTATATAGTTTAAAAGAAGGGCAAGATTTCCCAGAATTCCAACTGTACTTTGTATTAAGAACATTATTCTTATTGTAAAATTCCTCAAGTCCATTTTGTCATTTAACAACTTTTTCTTTAAGTTATAACAACAATTACATTTCTGAGCAAAACGATGAATTCAACATTTTGTTGCCTATGATATAAATATGGGAAGAATCACTTGAGTTCAGGGAAATAAAGCCAATGTGTGCAGTGTAGCAAGATTTGGCCTAAAATGCCAAATATTTTGGCAAAAATTTCTCTCATTAGGACTGCTTTTAGTCTGCAAAGGCACACATTTATAAAGTAAATACCCAATTGTCTTTCTTTGAATATTCAGCATTTAGGACAGAGCATTATTACCCTGGTAAAAGCAATGACTCTTCTCTGAAAATGAAGAGAACACTAAATTGTCTATTTTAAGGATAAACTTTGACAATCACTCATACGAGAAAAGAAGAGATTTTTTTTATAAACATCTGTATCAGAAAATAAATCCATTCTGAGATTTCTCATCAAAAGTTTAAATGTAAATAATGAAATGTTATAACTACAATGTACATATTTCTCAGTGCTTAAGCAATACAATATTTATTACCTAGCATAAAATGTACTGATCATAAGATTCAAATATCAAATTGAATGATGTTATGTTGAAAGTTAGTGCTAATTCATTTTCCTCTTCACACTCTCATGTGCTAAAGATATCAACAAATAAATATTTAAAAAGAAACTATTAGTGAAAAGAAATGTGAGCTGGAAGAAAGGTACCTTGGATTTGTCTGAATGGCTGCTGGCATTTTTCTTTTGATTGATGTTATAGAACCAGAGACCCACACCATAAGGCCAAGCATGAAACATCCATGAATATTAATGATGAGGATATAATTAAAACAACATGGTGTTCAATCAATAATTTGTAATGTAGAGGAAAATTTTACACTTCATGATTTTCGGTCTCTATTAGGTACAATAAGTGAAATTCACTGGAATATGAAATCTTGCAGGTGTCAGTTCAAAGTCCAGCACAGTTGGCATCATTGTTACTCACCCTCCTGGAGTTCCTGGTTTGCTGTGATTACTGAACACACACAAAGTGATGGTGCTGATTAGTCCATCATGCCAGATCTTGCATAACAAAATAATGCTGAAACAATGAAAAATGTCCAATACAAGACCTACCAAAACATATAGACACCTGGAAAGACAGTGACTAGAAAGTGAGATACACCATGTGTTGGAAAACCAAGTGTAACGACCTTAACTCATATTCAGTGTATAAAAGGAGGAGGTTATATGCAGAAGAGAGATATCATCCAGCATTCCCTCTCCATCCTGACAGTCTCTGGACCATTCCTACTTCCCAATCCCTAGAATCATTTTGCCAGTTTCCTGTGACACTTGTCTAGATTCTATACAGAGTTTAAGATTCTGCAGAAGAGCACTCAATGTGGTGACATTTATTACATCAACTGAAGTCATGTATTCTCACTGATAAGGACTAACTTAAGGCTTTATTATGGTAATAGGCTCCCTGAAATTAAATTTAAAACTTGCAAACAAAATTTGCAATCTTGTTCCTATAACATTTTCTGTGATTTTCATTAATGTGTCATGTGAAAGATGGTGTTTCGTTCATTGTCAAGACATGGTCTTAGACAATGTTTCATCAAGTATTGTCAAAATTCGTAACAGTTATGAGCAGTAGGGAGAACTGAGGAATGTGAACACAAAAAGTCTTCATGTAACAAGACCTGTAGTGTTGGGCTCAACAGCGCTATTTAAGAAACATTTTCAATTCTCAGTTCATACATAGATTGATTCATAATTTGTCATTGAATCGTAACTTTCTGACATTATAAAACAATGCAGCATTAACTTGTAATCCAATGCTATAGAGACCTCCCTTGTCGAAACTCGATTTCAGGAAAGCAACATAGACCCAGTGTTTACTATTTGCAAGACATAACTTTGCCATTGCATGGCAAAAACAGTGGAATCAGTCAACTGAATTGCTGAACAATGTTACATTTGATGAATACAGGTGAGTTGATTTGTACGAGAGCATTACATAATATTAGTTATATGTACAAGCTCAGGAAACAGCTCTTTTCAGTTGCTTTTATAAGAGCACAGAAAGTCTTCATCTCCACTAACAGAATTTGCTCTACATCTGTTTTTACCCCAGAATTCATTCTCCATATTTGAACACTTACAAAATCTCCATTCTTTTTCAAATCTGTCTTCAAGGCTGAAATACAAATGCTCACTTGCCTCCTGCTTTCTCAGGAGCCTTCTCTCGGTCTGAAGCTCCTGACATCCTGATAGCCAGCATTGTGGATGAAGACAACATCTCAAGCTGAGATAAAGGTCTAGATCTCTATGACCTCATGTCCCTTCTGAACTGCAGTCTTCATTTCACCCACAATGGCAATTACAGTGTTGGCTTTGGGAGGAGGAACTCTGAAACTTTTCTTTAGTTTCTAATTGCCAAAAACAATATGAGTTTCTTGTGAGTGTCTCTAGGGGAACCAAGTACTTGGGAGAGCCTCTTCCATTTTCTCTTTCCTTGAAGGCTGAGGAGGAGGGTAGGTACAGGGCACATCAGTGTCTGTTATGTAAGAGTTTTGCAAAGAACTTTGTGTCCCATTGGACTCCAAGCTTTTCTGGGCCCTTACTCCAAAAGTCAAGTTAATTATTTCTTGTCATATCCTATAGCTGCCCCATTTTCTAGTACTAAGCAGAGCAAAGTTAGTCAGCAATTCATAATTAGGTAATGATGTACCAGTAAAAGAAAAAACATGATGTCATAATCTGCATTAGAAATCAGTGCCAAGTTTGGTGGTACACTTCTTTGATCCTGGCACTAAGAGACAGGGTCAGGTAGATATCTAAGTTCAAGACCAGTGTGGTCTCTATAACAAGTTCAAACATAGCCAGAGCTGCATACCTAGAAAGACCATGTGTCAAAGTCAAAGCAAGACAAGAAAAGAAAAAAGAAATCAATTAGAAATTAACTAGAAATCACACTAAACATATGCTGGTAAAAGTTACCCCAAAAGTAACAGGCTGTCTGAGCACAGCCCTATTCTTTAAATGAATTGAATGGAACAATCTATAGTAATTAAAAAATAAAGAACATTCATGACTGAGCAAATAAAACATAAATATCTGGAGCTTTAACATTATACTTCTTCCTATAAGCATGCCCCTTTGAGGGTTTTAGAAAACAAATGTTAGAAAGTCTCAGTCCACACTACCCAACAACACTTTTTGCCCATCCATAGTGCTCAGCTCCCAGAAATCCCTGAGATTCTATAATTCATGAGAATGATTTGGAAGCACAGAAAACCGTTGAGAGATTTCTAGGGAAAGAGGAGTGGTTAAAATTTGCCAGGGGAAAAGAGATGGAGAGCAGAATGCAGGCAACATTGTTGTATATAATGAATAAAAAAATATTTCCCCCAATAATGTTCTCCACCACTAATGTACACCTCAGCTAAAAGCAGTTTAGCTGAAAAGATGGAGAACACTGATAGGCTGTTGTAGGAAATAAAGAAGTGTTCAGTTCTTATCAATAACAGCACTGAACCATCTGGGTTCATGCAAGAATGTTTCTGAAGACAATATATACACATAGCACTATTGTGGGTTTGCAAGAATGGTGAGGGGTGTGTTGTTTGCAAGAAATGTGAATTGACCAAACTTAGGCATTTCACAGAATTGGACACACTGGGCCTCAGAGTTGCCATTCTATAATTGCCCTCAGTTTATTTTGACAGACATACAACTCAACAGGAAGAATTCACTACTGTAGCAAAGACCTTGGAAGATAGAATCTTTCCATCTGCAGCCTAGAGTTCTAGGAAGATGGAAAGAAGCAAGTCAAGACATTGATAAAGGGTTTGGGGATACATGTGATCTACAAATGCCTATGAGTTGGCAAAAAGTGATGGAGGACACAGTAACAGGTGAGTATGGAGAGCTTCTGAGGAAGAAGATCAGGAAGAACCTGAGACCTCTGAAGATTTTTCCCACACCTCAAAATAATGTTGGACAAAACATACTTCCCTATTCACTTTAATAAAATATAACTTTGACTTCATATATAAAATGAAGAATGTATAAATACTATAATATCTTATATTCATTAATGTGTACAATAACGATCATCTAGGCCCTAGAATGTTCAGTCTCTGTAGCCTGAGATGGGAAGGATGACTTAGAAATCTCAGTTTGTAAAAGCTCTCCAATTCACTTGGATTTAGGAAGGAGAACAGAAGTGTTAGGCATCTTAAAATTGGACACCACTAGAGGTGGGATACTGGAGGGATGGAAAACTCACTGTGCAGAAGGGAAACATAGACAATTAGGTATTTTCCAAGCCATGATATAGACTGATAGGGAAAGACAAGTGGTGAGCAGGATTAGGAACAGAGCTCTAGAACAAGTCAGGTACAGAGACAACATCTCTCTACCAGGCCGTTTATATTTTTCCAGTCAATAAATTGTACTGAATAGCCATGGAAGTTCTTGCAACTCATCCATTATCACATCACAAGAACAAAAGCAATGAATAAATTTCAGATGGAAATTACTGCCCTAGAAAATATACTATTAAAAGAATGAAATAGATTAATCATATTTGAGGAGAAAATATTTCCAAAATGTGTGTCTGGCTAAAAGGTTTTTATAAGGATTCTTTTCTAATGACTCCTTGAAAATTAAAACTGGACAAACATTTCCAGAAAGGTAAAGGTCATAATTAAAAACAATCTCTATACTGAAAACCAATAAAGTGCAGAGAATACATCCTCTCACTGAATTGCTTCTATCATTTCAGGAGGCTGGAGTGACTCCTATGGATTTTGGAAAGTGCTATGTTTTTTTAATTAAACATTTTTTACCATTTTTTTATTTTACCAACCCCTGTTCACCCTCCTTCCCCTTCTCACACTCCCTCCCCCTCCCCCTTATCACATCCCATCCCATCCCCTCCCCATAGGGAGTAAGGCCTCCCTTGGGTAGTCAACACAGGCTGGCATACCAAGTTGGGGCAGAACCAAGACCCTACCCCTGTGTCACAACTGAGTAAGACATTGCACCACAGGGAATAGGCTCTAAAAAGCCAGTTCATGTACCTAAGATAAATCCTGGTACCATTGCAAGGGGACCCACAAACACATCAAGCCTCTTAACTGTCCCCCACATTCAGAGGACTTAACGCAGTCCTATGCAGGCTCCCCAGCTGTCAGTCCAGAGTCTATGAGCTCCCACTAGCTTGGATCAGCTTAGAGCTAGGGAAAGCACTAGGAACTAACAACAAGGTCACCAGATAAGACTCACAGCAATGGTGGAGAAGGTGCTTGAACTAGCCTTCCCCTGTACTCAGATTGGTGTCTAACCTAATTGTCATCATAGAACCTACATCTAGTGACTGGTGGAATTAATACAGAGACACACAACCAAGCACTTGGCCAAGCTCCTGGAATTTACTTGAAGAAAGGAAGGAAGGATAACTGTGTTGTTCCTGTGTTTTGAGACCCCTGAGCAAGACCACTATAGAGCCAATATCCAATGCTAATACTCAACACAGCAGGTGGAGGAGGATGGCCCTAAGCTCTCATAATGGGGGGGGGGCTTTAAAGGGAAAAAACACAAGCAGGGTGGTACCAGCCTTTGTATCATATGATTAGGTGAGGTTATGTGACCTTTGAATTTACTAGTTGGGGGTTACAGTAATCATTTTTGAGCAGGCCTAGACAAGTCACAGGCTTTGTCCTTGAGCTGCTATGGAGGCTGGATGGCCTAGCATGTACTGACTGTGGGGGCTGACTCAGTGTCCCAGGCTATGTTCTTGACTCATGCACATAGCTCTAAGTTGGTAAGGGGTCCTAGACAGTAAACAATTGACTGAATCTTGAGCAGTCAGAGTACATGCAGAAAGGGAGCTACTGCAAGGACTATGTCTTTTGTTCATGGTCCTCCCAGAAACTGCGTGTTCAAGTCTCAGGAAACTGAAATTGAAACCTGATCTCTAAGAGCCTACTGATCAGCATGTTATGGTGTCTGCTTGGTCCTTTCAATAGGAGCAAGGAGTGTCAGGATCATGATGGAAAACTGCTACATTAAGTATTCAGTACAAGCTGTATTGTTACCAGTTAGATTTGTTCAGAGAATACACAATAAAATTGGCTAGATACAGTAAAATGAATAGTCTCTCAATCTCACAAGAACAGTGGAGTTCCATTTTGAAAGGTTGTAAGAGAAGCAAAGTCACACAGCATACTTAGCAAGCACTCATAGAACATTCATGAATGATTTCAAATGTCCATTTCAAGTATGAATCTTAGAAATTTACTTTACTCTCGAATCCAATGTTCTATCCAT
The DNA here is from genome assembly GCF_949786415.1 of Peromyscus eremicus. Lineage (NCBI taxonomy): Eukaryota > Metazoa > Chordata > Mammalia > Rodentia > Cricetidae > Peromyscus > Peromyscus eremicus. The sequence goes on along the minus strand of NC_081416.1, from coordinate 192,321,335 downwards.
TGCAACAATGGAAAGAACTCAAGAAATTAGACATCAAAACGCCCAACAGTCCAATTAAGAAATGGGCTATAGAATTAAACAGAGAATTCTCAACAGACAAAGCTCAAATGGCTGAAAGACATTTAAGGAATTGCTTAATGATGATCCCTAATCATCAGGGAAATGAAAATCAAAATGACTCTGAGATACCACCTTACACCTGTCAGAATGGCTAAGATCAAAAACACTGACAGCTTATGCTGGAGAGGACGTAGAGCTAGGGGAACTCTCCTCCACTGCTGGTGAGAATGCAAGCTTGCACAACCACTTTGGAAATCAATATGGTGCTATCTCAGAAAATTGGGAATCAATCTCCCCCAAGATCCAGCTATACCACTCTTGGGCATATACCCAAGGAATGGTCAATCATACCACAAGGGCACTTGCTCAGCTATGTTCATATCAGCATTGTTTGTAATAGCCAGAACCTGGAAACAACCTAGATGCCCTTCAACTGAAGAATGGATAAATAAAATGTGGTACATATACACAATGGAATACTACTCAGCAGAGAAAAACAATGACAACATGAGGTTTGTAGGCAAATGAATGGATCTAGAAAAAATCATCCTGAGTGAGGTCACCCAGACTCAGAAATACAAACATGGTATATACTCACTCATAAGAGGATACTAGATGTAAAGCAAAGATGACTAGATTGCTACTCACAACTCCAGGGAGGCTACCTAGAAAACAGGACCCTAAGAAAGACACAGGGATCGCCCAATGACAGAGAAATGGATGAGATCTACGTGAACAACCTGGACATGAGTGAGTAATGAAGGGCAAGGTTCAAGGGAAAGAGAGCTTAGGGGAATGGGAGATCCCAGCTGGATCAAGAACAGAGAGGGAGAACAAGAAATAAGAGACCATGATAAATGAAGACCACATGAGAATAGGAAGAAGCAAAGTGCTAGAGAGGTCCACAGAAATCCACAAAGATACCTCCACAATAGACTAATGGCAATGGGTGAAAGAAAGCCCGAACTGACCTACTCTGGTGATAGGATGGCCAAACACCCTAATTGTCGTGCTAGAAATCTCATTCAATAATTGAGGGAACCGGATGCAGAGATTCACGGCCAGGCCCCAGGTGGAGCTACAGGAGTCCAATTGGCGAGAAAGAGGAGGGATTGTATGAGCGAGAATTGTTGAGACCAAGACTAGAAAAAGCACAGGGACAAATAGCCAAACTATTTGAAAGGCATGAACTGTGAACCAGTGGCTGAGGAGCCCCCAACTGGATCAGGCCCTCTGGATAAGTGAGACAGTTGATTAGCTTGAACTGTTTGGGAGGCATTCAGGCAGTGGGACTGGGACCTGTCCTCAGTGCATGAGCTGGCTGTTTGCAACCTGGGGCTTATGCAGGGACACTTAGCTCAGCCTGGGAGGATGGGACAGGACCTGCCTGAACTGAATCTACCAGGTTGAACTCAATCCCCAGGGGAGTCTTTGCCCTGGAGGAGATGGGAATGAAGGGTGGGATGGGGGAAGGCGGGGTGAGGGGGGTGAGGACAAGGGAATCCGTGGCTGATATGTAAAATTAAATTAAATTATAGAATAAAAAAATACAACATAAAAAAAAGAAATTTACTTTACTCTCTTCAACACACAAATATATGAGGGAAATTTTTTTGTTATTTTATTAATTTTTTATTTATTTTATATCCTGATTTCTGTTTCTCCCCCTACCTCTCCTCCTGTTCCTTCCCCCTGAATCCCTGATACCCTCCCTATCCACTTTCCGTCTTCTCTGTGCAGAAAGGGGCAGGCCTCCTATAGGTATCAACAAAGCATGGCATATCAAGTTGAGGCATGACTAAGCTCCTCTCCCTGCATCGAGGCTGGGTGAGGTAACCCAACATGGAGAATAGGTTCCCAAGAGCCAGCTCAAGTGCCAGGGACAGTTCCTGATCCCACTACTAAGAGCTCCATGAACAGACCAAGCTACACAGCTGTCACACTGCATGGGACCAACCTAGGAAAATGTTCTTATAGTCATTGGTGGTTTGTAGAACATCTTTGTCAGAGGAGAGGCAATTCTGCAGTCCCTGTGATTGCTATTTCAGCTAACTTCACAGATGGATCCTTTAAATATGTCATGTTCAATGAAATGTGACTCCACTGCTGGGGGATGTCTTTCTGTATGCTGTGAATATATGTTGTTCCCATTGGTTAATAAATAAGCTGTTTTGGCCTATGGCAAGGCAGCTTAGAGGCAGACACGAAAGGAGAGAGACAGGAAAGAGAAATGTGGAGTCTGGGAAGATGCCAGCCTGCTTAAGGAATAACATGCCAGCATACCAGCAAGCCAGAAAACATGGTGCAAAACATAGATTAATAGAAATGGGTTAATTTAAGATGTAAGAGCAAGCTAGCAAGAGGCCTGCCATAGACCATACAGTTTATAAATAGTATTAAGCCTCTGAATGATTATTTTATAAGTGGCTGCAGGACCACAGGGCTGGGTGGGACCAGAGAAATCTTCCGACTACACTCCATGGTGCAAAAAGTGTTCTGTTGACTACATTTCTCATTGCCCAAAATCTTGACCTTTAGAAATTCAAATGCCACTATCATCCCTGACTTCCAAGCAGACATTCTAGTCTATGTGTCACTTTTCTCATCATTATGTTATTGAAAGCATCAGGGGTTCTGCCCCTATTGCTTTCTCCCAGAGTCCATGGAAGAATCTACCAACCAGCTGAGGATCTAAACTTAGGGATATTGAGAGAATATAAGCACACTAAGTACTTTAGTACATTCACTTTATTCTTCTAATTCAATTTCACAAGTGCTGTGGGAGAACACACACACACACACACACACACACACACAAGCAGTAATTCTTTGGCAATACAATGCAAGGTTTGAAGTTTTCAGGGTCACAGAGAGAGATGATAAGATCCCCATATAGAGCAATAGTTCTCAGCTTCAAATAACAACCCAAAGGGAGAGTGAATAAAGGGGAGTTCTCTGGTAGGGTTAACTAAAGGCTGAGATCAATTAGGGAATTTTAAAAAGTAATTTATGTGCTCAAACTATAATCTAGAAGTGGTTAGGTAAAATGTTAGGAGTCTATATATGTCAGTATAAATTACTAGTAAAGTGAAACTGTTGCCATGGGATGTCTTTCTGTATGCTGTAAACATGTGTAGCTCCCATTGGACAATAAATAAAGCTTTTCTTGTCCTGTGGCAAGAAAGCTTACAGCCAGGCTGGAAATTCAAGCAGAGATACAGAGAGCGAAAAAGATGCCAGGAGACCAGTAACACCATGGACACTTGGCAAGATATAGATTAGTAGAAATGAGTTAAGTTATAAGAGTGAGCTAACAAGACACATGACCACCCATAGTCCGTTTAATTTGTAAATAATATAAGCCTCTGTGTGTTTACTTGAGACCAAGTGGCAGGACACAAATGGGAGAGATTAGTCCCGACCACAGGGCTGGACAGGACTGGAGAAACTTATGGCTACAAACTGTCTTTTATTCTTAGACACCACTTTCTCCCACCCCACTCAACCTATGTCATAGCTTGTAGCATTTGGATATTAAAAGCATTTTCTCTATGAGTTATTGCTAAGCAGGGAATCTAGGAATAGCACCAGGCTGAGATAAAGAAGGGAGGGTTAAAGCTTAATTTGCACAAGAACCAAAGCTTGGCACCTATCATCTGCCTGGCCTTGTCAGAAATCTCCTTGAGTCAGTGGGAAAATAACTTCTTTAATTCAGTAAGTAGCAGGTGGCTAAAACATCATCCCAGAAATGTGGGCAGTAAATCTCTTAAATTAGGGTCTTGTGTAAATAAACTGGGGTGAAAGTAAGGAGTAGAAGATTTAATTGTTAGTGGTTATTTTCTCTTTCTGTGGGTGAGATGAGCTAATTTTTATCGATGTGCAGTTTGTCCTAGGATAAAAAAGTATCTTTGTTGAAATACTTTTGTCCGAAGAATGACCCTGGCCAGATGTATACTAATGAAGAATAAATACAGCTGGAGAAATTTATCCAATTACTCCCAAATGTATAGGGGAAGTTGTGCCCAATTAATGATCAATCACACTCATAAGTTTTTGAAGGAAGAGTCATATGGGGAAACTACAACAGCACACAAGAAATTCATTTCAGGATACAGCTAATACATTAAAAAGCCAACATCACCAAGACTTCTTGAATCTTGGCTTTCCTCTGGCAAAGTCCATAACTTTTTCCAGATAATGGCTTTGCCAATATCAACTGAATTCCTACTTTGTGGCTCTTAGGATTATTTGGCTGATATTCTTATTTCCTCTACTCAAAGGACCTCAGTCCTGTGTGGTGTTATTGTGTTACCCAAAATATTATGTATCCTAATAAACTTATCTGGGGTCAGAGAGAGAACAGCCACAATATTAAACATAAAGGTTAGGCAGTGGTAGCACATGCCTTTAATCCTAGCATTCCAGAGGCAGAAATCCATGTGTTCAAGGATATAGCCAAGCATGGTGACACACGCCTTTAATCCCAAGAAGTGAGCCTTTAATCCCAGGGAGTGATGGCTGAAAGCAGAAAGATATATAAGGCGTGAGGACCAGAAACTAAGAGCATTTGGCTGGTTAAGCATTTGGCTGGTTAAGCTTTCAGGCTTCTAGCAGCAGTTCAGCTGAGATTCATTCTGGATGAGGACTTAGAGGCTTCCAGTCTAAGGAAACAAGACCAGCTGAGGATCGGGCGAGGTGAGGTAGCTATAGCTTATTCTGTCTCTCTGACCATGCAGCATTTCACCCAATAACTGGCCCTGGGTTTGACTTTATTAATAAGACTCTTTAAGATTCATGCTACAGTCCTGACCCTCTTAATCTTCATTCATGCTTGAAAACTCCATCAAACAACATTCTATCTGGCAATTCCTCACCTTATATTAGTCCCCATTAAAATATATCAGTTTATTTGCTGTGTTCTCTTGGCTCAAAAACCTGGTATGTAATGCTCTTGAACATTTGCAGCATTGTCAATTCCTTATGAGTTTAATATGTGTTACTTATGACTGACCCTGACCCATGGCTCTGTAATGCCTGAGATTTGTCCTGGTCTCTTTTGTTCCCATGATGCCTACTATAATCCACAGACTCTTTTATATCCTTGCTCTCAATTTCCATTACTCCCATCAGGGTTCAAGAAGAATCATTTTGTTTTCATTAGCAGGGTTTGAATAATATATCCCTGTAAGACTTGTGTTTGGAAGCCTGAGTACCTGACTAGAACAATCCTGGCCCCATGGAGGATGCTAGGGTTGGAGTATGGTTTTGTGGCTTGTTCTGCTGGAGGTGATCTCTGTATTCTAGGTAAGTCTTGAACCAGAGTCAGGAAATAGAATACAGTGCACCATGGCCAGATCACATCAAAACTCTACCATGAGTAGAGCTGTGCACCTGTGGAAGAGTTTACTAAAGTAAAAAGTCAAGAAACCAAGAAACATGGGAAGGTCACATCATTTTTTTTTGTTACTCATTTTCATTTTTGTTTTTTGCTACAAGTTGATAGTTTATATTCTTCTATTAGCTGTGTATGTATACTTTGAAATAATCATGGTGTATATATTGGTTCCTGGACTATCTGTGGTTGGAGATCCAAAATAGGGTTATGGAACATAGTCCTCTGGATTTACAGGATATATAGCATACTTAACCAATTCTCTAGTATCAAAGACACCATATTTAAATGATGCCTTGATCACTCTACTCATTTCTGGGCCTCTTTTTCTCATATCCATTCTCTCATAAACAAAATGTGAATATTCATTTAAAATGTAGTCTAAAAAATAGCTGTTATCCATGTTTAGATTCAACATTTGAAGCTCATATTTTAACCTACTAATCTCACATCCTTGACATGCTGATGTTTTTAATATGACAATGCCTAATAACCCAAGCATTTACCCTACCAATGTCCCAAACTCTCTGGAAAAGTAACATCTGCATTGTAATACAGATTAATTGATTGTCCCAAGTATATAACCTAGATGAAATATTTAAACATGATATGATTCAGATAGTAGTAAGTACTACTTTGCATGAATCATTAAAGTTTTACCTGTCTTGCTTGGAATCACAGCAGTAATTAATTTCAGGATCTGTGAAAATTTGGTATTATTAATCTTTATCACTTCAATAAATATTAACAGAAAAGCTAAGATTCCATGAATATGATATTGTTTAGTAAGTGGGCTCTAACACACAATATAAACATTCCAATGAATACTGGTTCCTTACTGTCACTATTTCCAATGTCAATGGCAAGGAATGCTACAGACAGATACAAAATTATGTATACTCTAGGTTAGAAAAACTAAGAAAAAACAATTTTCTACAGATAACAATTAGGAGGCCTGTCCTACAATTTGCCCTGGATGGAGATGGTCACATCTTTTTATTGTATAGGATACCATCTGTCACCCAAATCTGTTAGTGTCTATGTCTTCCAATGATCTAGTGGACACAATAATGACAAAATATACAGCAAAATCTGTATATAGGACATAAACATACATGAGAAGTTCATGAAAAGTTATAAACTGTAACATCTACCACACATTATTAACTGCATTTCTAAATTGAAAACTCCTCTTATACATAGAATTCTTTGTCAAGCACTCTATCAAAGTTAACATAAAAAGCTAAGATATGGCCCATTGGAGTTTCCTCAAGAAATACCACACAAGATGACACAGGTGTTATTTGACCTGGATGCAGTAACTTGCTGCTCTTCTATAGTAATATCAGAAGCATATTGAGCAGGACAAAACTCAAAAGCATGTGATGCTTTGCATAACATAAAAAGGTATCTTACCTCATAATGTTTTAGGTTGATATTCAACTGGATAAGTGACTGAACATTGAAATATATGCAAAAACACACATACAAACAAAATATACATGCAAAATTAAATTATGGGATTTTGTACTCCTTACCTAGAAAAGCAGTATTGCAATCCAGTAGAATCATATCTCATAACCAAGGGGCAAATAGTAGGAAAACCCATAGACATAATGGCTGTGATGTTGACCAGGCACCAACTGGGGTTATATAAAATAGCAACAAAGCTTTGTAAAAATGGAGTAGAGTATATAAAATGCTAGAAAGATGGATACAAGAATCAGAATTCTCTTGGTGGCCTTGGATTCTAGGGAGATTCTGGTAGAAGTATGAGGGTTATGGATATATTGAACCTGATGCTTATGTCTGTAGAAAATGACAACCATGGAGCCACTGGAGAACATCATAAACACAGAAAACAGGACTTTGAAAACATTAGTAATTCTGCATAAGTGAATCTACAAGTTTATCTTGACCAAGAGTTGAACAGTATTGAAAATTTTGTTATATGGTCATATTATTGCCAATATTTTTTATATGAACATACACAGGGGAAATAAAATTTATCATCACGTATGTGACCCAATCAAGAGAAATAGAGAGGCCAATGTATTTTGGAGCTTTGACTTTCAGATCCTTCCAACATGTTTTCCCAGGGCTGATAATGGTAGCTTGTTGGTTACTCAAAAGGCAGGTGGTGCCTATTGACATGCTTCTCCCAACACTTACAATAAAAAAAAAAAACAAGTATATAGCCAAAATCATTGAAGAACTATTTCAACCCAAAATTTACCATTGTTTGTGGTACTCTTTTAGAGAGAATGATCAAAGAGTTAGCAATGGTTAGATGTGTGAGAATCAATTCTGTAGACTTCAGTGATTTTTGATTGTAGTAATAAACTAGACAGTGAGAAAGAAAGGAGACATTTCCCCCAGTTTCAACCATAGTCTGTGATAAGAACACTATTCCTATTGCTTAATTCTTTGAGTCCATTTTACAACTCAGCATATCTTTCTTTAATGGTGCCAAGGGAACCTCTCTGAGAAAAGTGATGAATTTGATTGCTCTGTAATCATGACTCTTTACGGGTGAGAATCACTTGAGCTTGAGTTTGCAAACCCAGCAGCAGCAAGATTCAGTCCCAACTAAAAGTCTAAAAGTCATTTTAACATAGTTAACTTTGATTGAGTTTGTTGAAATCTTAATACACACACAAACACACACACACACACATATATATATATATATATATATATATATATATATATATATATATGCAGAAAATTTCCAATATATAGGTTTGTAAATTCTGGCTTAAAAATAGAGCCTTGTTATTCTGGGAGAAGCAATGGCCAATGGCTGCAAATGGAAAGGATACTTAATTCCACACCTCTAGCATAAACTGCAATTTTCCATTCCTGTTGAAGACTAAGAATTCATTCATAAGACTAAGATCTTCACAAGGGCAGAAATTCTGAATATATTTTATCTGAATTTTAATCATAAATGACAACAATTTTTAAGAATTTGCAAATTTTATTCATTCATAAAAATCTTTATTATCATGCATTAAACAATGAGATTCAAATAACCAATTACAAAATGCTATTTTGAAAGCTAATCTATTCTCTCTTTCTTCATGACATACACATATAAACATACCCCACTAATAATTATTTTAAAAGTAAATATAATGAAATTAATCGAGCTGTCATTGTGCTGAATATGTGGGAAGGACTGCTAGTGTCTCTACAAGATAAATATCAGGGAGCCATAAGATCTCATTAGGATCCCAAGCATGAAATAAATATAAACAGAAATGATGATGCTATCATGCTTTCATTGTGATGCTCACTGAATCTTTGTCTAACTTTATAATGTATGTTAAACTTCATGATACTTTGGACCCCATTAGATAAAGAAATAAGTTCAAACGGCATTCACTATGATACAGAGAATCTTACAGGAGATAGTTGAAAGCCTACCATGCTTTGCAGCTTTGTAATTCACCTAGGTGGAGTCTTGGCTTGCTAAAATAAATGCACACACATGGGGAAATGGTGCTGATCAGTCATTCATACCAAATCTGTGAGGACAGGAAAATCATGCTTAATCAATGGAAAATGCTGCAGCCTGAGAGGTATAAGGAACACAGAGACATTTTGAAAGAGAATACACGGGAATGACATACTCTCTTTTTTGAGAACTGAGTATAAGGATCCCAACTTATATTCAGTGCAGAGAGCGAATAGATACTTTCAGTTCCTTTCAGGTTCTGGTTTTGTGTTTTTATATGATTTCTGTGTGCATGAATGTGAGTGTCTCTTTGTTCATTTGTTTTGTCTTATTATGGTTTGTTTGTTCTTATGTTATATTATTGTTTTCATATGTCTTTTTATATTCTAATGAGAGATAGAGTATAGATTTTGGTGGGTGCAAAAGTGGTGAGGACATTAAAGGAATTGTGGAAAAGGGAGACTGAATCTCTTGTTTTAAAAATCCATTTTCACTGTCTTTAAATGGAAAAGGAGAAGATCTAAAACTCCCAAATCCCTATTATCACTCTGAGTCAGAAAGACCATTACTATTCCCCAACCCCTAAAGTCACTCTGCCAATTTCCACTGACATTACTTTTCGGAGACATTGGTAGTGAACAATAGCATGCACGCGGGGCACATCAAATGAAATCTAGTATTATCATGATAAGTACTTACTAATGTTTTCATTGTGTGAAGAGGATTCCTGAAGGAAGTGTCTCTCTATGACTCACCAATATGATGGGAATAGTTCTTTCTGATTTTGATGGATGAAAACAGCATAAGATAGAATTCCAGTATGGGGATTATCTCCTACTGATTTCTTTGGATCAGAGTAGTGATCAGAAAAGTTTATAAATTGTCTTAAATTCACATTGGTATATTAGACATTATAGTCTCAAAAATCTTGTTGACATATCTAAAATATTATCTACTATATCCATATTAACTTTAATAGAGTAAAATTGACACATCAATATTCTAAAAGAAAAAAGGAAGCTTCCTAGAACTAAATTGAAACCTAAAAAAAGAAGTGGCAATCTATTAATCACTGTTACAATCCTCTTCCTTTTGCACATTCTGCAATTTGGATAGAGGTTAAGTGTAGAAAATGTGATTACTGTCATTATCAAAATAATATCTTAGATGATGCTTCATAAATGTCTGTCTAAATTCATAATGCTCTGTGGAGACTATGAAGGCTTGAGAAACATGAACATCTCCAGGATTTAGGAATGAAAGTTGTATAAATTTATGCTCAATAGTGTTATGCAAGACATATCTTCAAACAGCCTTGCTGTGGGATGTATGGCAAATGTGTTGCTAATTAATCAATATAACACTGATTGGCCGTTGGCTAGGCAGGAAGTATAGGCGGGGCAAGGAGGAGAAAAAAGCTGGGAAGTGGAAGGCTGAGTCAGAGAGACACTGCCAGCCGCCATGATGAGAAACAGCTTGTGAAGATGCCGGTAAGCCACAAGCCATGTGGCAAGGTATAGATTAAAGGAAATGGATTAATTTAAGGTATAAGAACAGTTAGCAAGAAGCCTGCCACGGCCATACAGTTTGAAAGCAACATAAGTCTCTGTGTTTACTTGGTCGGGTCTGAGAGGCTGTGGGACTGGCAGGTGAAAGAGATATATCCTGACTGTGGGCCAGGCAGGAAAACTTAAGCTACAAATGGCGTCCAACGTGGTGGCAAGAGTTTCCACCTAAAAACTGAGAAAAAAGATTCTAAAACGGAGCTAAAAACAGTTCCTAATTGTCTCTCTCAAATGAGCGGCAGCTGCTGGTTTGAGCTATTGGCGGGTTCCTAGCGCGTGTGCTTGATCTGCAGTAGGGCGGAAATGAGGCCTCTGCAAGTGGCACATTAAGCTGCATGGTGGATTTAGACATTGCTAGTATAAAACCAAAAAAAGAAGTTTCTGGACTACATGCTGCTTGGATAAAAGCATAGACCCACAATAGCTCCCAGAGCTGGTGGTAAATGTAGCCATGTTGGGAAGCTGAGGTGGGCAGAGCCAGCAGCCACAGCTGCTGCAGTTTAAGGCAATAGATTCACAATAAGACAGATTCAGATGTAATAGTTTACAATGTGTGTAAAAGATACGTAGGCTTGAAAGAGACAAAAAAGGTGATATATAGAGTTATAGAAACAAATACATAGTTTTAAAAAATAAAGTCATTAAAGAGACAGTAAAGGTAGTATAAAAAATAAGCCACGTAAAAATGGATATTACACAGATAATCTGGATTGTGTTGTCTTTGGGATTTTTAACTGCAGAAAAACATTTGATTGTAAAAGCTGTTGAGTTATGCCAAAATGTATATTTTAAAGGTACCTTGACTTCAAAATTTGGATATAAGGATATGTTACTTTGGAAAAGAGTCTCTGCTTTTGTTCCCACAGAAAGCCAAAGGCTATGGATTTGTTCAAGATTAAGATACATCAGGTTTGACCAGCCAAGACCCCCTGAAAGGTCTCCGATGACACCATGGCCCAGATGATCCAACATCCAGAACGATTTGAAGGCAACTGACTCAGATGATACACCCTCATGGACTATTCCATAATTCTAAAATTTTCTTTGTTTCCCCATAAGATACAGCGCCCCCTTCCAGCAGGAAGTAGTAAGAGAAGCTACGCCCAAATTCCCAAATTATATGTAATTTTACTTTGTTAAGGTTAAAACCTTCCTTTTTTTTAAAAAAAAAAAAAAGGGAAATGCTGTGGGATGTATGGCAAATGTGTTGCTAATTAATCAATAAAACACTGATTGGCCGTTGGCTAGGCAGGAAGTATAGGCGGGGCAAGGAGGAGAAAAAAGCTGGGAAGTGGAAGGCTGAGTCAGAGAGACACTGCCAGCCGCCATGATGAGAAACAGCTTGTGAAGATGCCGGTAAGCCACGAGCCATGTGGCAAGGTATAGATTAAAGGAAATGGATTAATTTAAGGTATAAGAACAGTTAGCAAGAAGCCTGCCACGGCCATACAGTTTGAAAGCAACATAAGTCTCTGTGTTTACTTGGTCGGGTCTGAGAGGCTGTGGGACTGGCAGGTGAAAGAGATATATCCTGACTGTGGGCCAGGCAGGAAAACTTAAGCTACACAGCCTTGCTCAGTTTGCTTTATTAAATCTAAAGCTAGAACTATGAATAACATAATTACTATAATTCTCAAGCAACTTCAAGTCACATTATATTGTGATTTGGAATAGTCATCAAGGACAGTGAGATCACAGTAGAGATCGGACATCACACAAGACAGAGATATGGGTGAAATTAGCACATCAATCTTTATATAAAGGTCACAATGCCCTGTGACCTCATCTCCCCTCAGAACTGCAATCTTCATTTCAAATGCAGTAGTAATGACAGCATTGGCTTTGGGGGCCAAGAAGTTTTCTTAATTATTTTGCAAGTGGTAATTACCAAGACTCTTATAAGTTTCTTGTAAGTGTCTCAAAGAAAAAAAGATCTTGGAGAGGCTCTTACTTTTTTTATTACCCATAAAGACAGATATCACCTTCTACCGAAGTCAGACAAACAATTAGCAAAGACTCGTCCTTATAAGGTACTTTCTATGCTGAAGACACCACATACTTGTGTTGGAACATGGAGAAATAATGTTGGTACAAACCTGGAAGATTCATTCCCTTTGGGTAACTTTCATTGTACTGGAGTGATATGCATGCTTCCAAAGGAAAGAAAGTTAATAATTAATCTTACTCAGCTATTAATCTTGAGGGCCACATTAATGACTAGCCTAGCAAGATATGCCCACTGGTGTAATAGCTAAATGAACATCAAGGAAGTAACCAATCACTTTCTTCTTGATTTTAAGGCACACTCCGTAAGTTGAAACTCATAGCTGGCACCATTAATTGATGCAAGAATCTGTGGCTAAGCAGGTCATAGTTGCTAGTGGAGAAGAAACTATCAAACTGCTACATAGGCATAGTATCAAACAAACACCTAATGGCTTACTTTTATACCCATAAATTAGTACAACTGTCAGTAGAAATGCTTCTTTCTGCAGTACATGACAAGCAACACTGAGATCCACAGGTGCAGAGATTATGAAGTTATGCAGGATTAAGGCCTAAATGGGACATCTGTATTATAACCCTCCTCACAAGTTAAAGGGGTGGTAGAAATGATCCAAGAACCAGACAATAGATGATTACAAAAAAAAATGGAATTTTATGTGAGTTCAATTTAGAATTGTCAAAATCAATATTACCTATAATATATTCAGCGATCTCATAGAAACATATAAAGCTCTTATTTATCTAAAAAATGATTACATTTTTCAATGTTTTTCTTGCTATGTGATCCAGGATATCTGGGACAATGCTCAAGTTTTAGACCAGAATAAGATTATTATGGAATTATTTATAATTCCATAAAATTATGCCAAAAGACAGCACGAACTCCTGGGATTTAGCAGTGGGAATAATGTTCTCATCATAAACTATAGTCAGAATCTAGGCAATTTATCTCTTTTTCCCACTCTCTAATCCTTCACTTTGATAAGAATATCATAAACTCAAAGACTTGATTCTCACACATCTAATTATAGTCAATCCCTTGATCATTCTCTCTAAAAGAGTCTGTTATACAATGGAAGCTTTTGGGTTGAAGCATTTCTTAAATTATTTTGAATGTAATCTTTCTGTGTCTTGACAGAGTAAGCAGGAGAGTGTCTATTGGCACCACCTGCCTCTTGAGTGTGGACCAGGCCATCACCATCAAACCTAGGGGAAATATGTTAAAAAAAAAAAATCTTAAAGTCGAAACTGCAAAATCCGTTGGTATCTACATTTCTCTCTGATGGGTTCTGCACATTGTGGTAAGTTTCATTTTCCTTTTGTATGTGCATACAAAAGGGATTAGCAAAGACATGACAAGGGAGAGAAGAGATTTTGAATTCTGTTCAATTGAAGATTGTGATAAAATTGTAGAATCAATATATGCAGCAATTCTGAAGTTTTGTTTTCTGTGCTTATCACCTGGTGTAGCACCTCCATGACTGTCATTCTGTACAGACACAAGCAACAGGTTCAACACATTTGTAGCATGTCGATCCCCCCTAAACCTCCTGAGTCCAGAGAAACCTAGAACATTGTACTAGTGTCCACCTTTCTGATGTTTTATACTCTCTCCTCTATCTTAAATGCTTATCTTATTTTTTTTGATGATCACAATTGGTGGCTGTTCACATTATAGCTGTTATTTCTCTGTGTTTTCCCACTTTAGGTCCTTTCATTCTTTGGAATCCTCACTTCAATATGTATAGGTTCTGTTTTGTATGTGTAATAAATATAAAGCCCACTGATCTTTTCCTGGGTACTTAAAGTAGATGTTTTTGCACAGTATCCAAAAGTTTATGCACTCACATTACTCAAAATATTAACACAGAAACACAGAAGAACCTACTTGTCTTTCAAAGAAAAACACAAAGGCTCTCAAGGTTTCTTTAGCTGGTTGATAGGGGCCTGCAAGGGTAGAAAGGAGGTGAATAATGCACATTATTCTCACTTGGATGAACAGTTCCCACTGGAAAAAAAAATCTTTTTTATTTTCTTGGGGCAAAGTAAGTGGACTGATTCTTAGTTCGGCAAAGTCAATGTCATGAGTTTAACTGACCAAGAGGCATACATAATGAAAAATTTCTCAAGAGCAAGACTTGTAAAGAAATTAGTTGCTGGTATTGTCCATATACAAGACCATTGACTTCTCATGTATTTTCTTAGTGTCCTTTCTATTGCTGTGACAAATGTGATAAACACCATAAACCAAAGCAATTTGTGGATAAATAGTTTATGTGGTTTACAAATCCCATGTCCCGGGCCATCATGAAAGAAACTAGGGACAGGAATGTTCAGCATTTGTTAGATATAGAAAGCAAAATCTTTAGTGAAAGTTTACTCAGTCAAAAGTTGGGTTCTATCTAAATCTGCTCAAACAAAGGAGAAACCACAGTATATGTGTGGCTCAGTGGAGTCAATAGTGTATGTTTTCTCCAGAAATGTTGGAGTGTTTTGTTTCATTTCCATTTCCACATCACCTGTATGACAATATTTGTGAAAACTCCACTCAAAAGAATCCAAACAACAGCTGAGTAAAGTTTCACCACAGATTGTCATATAAACAACTTTCCAAAGTTAAATCAAAATGAAATGAAAACTTAAACAGACCTAGTGAAATAGAAGCAACAAATATAGTCTTCCAACTAGAGGAATCCCAAGGTCATATAATTTCAGTGCAGAATTCTTCTAGGCCTTCAAAGAAAAACACACATGTTCCTCAAATTATTCTTGAAATAGAACCCAAAAGAACATTTATACACTCTTTTTATCAAACCACTATTACCTTAGAACAAAAAAAAAATGATTAAGCGACAACCTAATATCCATTAAGAACATAGATGCAAAAATTGGTAATAAAATACTTGCAAACAAAATTCAAGAATATGTCAAAAAGAATGTCCAATATGACCAAGATTGTTTCATCCCAGAGATGCAGGTATGATTCAACATACAGAAATCAATCCACCACATCCACAGACCAGAAAGCAAATAGCACATAATTATGCCATTAGATGCAGAAAAGGTCTTTGATAAAATATACCTCATGATAAAAGTCCTAAAGAAATCAATGATATAAGGGTTATGCATCAACATAAAACAATAGAAAAGTACAGTAAGACCACATCCAATATCAAACTAAACCAAGAAAAATACAAAGCATTTCCACTGAAGCCATGAATAAGGCAAGGATGACTGCTGTCTTCATAACTACTCTATATAGAATTGAAGGCTTAGCTAGTGCAATAAGGTATTTTAAGGAGGTCTGCTGGATAGAAATAGAAAAGGAAGAAGTTAAAGCATCCTTATTTGTAGATTATATAATTTCATATAAAAATGACCCCAAATTCTCTACTAGTAAACATTAATATGTGATGAAAAACTTTCAACAAAAAGCAGGATACAAAATTAACCCAATAAAATCAATTATCTTCCTATACATTGCTGAAAAACAGACTGAGAAAAGAATCATGGAAAATATTACATATCTTTCTTTTCATTCATTAGAAATTTTACTATTAATGTTTTTAAATTTAAATATATTATATCATATTTCTCCCTCCCCTAAGTTCTTCAATATATTCTTCCCCTCCCTAAAACCTCAACATTAAGTTCTTCCTTAAACAAACAAATAAACAAACAAACTACAACAACCCCCCCAAAAACAAGAAAATAAAACACCACAACAAAATGAGAAAACAATACAACAAAATAAAACCCACCAAACTGTAACCAAATAAAAACACAGAAAACTGCCGGGCGGTGGTGGCGCACACCTTTAATCCCAGCACTCGGGAGGCAGAGCCAGGCGGATCTCTGTGAGTTTGAGGCCAGCCTGGACTACCAAGTGAGTCCCAGGAAAGGTGCAAAGCTACACAGAGAAACCCTGTCTCAAAAAACCAAAAAAAAAAAAAACACAGAAAACCTGTGCACTCCATTATACGTTGGTCCACTACTCGTGAACATGAGGCCTGCCCTGGAATGGTTGATATAACCAGTGTCACTTCACTGGAAAAATTAATTTTTCCTACCACATCAGGTATCGTTGACAGTTTAGTTGATAACTCTTACTTTAACAGCAAGGTTTTCATTCATGTATTAATTGTTTATTTATTAAAAATATAACAAAATAATATATAGTATGATAAAACAAATCTATCACATTGAAGTTGGACAAGATAAACCAAGAGAAGAAAAATGCCCAAAAGAAGGTACAAGTGTCAGACACCCATTCATTTGCACACTCAGGAATTCCTTGAAAACAGTAAACTGGAAGCCATAGTATAAGTACAGACCTGATGGAGACCTATGCAGGTGCTGTACATGCTACCTCAGTGTCTGTAAGTTCATAGGAATTTTCTCATATAAATTTAAACGGCCTTGTTTTCTTGATGTCCTTCATCCCCTCTGGCTCTTACACTGTTCCTGATCCAGGGGCTCCCTGAGATCTGATGGAAAGAGTTGGACTGAGACAACCCAGTTAGATCTGAATGTTCCACGATATCTCATTCTCTGCATAATGTCTTGTTATGGGTCTCTGTATTTGTTCCCATCTGCTGGAAGAGGCTTCTTGGATGATGGCTGAACAAAGCATTGGTATATGATTATAGCAAAATATAATTAGAAGTCATTTTATCACTACATTGTTCTTTTCTTCTTTTAGACTACCAAAAAAAAAAAAAACCAAAAAAAACAAATTATAGCTCATGCTGGCAAGAATGTGAAAAAAAGAGAACACTCATTCATTGCTGGTTGGATTGAACACTAATACAGCCACTATGGAATCAGTGTGGTGTTCCTTTGGAAGATAGGAATCAATCTACCACACTTCCAGCTATACTACTTTTGGTAATATACCTAAATGGTACTTAATCCTACCACAGAGACACATGCTGAAACATGCTTATTGTTGTTTTATTCACAACAGCCAAAAATTGGAAACAACCTAATTGACCCTCAAAAAGAGAATAGACAAAGAAAATGTGTACATTTACACAATGGAGTATTACTTAAACATTAAAGAAAATGACATAATGAAATTTGCAGGCAAATGGAAATAGAAAATAATCATCTGTAGTGAGGTAACCCTGACCCAGACAGACAATGCGGCATGTATCAACTTACATGTGGATATTAGTTGTTAAATCAATGACAGATAACTAGGCTACCACAGAGGGTAAGTACAGATTAAGGTACTAGAGGAAACAACTAGATTACATTAGAAAGGGAAATAGACTAGATAAACATGGGTGGAGGGGATGGGGCTACTGGAGGGAATAACCAGAGATATGGTTATAATTAAGGTGCATGTGAGGGGTATTGTTGTTCAAATCTAAGATGGTCTTATAATAAAAAAAAAAAACAGAGCCAGATATTGGGGTGAAAGCTAAAAGATCAGAGAAGCGGAGCAAGCCACACCCAACTTCACTTCACCAACTCCTCAGGCAATCCTGTTTCCACAATCCTCAGACTGAAAGCCTCTGAATCCTTACCCAAAAGGATCTCAGTTGGACTGCCTTAGTTCCTGTTTCCTCATGCTTTACATACCTTTCTCCACCCTGCCATCACTTCCTGGAATTAATGGTCTGTGTGCATCCCAGCACGGGGAATAAAGGTGTGTGTCATCATTGCCTGGCTCTGTTTCCAGGGTGGCCTTGAACTCACAGAGATCCAGATGGATCTCTGCCTCTCAAGTGATAGAATTAAGTGTGTGTGTGACACAACTGTCTGGCCTCTATGTCTAATCTAGTGGCTGGCTATGACCTCTGATCCTCAGGCAAGTTTATTAGGGTACACAATATATCACCACAGGGTAGCATAAAAATCTAATACTGAAAAACCTTCCTAAAATTTATACATATATGAAGGAGATTAAAATAAATTTGCCAGGTAATGGGGGAGACAGAGTTCCAACTGGTCATTTGTTGTCATCTAACAAAGATTCCAGTACCAGGATTAGGTTACATCTAATTGACTTATTGGTCCAAGGGGCCTAACAGGAATCCTCCCAAATACAGGCTGATGTCTGGACTATAGCTTGCTCTCCACAAACTGACAGCAAGGTTCTTTTGCTGAAGACAACACCTGTATAACTCACTGAACATGGAGATATTGAGGTAGTGTCTACATAAGGGTATTCATTCTATGTAGCATCTTTGGTACAAGACAGCACTTAGCACACTATTGAAGGAGAAATATAAACACCAAGCCAGCCACAAACCATTTATCCACAATGCTGTACTACCAGCAAGATATGTAAAGGCAATGGTGGCACAGAGTTTATAGGATTAAGCAATCAATACATGATTTGACTTGTGGAACACTCTACAAGATATAACCCATAGCCAACACTGCTTGGGTTAACAAGAACTTGAGACTAGATAGCCCAGAGGCCAAGAATGAAATAGTAGTTCACACCACACACACACACACACACGCACACACACACACACACACACACACACACACACACACACACACGCACACGCGCACGCGCACGCGCGCACACACACACGTATGTATGTATGTATGTATGTATGTATGTATGTATGTATTTATATACATATATCTATGTAATTGTATATTGGAATAACTAAGCAAGTGAAAAGACTTGTATGATTAAAAGTTTAAAACATTAAAGAAAGGAATTCATACAGATATCAAAAAATGGAAAGACTTCCTATATTCATGGACAGATGGGATTAATATAGTAAAAACAGCCATTTCATCCAAAGCAATCAACATATTCAGTGCATAGCCCATGAGAATTCTAACACAGTTCTTCAGAGAAATTGAAAACAAAGGCAATCTTTTTAAAAAATATTTATTCTCTGTGCATTGGTATTTTGCCTGCATATATTTCTGTATAAGGATGTCAGATCCCCTAGAATTTTAGTTACAGTCAGTTGAAAGCTGCCGTGTAGGTGCAGGAATTGAATCCAGGTCCTCCAGAAAAGTAGTCAGTACCCTAACTAAAGTTTTTCTGCCTGGCCCACAGTCAGGACAAATCTCTCTCACTGGCCAGTCCCACAGCCGCTCAGACCCAACCAAGTAAACACAGAGACTTATATTGCTTACAAACTGTATGGCTGTACCAGGCTTCTTGCTAACTGTTCTTACAGCTTAAATTAATCCATTTCTATAAATCTATACCTTGCCATGTGGCTCGTGACTTACCAGCATCTTCACATGCTGTTTGTTATCGTGGTGGCTGGCAGTGTCTCTCTGATGAAGCTTTATTCTCCTCCTTGTCCCGCCCACAATTCCTCTTGCCTGACTACTGGCCAATCAGTGTTTTATTTACCAACCAATCAGAGCAACACATTTGCCACACAGAACATACCACAGCACTTCCCCCCCCTTTTTTTTTCAAAAAGGAAGGTTTTAACCTTAAAGTAAAATTACATATAATTTGGGAATTTGGGCGTAGCTTCTCTTACTACTTCCTGCTGGAGGGGGGCGCTGTATCTTATGGGGAAACAAAGAAAATTTTAGGATCATGAAATAGTCCATGAGGCTGTATTGTCTGAGCCAGTTGGCTTCAAACCATTCTGGATGTTGGATCATCTGGGCCATGGTGTCATCAGAGACCTTTCAGGGGGTCTTGGCTGGTCAAACCTGATGTATCTTAATCTTGAACAAATCCATAGCCTCTGGCTTTCTGTGGGAACAAAAACAGAGTCTCCTTTCCAAAGCAACAGATCCTTACATCCAAATTTTGAAGTCAAGGTACCTTTAAAATATACATTTTGGCATAACTTAACAGCTTTTACAATCAAACATTTTTCTGCAGTTAAAAATCCCAAAGACAACACAATCCAGATTCTCTGTGTAATATTCATCTTTACGTGGCTTATTTTTTATATTAATTTTACTGTCTCTTTAAAGACTTTATTTTTTAAAACTATGTATTTGTTTATATAACTGTATATATCACCTTTTTTTGTCTCTTTCAAGCCTACGTATATTTTACACACATTGTAAACTTTTACATCTGAATCTGTCTTATTGTGAATCTATTGCTTTAACCTGCAGCATTTGTAAGACTGAAACAGCTCTATGGCTGCTGGCTCTGCCCACGTCAGCTTCCCAACATGATGGTGGTATGTTTACGGCCAGCTCTGGGAGCTTTCGTGGGTCTATGCTTTTATCCAAGCAGCGTGTAGCCCAGAAACCTCTTTTTTTTGTTTTGTACTAGCAAAGGCTAAATCCACCACGCAGCTTAATGTGCCACTTGCAGAGGCCTCATTCCCACCATACGGCAGGTGGAGCACGCATGCTAGGAACCCGCCAGTAGCTCAAACAGGCAGCTGCCACTCATTTGATAGAGACAGTTAGGAAGCTGTTTTTAGCTCCATTTTAGAATCTTTTCTCAGGTTTTAGGTGGAAACTCTTGCCAACACGTTGGGCACCATTTGTAGCTAGAGTTTTCCTGCCTGGCCCACAGTCAGGACAAATCTCTCTCAACCGCCAGTCCCACAGCCGCTCAAATCCGACCAAGTAAACACAGAGACTTATATTGCTTACAAGCTGTATGGCTGTACCAGGCTTCTTGCTAACTGTTCTTACAGCTTAAATTAATCCATTTCTATAAATCTATACCTTGCCATGTGGCTCGTGTCTTACCAGCATCGTCACATGCTGTTTGTCATCGTGGTGGCTGGCAGTGTCTCTCTGATGAAGCCTTCCACTTCCCAGCTTTATTCTCCTCCTTGTCCCGCCCACAATTCCTCCTGCCTGACTATTGGCCAATCAGTGTTTTATTTACCAACCAATCAGAGCAACACATTTGCCACACAGAACATCCCACAGCACTTAATCAATGAGCCATCCCTCCAGTCCTTCAAAAGCAGTCTTAATCTTCATATGGAAATACAAACAAACAAATGTAACACAAGTCTTGAAAGGTCTTATTAATAAAATAAATCAGGTGAGCCAGGTATTGGGGTAAACTCTGAAAGATCAGAGAAACAGAACAAGCCACATCCAATCTCACCTTGCCAACTTCTCAGCTGATCTTGTTTCCTCGGACTGAAAGCCTCTGAGTCCTCGTCAGAATAGATCTCATCTGAACTGCTGCTAAAAAGCCTAAAATTTAAAAGACACTAGTTCCTGGTTTTCACACCTTATATAACTTTCTGCTTCCTGCCATCATTTCCTGGGATTAAAGATGTGTGTCACCATGCCTGGCTGTTTCCAGTGTGGCCTTGAACTCAGAGATCTGGATGGATCTCTTCCTCTGGAATGCTAGGATTAAAGGTATGTGCTACCACTGCCTAACCTCTTTTTGTAAAGGGGAATTCAGTTTTGTTGTTGTTGTTTGTCTTGTTTTTCCATTGGAGTGGCACTGGATATGTCAACCACTCTAGAGCAAGGCCCCATGCTCAGGAGTATTTGGCCAATAAAAAGCCTACTTTCTATATTGTGTGTGTGTGTGCTTTTTGTTTGTTTTTCTTTTTCTTTTTTTAGGTTTTGTTAAGAACCTTGCCTGAGGAAAAAAATGCATTCTGCATGTAAGATCATTGTGACATGTGGCACACTAAGAATAGAGGGAAATTATCCATAATAAAGACGTTCCCAATTTAAGATGATGTGATTGTTATTTCTTAAGACATAAAGGGTTGCTACATTCCCACTTTTTTTTTTTTTTTTGGTCATACTTTCTTGTCTTTGTTCTCTCTGATGATCTATTAAGCAAAACCTTCTAATTTCTGGTAAACAAGGTTTATGGATAGTATAATGTTTTTTGATGCAATTGCCTTGAATAAAATCTCAGCACTGTGGATACTCTGCATCCTTAAAGCTTCTCAAATGCTATAAGGGTTCCCAGCCTTCTGATCTAAAAGTTTGCATTCCTGAAATTGAGTTCTCTTTCATGTACTAAGCTCCCCTATCCACAGCATTTTTGTTGTTTTGTTTTGTTTTTGTTTTGTCTTTTTTCATGTGTATGGTTGATTTTGGTGTCTTTCTGTTTGAGTTTGTGGGTTTTTTGAGAGAGAGAGAGAGAGAGAGAGAGAGAGAGAGAGAGAGAGAGAGAGAGAGAGAGATCATGAAGTTGAGAGCAGGACTTGAGGGAGAAAAATATATGAACAAAGTATACTGTGTGAATAATTTAGAATTCAATAATAATAATAATAATAATAATAATAATAATAATAATAATCAACAACTAAGTTTGAAACCTGTAATAATGGAAGCAGTGGACTGGAAGCAGTGGACTGTGTCTTCTAAGAAAGAACTTGTGATCCTCTTGGCTCAACCTCTCAAGTAGGAGGGATTAAAGGCTTGTACCACTAGGCATGGTTCAAAAGAAAAATACATCTTTTTATCTTTTCTGGGAGAAAGTAATACTATACTTCAGACAAGAAATATTTATATAACACAAAAATCACAACCAATATGAGAATAAAAAGTGGTAAGTTGGACTTCATAATTGACATATTTCTTACAAGAAAAAAATAAGCCATATGCAGGGAAAATATCTACAAATCACTGTTCAACAACTTGTCTATTCAGCATATGCAAAGTACACTGTAAATCCTATACTAAGACGTACATATTCCAATTGAGAAATGGACAGATTGGAGTAAAGCAATTTGTGGAAAGTAGTTAGGCAGCAAACAAGCACTATCACACACATAGTATACTGATGGTAGTGAGTGAGTGCAAGACTGCATCAACTGGGATTTTCATGCATTGCTGTTGGGTAATGGAAATAGAACACATACTGGGGGAAAAGCTGCCAGTTTCACATAAAATTAAGCATACACTTACCACAGCCCACTAAACACACTCTTTGATAATTAGCTTTGAAAACAATGAGCCTGCACAGAGGCTTTGAATCAAGAAAATTCATAACATTTTTATTGGTTGTAGTGAAAAACATGAAATGCTAATGTCCTTCAGTAATTTACTTACAAATTGTGTAATAATTTCCCTTTCCCATATCTGAAAATGAACTATGATTACATATGCTCACTTTCTGAGAATTTGGGAACTTACTTTCATAAAACTCCGAGTCTAAATTTATCTCAGAAAAGGAATTTATTTCAAAATTGTTTATTCTGATTGCCTAAACTTGATGCTAGCCACACACTGGTAAATAGGTCCCAGTATGTCACATCATTTTTAAATATTTTAAGCATTTTGGAATAAATTAGAAACAAAGATATACAAGTTAGTAAAATGATACATGCAAAGACCTCACTACACTGCAAATTTTCAAACTTACATCTCTGGTAGAAGAAACTGTTAACTTAAAATTTTACCAAATTAAAGACAAGGCAATCAAAAAGTCAAACAAGGTATCCTGCTCCTAAATGCACATTAGGTATATATTTAATTTTTTTTTGTGTGTTTGTGAGTGTGTGTGTGTGCCCCTGGAGGCCAGAAGAGCATATCAGATCTTCTGAATCTTGAGTTTCAGGCGGTTATGAGCCTCCTGATGGGGAGGGGGGCACTAAACTTGGATTCACTGTAAGAACAGCAAGTGCTCTAAACCACTAAGCCATCTCTCTGCTCCATTATAGCCTAAAGATACATTACTTGTCATTTTTCTCAAGGCATCATTCCTTCATTAATATCTCCAATATTTTTCCTATGTCATCTACATTAAATATGTTCATAAATGATGTTTCTTGTTGTTTTCAGCTACTAGGGATTGATTTATGACTTCTCCTACACACTGGCTAAATGCTTTACCACTAAAGGAGGTGATCCTAAGTACTGATGCAATATATGCCCTGCTACAGGAAAGGATTGCTTTAGTGTGAATTCTAAATCAATGGAGACATTAATTTACAAGCTAATACTTTCTTAAAATTATATTTTTGTCAATTGGCAGTTGTTCCAAATGTATGATTATTTGACAGTGCCGTTCTTACTACTGAAGGCTTTTCTAGTCTGTCACATTCATGTGTATTTTTCAACATATATTTTTTAAGATATATAATTTTTTGAAACTGCCCCTCAATACTATCTACATCAGTCATTGTATTATTCCTTTGACAGAAAAAATAGATCATTTATCTGTAAATACACCAATATAAATTCTACACACATGTTTTTTGTAGATACTAATACTCAAGGACAAATAACAAGAGGATTGTTGACTAACTATGAATTCTCTTGTGCTTAACAAGGGTTGATAAGTGGGCAAAGGCTTTCCCACAATCACTACATCCATAAGGCCTCTCTCCTGTATGTTTTCTTTGATGAACATTGAGCCAAGACTTTGTAGTGAAGGCTTTCCCACACTCATTGCACTCATACGGTTTCTCTCCTGTGTGAATTCTCTGATGGGTAATGAGATCATTTTTGCGCAAGAAGCATTTTCCACATTCAGAACATGCAAAGGAAGTCTTCCCTGAGTGAAATCTCTGATGTACTATGAGCGGTGTCTTTTTCTCAAAGACTTTACCACATTCATTACATTTGTATGGCTTCTCCCCAATATGAGTTTGCTGATGTATACTTAGTGTACTTTTCATTGTGAAGCCCTTCCCACATTCATTGCAAATGTATGGCTTTTCACCATTATGAGCTCGCTGATGTGCAATGAGCATTTTTTTTTCACTTAACCCTTTACCACATTCACTACATACATAGGGTTTCTCTCCTGTGTGAGTACGTTGATGCACATTGAGTTGACTCTTCTCAGGAAAGCCCTTTTCACATTTGTTGCATTTATATGGTTTTTCTCCTGTATGGGTCCGTTGATGTATTATCAGCCGTATCTTTGTTGGGAATCCTTTTCCACATTCATTGCAGACATAAGGTTTCTCTCCTGTGTGAGTTCGCTGATGGACAATGAGGCGGTTCTTTAAAGCAAAGCCTTTTCCACACTCACTGCATATATATGGTTTATCTCCAGTATGAGTTTGCTGATGTATCACAAGTTGTACCTTTGTTGGAAAGCCTTTTCCACATTCATTGCATACATAGGGTTTTTCTCCTGTGTGAATTCGCTGATGTACAACTAGGTGGCTTTTCAAGGCAAAGCTTTTTCCACACTCATTGCATGTGTATGGTTTCTCCCCAGTGTGAGTTCGCTGATGGGCAATTAGATCACTCTTCATGATAAACTTTTTTTGACAATAAGTACATATAAATGGTTTCTCTTCAGAATGTATTCGCTGATGTGTAATAAGACTATTCTTTAATGTGAAGCCTTTCCCACACTTACTGCATATGAAGGGTTTCTCACCAGTATGAGTTCTATGATGTCCAAGAAGACGTCTCTTCTCAATAAAGCCTTTTCCACATTCACTGCATACATAAGGTTTCTCTATTCTGTGAGTTTTCTGATGTGCCACAAGACTAAACTTCGTAGAGAAGGCTTTGCCACATTCATTGCATATATGCAATTTCTCTCCTGTATGAGTCAGCTGATGAGTATTAAGACTGTTCTTCAGTGTGAAGCCTTTCCCACATTTACTGCATATAAAGGGTTTCTCCCCAGTATGAATTCGATGATGAGCAACAAGACGCCTCTTCTCAATAAAGCCTTTTCCACATTCGCTACATATATAGGGTTTCTCTCCGGTATGAGTTTTCTGATGTGCAGTGAGACTGGACTTTGTAGAGAAGGCCTTCCCACATACATCACATCCATGGGGTTTCTCTCCTGTGTGAGTTCGTTGATGATAAATGAGTAGATATTTTCTAGAGAAAGCCTTTTCGCATTCAGTACATATATAATGCTTCTCTCCTGTAAGATTTTTCTGATGTACATTAAGGGATTGGTCATTTCCACTTAGCTCAGCAGAGTTCTTTACATCACAGTTTCTGCTCTGGTTTTCAAAACTTAAATTTGAGTTCAAAGATTTTTCACAGAAGTCAAACCCACTGCAGTTTTGCTTTAATGGTGAATGATCTTTGCTCTGATTAAAAATATTTCTGAAATTTCTATGTTTGTAGCACTGTTCAATGCTTTTGTGAATGGTTCTATCTTTCAAGTGATGTTGCAGAGGATCACCAACTTCTCTGATTTCTAGGAAAGAAGAGAGTAGCATATAATTTCACCATCTTCCTTTAAAACAAGACTGTTTAAGAAATGCTTTGGTAAGCTGGAGAGATGGTTTAGAGGTTTGAAAACACATATAGCTCTTCCAGAGAATCTGAGTTCAGTCCCAAGCACCCAGGTCAAGAGGCTCACAACCATCTTTAACTGCAGCTTCAGGGGAACAGATACTATTTTCTGGCCTATTTGAGGACCTGCACTCATGAGCATATACCCACATACACACACACACACACACACACACACACACACAAATTAAAAAAAAAAAGAAATCTCAATAAGTGGCTTTTTAATGACAACTTTCTATTAATAAAAGAAACTGTGTTTGACTGTGTTTGTGTGTGTGTGTGTGTGTGTGTGTGTGTGTGTGTATTTAGCTCTTGCACATTGGTAAAAGAATCATTTAAATATATAGAAAGATAAAAGAATTGATATACTTTTTAAAAACAACATATATAGATTCAGCTATTTTTTAAATTTTTTAAAAATAGACAGATAGTCAAACACAATTATGATATGTGAGGCAGGAAATCTCAGAACTTCACAGGACTTCAGATAATAAAACTCAGGGACTAGAAATGTGCTTCAGTGGTGAGATACCTGCTACAAAATGAATGATCCCAGATCCTAGTCTCCCCATAGACAAAAAAAAAAAAAGAAAGAAAGAAAGGAAACAAAGTACTACATAAGATTACGTTCAGAAACAAACAGAAAAGGGGAAAGGTGGCAGCATAGGCACAAGACCTATGTCATTCCAACACGCTGCATTTAGAATATGTTATTCCAACTGAAATGAACCAAGTGCTGTAGACGGATTTCTAAATGGTCTTATTAAATAAAAATAATTAAAAAAAAAAAACACGGAGCCAAATATAGCGGTGAAAGCCTTAGAAAGATCGTGGAAATAGGGAGAGCCACCAGCCAACCTTACCTCACCAACTCTGCAGCTTCCAAATGGGAGTGCTTCCTGTCTACCCAAGCCTTTTTATGCCTTGCTTTTCTGCCCTCTCATTGGCTCTTAGCCCAGCTACCTCACTTCCTTGTCACTGCCTGTCTATACAGACCTCCAGGTCTCTATGATTGGTACTGGGATTAAAAGCATATGTCACCACACTTGGCTCTGTTCCCTAGTATGGTCTTGAACACACAGAGACCTTGCCTGCTAAGTGATCAGATTAAGGGCGTGTGCTGCCTGACTTTGTTTACTTAAAATGGCTGGCCTTTTCCACTTGATCTCCAGGCAAGCTTTATCTATCAAAGCACAAATCAAATATCACCACATTTCAGCACAAACAAATATCACCACAAAGTGCTACTGTGATCAGGTGCATACCTGGAGACCCAGGCAGATGAAACAACTTAGCATGACAAGTAAAAAATGTGAGGCTGCAAAGAATTTAAATGTTTTCATGACAAAGAAAAAGAAAGTACAGATCTAAATTGTGAGTGTGTGTGTGTGTGTGTGTGTGTGTGTGTGTGTGTGTGTTTCTGTGGGTTGGGGTTTTGGGAAGTGATAATGATGGTCCCCAGTGACATGAAAATGCTAAACAAGTGCTTTCACTATTGACCCCTCAGTCTCAAATTGAGATGAAAAATTCTATAGTCAAATCTGAAACTAATAGCTGACATGGATCAATCTCTCCTACATTATTATAAGAAGGTCCAAGGTACACAATCAAGTACTGACTCACTGGTTATTCATCTTGGTTATTCTATTCCTACACATTCCAAATAAACAGTTACTTTTGACTGGATACTGGAAGATAAATTCAAGAATCTCTAGTTATTTGCTTGATATGTCTTTCTCCATCAAAGGCCTTTGGATATACAAAATCTTTATTTGCAGTAGAGCTGTGTATATGCCAGAAGGTTTGTTCTACAATGTGACACTTTTACTATGAGGGGTGTATCAGTTATTTTTCTGTGGCTGTGATAAAATACCATCACCAAAACCAACTCATAAAAAAATATTTAATTTTCCCTACAGTTCCAAAAGCCAAGGCAGGAAGGTATTGCAGGAGTACGATAAGAAATGACATCTCAATGTCATACCATAAGCAGAGAGAGTAAAGTGGAGCAAGGCTATAAACCTTCAAGGCCTGAACCCACTGACATAGATTTTCCAACAAGGTTTGACCACCTGAAGGTTCCATAACCTTCCCACGCATTGCCACCAAATTCATGTGCCTATGGTGACAATTCTCCTTCAAACCACTGCGGGAGGATTAGAGACATCCTGTTTTGGAGAGCTTCCCATGCTGGCAACACTCCAGATGCATTGTCAAAAATTATTGCAGGTTGAGGGGCATAGTGTTGTACACCTCAGCACCTGGGAGGCAGAAGCAGGTTCATCCCTGTGAGTTTTAGGCTGTTCTGAACTACCAAACAAGTCCCACGCCAATGAGCGCCATACAGTAAGACTTTTTCTCAAAGCAAATGGAAAGACTGCTACTGGCCTTATTCTGCATTATTTGTGCAACTAGGTTAATAAAAAAATAACTGAGAGCTTTTACCAAAATTCTCTTAAATATTTAATATGCACCATCCCATACTGAGGTTATTTCAATTTGATTTTTGTCATTGTTGCCACTATTCCTTACAGTACTGTATTGAGGACTCAGCCCAGACAGGACCTTATACATCCTAAGCAAGTGCTCTGTGACTGACAGGACAACGTGGGTAGACATTAGTTTTATTCCTAATGATTTTGATTTGCACCAATTTATGGCCATAAATTGTAACCATGAATAAAAGAGCTTCCTTCTCCTCCTCACTAATGTCTATTTTCTTCAGAAAATTATCTTATTATGTCATTTGTGTCTACGCAGGCACAAATGCACATGTACCATAATAAACCAATTTTAATTAAAAATATAAGGCTAAAGAAAAAGGAAAAATTCATGTTCAAAGTAGTGATATACCATTCCTCTACTGAAAACTCCCCATCTCTTTCCAAATTTACTTGGAATAAAAACAGGCCTTGAATATGCAACCTTTCTTTTGTGCATTATGTTGTTTAAATATATCATTATATGACAAGTTTTAAGGCAATATATTGAGGCAACAATGCTTATGGAACACAGTAACCTGTGTATGTGAGAAAAAAACAAGACTTTCATGAAAAAGATAGTGCCATACTACAGATATCGTTGATAAAAAGCCAACAATCTCATGACAGGGAAACAATGACCTGGGAAAGGTGCCACCAGAATACAATTGGAAAACACTGAATCACCTGAAACTGCAACTAAAGAAACTTCCATTAATCATAGAATCAAAAGGAAAAAAAGGGGGTGGGGGACTGAAAAGGTTGCTCCATGCTTAAGAACACTTGTACCATTTATAGAGGACCTGGTTTCAGGTCTCAGAACGCACATGGCAGCTAACCACCACCTGTAAATTCATTCCCAAGGGATCTCATATCTTCTTCCATGTCTTGCAGGCGCCAGACAATTACATGGTGCACATATATACATGTAGGCAAAACACTCATACACAGAAAATAAAAACCAGTTAAAAAAAAAAAAGCTCGTTGAAAATATGTATTTTTTGTGCACTGAAAATGTTTCACAATTATGTACAATTTAGTGATAATTATACAAGTAGGTTATCATACTAGAAACAGTCAAATGAACTGTATGTGTTAAATGAGTGACTCATATGTCATATGGACTGTACCTAAAGAACGTCGTGAAAAGAAAATTGATTTGCAAAAAAAGAAAGAAAGAAACTTTTAATGAAGTGAGGAGAGAAGCAACATCTAAGACAAACCATAAAAATGTTGAAAATTAGCAAAATTATGAAGAAAGTAAATTTTGGCAGAAGTGTAACTTCTGACCTGCTTTATACTGGAAATGCAAGAGATCATCAATCTTCCCTAATTAACAGAAAAAATGTAGAGAACTTTAAAAAGTGAGTTCAGAACAGATTACAGTGGTGCACTCCTGTAATCCCTGCACTGTTGACTCCAAAAAACTGAGTTTGACAGTGGGCGATGGTGGCGCATGCCTTTAATCCCAGCACTCGGGAGGCAGAGCCAGGTGGAGCTCTGTGAGTTCAAGGCCAGCCTGGTCTCCAAAGCGAGTTCCAGGAAAGGCGCAAAGCTACACAGAGAAACCTTGTCTCAAAAAAAAAAAAGAAAAGAAAAAAGCAACTGAGTTTGAGGCAAGCCTGAGTTACACAGGGACCTTGTCAAACAAACAAACAAACAAACAATCAGACAAACAAACAAAAAGAGATGAAGAAAGCTCAGTATATAAGGCATATTCAAGGTAATTTCAGAGCAGATAAGTTTTAAGATGTATAGTACTAGAACATAAATTTAAACAGGGATACTCAAAGCAGGTGTGGGAAATACCTAAGGTAATGTCACCCTGCTCTGACTCCATTTTGTGTTGGCTTAGATAGCTCTCAGCCTTCTAGACCCTCCCCACAACAGTCACTTACCTTTGCAACACATTTGAAATCTACATTGCTTTGACCCTGGTCCTGGTGTATTAGCCAAAATAACTGACAAGTTATATCTAAAATAACTACTATGCTCTGCCAGGAACGAACATTTCAAGATTACTATGACCCTCATCTAACTTTGATGTATCTTTGTGGTTTCTGCCTTTAAAACCTCCGTCTCCCTGAATGTGGGCACGAAGAGACTTTTTAGAGACTCAAGCCAGCTCTTGTTCTGGCCATCCACGAAAAGGACTTAAAACTGTTAACTGGCTTAATCAGCATGGTTGTCCACAACTACCTCATTTGGATCATTACTAGGTGGCACGTTAAGTAGTTCCAATTACTCTTGAGGCTGAGGTGGGAAGATTCCCTAAGTCCATGAGTTCAAGACCAGCCTGGCTACATAGTGAGATCTCCTCATGTCAAAAGACATACATAAAACAAGGCTAATCAAAAGTATTTTCCTTGGTGAAAAGATGATTCTCATTCTTTATGTACAAAATTAGAAGTTATGAGACAGCTGCCCAAATAATGAATAAAATACACAGAAGAAAAGTATAAATTGGATTTTAAGGAAGATGTCAACTAGGAAGTGTTTTCCAGAGAACAGGAAGAGGCTAACTGGGAGAACGAAGAGAAAATGGAGGAGATTCTTAAGAGTTGATAGAAATGGGGGGGAGAGGGGGAGGAGGAGGAAAAGCATAGATTCTCAGCTTAAAAGGAGCTGGCAAGATGGTTCCATGGGTACAGTGGTTGCTTTTCTGTTGTGGTGGTAAAATACCACGGCCTGAAACGACTTATAAGAAGAAAGTTTATTTGGGATTAAGGTTGAGAGGCATAGGAATCCATGATAACAGGAAAGCATGGTAGCAAGCAATAAGCATAATGGCCAGAGCAGGACACTAAGAGTTCACATCCTCAAACAGAAGCTTTAAGCTCTCAAAGCCTGACCCCAGTGACATAGTTCCCCCGGCAGTATTTTCCCCAACAGTGACTATGTTTGGGATATCTATGTTCTGTGTCCTCAGACCAGCACAGAGGCTGGTTCTGTGTCTTCAGATCACACATAGTTATTGCCCCACAGTGTATGCAGAAAATGATTCTGCTGGCTCTCACTCACCTGGACAGATTAGATTGTGGATTTCATCTTCTATTGTCCATGGTACTCCTGGGTCTAATTGGGAGCACACATCTGATTTTCTGGCTAGATACCCTGTTCATGGAAAATGACAGAAGACTATGATGAATCAAAATGGGTTTGTATTGTGGTTCGAATCTGAAATACCCTACATTGTCTCATGATTTGAATACTGGATCCTGGGCTGATTGTAGTGTGTGGGAAGGGTGGATAAAACTTGTAGGAGGTAGAACTTCAGTGAAGAAAGTGGGCCACTGGAGGGTATCATTGAGGCTTTATAATCTGTCACCACTTCCTGTGTGGCCTTTTCATCCTGAGTGTGGATGTAAGGTGAGTAAGGTGACCAGGTATCTTCCAAATCCTATCTAATCCCTTCACTGCCTGCTGCCATGCTTTCCTCACTAAAATGGACTGCAACTCTCTGGAATTGAAAGCCAAAATAAACTTTCTCCTGTATGTTGTTTTTAATCACTGAAAGAGAAAAAGAAATAACACAGCTTGGGTATGTCAAAAATACATGTTATGTTTTAGAGATTAAACAGAATTCCCAACCATAACTTCAGACTTCTCTTGCACAAGAGTAGAGTGTGTCCTCCGTCATGGGTATAAAAAGATCTGAAAATCTACAACTTGAGAGTTTAAAAGTTGAGAATAGGAAAAGCTATTGACTGGGTATCCTCCAAATACCACAGGATAGCCATCCTCACCCATTGACACCAGGCTCTTGCAGGTCTCCAGCATCACATCCCAGTACAGGTCCTTCTGAGCATGGCTCAGAAGCTGCCATTCCTCCCAGGAGAATACCACGGCCACATCGTCCAAGGTCAGGGATTCCTGTAACAACACCACCCTCTTAATGAAGGGATATTCCTTCGGTGATGTGGGAAGAATTTAAAGGAAGATACGTGGTTGTTCTCTAAATAGAGAAGAAGAATCTTAATAATGTATTCTCAAATGATATGGACACTTATTCAACAAAGTTGAAACTTCATAAAAGTTTCTGTAATAACTGCCATGACATCTCTTACCAATGTAGGAACATCTGCTCTATGTGTGTACATGTACACATGTGAACACCTATTTGCCAATACCAAAGTGTATGGTGCTTCTAAGTCGATGAATAATGAAGATTTTTTGGAGTGCTTACTTTTGGTTTGGTTTGGTTTGATTTTTATAGTGCTAGGGTTTTTCAGTGAATCCCAAACAATTCAGACACTCTTTTGTTTTATTTTTGATGGTTACTTTCTATTGTTGTTGTTGGTTGGTTTGGTTTGGTGATCTCATTATGTAGCCCAGGCTGGCTTTGAACTCCCAATCCTTACAACTCAGTCTCTAGAGTATTGGGAATACAGGTATATACCACAACTTAGCTGCTGAATGATACGGATTTTTAAAGTGTACCATGATCTTCTGTGCCAATAGTAGCAACACAGGACAGTGCATACTCCATCACTAATATATTACAACAAAAGGAACTAAAGGCATAAAGCAAACAGTACTACATGATTAAGCAAAACTTATTCTTAAAAGTACATGACACATGTACATAATCATAAACATATGTGTATATGTACAAAATTAAACAAGTCATAATAAAGAAATAACTATAGGAAAATTGTCTTTGCCTTCATGAGAAGACTGACATCATAAACACCCAAAGCACTTACCCAAAGAGCCATGAAAGACCTACGTGAGCCTCAAAACCAGGTGCCACGAAATATTAACAGCTCTTGAGGAGGTAGCCGCTCTGTCACGGGTCATGTAACTACTCATGATTCTTTTTCATGGCTGTCACAGACATCAGATTTAAACTGACAACTAGTGGAACCCGGAGACCTGAAGAGTTAGAGATTGTTGTAGAATGTTCTTCTCTGAGCATTACCTGTGATTGTTACTATCACAAAATTGGAGCAGGATTGGTGATATGCAGGAGAGCCTCACAAGAGAGTGAATGGTTAACAGAAGTGGCGGGGGGTCTCCATATGTGTAGCTTGTGAGAGGTTGTTACCCATGCTTTGGGTGGGGCTTTTATGTGCTTTTAGGTCACCCACAATGCTCACAAATAACCCCTTATACACGTTCCCATACATAAGCCTGACAAGCTCATTGGTTCATCCCATAGGACTGAATGGAATGTTATCTTTGGTTAGTCACTGGTACCTATCTTGGATGAACTGATAATTGTCTATATTCTTCAGGAAAAGTAATGCAACCCATATCACATCCAACATGAACCTCATAGTCTGGATTCCTATGAACATTATATCCCTGATCCTACTTAGCTCAGATTTCTCTAGATAGGACTACTTACAATTTGTATTTTTATGTTTTCCTAAATGGATTTTGATATGCCTCTACAAATCTTGTGAAGAATAAAGAAAAGAATAAGATAAGCCTCAAGTCACCTGGGCCTGCATCATTTTCTTTTGACTTTAGAAGTTAGCCATTGACTGGAGAGCTGTGCCTTTGTCGCTTCTGGATCAGCATAAACTAGCCAAGTGTATCCGAAGAATCTCCTCGTCTTTGCTTCACTTGATTTCTCTTGTTCCTGGTCATATGGCACCTGTGGGATATAGAACAAATTACCTTGAGCAGAACATTCTCATCATGTCTGGATGATATCATGTTGCTACACATTTACCTTAAATTAAGCATTAAAAATCTACTTAGTGCTCCAAAGGTTCTGACATATGGCTTAATAAACCATCAATCCTGAACAAGTTCCTTCCTCCTCTAAAATGTCAGTAGTGAGACTATAATATATGATAGACACTCATGTATGAAAATGGATACGAGAAAGAAACAGTACATGCTTCCCCAGTTGAAGGGTGATGCTTAGGCTTATCAATTTTGAGAAAGAGAATATACCAAATGTACATTCTTTAAAGAGTTTATTATTTTACTTCTTCAAGTCTTCCTAGAATCTGGGGAGATAGCTCAAGGGGAAAACTGCTTGTCCTGCCAGCATGGGACTCACGTTTGAATCCCATAAACTCATGTAGTGAGTGTCTGTAGTCACAGCGCTCCTATAGCAAGAAGGGAGGGGAAAAGAAAAGAGGAAAATCAGGGAAGAAGCCTGTAGTCCAGCTAACCCGTTCAATCAGCAGGACAACGAAGAGTCCCTGTCTCAAGCAGCACATGAGAATGAACACACATGAACAGGAACACATATACACAACCCATTTAAAAGTTTGCTTATTCTATTTTTACATTCTAAGACTCATGAGTAATTTTAGATCATAAGGAGCAAAGAAATACCATCATATTTAGTTTCTCATTACCATCTACATACTGATAAACTGTAAAGCATATATATATGTATATATATATATAAAATTTATAAATAACATGCTGTAAAAATAACTTTAAGGAATCTAACTCAATAAAGACATGTGTGGGTGGCTGGGGGGAGAACCAGAGAGAATTCTTTATCAATAAACCTCTAAGAAAATGTTTTCCTTTAGCAACGGGAAAGGGCCTCAGATGTAAGCAGAGAAGAAAGAAATAAAAAAGAACAAAATTGGCAAGAAGTTAAATCAAAAATAGTCATAATTGGGCACTGTACTGTAGCATGAATCTTAAAGGTACTTATTAATAAAATCAAACCTGAGGCCAGTTATTGGGGTGAATGCTGGAAAATCAGAGAAGCAGAACAAGCCACAGCCACCTCACCTTGCCAGTTCCTCAGCTGATCCTGTTTCCTCAGACTGGCTGCCTGAATCCTCATCCAGAATGACTCTCAGCTGAACTGCTGCTCAAAAGCCTGAAAGCTTAACCAGCCAAATGCTTCTAGTTCCTGGTCCTCACGCCTTATATATCTTTCTGCTTTCTGCCATCACTCCCTGGGATTAAAGGCTCACTTTTTGTGATTAAAGGCATGTGTCACCATGCCTGGCTGTTTCCAATGTGGCCTTGAACTCACAGAGATCCAGAGGGATTTCTGACTCTGGAATGCTAGAATTAAAGGCGTGTGCTACCACTGCCTAACCTCTATGTTTAACACTGTGGCTGTCCTATTCTCTGACCCCAGATAAGTTTACTAGTGTGGACAATACTTTGGGGAACACAAATACCACCACACTGTACTTTGCTTCTCTGTTATATGATAAAACATTGACCAAAAACAACTTGGGAAAGGAAAGGGTTCAGTTTACCTTCTATATAGCCCATTATCAAGGGAAGCCAGGGTAAGAACTCTTGGCAGGAGCTTGGATCAGAAACCTGAGGAATGCTGCTTACTGGCTTGCTCAGCTACCATTCTTACATTTATATAGCCCAGGCCCACCTGCCCAGGATGGCATACCCACAGTTAGCTCAGCCCTTCTACATCAACTAGCACTTTAGAAAATGTCCCACAGACATGACCACAGGTCCATTCAGTGGAGATGATTTTCCAACAGAGGTTCCATCTTCCCAAATAAGTCAATTTGAAGCTCACTGTGACACTTAAGTTACGATATCTCAGAGGTTTTATTATGCAAAGAGTAAAATATACAGTAATAACATATTAATGGAGGAGGATGGTGCATGAAATAGTATACTAATGGAGCTGGAGGGATGGCTAGGTGTTTAAGAAGACATGTGTTCAGTTCCCAGCACCCACATGGCAGCTAACAACAACCATCTGTAATTCCAGTTACAGGGCATCTGACACCCTCTTCTGGCCTGCACAGGCATCAAGCACTGAGGTACACAAACATATATGTAAGCAAAACATCTATACACATAAAGAATGTACTAAGGCATCTACATAGTGACAGAAGAGTATAAAAATACAAATCATCATAACAAGGGCAAATTTATCTATTATTAGTAATCTCTGGTATAAGCAATAACATTAACATTTTTTGAGAATTTCATATGTTGATAAATGATTAAAATATGTGTGTGTGTGTGTGTGTGTGTGTGTGTGTGTGTGTGTGTTCAAAAAGGTTCATGGTTTCTGGGGCAGATGGTCAACTCTACTATTGTAGTTCAAAAACAACTATATATATACCAGTATTTTACTTCATATCCATAAACTGAGTAGCGGGAGGCTGAGAGGCAGGAGGATCACAAGTTTGAGGCCAGTTTAGACTATATGTTGAAAAAAAATCTATCTCAGGTAAGGGAACATGGGAGAGAAAGAAGGAAGGGAGAGAGGCAGAGAAGTGAGGCACAGTGAGGAGGAGCGAAGAAAGAGAAAGTTGCATACCTAACCACCATACAGTATATACAGGTAGAGAGTCAGTCAAAGAATAAAAGACTTGGGGGTAGTTAGATCAGTGGGATAAGGCCACTTGCCACCAAGCTTGATGACGTAAGTTCAGTCTCCAAGACACACATATTGGAAGCAGAGAACGAATCACAAAAAATGCCCTCTGACCTTTGCAAGTGGTCCTGGGCACATATACACATTTTAAAGATCATTTAACTTTATAAAAGAGTAGAACATTTCTTGGGAATTAATTAACATTCTATTGAAAAAAGCCAATACAGTTATCCAGCAATAGAAGTATATGAGATAGGGGACAAGAGGGGAATTTGAAGAGGGGAGCAGTGGATGGTCAGTATCTATTGTATAACAGTATGTAACTTTTAAAGAATAAAGGATGCTATTTTAAGAAACAGGTTTCCCTGCTGGCCGAGTGGCACACAGCTTTAATCCCAGCACTTGGGAGGCAGAAACAGGCAGATCTCTTTGAGTTCGAGGCCAGCCTGGTCTACAGAGCGAGATCCAAGACAGGCACCAAAACTACACAAAATCTCACAAAAACAAAACAAAAAGAAAAGGAAGGAAGGAAGGAAGGAAGGAAGGAAGGAAGGAAGGAAGGAAGGAAGGGAGGGAGGGAGGGAGGGAGGGGTTTCCTTAATAACTTAAAAGTTCATTTCTAAGAACTGCTCAAAGTGAAATAGTGGCCATAGTGTGCTATCCACTGGGATTGGAAAATAACGCATCAGGATAAAAGTAAATGTTTTACGCTGAAGCTGAAAAGCAAAACTACTGCTGAGGTAGGTAAATACATGGTAAAATGTTTATAAACACTTATCTCTAAATACACATTCTAGGTCTCTCCATGTGCATACAATACAGGGAGTATAAATTCACTCATGTCACCAGTTCAAACATTAAAAAAAAATTGCACTTATTTCATGAAATAAACTGGGAAAGGAAATTATTTTTACAAAACTCATCTAAACTATGACTGCTGGTGATATAACACAAGTTTAATTGAAGTATTCTAAAACATGACAAAGGTTACTAAGCAACAGAATGTACCAGCACAGAGATTACTTGTATCTTTGTTTCAGAAAACAAAGGAACAAGATGTGGTGGGGGGAAGCCTTTAATCCCAGCACTCAGGGAGCTCTATGCCAATTTGGTTTATAGGGCTAATTCCAAGACTTGATACTCCACAGTTGCCACCCACATGCACTCCAGCACCAGACCCCAGCTCCACAGAAATGGATTCCAAAGCCTGCACCAGACACAGCTGTACAACCTTCAAAACAGTTCCTTTGAAGCTTAAACAGAAGACAAAGCCCGAACCCTGTATCACCTTGGCCGACATTCACCAGCTCTCAATCTCTAGATCCTACATAGGGAGAAGCCTAGATGCCAAAATTGAGCTCAGCATTCAGTGCTTGGTCTCCAGAGACCTTAAACTACAGTCCCTACATGCATAAGGACTAATGCCAAAGGTACCTCATTACGGATTCCTCAGAACTCCCAACAAAAGAGCATCATCTCAAATACCTTTGCACGGAATTGCACTCGCATAACAAAAGAGCACTCTGGCCACTCTGCCACTCCAGTAAGCTCCGCCACTCCTGTGCAGTCGAAGAGCAGGTCATATAGACTGGTTTTACAGAATAAAACGGCAGGTTACCAATACTTGCAGAACGACCCTCTCTGGTGGCCTCAATGCCCACCCACCCCCGTATGATACGGTGGCCGAGGAGGGCTATAAAGTTTCCAGCGTTTGCAAAGATGAAAGATGGCTGCGCCCTGCTTGTATCTGTCTTTGTGCATCTGACGTATGGAGAGAGAGAAGTCTTACCGAGAGAGTGTCTCAGGACCACTAGGAAAATGACAGTCACGTCAATGTATGATAAAAATGTGTGTCAGCTCGGGCATCACCAAACACAAACGACTTAACGTAAACTCCTTGAGAAAGTGGAGTCGGAAAGAAGACGTCTGACAAGGCCACGGCGGCGCCATATTACGGGAAGCTGAAGTGTCGGTACTGGACAGAATGTGCATCCGGAGAAAGGATCTCCTGAAAGATTCTGTGTAGTAAGTAGCTTGAAGCAACTTGTGAAAACAGAGTAGAACGCTTCTTGCAGACGTTCTGAGCACACACTTTAGGTTCAAACACGTAGATGGCTTTCACTTCTCAAGGGCATCTGACGCCCTCTTCTGACCATTGCAAGTTCCTACACCAATGTGGTGCAAATTCATGCATTAAGGCGCGCGCGCGCGCGCGCACACACACACACACACACACACACATACACACACACACACACACAAATTCATTGTATATATTATATAAATTGTATAAATATAATTCAAGCTATATATGAATTATATTATATAAATATAATTCAAGTCCTTTTTTGCTCTGTTTTCACAAGTTGCTTCAAACTACTCACCACACATTTTCCACTTTGCAGGAGCGTGTGTGTGTGTGTGTGTGTGTGTGTGTGTGTGTGTGTGTGTGTGTGTGTGTGTGTGTGTGTGTGTGTGTGTACATATATGAGATATATATATATATATATATAATTCTTATACAACAATAAAGATAAGGAAAATTTATATGATGCTAAACTTATAAAAGGGAGGGGGCATTGTTTCTGGGTACCTTTGGCCTCATGGGAATTCCTAAGTCTATTCATGGGCAAAGCACAATCTCATTTCCACTATCAGGGTAGTTAGATTGCAGTGGAAATCAGGGGGCCCTGGGAAAT
The DNA here is from genome assembly GCF_949786415.1 of Peromyscus eremicus. Lineage (NCBI taxonomy): Eukaryota > Metazoa > Chordata > Mammalia > Rodentia > Cricetidae > Peromyscus > Peromyscus eremicus. Next base: position 192,281,255 of record NC_081416.1, on the reverse strand, counting down.
TTCTTTACAACATTTGAGCAGATGTATAATAACTCATTTTCCAGCAGTTACTGAACTCATGTAACCTGGGTTTTACTTCACCAGTCAGTGAAGAGACCCAAGATCCCATTGAACATGTGTCAGAGTATACGCTTCACCCATTATTTTACTTGATTGCTGAAAGTGATTTATTAGGGTTCTCTAGAGGAACAAAAAGACAGGATAAATATATATTAAAAATGTCTATTTTCACACTGAAAAGGATGAGAATCTGGCATTTAAGAAAGAGGATTTCTAGAGAGTTCCTGGTCTCCAGTCTTTTTAAACCAAGGAGAAAATAGTTACTGAAATCAGTCAGTGCAGCAGCGATGGAATAGATGAACTTGCCAGCAAAAGTAAAGGCAGGTTGGCCAAAATCCAAATCTGTTTTCTTAGGAAAAGCTGTTTCTTTTATTTAGGCTGCCACTGGAAGGTGCCATCTACATAGGATAAGTCTTTCATTCCAAGTAACCAGATCAAGAAAGTCCCTTATGAGTGTTCCCAGCAGATTGTATTTTAGTTGATTCCAAACCCATCTAACTTTTCAAACCAAAATTGTCACAAGTCCACCCCTTGACCAATTTCAAAGGCCCACACTGAATTCAATGCATATTCTCCAAATTCTAGCTTTGCAAAATAGTGTCACCAGGTGTGGATAAAATATTCAACACATGGCCCTATGTGGGACATTTCAGATTCAAATTATAACAGTTGCTTCATTGTTAGGGATTTAATTCTACCCCTCCCCCATCCGTCTATCATAGCCCAACACTATATAAAACCATAACCATTATTGTAGATAGAGCCTTTTAAAGGGCAACAAGTTAAAATTAGACATGCCCCCACTAATTCATGTGTTGAATGCTTGTTTTGTAGTTGGCAGTGCTATGGAAAGTTTTGGAAATTCTGAGATGTAGGCTTTGTTGGGAAACATTAAGTCACTAAGGGCATACCTTGGAAGATTATACTGGTTATCACTAACATCTTGTTTCCTGACCTTGATGTAGTAAAGATGCTTCTCTAGTACCACCATCCTATTGTCCAAGCAGGTGGAAAGGAAAACATGTGTGAAGGGACACTAGCTCACTTGAGCTCTGGTAGGCCTTGCCCTTCTCTCTCCTTCCCTCTTCCTTGCTAAAATCCGTTATATTATACTTCTAAAGCTAGCTACCAAGGTCTATTTTCTGTATTGGCCACTTCCTCCTCCTGAGGCTGACTACAAAGGTCCAGCTATGGACGTATTGAAGACCAGCAAGCAGAAGTCCCTTTGGTTCACCTAATTAATTTGCACAAATAAAATTAAACACTTTATCCTAACACAGGATCTCCCCCTTTACGTTTATAAATCACCATTTACCTGTGGGCCATGTCTGAGTCCCCTCTATCCTTTTTTTCTGCATAAAAAAAATCACAACTGCAAGGTCATTTGCTGCTGTTTTCTGACTGAGTCAGAAAGCAGCCACTTTAACTTTTCTTCCCCATTTAATGAAGGATCTTTGTGTGAAAACAGGTGTTTGGGTGTGATTTGTGCCTTACCTGGGTTCCTAGAGAGAGCCCCTGCTGTTTGGAAATCTCCTTCGATCTGTTCATATGACTTTCTCCTATGAAACAATGAGCCAAAATATATTTTTCTTTTCCAAATTAATTCTGTCACAGTTAAGAGAAAACTAATAAATAACCTTGGAAACACTAATGTCAAATAGATTCATTCATTCATTCATGTACAGTGTACAAGACTCTGGTTCTTTAAATACAGGGTTGCAGAACCCTTATCATAGTCAATTTTAGAACATTCTCATCACCTCAGAAAGAAACCCTATATCCATTATTACTGTCTCCCTATTTCCTGCATTGTGTCTTTCTTCCCAGGCTTTTAAGCAATCACTAATCTTCCTACAAATACTTTGTCTTTCTGGACATTTTATATTAATAAAAATACAATCTTTGCTGAGTTTCATTTAGTATTAGATTAGATTTTCTCTTGAATGTATGCCTGAAATTTGAGGTCATACGCCAGTCCTATGCTCAGTGTTGAGAAATTGTCCAGGTATTTTCCCTAGGTCCCACAACACCTTAAATTCCCATTCTCTAGACCAAGTGGATGTTCTCCAATTCAATTGCAGTTTTTTCTTTCAGTGCAGCCACCACAACTTCACATGCTCCCTCCCATGTGAATGCTTTATTTTGGCTGGCCACCACAGTTTTCATATCCATGTGTCTAAACAGTTATGAATTAGGAGTTCCTATCACTCTTCTTCACATTCAATAATTTGTGAGCATGAATGGCTTAAAAACTAAAGAAAAGATACTTATTTATTTATAAAGTATTAAATGAATAGCCAGAACAATGGCAAAATATGAGGGGGGAAATTTGAATGTATCAGAAGCTCAGCAACCTCTTTGTGGTTTTAGGGTTATGGGATTCTCACAGACCAAAGATATTTTCACCATCTGGTAGCTCCAGTCTGAATGCCATTGTTCTGTTGTTCAGTCTTCAGATGTCCACTGAAAATTCTACCCTAAAATGATTTGATGACCTTGAGGCAGTGATGGAGCTAGATCCTGAGGAGGTGTGCTGGCTTTACAAGGAAGACATGAAGGCCTGTATACTCTGTACACCAAGCTCATCTTCTGCATCCTGCTGCAGACCACTTTTAAGAAAGCGAAAAATTATTATAGGTATATATGTACCTACATATGTAAATATAAAATCTCTTTTGTAAGGAAGTCCTTATCAAAATCTATTTATGAAATAAGATTTATGAAATATTTGATATAAAAGTTTATAAAATATTTAATATTGCCAAAGATATTTTAATGCATTTTAAAATGCTTAGAGAACTCAAATTTAGGCATAACATATATATATATATATATATATATATATATATATATATATATATATATATATAAAACCTTACCATATGATCAAAATATTGAAATTTGAATCTGCATGTTCATTTTAATTGGGCGTGTCAAAGAAAATAATTTTACCACATGAGAAAAAATGAATTTAGAAAGAGAACTGAAATGGCCACAGTAGGTTAAAATCTTTGACACAAGGAACATACAAAAACAACCAAAAATAGACTAAAGCAATTATCATAGACACATGACACAATTACATGAAATTAGGTGTACCCAGTTTAGAAAAAAGGAACAAAGACTTTCTGTTTCTTTAAGATGCATGTGAGAAAGGCTTAGTAACATGAAAGATCAAAAGGTGAATTTTATCATACAGACTTAAGTTTTTTTTCTCTCTCTTTCTCTGTCTTCCAATAGCTGAGGGGGAAGTTTATGTTTTATTTTGTTGTATTATGTTGTTGTTGTTGTTGTTGTTTTCTTTTAAATTGTGTCCAGCCTCCTTTCTAGCAGATTAGTTTGAGGTCACAACTTCTTCCAAATCAGGTCAGGCCATCTTTCCATAACAAACCAATTAAAAGAGCCAAATTTAATGTTGAAAGCAGAAAAAAATGTATTTAATGTGTTACATTGGGAAGAGTAGGCAATGCAATCCAGCAAACCCCTCAAGTCTATCATTAGGATCCTGACATAAGATAAAAGTTTAAATAGAGTGTCAAGGGTACTCACATCTAAGCAGTCTTGGTCAAAGTGCAGTTATGCTCACCATTGACTCATCGTTATCTGCGTTTTAGTCTCTCATATCCAGTAAGGTGGTTTGACAAGTTGCTAAGACTGTGTAAGATTTCTTTCAGAAAGACAAGTTCCCACGATGGCCTGTGCCTTTTCCTTTTCCATGCATGAAATTCCTTAGAAAACTATATTGTTCTTGGAGTCCATATTTCAACATACTGATAGTCAGATTCAGAGATGTGTGTCTATTTGGAAGTTTTATATCTGCCAAACTCATTACAGGAAAGGGGAAATTGGATTTAATGAAGCTGTTCCCCAGAAAATCCATGTGTTTCTGTATATGACCCAGGAGCAGAATATGAGTGGATCTAGGAAACTCTAACATTTAGTGGGTCTCTTGTAAGAAAAGAAGAACCAAAGGAACACAGAACCCATGTTTAACAGGATGAAACAGTCAAATAGCAGATGAGGAAACTCACCAGCCTGCTTGAAGATGGCTCTCAGTGTAAATCTCCAGGACTGTTTTTGAGCAGATGCAGACATAGATTTCTATGATTATCTTTAACAGCCTGAGAAATTCCCCTAAGCTGGAGGGAGCACTATGTAAGGCCCTGTGCTTTTTCCAATCTTGGTCTCAACAATTCTCGCTCATACAAATCCTCCTCTTTCTTGCCATGTGGACTCCTGGAGCTCCACCTGGGGCCTGGCTGTGGATCTCTGCATCCAGTTCCCTCAGTCATTGGATGAGATTTCTAGCACGACAATTTGGGTGTTTGGCCATCCTATCACCAGAGTAGGTCAGTTTGGGCTTTTTCTCACCCATTGCCAGTAGTCTATTGTGGAGGTATCTTTGTGGATTTCTGTGGACCTCTCTAGCACTTTGCTTCTTCCTATTCTCATGTGGTCTTCATTTATCATGGTCTCTTATTTCTTGTTCTCCCTCTCTGTTCTTGATCCAGCTGGGATCTCCTGCTCCCCTAAGCTCTCTTTCCCTCAAACCTTGCCCTTCATTACCCCCACTCATGTCCAGGTTGTTCATGTAGAACATTTCTCTGTCATTGGGCAATCCCTGTGTCTTTCTTAGGGTCCTGTTTTCTAGGTAGTCATATGAACCAATAGCTGAGGAGCCCCCAACTGGATCAGGTCCTTTGGATAAGTGAGACAGTTGATTAGCTTGAACTGTTTGGGAGGCATCCAGGCAGTGGGACCGGGTCCCGTACTCAGTGCATGATCTGGCTGTTTGGAACCTGGGGCTTATGCAGGGACACTTAGCTCAGCCTGGGAGGAGGGGACTGGACCTGTCTGAACGGAATCTACTAGGTTGAACTCAATCCCCAGGGGAGTCTTTGCACAGGAGGAGATGGAAATGGAGGGGGGGGGAGAAGGGGGCGGGAGGGGGGAGGACAAGGGAATCCGTGGCTGATATGTAAAATTAAATTAAATTATAAAATTTTTTTTTTAAAGTCAAAACTCCAAAGCATATTGATCTCTTCACTTCCCTCTGCTGGATTCACTACATGTCAGTAAATATGGTTTTCCCTGTGTATATGTATACCAAGGGGAACAGCAATAATCTGACACATGGAAGTGGCATGAAATACTGCTCCACATCAAGTCACGATGACCTTACAAGCTCATTATATATAGCATTTTTTGTTCTTCCTGAAATTTTGTTTTCTGTCATCATTGGTCCAGCAGCTCCATGGTTGTCATTCTGTATAGGCTCAAACAATGGGTTGAGCTTATCCGCAGCACCAGTGTTCCTCCAGAGCATCCCCTGAGTCCAAAGACATCCACCGCATAATGGCCCTGATGCCCACATTTATGGGTTTTTATGCCCTCTCTTCCATCTTACAAGGTTGCATTGCTCTCATCTATAACCCTGGTTGGTGGCTGATGAACATTACTGCAATCATGAAACAGGTTGTTCTTTTGTGAGAAAATAGTACTGTTTTCAGAAATCTTTTTTTCATACAATATTCATTTTATTCCACAAGTTACAAGTTTTGTACTTTTTCATTCAAATTTATTGCATCTGAACTAAAACAGAAATATGTCTGAATTTATTAAGAATTGGCACATAAGTGTCAATTTTTATAGATTTATCTGTGTAGTTGTTTCATAAACTGAAGAAAGAAATGATTAACTTACTGACAATCTCTTCTTCACCCTCACCAAGTCTAGTTCATTCCCATCCTAATTCCAAAGAAAAGTAACCTGACCGTTCTACACAGAAAGTAGTGGACAAAGCATTATGGCCCATCTGAGGAACTATGAGAAAATTATGGGGAATTCCCTGCACCTTGTGTTTAAGATTTCCATAAAATAGATCCAGGAAGGGCTGCAAAGAAGATGTGTGCTTGGTAAAGGCCTCTACCTGCACAAAATCTCAGCCTTTGTCTACCTACTGTGTTCCCAGGCAGCAACTATTGACAATGGCTAAGTAAGGTTCCTTGGCAGATTAACCCAACCCAACTGCATGATTAGACCTCTCATTGCTGAGCCATGATAGAAGCAGTTAGGTTCCATATTGTTAATTCTTTATGCATTTGAAATATGATAGGCACTAATTCTAAATTTTCATATTTTTAGATAAAAAGAAACAGCAAATGATCCAACAATCAACAACCTATTACAAATTATGACTAATTATATTATAATAATATTTATTAAATTTATTTTTTATATTCAATCTATTTTTCTTTATTAATTAATTAATTTTCCCTGCCTGATCGTAGTCTCTACAACCTCCCTCCTCTTCTTCCAGTCCCTCTCCCCATTTTCCCATCTTCCCACACCTCAAATTAACTCCTCCTCCTTTCTCTTCATAGTAGGGCAGCCTTCACATGCATAACAGCCAGCCATGCTATATCAAGTTGCAATAAGACCAGGCACCTCTTCTGCTATTGAGGCTGGTGAGATAATCCAGCACCATAGCCACTTGTCTTTCTAACAGAAACTGTACTCTGATTTTGGGTTTTAATGTTGTTGAAATTAGTACCTGTAACAGCACAGCAGGTTGTTCTTTTGTAAGAAAATTGTGCTCCATTTTAGAAATCTTTAGTACACTTGCTTGAACCAAATTGAATCAGTTGGGCCTCAGTTCTTTAATGTAGTTTCCATAGACTGTGTGAGCATATAATTTACTCAATGGAGAATATTTCCAGAAGAAAACACAGTGAAGAATAATTGCATATGTTGTTGTAAGATAACGATTTAAATGAATATGTTTACTCCTTTTCCACAATTTTCCTGGCTACTGCCTTCATGATGTCTGTAAATAATCCGCTGATTCAATGAGGATTTCTGAAATGGGGATAAAAATTCGCTGGGCACATGCCTTTAATCCCAGCACCCAGGAGACAGAGGCAGGCTGATCTCTGTGAGTTCGAGGCCAGCCTGGTTGGTCTACAGAGAAAGATCCAGGACAAGCACCAAAACTACACAGAGAAACCCTGTCTTGAAAAAAAAAACCAAAAAAATAAAAATAAAAATTCTTCTGCAGTGCAGTAAAATAAAGCTCAAATTTCCCTCTATGTTGATGATAGTGTGGTGATAATGTTACTGTTAGTTATTCTTATGAGTTTGACATTTTTTGAAGATCCTCAAGTGCAAGGTCCTCTCTATTGATTGTACCCATCACAAAGATTAAAAATAGTGATAAAAGAAATAGTCATTATCAGAGTGCTTGTGTTTCCGGGATTTCCCTGAGTGGTAAACACCTCTATTTACCTTACAAGCATTTTATGCACCCTGCCAATGTATGTTAATGACTTGAGGAATAATCTCAAAGTTCCATGGACTTTGAAAATAATTACACCTATTATTCAATAAAAGGAAAGTAGATAAACCTCTAGATCTCTATAAAGTTGAAATCAGTACTCTCTAGGTCCCAGTTAGTATAGATTTTAGTCTATGCTGTCATCAGTAGAGAGTAAGTTTATGTGTATCACCATGCAGAATGTTTCAGTTATTTGGAGAACTGGAATTCTGACAGGTTAAACATTTTAGTTATTGGCATAAACTTCTGTGAAATTTAGGACATAAAGGATGTATAGTTGGTATTTTTAAAGGAAAATATTCATGTGTTGAATCTTGAAAATCCTATGCTATTTTATAAACAGTGAATTTTTAAACAAAGAATATTTTTTTGTTTTTGTTTTTCGAGACAGGGTTTCTCTGTGTAGCTTTGTGCCTTTCCTGGAACTCACTTGGTAGTCCAGGCTGGCCTCGAACTCACAGAAATCCACCTGGCTCTGCCTCCCGAGTGCTGGGATTAAAGGCGTGCGCCACCACCGCCCGGCAAGAATATTTTTTGTGATGATAACGTAGAAATGAAAAACAGTAGCCCTTGCATGAGTAAAGTGATCAAAGTGGTACATAGGGAGAAAATTTCTATAATTGTACAGAGGTAAGGAATTCAGCATACCCTTCTCATCAATTTAGAATATGAAGATAGTGCATGCATGAAACTGGGGGTGCACAGAGACCCTGCATGTACTGTTTATACCTGTGTTCAAATAAGTAGCTTTTAGAAAGTTTGTAAGTTAGCCATATAAGAGATTAACACAGGCAACTGGTGACAGTACAGAAGGATGATGACATACAGAAACAAAGGTTATGGAGGTATAAACTACATCTAGAATTTTGCATTCAGCAGAAGATATCCACAGGCAGCAGGCCACATCCCCGATATGGTTCTGATGTGGTCTCAGGTCTATATGGCTATGCACAGATTTCCTATATCAGGACCAATTGTTAGAATCTTGCTAGAGACCAAAGACATCCTCCATCTGAGCAATCAATGGAAGCTACATCCACAAGCAAGCTGTAACATTTTATATTACCCAAATCTACCCCAAGTCCTCTACTATAAGACGTCAGGAGAAGCAAGCATTTCAAATGGAAACTGCAGAAAATCAACCCCTTAGCAGACACTAAAAGACTCAAAATTGTTGACATTTTCTCTTATCATTCTGGGAGGCAGGTGAAAATAATTTTCATGTTCTCTGTTCTTCCCATAACTTGGTTTGTGCAAATGATGATATTAACAATATCTGAAGACAATCCCTGATAATCATTGTACAATTAGATGTTCACAGCCATGACACAGGGTAGGTGGGGGAGGTCAGAGTGACAATTCAGCTCAGGGAGTCAGGGAAGAGGAGGCTTGAGGTGATGTGCAGTGTCTGAACCTTCAGTTAAAAGTGGTCAAATGAATAGAGAAAATGATATGAAGAGGGAAGTATTTTACATGTTTTCAAGGAGTTCAACATGACACACGTTTAAGCGGGGAACATAGTGAAGAACTGGAAAAATGGTAATAAAAAGAGTCACAGACACAGAGGTGATAACGTCCTGCCCCTCAGTTGAGTTTTCAAAGTGAGTGAAGTATTAGGGTGAGGGATAAATTTTTTGATGTAGTGTAAAGGAATCCAGAAATGCAGAAAGAAATCAAATGAGTCAACTCACTCTCAGGATTTAATGGAAGTTTCTATAAAGCTAAACGAGGTTAATGTTGTTAAGAGAACTTTATGGTATGCAAATGTTTGTCTTTAGCCTTTCTCTCACTAACCTAAGCTTCTGAGGAGTAAGACCCTTGGACTGACAGCTGTCAAGCAGTTGTCTTAATCCACACAGTCCTAAGGTGCTGTCACCAACAGGATCCCTGTCTATAGGAGGGACTGTCACTGTGGATACTGTGTGCTTCAGTAATTTCACAGACACCTTGAGCAAGTTCCTTCCAGCTTGAAATGGCAATGACACTATGACAGCTAGTGGGTCCACAGGATTCCACTTCAAGAGGCCTTGTGTCATCTCAAATCCCCAGCCTGGAGCTTGTGAGAAATACCCCTTCAGCTAAAACCCAACATGATCCTGTGGAAACTGTTTGCTCCCTTGCCTGAGCTTCTTTGAATCTTGTCATAGGTGTGCTAAGCAAGGTCCATGAGGAAGGAATGTAACTCCCCAGTGACCCACCAAAAAAAAAAAAAAAAAAAAAAAAAAAAAAAAAAAAAAAAAAAAAAACTTCTGACCCAAACAAAGACACATCATCCTATGCAACCCTTGTGTTTGGTTCCTATGTAAATCCGGTTATGAGAATTGTTGTTAGCCAGGAGGTGTGGCATATTCCTTTAATCCCAACCCTAGGGAGGAAGAGACACTTGGATACCTACAAATTCAAGGCCTGCTTGATCTGCAGAGCTAGTTCCAGGCCAGCCAGGGCTACACACACACACACACACACACACACACACACACACACACACACACACATAAACACACACATAAACACACACACACATAAACACACACACACACACACACACACACACACACAACCTTTCACATAAAATATGTTGTTAGATGAACTGTGAGTCACACATTCACTAATCACCACATAACAGGCCTTTGCTTTACAGCTGTATAATCACACAGTTTGTCTTGATTTGCCTAATAATCTTTTTTTCTTTTTTTTTCTTGCAAATGTTCTCCTTGGCTGTCCTGTTTACCACAGGTGTACAGAACGTTTCCTTAAGAACACAAAAGAACCTGGAGCTCTTGCCTGCAGGGAAATAAACAAGGCCAGTGTCATCAAGGACTGAAGAATTCCTGTTGTCAAGCAAAATAGATGATGCTGAGGAAGATGGAACATGGCGAAGAGCCAACATTTTGAACTCAGATTATTATGGAAGATTTAAAGAGTTAAGTGTTTAAGGCTGATGTTATCTCAGCCATGACCTGTGTGTGTCATGATCTGTTCCTTACATCAGGTACCTCCTTCTAGGGATTCCACATCTTTCCTCTCTGTTATCATCAGGGAAACAATGGTTGAAAATATGAGATGCTTTGGTAGATAGTTCCAATCTACATTTTTTTTTTTTTTGGTTTTTCGAGACAAGGTTTCTCTGTGTTGTTTGAGTTCCTGTCCTGAATCTCGCTAGCCAGCTGGATCTCAAGACCAGACAGGCCTCAAACTCACAGAGATCCACCTGGCTCTGCCTCCTGAATGCTAGATTAAAGGCATGTACCACCACTGCCTGGCTCCCTATCTACATTTCTATTAGTAAAGAATTGGGGCTTGTTGAGAAGTGAAAAACACAGAACTTGGGAGAGCAAACAAATTAAAGTGAAATGAATTAGGTGGACAATGAGCCTCAGATGGTTTAAGGGACCAGACAAAATAGCAGTGACTATATTAAGAAGGTGGTCCCGATTTCTGGGATTAAGGAACAGGGTCTTTCATTATTTTCATAAGGATTTCAGGTACCTGAACGTTGACCATCAAGTATTCCAATATTTTTGTCATAGAGAACACAGGGGATTTTATAGGTTGAGATATTTGAACTGGTAGCAGATACAGGGCAAGAGCAGAAATGATGTTTGCTCTAGTTTTTGAGAATTCCTGAAGATAAAGAGGTTCAAGACTGTAGTTCTAGGAAGAGAGATACTGCAGAAGCACCTCAGAGAGATAAGAGAATGGAGGGTTCACACAGACTAAAACAGACAGCAGGAGGTCATAAACTGTGGCAGTATTTGGATTTCTGAAAGTCTCATGGGTAATGGGATGGAGGATAGTAAGTTGAACCATTTATCCCACAGGAAACTGAATCTACTGGACAGGACACCCTGATGCAGCTGTTAAGTTGTCTGGTGAAGCAGCTCCTCTGACTCCATCCTGCTGTGGGATGGTCTGTATGTCAAGTGTGTGCTGATTGGTCAATAAATAAATCACTGATTGGCCAGTGGCTAGGCAGGAAGTATAGGCAGGATAAGGAGGAGAATAAAGCTAGGAAGTGGAAGGCTGAGTCAGAGACACTGCCAGCCGCCATGATGACAAACAACATGTGAAGATGCTGGTAAGCCACGAGCCATGTGGCAAGGTATAGATTAATAGAAATGGATTAATTTAAGCTGTAAGAACAGTTAGCAAGAAGCCTGCCATGGCCATACAGTTTGTAAACAATATAAGTCTCTGTGTTTAATTGGTCGAGTCTGAGCGGCTGTGGGACTAGTGGGTGAGAGAGATTTGTCCTGACTGTGGGCCAAGCAGGAAAACTCTAGCTACAAATGGTCCCCAACATGGTGGCAAGAGTTTCCACCTAAAAACTGAGAAAAAGGATTCTAAAATGGAGCTAAAACAGTCCCTAATTGTCTCTCTCAAATGAGCGGCAGCTGCCGGTTTGAGCTACTTGTGGGTTCCTAGCATGCACGCTCGACCTGCAGTATGGCAGGAATGAGGCCTCTGCAAGTGGCAAATTAAGCTGCATGGTGGATTTAGACTTTGCTAGTACAAAACAAAAAAAGAGGTTTCTGGGCTACATGCTGCTTAGATAAAAGCATAGACCCATGATAGCTCCCAGAGCTGGCAGTAAACGCACCACCAGGAAGCTGAGGTGGGAAGAGCCAGCAGCCACAGCTGCTGCAGTTTAAAGCAATAGATTCACAATAAGACAGATTCAAATGTAATAGTTTACAATGTGTGTAAAATATACATAGGCTTGAAAGAGACAAAAAAGGTGATATATACAGTTATATAAACAAATACATAGTTTTAAAAAATAAAGTCTTTAAAGAGACAGTAAAATTAATATAAAAAATAAGCCACGTAAAGATGAATATTACACAGAGAATCTGGATTGTGTTGTCTTTGGGACTTTTAACTGCAGAAAAACATTTGATCGTAAAAGATGTTGAGTTAAACCAATATGTATATTTTAAAGATACCTTGATTTCAAAATTTGGATGTAAGGATGTGTTGCTTTGGAAAAGAGTCTCTGCTTTTGTTCCCACAGAAAGCTAAAGGCTATAGATTTGTTCCAGATTAAGATACATCAGGTTTAACCAGCCAAGACCCCCTGAAAGGTCTCCAATGACACCATGGCCCAGGTGATCCAACATCCAGAATGGTTTGAAGGCAACTGGCTCAGACAATACAGCCTCATGGACTATTCCATAATCTAAAATTTTCTTTGTTTCCCCATAAGATACAGCGCCCCCTTCCAGCAGGAAGTAGTAAGAGAAGCTACACCCAAATTCCCAAATTATATGTAATTTTACTTTGTTAAGGTTAAAAGCTTCCTTTTGAAAAAAAAAAAAAAAAGAAAAGAAAAGGGGAAGTGCTGTGGAAGTCTGGGATGGTCTGTATGTCAAGTGTGTTGCTGATTCGTCAATAAATAAATCACTGATTGGCCGGTGGCTAGGCAAGAAATATAGGCAGGACAAGAAGGAGAATAAAGCTGGGAAGTGGAAGGCTGAGTCAGAGACACTGCCAGCCGCTATGATGACAAACAACATGTGAAGATGCCGGTAAGCCACGAGCCATGTGACAAGGTATAGATTTATGGAAATGGATTAATTTAAGGTATAAGAACAGTTAGCAAGAAGCCTGCCATGGCCATACAGTTTGTAAACAATATAAGTCTCTGTGTTTACTTGGTCGGGTCTGAGCAGCTGTAGGACTGGCAGGTGAGAGAGATTTGTCCTGACTGTGGGCCAGGCAGGAAAACTTTAGCTATACCATCCCTGTCTCTGCTCTGGCAAAGAGGGGCTGGGGCCTGGCATTAACTGTTCTGGTTTTTATCACAGGTTGGGTTGTCATGGATAGTGACCTAAACTTTTAATCTTGCTAGAAAAAGGTCATTTTAAATCATTTCCACACAATGACACATTCTTTTTCATACAGTTATGGTACTGTATTAAAATTTTTCACATGATTCTATTTTGTTTTTAACCTAATTAAAACTTCTTCACAGCAAACACTTCATTTTCATGCCCTGTGTTTCAGCATGGGGGACAAAATGATCACAGAAGAAAGGGCTGGAAGCATCCATGCTTGGAACGTGAATTCTGGAATGTAAATAGAAGCAGTAAAAATTTATTTAAAAAGACGTCCTGTTTTGTGAGATAAGTTACTGAAGGAAATGCTGTTCAGAACTTTTTTATTTAATTTTTTTAACTAATCCCTTATGTAGATACAAAATGTGATGTTATCTTCTTTATGCACAGGAAAGTATCAACTATTCTTATAATTTTTCCAATCAGCAGAAGATCACCACAGGTAAATGACAACAGTTCCTATTTGACTTTAATATGGTATCAGTACTGTGCACTGGTTTCTTCTACCTGAACCTACATTAATGACCAGGGTAGAGATCAACTTATTCCTCCAGAGATCACCCAATGGATCTTAAAGGCACTAATATGTTCTGCCATTTACCTCATTCTAATCCTACAATAAAATCTCTGCTCTGAGGTGCCATTGAAAGCAACATCTTTGCAATTAAAGAAACTGTAGAAAATCAACATCTAGAAGACACTCGTGGGCCAGTAATGACTTCGAAGATCTTCAGAGCACATTTCCTGAAAACGATTCTCATTTTTGCAATAGCAAATATGTTCTTTTCAGGGATCGGTTAGTATAAATATTCCTGTTCATGGAGAATCATTGACAATGGTTGAACACTGTGAAGTTTAGGAAAGTGAGATAGGGTAGCTGTGAAAGATCAGAATGAGAAGGTCGTGCAAAGAAACAGGGAAGAGTAGGCTTGAGGTGAAGAACAGAGTCATGCCCATTAAGTTGAAGTGTGCAAGAAAAAAAAAGAGACAAACTGCATAATCATATTAGAGATGGGAGCAATGAACATGGCTTAAATGCAATGTCAGGATAAAAAGGGAACCAGTAGAACAAGAGAGCTAAGTTGGAGCTTCAGAGACTGGAAAGATAGTAAACTGGTAGAGAATTGAGCCATAAGGAAACAATGCCTCATTCTCAGAGTTAACTGGACAAAGTAGACAAAGTGTCACTCAAAGTCCCAGGTAAAGTCCACTCAAAGCATGGAATAATTGCTATGACGTATAGAAAAGAGATCTATAAGTCTAAAGGAGGATGTCATCTCTTCCTAGGGTTTAGATCAAGAATTGAACACCAATAAGGTTTATGTTATTGAGAGATCTTTAAGCTATGCAAATTTGAGCATTTCTTCAACTAAATTAAGGTGCTGTAAGATTTTGAATTTTGGATTGAGACCTTACCAAAAAATGCCCTGGTCAACACAGTACATTGAGTAAGCAAAATTTTAGGGAATTATTTTTTTAGGCAATTTTTTTTTAGCTGTCATTCAAATTGACCCAATGCCTATAGAAGAGGGACTGTCATTTTGGTATCCTGGATTCTTTGAACAATTTCAGAAAACTTGAGAAACTTACTCCAGTTTCAAAGGACACTACGAAAATGGTTACAGTTGAAACCATAGAGCTCCCTTTCATGAGTCTGCAGCAGTGGGATAAATGTCCTTCCGTCCATAACCTCCTAATAACCCTGCCTGCAAACTGTGCTCAACTTATATGAACTCTGTCACAGTTTTCCTTTATATAGTTCAGCAGGCAGAAAAGTCCCTACCATGTGACTCACTCAATAATTTTTGATCAACAAAAATAAGGATCAACCTATGAGAGTATTTAGATTAGTTCTTATATAAAACTTGAGATAAAGTTTGTAGTTGGTAGCATGAGGAACACACATATGCAAGGCTGTGATTGGTAGAATAGCAATTGGTGTGTGACAAATAATTGCTTCTTATAGATGCTATTTAGCTTCTTTGCCTAAAAATATTTCCCTAAAATTTTGCTTTATTTATTCTGTTGACCATGAATACACAGGCTGAGTATTTCCTCCTGAGCATACAAGAACCTCAAGCTTCTGGCCACAGTGGCAAGAGCAGTGTCAGTAACAGCAAAGATTGAAGAGTTTCTGGGAATAACCACATATCTGAGACTGAAAGGAGGGACACATCAAAGAGCCAATTCTGTGACACAAGATTATTGGAGAAGTAGGGCAGAGATGAAATGGATTAAGAAACAGGTTATTCTTGGCGGGGCAGTGGTGGTACACGCCTTTAATCCCAGCACTCGGGAAACAGAGGCAGGTGGATTTCTGTGAATTCGAAGCTAGCCTGGTCTACAAAGTGAGTTTCAGGAAAGGCACAAAGCTACACAGAGAAACCCTGTCTTGAAAAACCAAAAAAAAAAAATCAGGTTATTCTTGCAAGGGCCTATTCCCCATATTTAATCTTTCCTGTTTTATCTCTCTGCCAAATTTCTACAGACTCCCTATATAATTCCACCAACTGGGAACCAATGGTTAAAGAAAAATGAGTCAGTCTGGGATTATTTCATCTCCAAACTGTATCAGGAAACAAATGAGACTCATTGAGAAATGATAGATTTGGAAAAGGATGATAAGTGCTCACAGAAGGATAAAATGAACAGAGAGGCAGGTGAACATAGGTAGGCTAAAGGGACCAGTGTAAAAATCAGGAACTACAGGGTCATGCAATGTGTATCAGGGTTCACAGGCAGGGACACTCATTATTTCCACAAAGGTTTTAAAAATGACTGAAAATTCAGCATCATGGTTGTTCTGAGGTTGTTGGTCATTTGAAACATAAAAGACTATTAAGAGCTATGATAATTTATTTGGGGATAGTTTCAAGGCAAGGAGAACGGAGACATAGTTGATGGCCAGTAGCATTGGTAGACGTAACTGAAGATAAGGAGGATGTAGACTGAAGCCCTTGAGATAAAGAAAATGAATGCACACCTCAGAAGACTGAGAGGTAGGTGAGTACAACACACACTATAAGGGTTGGATTTCAGTCAAGAATGATGGGTTCATTTTAAACATAATAATCATGTGATCCAGGAGATATGTGTTCGATTGAATTCTTCTCTCCTCCTAAAACTGGACTCCATTGTTCAAGACACATACCAAGGATTCTGATGTGGATTGGGATGGTATAGAACCTAATGGGACTCTATTTAGGGTGATGATCTGACATATATATTCTTGGGGCTAAGCATCACTGGCCCTGAAAACTGTGCTTTTAATCTTGTCACAGATATCATTTGCATGGTTCTGTAGGCAGAAGAGAACATCTGTGACATACCAAAATATTTGATAAACAAAACTACAACAGAGGAAAACCACAGCAATGAAATGTGTATTATTCCCCCATTTTTAAAGGCAATCAAAGCACCACTAAAAGCATGGGATAAAATCAACAGTGTGATGAGAAGACATCCAGATGAAATAACAGAAGACCAGAGAAAGGTAAATGGCTCTAGAGTATTGGAATGGGAGTTGAAACCTTTTAATAAGATGAGAAACATTTGTGTTATTTTGATAACTTCATGGTGATTAACCTATTCTGTCAGATTGTTTCCTTGTGACTCTCAGCACTGACAAGCTGTCAAAATAAAAAGAAAGAAAGAAAGGAAGAAAGAAAGAAAGAAAGGAAGGAAGGAAGGAAGGAAGGAAGGAAGGAAGGAAGGAGAAATAAAGAAAAAATTAAGAAACCAGACCTTTGTATACTATAGGGACAGTCATTGTGGTATCATTGATACCTTAATGATTTCATAAAATCTTGGAAAAACTTCAGTCAAGCTTCAAAGCATATGGCCATTATGACTGCTGATGAAGCCTCATAAATTCCCTTCAGGAGGCCTTTATCTGGGCATAACTGTCCCAGCCAGAGGAACTGTGAGAAGTTTCTCTTCAGCCATACCTTCTAATAACCCATCCTGCTGCTGTTCTTGCAGACTGCAACAGCTTCTATGCATCTTGTCATAGCTGTCCTGTATACTGTCTATGAGAAAAAAGTTTTGATCAACAAGACTGACCTTTATTAGCATTGTGATGGGTTTTTATGTAAAGCTTATAATTGGGCTATGAATAAGACTTGGAGGCCACGAGTATGGATTGGAAGCCATGTGTGTGCAGGCATATGAATGGAGATATATAATTTGTTTGTACCAGTTTATGACTTAATGCCAGATCAACAGGCTGTTCCTCATGGTTTGGGGTTTATCTGAAAGCCTTCTCTACTAGGTCGGATGAGTCTCATTTTACCATGTTTTAAGGGAGTTTTCATGTGTTAAAAGCCAGGATCTACCTTCAAGAACACACCCCTGATTCATACCCCATTGCCTCAAGTTAGCTCCCATCTCCGCAGTTCCTAAGATCTCTGCACAAGGTGGCATCGACTTGGTATTCAGGGTCAAAAACTTGAGCCTGTGGAGAGGATATTTGATCTTTAAACTGTATTAGTAAAGATATGAGGCTTGCTGGGATGTTCAGAAATAGAGAGAATAAAAAAGGGACAGGAAAATGAAGGGCAGTAGGGAGAACAAGAGGCAGTAGAGGATTAAAACAGGCCAGGGGAAATGTCGGAAACTATAGAGCTATGCATCAAGAGTCAAGGACTCAGTCAGGCATTAAAGTCATGAGCAATTGAAAATGACTGAAAGTTGAGCAAAATTATATTCAGGGTTTTTAAATCAAGAGGACAGAGTGGGTGGGATAATTTATCTAGGCTGAGGGGAGGTACAGAGTATGGATAGGCCAATTAAAATTTGCATTAAGGTAATTGACTGGAGGGATTGAACTAAAATACATCCCAGAAGGACAACATGATGGAGTGTACATCATAGACTAGAAGGTCTGTGTGGAAGTCAGGGATGTTGGGGTGTCTGGATTTCTAAAGATCACAGGAGTTGGATGACAGAAAATAAGGAAGGTTACTCTGATCACAATGTCTACATCAGATCTATGAACCCCCATGCTCACATGTCTGCCTAACTGTACTGGGCACGGTCATCAGCAAGAACCTGTTACACTAGGTTGTCCAGCATCTCCTAAAATTCTAGCCTGGCATCTGCTTTCTACAGATGGAGTACTGAGTGGTGAAAGATCAGGGTTTTTATTTTCCTGGATACCTGTTTGTTGAGGTTGTGCCAAGAAAGGCTCAGCTTGCTGCTAGAAACAGTCCATTCAGTACATCACCAAATAAACCCATTTTTTTCTAGTCACTGTAATGTAATAAAAATGCTCAAAACAATTTATCATAATTTGATGAAAATCCCTTATTTGTAATCATGTTGCAAGACATTCTGGGAAGAATGGAGAGATGAATATAGACAAGACATATTGTATGCATGTAAGAAATTTTCAAAGAATACATAAAAACATTATTTTTTACAAGTTCGGCACTCAAGTTGACAATTAATCATAAATATAGGACACAGAATATTTCAAATGGCTAATGTAGTTAGGCAACAAGTAGATATAGTTGACATGTAGGTTACTTGACTAGTCCTTGGGGATTTCAAAAGGACCACTACAGTTTATCAAGCTAGTTGGTAGATAATTCAGAAGCCAGTCTGGGAAGAAATAAGAGATTCAAATTAACCTAGTCTATAACATCTTATTTAAAGTTGGAGCTCACAATAATGGCCCATTATTCACATAAACTGCAGCTAGGCCATAAAAAGAAGTACTTTAAAAATGGCTAATCTTACCAAAATGACCTATGGATTTGTGGATCTCTTCTAGTATTTCTCAGTACATCTGAACGAAACCATACTTCTGGGTGCCCTTAGCCCTGTACACCCAGTGTGGAGGCTACAGCCCACATGCCTGCCTGAACCCTATGCTTTATCTATGGTATTGGATGCTCTTAGTGAAAGCCAGCAAACACAGTTTGCCATCTTCCCTTTCAAACCAGAAAGACCCACACCTTGGGGAAGATGTTGTAGCCCTTGGTAGCAAATAGCAGCGTCTGAGGTCTAACATACTCATGTAAGGTTAAAGATCTATTGGGAAAGGGACACCAGTACCAACTTCAGAAGGTGTTGTCAAGGGTTAGCCACAGGGTTGAACTAGGACAATGGCAGCTGTCACGTCCGCCTCGACCAGCAAGGAAGACGCAACGCCAGGCTCTTCTCCAAGCAGTTTATTCAGGAACCTTGAACAATCTTCTGACCCCGGGGAAAGCCGCCTTCTTCTTCTTCTTCTTCTTCTTCTTCTTCTTCTTCTTCTTCTTCTTCTTCTTCTTCTTCTTCTTCTTCTTCTTCCTCTCTCTCTCTCTCTCTCTCTCTCTCTCTCTCTCTCTCTCTCTCTCTCTCTCTCAGGAAAGCCAGCCCCCGCCCTTTATAGCCACTGGGCAATCAACCCCGTGGTGCCACGTGGACAATGCCGCTAGGGTCAGACATATGCAAGCAAGCCAGATTAGGTCCAGGTGCGCAGAAGCAAGCCAGATCCTAGCCTTAGCCAATTAAGGAGCACCTGCCATCAGGAAGGCAGAAGCCGGACGCCGGCACCAACTTTGCGGCGCGGCCATGCATGGCTCTCTACAGTTCCCCCTTTATTGTTTTAAGCAGCAGGCAAGAGCAGAGGTCTAATCTCTGCCAAAATACAACTTGGACATTGTACTGGTGTTAGTCCAGGTGTCATCCACCCAGAGAACACTTGACCCGTCCGATACCCTTTTTTGCAGAGGTGGGAATTAGGGCATCAACCCACATGCAATTAGACTTGCTCTTCTTGGGTTTCGCAATGCAGCTAGACCCAAGTGCAGTGCACTGGCCTCGCATCCTGCGCGATCAAGTTTTTAATGCGGCCAGCCAGGCCTGGGGAGACTGTCCAGCTTCTATGGCTGTAAAGGCTTGGATAATCATGGCTGCATTGCGTTGCTGAGAAACCCTTAAACAAACAATGCACCACAGGCACATCAGGGAGACAAGTACCAGTAGGCCTGCCAGGGCACCTAATCCCGCCCACTCCTTTAAAAAGGTGATAAAGGGTATGGCCAGGCTTTTATAAGAGCCCAGAGTAGTCGATCATCAGCTGCTCCCGCTGGCATGTTTGTCAGAATCAGGGCTATCAGGATCAGGCCCATCAGCTTCCGGGGTGTCATCACGTCTCTCCATCTGAGGGGCCCATCGCACTAATCGTTCAGGTACCCAGATAGGGTCTAGCCGGTCCTGTGGGAAAACACAAACAGAACCTCCCGCCCATGTCAGCACAGGATTGGGGCCATGCCAGGTACCCGTGAGGATATCTTTCCACTTCACTATGCCCTTCATAGGGCTGTATGGATTAAGACCTCTTATGGTGGTGGAGGATCTTCCTATCAATAAACCCACTGTGCCTGGCTTCAAAGGGCCTTTAAAATCAGACTCCACTAATTGTACTCCCATCTGCGGAGTCAGTAATTTTAAACCACACCATTTTCGCTGTTAGCTCAGGTTTTTCTGTGTTGCATTGATTTTCCACAGATCTCAGCTGCGGATGTCTTGTTGTGCTGATTCTGGCGTCCGCCATTCTTAGCGGCTTTTGGAGCTTTTGAAAACCGCTCAGACTGCCTGCTTTGCAGTCTTCTAGGACACTAACTTCTGTATGTCTCAGGTTCTTTCACTACATACATTAAGCTTAGATTCACAATCAACATTTACACCTTTTCACAAACCCACATATAACATGTGCTTAAGCCTAAACTCACACTCAACATTTACACATTTTTACAAACTCACATATAACATATTAACATCTACTTATTTATACTCTTTAATGAAACTATAGAACTACTTTAGCAAATATATTTCTTATTACTTCTTATATACTTCTTATATTTCTTATATACTTCTTATATTTCTTATTTAAACTTACATTTACAACTAACATCTTATTTAAACTTACATTTACAACTAACACCTTTACTCCTTACAAGCTTATTACTACATGTCTTAAGACTACCTTAGATACTTCTTGCAAGCTTATACTCTTAAAGGAACTATATGGATCTATCTTACAAACTTATATAGGGTTACCATTAGCATATATTTAACTTAGCAAACACCTAAAGATTTCTTAACACAGATTTAACAAGACAGAATTTCTACAAACTCACATATCTTATTTTCAACCCAGACAGATTCCACCAGAGACTTGATGACCTTAAAATCCAAAGGTTCATGGTATCTCTGTTGAGTCTGGGCATTGAGAAACACTGGGCGAGCTAGCTGCATTTCAGTTCTAACCTGTCTTCAAACCTCCGGGTTACTCTTCTTAATCTTTAATTTCTTTGAAAGGAGCAGCTCGTTAAGAGCCAGAAAAATTGGGTGCGAAGAAGTTGTGCCCATGATACTAGCAGCACTTTTTCCTTCACCTGCTTTCACTTTCTTTAATTTTCCCGTCTGCTTTTATCGCGGCTCTACGTTTCCTTTTAATTTTCCTGTCCGCTTTTGTCACGGATCCCCACCTTACCTGGGGACTTACCAGTGCACTGCCCTGACTGCGAAGAGTTCTGAGCCTTAAGGGTCCCCGTACGGGCCACCACTTGTTCGTGTCCGCCTCGACCAGCAAGGAAGACGCAATGCCAGGCTCTTCTCCAAGCAGTTTATTCAGGAACCTTGAACAATCTTCTGACCCCGGGGAAAGCCATCTTCTTCTTCTCTCACTCTCACTCTCACTCTCACTCTCACTCTCACTCTCACTCTCACTCTCACTCTCACACTCACACTCACACTCACTCTTACTCTCTCTCTCTCTCTCTCTCTCTCTCTCTCTCTCTCTCTCTCTCTCTCCCTCTCTCTCTCTCAGGAAAGCCAGCCCCTCCCCTTTATAACCACTGGGCAATCAACCCCATGGTGCCACGTGGACAATGCCGCTAGGGTCAGACATACGCAAGCAATCCAGATTAGGTCCAGGTGCGCAGAAGCAAGCCAGATCCTAGCCTTAGCCAATTAAGGAGCACCTGCCATCAGGAAGGCGGAAGCTGGACGCCGGCACCAACTTTGCGGTGCGGCCGTGCACGGCTCTCTACAGGCAGCCAGTCTGGTTCATTGTTTTTCAATTTCCCAACTAAGCAATGGGCTGCATGTTTCTAAAGCTATGCCTCAAAAGGATTTGTGAGACTTCAGTGATGATGGGGTCTCCTTGAAGCAGTCTATTTTTATTTGTTTGTTATAGCCTGCTGTTCTGATAGTGTTTAACTTATCCTCCTGTGTCATTCCCAGTATATTCAGGTATGATGTTTTAAGTCTGAGACAGGAAAGGCAGTTAAGGCTCAAAAGCAGTGTGCCAATATATCCTGTGTCCATACAATTTATTTTAAACTGACACTGGTGATGATTTGTGGAAAGTGGGATGTTTATCCATTGCTATTGGCCATGCAAACTGTTACAACCACTGTAGAAATCAATGTGGAGCTTCCTCAAGAAGCTGAAAATTGAGCTACCATAAGATCAAGTCATAGGACTCTTGGCCATATACTCAAAGCTTCCCACATCTTACTACAGTCATAAATGGTAATCTACTTTCATTGTTTTTCTATGCTTAATAGCCATATTATATGGAAACCTAGATATCTACAAATCAATGAATGAATGATGAAAAGGTGGTACATTTACACCATGGGATATTCCACTATTCATATAAATAAAAAAATTCAGGCATATGAATAGAACTGGAAACAATCACACTGAAAGACAAGTATAACATGTTTTCGATTTTTGTGGGTGTTAGCTTTTAAGCTTTAGATATGAGTGTTACATTTAGACTACCTACAGGGCTTAGATACCAGGTAAGAGTCTAAGGAGGAGCAATGAGTCTTACAAAGAAGTAAAAATAGGGTATAGTCTTATAAGGAAATTAGAGTAGGAAAACTGGATATGGAGGGACATAGGAGAGCAAAATAGTGTGGGGAATAGAGGGAGGGATAACTTACACTAAAGGCTTTTTAAAAGTCTCATAAAGTGCACTAGTGTAGAAACTTTATGTACCATGTGATGGGAGAGACACTGGCTAACAGAACTCTTAATTTTAAAAGAATTACACAAGCACAAGCTCCTATTGTACAGTCATTGCTTACCTCTGAAACTTCACAATCCTGGCCTACGTTGTCTGAAATTTCTTTGCAGTTCTTATTTTACAAGCTCCCACAGAGCAGCCCATAAGCTCTAACCACTCAAAGGCTTTTAACTCTGTAAAAAGTTAAAAGTTTGTAACTTAAGGCTGCAGAATACTCCAGAAAACAACATGAGTAAGTCTATCAAAGTTATATCTAATGAACATGGTAAAAAATTATGTATTGGATAGGTTTCTATTGCTATGATAAAGATCATAACCAAAAGCACCTTGGGAAGGAAATGTCTATTTCATCCTGTATTTCCAGGTTGCTGTCCATCACTGAGGAACATGAAGGCAGGAACTCAACGCTAGAACCTTAGGTAGGAAGTGAAGCAGAAGCCATTGAAGAAATGCTGTTTAGTGCTTGCTCCCAATGTCTTCCTCAGCCTGCTTTTTTCCAAGCCCAGGACCACCTGCCCAGAGATATCATCACACCAACTCTGTTTTGTCCCCTCCCACAGCAATCATTAATCACAAAAATGTCCATTTCACTACATGTCAGTAGGATGACATCCCTTTTTCCAGATGACCCTGGATTTTGTGAGTTTGAAAAAAAAAAGAAAGACAGAAACAAATAAATGAGTCCAGAAAAATACACACATGGAGATTCAAAGCTAACATCCAGATATGGGGGGAAAGCATGCTATGATCTTACTTCTGAATCTTAGTTACTCCAATCAGAGTGACAGCTTCTGTCTCCATTCATTTTTAGCAAATTTCATACTTTGTCTTAGTGGGAATATAATATTCCATTTTGCAAATGTATGACATTTTAATTATCTATTCATCAGCTATGAAATACTAGGTTGCCCACACTTCTGCAATATGGTCAGTAAAGTATTAATGAACATTCATGTAGTAAGATAGTGTGTCCTTTGGCCTTATGGCCAAAAGTGGCATGGCTAGATCATGTGGTGGATGTATTTCTAGCCTTTTGAGGAACATCCATACGTGGTAATATATTGTGTACCCCAGTAAAATTGTCTGAGGATCAGATGACAGAGCCAGCTACTAGATTAGACATAGACATCAGGCGGTAGTGGCACACACTCTTAATCCTATAACTCAAGAGGCAGAGATCTGTCTGCATCTCTGTGAGTTCAAGGCCACACTGGAAACAGAGCCAGACAGTGGTGGCATACACATTTAATCCCAGTACTGGGGAGCACACATGCCTATAATCCCAGGAAGTTATATCTGGGCAGAAAAAAAGGTATATAGGACATGAGGAAACAGGAACTCACTCTCTTCATGCTGAGGATTTCATAGAGGTAGGAACTAGTGGCTACCTGTTCTGCTTCTCTGATCTTTCAGCTTTCACAGTGATATTTAGCTCTGGGTTTTTTTCCAATTAAAAGATCATCAAGACTCAAAAAACATCCACACTGTTTTCTATAATGGCTGAAATAGTTTGTACACTGAACATACCGAAGAAATATCTCCCTTTTGGAGATCCTCCCCAGCATCTGTGGTCACTTGTTTCAATAATCTAGGTCATTAAGACAGGGTTAAGATGAAATCTCAAAGTAATGTTAATTTGTATTTCTCTGCTGGCTAATGATATGAAATATTTTTTTTATGTTTCTATGTCATTGCTATACCCACTGACTTTATGATTTTCCTGCCACCCATCATCACTTACCTCATAGCAGACATTATTGCCTAATTTGCTTACACATCCATCTTATGATACTTCTGATGCAACTGCTTTATTCATTCCAAAAATCTTAGACCTGATCCTTGTCATCCTCAGACATAAGTGGAACCTCCATTATCTCTCATTTATATATCCCATTTCCCTGTTCTGCATCAGCATGCAATGAAGTATTTTAGGATGATTCCTGTTTATCTATGCCAAACAACCCTAAAGGAAAAAGCATTCATTTTTCAGACATTTTTCAATATTCTATGAAAGCCCTATAAACACCTACTACTGAACAGAACATCTGCAAATTTATGTGATATTTAACCCACAAAGGCCCTCTATCTTACCCTGCTTCACTCTGTTGTTGTTCATTTATCTTCCTTTGAAAGTCCATCTCATCCTCCTAGGACCCATTTCTTAAACTGATACAGAATGAGATTTCACCAACAAACAAATGTCTCAATTGCTGGGGTGCCACTGTTTTAGGATGTAATAGAAACATCAAAAATAGGACATAGTTAGAAGAGTTGATCATGACTGAGTCTTTGCAGGTTAAACTCTCGGCTCCTAACTGTTTTCAGAACTCTGAAAATTTCAGAGTAACTCATGAACAATCTCATTTTTGCAATGTCTTCCTCCAATGTCTCAAGTACCTGCTGCTCATGATAACTCTCTTCTTAGCATCACCAAACTTCAGGCAATTACTGATGTTGTCACTACATTGCTGAGAACCTGGGATGCTGCTAGAAACTCCAAGAACTTGTCTGATCTTTATGCAACCAGCTCAGCCTTTTCTAGCCAGAATGAATATCAAAATGAGGCAGCATCTTTCAGTGAATGGAATATCACATAATTGTGGGTGGAGGAACATAGGAGAAAAAGTTCCTGATAAAGCTATAAAGAGTGCTGAATAGATTGTGGCATGCATAGAAGAGTAGCATAGATTTCTTGCACTATTATTATAAATCTCCAATCACTCTTTCTCAAATACATGTTTTTATTTAGACCAATG
Organism: Peromyscus eremicus; assembly: GCF_949786415.1. NCBI lineage: Eukaryota > Metazoa > Chordata > Mammalia > Rodentia > Cricetidae > Peromyscus > Peromyscus eremicus. The sequence goes on along the minus strand of NC_081416.1, from coordinate 192,255,239 downwards.
AGAGGTACTATTCTGACTTGAATAAGTGGTGTAGTATAGGTATGACCTGGCTCATGGCAGACTGTGGTTTGTACCTCTGGAGCAGCTTCAGGCAAGGTGACCAGGAGCTTTCCCATAACAAGAGATCGGGGCACTGTAATCTGTGTCAGATGTGAACTGACCGAGGCTTTCTGTTTTGAAATTTTATGGCTTAAATAGTACCTGTGGTTGCAGAGTCTTGTGCCTGTGGAGTTTATCTTCCATTGAACCAAAAATATATCTACAGAGCATCCAGGATATTATGTATCTGTCCATTTGATATCAAAAGTGGTGGTAATTTGTTGAAAACATATTAAGCACTTATCCTCCAAGGCAGCCTGGACCAAAAAGAGGCTATGAAATGTGTCACATAAAGGCTATAAAACCCAGGATACCAAGGGATTTGTTAGATTTGAATGAAAGGTCCACCAGTGGAAGACACTTGAAAGATTCTTACAGTTTACCTAATACAAATATTTCCCCCATAGAATTTTTGTATTGTTTCCTTTTTCAAAAATTGGATACTGAAAAAGCATGCAATTTATATCGTTATAAAAATATTAGAGGATTCTGTATCTTTTATCCATAAAAGCAAAGTCTGGAGAGAGGGGATGACTGACTCATAAGTAAAAAGGGACTCAAAGAGGGAAAACACAAAGTTATAATGTTTGTGATTGTCATTGGCCACCAATTTTGATGAGACAATAGAGCACTGCAACCATGTGCAATAGTAGAGAGGGTATAAAAAGCCAGAAAGGTGAACACTAGAACAAGGATGTTTTGGGTGGCTCTGGACTCAGGAGAGTTTCTGTGGAAAGCATAAGTGCTGCGGATGTATTGAACTTGCTGTCTGTGCCTATACAAAATGACAATCATTGAGCTGCTGGACCAAGTGATAAGGACAGAACACACAAGTTCAGGAAACACAAAAAATGCTATATATAAGTAGACTGTGATATTGTCATGACCTACAACAGTATAGTATTTAAAATCTGTCTCTTTTGTTGTGTTTTTCCTTCTTAATTTTATGGACATATACAAAGGGAAAAGAACGTTTACCATGATGTACAAGAACCAGCAGAGAGAAATGTAGACACCAATGTCCTTGGGAGATTTGACTCTAAGATTCTTCCAAAAGGAGTTCCTAGGGTTGATCATGATGGCCTGGAAGACACTCAAGAGACAGATGGTGGCAATGGACATGCTCCTGAAAACCCTTAGAACATACATAAAAAGTTGGTAGCTCCAATCATTGAAGAAAAGTTTCAACACAAAAGTGGTCATTGTGCTGCCTATTCCTTTAGAGAGAATGATCAAAATGTTAACCATGGCCAGATGCATGAGAATTAAATCCAAGGGCTTTACTTTGTGTTTCTTGTAATAAATACTTAGGCAGTAGGCAAGAAGAGAGATATTTCCCAAAATTCCAACTGTATTCTGAATCAAGAATATCATTCCTATTGCCAAATTCTTGGGGTCCATTTTATTACTGAGCAAAATTTACTTCAAAATGTGCCAACAGTCACTTCTCAGAGGGGAAAAAAAGGTATTTTTATAGTTAAGATGATCTTGTTTACCTCATGTCACAAATGCACAAGAATCACATTAGATGAAGACTGAAAACCCAAGGTGGTCAGCACAACATGATCTTGGCCACACTGCTTCTCATAGTTATTTTAACACCAAAGACAACAATTAGTGAGAACTGCTGAAGTATTCAAATGCATGTATTTATGGAGCAAATTCTCATTATATTTCTCACAAAGTCAACACTGAGAATAGGGCAAAGTGATCCTGGTAGAAGCAATGATCATTGAGTTCAAAATGAAAGTATGTTCAATATTACAAGTCCATTCATACTGGAGAAAATATTTTCTCTTGTCTTCTTCTACAAGGAAGAAATTCATTGTGAATGCCTTTCCCGTATCAATATTAAAATTTAAATTGAAATATTACAACAAGAATGAGAATTTTTCTTTTCTTTGATAATCAGGTTTGTTATTTAGCACTAACCATTAGGTGAAAATGATGAATTAGATAATGTTACATTAACAGATAACTTTTAAATTCTACCCCCTACACATACACATGGAGCAATATTGGGGCAGAGTTAAGATGAGGACAGTAGACACATTCTGCCTAAAGAAATGTTATCTAACACAATGGAGAGAAAACAGGGGAATGATTCCAACAGAAATTAGTTAGAAGGATGCAATACTCTACAAATAATACATAGGGGGAAGAATGTTCAGTGTTCCTATCTGATCTATTACCTGATACATCACTCAGCAGTAGAAATGTGAAGCAGAAGTCATTGGAAACACTAGCTCTTGGTAAGCATGTAGCTGAAACAAGAATCCTGTCTATGATGTTCGCATTACTCCACACAATTTCCCAAATGAGAGGCTGAGAGTTTGTATAACAGATGTACACCTTCCTATAGAAAACCTAGCTTTTACAGACTACATGAGCCTTCACAGGTAATGCTCATTGAGACACAGAACCTACATCCAATGGTTGATATGAAGGCAAATTAATACAAGCTTGTACTTTAGCAGTACAGTGATTGACTGATGTTTATTCAATGCCATCCTGTACAACAATGTAAATGCAATCAGAAGTGCATTGACAGCACTCACATGCACTGAAATCCACTTTGAAAATGTAAGAGGAGAGCTCCCATCTGGCCCAGAGAGCTCCCCCCTGGCCCATAGAGCTCCCATCTGGCCCAGAGAAAGAGAGAGCTCTCATTGGATGAAGATCTGTCATAGGACCAAGAGTAAACTCAGGGGACAGGGAATCTGTCAGCCCTGATTAGACCAAGAGTGGCTTTCTGAGAAGCAGAATCTGCCACCTCTCATTGGGCCAAGAGAGGCTTCCTGAAATGCCGAATCTGTCAGCTCTGACTGGACCAAGAGCCCTGATAAGACCAAGAACGTATCCGTGAGTCACAGAATCAACTAGCTTGGGTTGACCCAAGAGCAGTTCATTGAGACACAGAAGCTGCCTGTTCCAATCGGACCAAGAGCTAAGATTAGACCCAGAAGGGCCCCCCGAGACACAGACACAACAAACACAGAGTGGACCAACAGCAACTCGCTCAGACACAGGCACCTCTTATATCTATTAGATGAGGAGAAGGGCAGACGTCAAGGCAGAAGTACATACAATAACATGAAGAGCAATACAGCATCACCAGATGTGGGGGAGGTGGTAATGAAGGGCAAGGATTGGGGGAAAGAGTACTTAGGGGAGAGGGAGGTCCCAGCTGGATCAGGAACAGAGAGGGAGAGCAAGGAAAGAGATACCATGATACATCAAAACCCCATGAGAATAGCAAGAAGCAAAGTGCTAGAGAGGTCCCCAGAAATCCACAAAGATACCTCCATAATAGACTACTGGCAATGGTCGAGAGAAAGCCTTAACTGACCTACTCTGGTGATGGGACAGCCAAACACCCTAACTGTCGTGCTAGAAACCCCATCCAATGATTGATGGAAGCAGATGCAGAGATCCATGGCCAGGCCCCAGGTGGAGCTCTGGGAGTCCAATCGGCAAGAGAGAGGAGGGATTGTATGAGAGAGAGATGTTGAGACCATGATTGGAAAAATCACAGGGACAAATAGCCAAACTAGTGGAAACACATAAACTATGATCCAATAGCTGAGGAGCCCCCATGGAACTGGAGCAGGCCCTCTGGATAAGTGAGACAGTCAATTAGCTTGAACTGTTTGGGAGGCCCCCAGGCAGTGGGACCGGGTCCTGTCCTTAGTGCATGAGCTGGCTTTTTGGAGGCTGGGGCCTATGCTGGGACACTTTGCTCAGCCTGGGTCAAGGGAGGAGGGGACTGGACCTGCCTGGACTGAATCTACCAGGCTGAGTTGAATCCCCAGGAGAGTCCTTGCCCTGGAGAAGGTGAGAATGGGGAGGTGGATTAGGGAGAGGGTGGGGGCAGGAGGAAGGAGGGCAGGGAAATCCATGGTTGGTATGTAAAATTAAATTAATTATAAAATTTAAAAAAAGAAAATGTAAAAGATCATGCTGTAATATTCGAATTAAGCAAAGAGGAATACATGGGAACCAGGGTTCTAGTTTTTCAAAGCTTAACAGAGACATGAACTTACCTATAATTATTTCCACTCCTGCCAATAACTCAGTAGAGCTCTAGTGTTGATGTTATGACTGAAATCGAAAGTAAGTTAGTTAAAGAAATATTTTTCTACTGATTGTGTGTATTTTCAGATAGGGTCTTTTTCGATAATGGAGGTTATCCTGGAAGGTACAATAATCTTTCTGCCTCAGTCTATGGATTCCTGGGATTAAAACCAGGCCAATGTTCAGTTTCTTGATCTATGTGTGACATAGTGAGGTGACTGTCATTTATGATCTGTGAAGAAATAAACAAATACAAAAATTCAAGGAATTATCTGCTTTAACACAAGAGATGCCAAGATCTTGAAGCTACCTTGAAGGCAATGTGATCAGTGGAATGCAAGCAGTGTTTGAGAATCTTCCATAAGGACACCCAGCCACTGAAGAGAAACATGGAATGATGCAAATAAAAGAGCAAACATCCAGGATTTCATACCATTTTATCAGAGTGGCCAATGGAGATATTGAAGCTGTTATAATTCTTGCGTTAGGAGAATGAGCACCCAGGTTAATCTCCAAAATTCACATGAAAATCTGGAGTTGGATGCTCATAGCTACAATTCAAACAGTAGGGAATGGGCAGAGTCAGTTAGATTTCTGAGTCAGGCTACAAAGAAAGCATAATATTTCCTGAGAGCTGCAGATGAGTGAGAGGGTATGACTCAAAAAGAACAAAATAAAAAATGTCTGAGGAACTACAATGGAAGTTTTGATCTGTGTCCACACTCTCACGTATGTTCAAACTCTCCTGAACACAAGTGAACTTAGAATATAGAAACAGGGACATACGTACACAGCAAAATAGTAGGTTATAATTAATTTCTATTTAAAGCTCTTGTTTACTAATGCCTTATTTAAGTCAAATTATTAGTAATAAATCAAAATTTATGAACAACTCTTTAATAAAAACATATACACATAGAATTTGTAAACTACGGAATATTATGCATTGCATAAATGGAAGGCCAAGGGGTAAATATGGCATGGGCTGTGGTTGTAACCTAAGTTTAAGCTCTTGATTGATGTGTATGAGGCTCTAAATTCTGCAAACTTCAGCAATGAAATGGGGAAAAGCCATCCTGAGAGTCAGTGACCTCAGAATATTATGAAACAAGGGGAAATGACAAAAATTGCATGTGTGCTAGAACAGAACTTTGCAAGACTCACAATGACATTGCTACCTTTACCTTAACACAGTGTTCCATCTCAAGATGGAAAACAGGGACTGTTAGGAAGACAACATCCTGCCCAGTCACAGATGTAGTACTGCCTAGAAACATTTCCTCCAAGCAGGGTTAGATCCTAGCTCATTCCTAGGATTCGATGTTTTTCTTAGTTTCATTTCTAAGGTCTATTTATAAACACAAAGTCATTTTCTGAAATTTGTGATTGTTATACTGCAGAATTATTCTGTGATTCATGTGTACAATGAATGGAAATCTGAATAATGTAATTAACAGAATCCTGAAGCACCTTGAAAATCAGATTTTATTAGGTTTCACATTTTTTAATAGGCAGCCTGAAAGAGAATTTAGTTACACTTTTGCTACATGAAGAATTAGAATAAGTTCAGGGATGTCTTCTCCTTACTAACTTGGCCTATATCCCAGAAAGTCTCCCTGTCTCCTGACTGAATCTCTACTGTTCTGTCTGTATCAAGAATCAATTTTAAGATTTGTGCACTTACCATACCTCTATTCCTGGCTTTCTTTGTCTTTGCGGATGAGAACACTATGCTCCCCTGACTTTTCCCTCTGCAGAATCTTCAGCTCAGTGTATAGCTCCTGACATGACAGCCAATACTATGGATGAGAGAAGGAATCCAACCCTAAGATAATGGTTCATATATCTATGACCTCAATTCCCTTCAGAAATGCAATTTTTTCTCAGCTGTTGTCATAATGGCAGAGATAGCTTTGGGAGTCAAGAACTTTTCTGAAAATTTCCAGTTGATAATTACCAAAAACACTGGTGAATTCCTTGTAAGGGTATCCAAAGAAAAAAATGTGTTTGGAAAGGTTCGTATATTATCCTAATGGATGACAAGTTCAATGAATATCAAAGTCTCATGTGAGAGAGTCCTCTAAAGAAGTTTGTTTGTCTCTTTCAATGTGTCAGATCTTCTCTGGGATCCCCTAAATGAAATCAAGTTAATTATTAACTTTTGGATCTCATGTGCACTCACTCTCAGATCACCCACCTGAACAGTGATTCATGATTTCTGGGAATTGTACTGAAGTACAAGTAAAAGGGACAGAGTGACATCATAATCCATTACAGAAATCTCTCCTCTCAACGGAACTCAATGCAAATAAATAGGAATTAATAATATGAAAAATTTCAAATAATGAATTGCCACTTTCTCTTTCTTAAAACACTGAATAGAAAACAGAATAATATATATTTATATATATTAACTAATCAGATAAACAGAATGTATTTTTTCAGCATTTTATGAAAAAGCGTAAGAATTAAAGGTTGAGAATTTATCTTCTGTCTATGCAGCATCTTGCTTTCATGGTTTTTCAACCAACATAGAAATGAGAGAGGTACAATTTATACCAGACCACCACCAATTTCAACATACAAAAAGCCTTTGGTTTGAAGCTCTCTCTGCACTTCAGTAATTCTCTAAAATAAGTTAGGAACACAGGAAAAGAATAGTCCCCAAAATGTCCCAAGTAGAATAAGATAGAGTAAAATTCAGGATAGTAATTTCTGCATAAAGCATTTTTGCCTGGCTATGCATATGCTCTACTACTTATCTATACATAATAGAGATATATTAGTTTTATAGAGGACATGAAGAGATCATTAGCATTCAGAATTCCAAAGGTGGATAGTGTCTTGGGCATGTGGTCAACCCAGGTCTACCCTTGCAGGCAGTACAACCCCAGAGGTCAGGTTCAGTAAATCAATTATGGTGAGGGGTATGAAGCTTTACAGGATGTCAAAATTGATCATCTTGCATAATCTGATAAGTACAGACCCACTTGAGTCTCCCACTTGTGATCCTTTACTGGCCCTCCATCAATTTGGGCCATCACAGAAATCAGGAGGAAGAATGAATTCCTTGAAAGCAGAGTAGTTAAAGGAAGGCCTTACTTCACACAGGCTAAGGGAGAGTTATTGGTTGAGGAAAACAACAAAGAGAAGGTTCTGCTGCAGGGCTTACTGGGTTTTGGATATGGCAAGAGGCATATATGACATGGGAAAAGAACAGAAAAGTGAGCAGGAAAAGAGCACAGAGTGTCTGGGCTGATAAAGCAGGTATTACAGAGACTTGTGAATGTGTTTCTTTCATAGTGCGTAATTTGAATACCAGAAAATGTTTTATTACTCATTTTAGGTAAACATACAATCTTATATATCACATTAAATGAAATATAATTGTATTTTTAATATACAGTGACATTTAGCTAAACCGTAGATATCTCCTCTCTGTCCCCTGGGATGCAAGGGTTGTTTGGAATTCACAGGCAAGAAATCCAACAAGAAGGCCTTGGATATAAGAAGACAGAAAAATTTGTTACACATTCCACAAGAAATTTCCATGATCCCAATAAACAGAGAAATCTAAACAACTTAGAGAATTTTCTGTAAACAGGGAATCTCTTGACAATATAAGTATTTTCGAAAAGTTATATGAGTTGACAAAAAAAAAAAAAAACCAACAGTGTATGTAAAGAAGACCAGAAAAAATGCAGGCAATCATTCATAGGCTATTTCACATCCTGACTAGCAATCTTGCCAGGAAATTTATGTTTAACTGGCCTATAATTTATACTGAAACATTCGTTTAAGTTCTTTCAGCTGAACCATTTCTTCACCATCCAAGAAGGACCAGCATTGTGTTTCCTGCACCAATAAAATCAGTTATTGTAAAAAAAAATCATTAAAAAAAATCAGACCAGGAGAATGTAGATGAATTTCTAAGTGGTCTTATTAAATAAAAAACAAGAAGCCAAATATAGGGGTGAAAGCCTGGAAGAGATCAAGGAAATAGAGAAAGTCACTTTACCTCACTAACTCTGGAGCTTCCAAATGCAAGTTACTTCCTGTCTACTCAGGTCTATATGCCTTGCTGTTCTGCCATCTGACTTGCTCTCTCAGTTTAGCTACATCACTTCCTCTTCCTACACAGCTCTGTCACTTCCTGTCTGTCTGTACAGACCTCAAGACCTTCATGACTAACTAGTTTTGGAATTTAAGCCCTCACACCTGGCTCTGTTTCCAGTGTGTCCTTGAGATCCTACATGCCAAGTGATAGAATTAAGGGCATGTACCTGACTTCTTTGTTTACTTGTAATGGCTGGCCTTTTTCCTCTGATCTCCAGGCAAGCTATATTTATTAAAGCACAAATAAAATATCATCACATTTCAGCACAAATGAAATATCACCACAGGAGAAATTTTGTATCTATTAAAAAAACATGTATCTGCTGAAAGTATGGACCAAAATATATGACAAAGGATTTTTAAGCACTAGAGTATATATATAAAAAACTGGAGCCAGGTGGTAGTGGTGCACACCTTTAATCCCAGCACTTGGGGGCAGAGGCAGGAGGATTTCTGTGAGTTCGAGGCCAGCCTGGACTACAGAACAAGATCCAGGATAGGCACCAAAACTACACAGTGAAACCCTGTCTTGAAAAACCAAACAAAAACAACCAAACAAAAAAACCAAAAAAACTGGACAATGCATGAGGGAGACCCTGGATTTAAAGATGCTCCACTGCATGACTTGCCTTTGAAGAGATAGATGTCAGCTGCCTGCCTGTGGTTTTCCTCTAGAACCAAGTGGGCCTGGGAATCAAGACTGATAGAGGCATTATTCACTGAAGGTCCAAGTCTAGGGGTGAGGAGAGGAGGGGCACTAGATTCCAGGGAAGGAGCTAGATAAATATTACTCAGTGTCCTGCTGGTGCCAGAGAAGAGTCAAAGGAGTTCCAGGGAACACCTGCTGTGGAAAGTACTCTGGTGAATGTCCTGTCTCTGGCCCTGTCTTGGAAAAGGACAGCCCAGAGAAGGGCATTTGGTACTTTTAGTTTCAAAATTTAGCATTTTAAATGTCACTAACTTATACTATGGGTTTGGAGTGGGAAAGACAGAAGGACCTACAATCAGATGTTTGGAGGGTTAAATGGGTCTCATGTGATGGAACTGGAGAAGAGAGGGGTAGTAGGTGGGTGCAGTAAACTGTGACACATAGCTGTGGGCAACTTGGCCTTCAAAAAATTAAGAATATAATCAACCCATTTATAAGTCACAACAGTCACATTCAACAAATGTCTCCAGATTGAAATCTGTCTTAGAGAGTCATTGAATTGCTGAGATAAAATTCCATGACCAAAAGCAATGTGGCGAGGAAAGGATTTATTTCAGCTTATAGTTCCACATTAGTCCTTCACTGAGGGAAGACACAGTAGGAATTCAAGTTAGGAATATGGAGGCTGGATTTGATTCAGAGTCCATGAAGGAAGGCTGCTTAACACTTTGCTCCAATAATTCCTAGGACCTACAGTTCAAAGATGATTCCCACCATAGTGGTGCCCTATACGTATCATTAATCAAGAAAATTCCTAATGAGCTTGCCTACAGGCCAACCTTATTGAGGCATTTTCTCAATGCAGTCCCTCTTCCTAGATGATGCTAGCTTGTATCATGTTGACATAAAACTGACCACTTTTAAAGTGGTAAACAGAATAGTCAATGTTCTTTAATGAATATATTTCTAGCAAGATAGAGGTATGCTAAAGTCACCTTTTGATTTAGACAGCTCTTCCTGAGTCTGACCCTCTGGGTATTTTTGGCCTGGATCAGGAATTCTTGGTCACATTGATTGGGAAGGCCCAACTCATTTTCAGTAGGACCACCCTTGGGCTAGTGATCCTGGGTTCTATAAGAAAGCAGGCTGAGAAAACTATGAGGACTTACCAGTAAGTAGCATTCTTTTACAGCTTCTACATCAGCATCTGCCTCCAGTTTCTGCCATGTTTGAGTTCCTGTCCTTATTTCATTCAACACTGACACTGATATGGAAGCATAAACCAAATGAACCCTTCCCTCCCCAAGTTGCTTTTACTCATACTTTTCCATAATGGCAATATTAATACTAAGTGGGAAAAGCAATAATAAAGTAAGTGAAGAAGATATGCTGAGGTAAAAGCTCTTCAAGATTTTTATCCAGTTTACTGGGGGATTTCCATTTGTAACTCAGCAAAGTCCTTCCAATTGCCTGAAAGTGATCTTACTTCATTAGGCTTGGAGCCCAAAATGGGATATGAACCTCCTATTCACCCATTTGCCCATTCAGAATTCCCAAGATCCCTACAATCTGATCCCTAGGATCCTCCACTGGATATAAAGAAAAAACTCACACCTGCTTTTCCTGGCCCACTTTAGAGCTACTCAGAGTACCTAATTGTGCTTGTCTGATGTACTGATATTGTGTTCCCAATATATTGTGCACACTAATAAACTTATCTGGGGTCAGAGAACAGAACAGCCACTAGATATAGAGGCCAGAAAATGGTGGCACACACACCTTTAATCCTAGCATTCCAAAGGCAGAGATCCATCTGGATCTCTGTGAGTTCAAAGTCACACTGGAAACAGCCAGGCATGGTGACACACACCTTTAATTCTAGGAAGTGATGGCAGGAATCAGAAAGGTATGTAAGGCATGAGGACCAGAAACTAGAGCTGGCTAAACTTTCAGGCTTTTGAACAGCAGTTCAGCTGAGATCCATCCGGATGAGGACACAGAGGCTTCCAGTTTGAGGAAACAAGATTAGCTGAGGAATTGGCGAGGTGAGGTTAGCTGTGGCTGGTTCTGTTTCTCTGATTGTTCAGCGTTCACCCCAATATCTGGCTCCTGAGTTTGTTTTTATTAATAAGACCTTTTAAGATTCGTGTTACAGTCCAAAGCCTTCCATCTTCCCTAAGGTGACCAGAACACCCAAGTATGCAACTCACACCTCCCTTTCCAGCAAGTCTCACTACTCATCCAGGACTCTGCACACATTCTTCTTCTCTCATGGCAACACCCCAAAGTCTTTGTTCTATGACCATGTTCCTCCTTCTCCATGCACAGCTCTCTTAAATATTTCCTCCAGCTATAGTTCAGTACATTTACCTGTGTTTCTTTTCTATCAATAATTACTTAAAATATTGCAAATCCAGTCAAAGACCTTGTTCCACCTCTTCTTGCTCCTCTATACTCATAAAATCCACAATGTCCCTATACTCTCCCTGATGTGTAATAGATTTCTCCAGCTCCCTTTCTGTACATGGCCACAAAAAAGCAATGATATCTGCCAGTCAGGGGCTATTGTCTCCCTGTATAGCCCAGAGAACCAGGACCTGTTCAAACAATTAAGGAACATGCTGAGGCACCTGGCCCAGTGACTTCAGACATGAGGGAGTAAGTGTCATGAAGAGTAAGAACTGCAATAGAGCCTGAAGCCCTAATCATAGCAAGAGAAGCAAAAGAGGGGAAAAAACATAAACTCAAGTATGTTATTCCTCTCCAGAATATTATAAATTCCTCCACTAAAGATGAAAGGGGATTTCAATCCAAAGGAAGAAGCCAATGTACTAAGGTTCGTAATTTCTAGCACAGGAAAAATTCAGACAACATATCTCTTCCAAAAATGACTAATCCTACGGCAATAATTTTTAATGAAAATTATCTGGAAGAACTTCTAGGCAAGGAATACAGAACAATAATTAGAAATATATTTGAACAACTCAAAGAAGACATGTGTACACATAAAAATAAAAACAAAACAGATGAATGAAAAGGGAGGAGTCATTACAATGTATGAAAAACAAAACCCAAAAAGAGAATTGTAGAAGAAAAATCAAAACTGATATGATGCTAGAAATGGAAACCTCAGTAAGCCAAATAAAAACCTCACTAAAAAGCCTCACTAACAAAATGGATCATATTCAAAACAGATAAGCACAGATGGCAGACAAAGAAGAGCACATCGACTACTTTGTAAAGGTCAATGATGAACCAAGAAAAATACAGAAATGAAACATGGGAAAGCATTGAGACATGGTAAAAGATAAAACTATTGAATGATGGGTATAGAAGAGGAAGAATACTATTCCAAACCTTTTAATTATATATATGGACTCTGTTCAAGGATTTCAACCCAGAGACAATTATTAAATATTAATTTTTGCCAATGTAGAAATGATTGTTCATATTCTTAATATTGAGGTTTAAGAATACACTGAAATAAGTCAAGACAGACACTTTAAACAGAAATACAATTTTGAGAAAATTTCATTCTGCTATTTAACTGATCTTTTAAGTTTTCTTAGAATTTATTTTCAGAAGCAACTTATTTCACTGGAAGAAGAGGCAACATGCTGTTGATCTTTCTTGGGTTATGAAAGGATGATCCTGTTGAAAAAAATCTTCAGTGGACAGTTTGGAATGACTTGCAGACCAGGAAAATGAAGTTTATAGTGAAAATACTGGTTTCTCTGAATGTGAGTGCCCCATGTCCTACTTCCTGAAATTCTTCTGGTCCTGTTCACATGCACTGTCTTTTTCCTTGTTATGAATTTTTAAAATACTTACATCATCTACATTTCCTTTCCATACTGATAATTCTCTAAGACTTCTGTAATCTTGTGTATAGCTGGGTCCAGGACATTTCTGCTGGAATGTCTAACAGTTATGACTACCCTCCAAAGTCTAAGAATAACTTGGTTTGCTTTCTGATATGTGATTTCCAAGCAGACTTCCCTGTATCTGGTGATGGAAATGCTGAACATTATATGGCTTTCAAAAACTTAGTATACATTTAAGATATTAGATGTATATTACCTACAGCAATATTTATAAGTGTTTCATTTCATGTGGTAACGGACAATTATATGTTTACTTAAAATGAGTAAGAAAACACAAGGTAGGGTGAGTTTAATGAAAATGGTTGCCATAAGCTCATATATTTACAAGCTTAGTTCCTAGTTGAACTATTCCAGAAGGATTAGAATTAGGAGGTATGGTCTTCTTGGTGGGAGTATAAATTGTGGAAGGAAGTATGTCAGTGGGGATGAGTCTTGAGCTCTCAAAAGCCTATTCCAGACTCAGTGTCCCTCTTTCTCCCTACCTGCTCCCTAAAATTCAGGATGGAAATCTCTCAGCTACTTCTCCAGGACCACACCTCCCTTCTTGCCACCACATTCTCCACCATGATGATAATGGACTAACGCTCTGAAGTTGTAAGCAAGCCCCCTATGAAGTGCTTTATTTTCTGTAAGTTTCCTGAGTGATGGTACCATTTCACAACAGTAGAATAGTGACTAAGTCCCTCCACCCCCAGTTTATCCAAGAGATCTTAATAATTTCCCCTTCCTGGAGCCCTCCATGCCTGACACTCTTAGGGTCCTCCTTTTTACCTAGCTTCTCTGGGGTTGTAGATTGTATCCTGGTTATCCTTTGCTTTGCATCTAATCTCCACTTAGGAGTGAGTACATACAATGTTTGTCTTTCTGGATTTGGATTACCTCAGGATGATTTTTTTCTAGTTCCATCCAATTGCCTACAAATTTCATGTCATCATTTTTTATCACTGACTAATACTCCATCTTGTAAATATAACACAGTTTCTTTTTCAGTTCTTTAGTTGAGGGGCATCTAGGTTGTTTCCAGGTTCTGGCTATTATGAATAATGCTGCTATGAACATATTTGAACAAGTGCCCTTGTGGTATGATTGAGCATCTTTTGAGTATATGCCCAATAGTGGTATTGCTGGGTGTTGAGGTAGGTTGATTCACAATTTTCTGATAAATCTTCATACTGATTTCCAAAGTGGCTATACAAGTTTGCACTTCCACCAGCAGTGGAGGAGTGTTCCCTTACCCATGTCCTCTCAGATGTAAGCTGTCCTCAGTGTTTTTTATCTTAGCCATTTTACAGGTGTAAGATGGTAGCTCACACTCATTTTGATTTGCATTTCCATGATGGCTAAGGATGTTGAGCAATTCCTTAAATGTCTTTTGAACATTTGAAATTCTTCTGTTGAAAAATCTCTGATTAGATCTATACCCCATTTTTAGTTGGATTATTTGATATTTTGATATCTAGTTTCTCGAGTTCTTTATATATTTTAGACAAGAACATGAGTGAATGGGATGGTTGAGCTGGGGGAGGGTTGAAGTAGGAAAGCAATGAAATAGATATCTTAATAGAGGGAGCTATTATGGTGTTAGCTAGAAACCTGGTGATAGGGAAATTCCTAGGAATCCGCAAGGATGACCCCAGCTAAGACTACTACCAATGGTAGAGAGGGTGACTGAACATGCCTACCCCAGGAATCAAATCGGGAAATAACCTAACTGTCATCATAGAGCCTCCATCCAGTAAATGATGGAAGCAGATGTAGAGATCCACAGCAAAGCACCAGGTAGAGCTCCAATTTCATAAGAAATTGTTAATTATTTCATTTATATTTCTATCTCCTCATCATTTACATGAAACATCAACTAATTTTACAGTTTAACATTCACAGAATCTGGTACAAGACTCAATGTTTGTAGCAATATTATTACTGAACTATGAAGTTCATCTAATCCTGGATGTGCATAAATTAAAAAAACAAACAGTATCTGCACTTCTTCAGGAGTATGACACCTTTCTAGGCAACACTGCATCCACAACTGGATAAAAAGCGGTGTCTGTCCTAAAAGTCAATGGTGATCACCATTGTGGCTTTTTTTCTTTTTAATTTGGCTATACAATGTACAGGTGAATTTGACATTGTCATTGTTAGTCTTATACAATACTGATATAGGACATCTCTATCTTTTGTTATTTCTCCTCGCTTAGTGATATTCTGGTTTCACTAATATCTCAGGATAGGTTTTCCAATTTCTATTGCTGATGCTGCTGGAACTTAGAACCTTATGCATGGCTGGTAGGAATATAATGATTAGGTTGCATCTACACTCAATATTTACCTTTTTGCATTCAATGTACACAATTCATAAGATTTCATATTCATCACATTCTATGTATATGCTATTATTTTGATGTCATTCTAAAGTCTTGATTTATTAATAATAGTTTGAGTTGACCTAGGAATTAGTAAATAAAGCTTTTAAAATAAAATGGCTTGCACTTTCACATCTTTTATGTGTACATGTGTGTCTCTGTCTGCATGCAGGTGCTCTTTCCTGTTCATGTAGAAAGGTACTTGTGTGGGACGGCTTCCTTAGTAATTTCTCAGACATGTTTGTAGCTCGAGTTTTCCTGCCTGGCCCACAGTCAGGACAAATCTCTGTCACCCGCCAGTCCCACAGCCTCTCAGACCCAACCAAGTAAACACGGCCAATCAGTGTTTTATTGACCAATCAGAGCAACACATTTGCCATACAGAACATCCCACAGCACATGTTTTATGTTCTTCTCTTTGAGAAGTGCCTTATTATTAGTCTTTCTGGTAAACCAGCCCTAAGTGACCTACACTCCTCTCCAAAATCCCTAAGTGTTCATCCTATAAATGCAGATCAGCACAGTCAAATTTTTATGTGAATTCTGGAGACTGAATACAGTTCCTATTTCAGGTAAGGAAATAACTG
Source organism: Peromyscus eremicus (assembly GCF_949786415.1). Lineage (NCBI taxonomy): Eukaryota > Metazoa > Chordata > Mammalia > Rodentia > Cricetidae > Peromyscus > Peromyscus eremicus. The sequence goes on along the minus strand of NC_081416.1, from coordinate 192,239,464 downwards.
AAAGAGATTAATGAACTCCTCAGTTTTTAATACTTTAATGTATAGGCCACACTCATATCATGTATTAATTTTCACATTTTATACCAGATACAGAAAGTAACATTGATCAATAATTTATTTAATAGATAATTTTGTATTTTGTCCCCTTGAAATATATACATATGTCTGGTGGGAAAATATATATTGTATCTCTGCTATGCTTATCAAAACTGACTCAGACCTAGGCAGTTTTTGTAATATTAGAACACTATTTGTAATATTAGAACACTATTTGAGCATATCCTTGAATATACTGCCAGTGGTTGAGAACACCTGTACAAGTTATGAAAAGAAACAGAGTATAGTTTGAGCACTAAAGATCATGACATACATACCATTGCAGATCAAAAACTTTGCATTAATTCTGGCCGTGTTCCTAATCTCAAGTTTCTACACTGCCCACATGGCATTATTAATTTTGATGGTGATTCTCCAAACATTCTGTGTAGTCTTGTATTTTCAATTAAGAGAAATTCATTGTCTATAACAAATTGTTATGCAAACCATGGAAGTTATAAAATTGTAACAGTGATTCAAAGATTGTCACTTTTATGCAGTTCTCAGTTTATGTCTGGAAAGCCCCTAACCACAACAAAACCTTTAGTAATTATGTTTCATAATTTGATATGATATAAAAAATGCTATGGCTGGTTCTTGTGAAGAACCCCTTGACTCCCAAGAAAAATGTCAGTCACGGGGAAATGGCAGAGTACTTCTAGGCTTGGAAGAGCCATGAGTGGTGGACAGGTCTCAGGGTGAAGATGGATGCTTGATTGATTAACCTCTTCTCATTGTCTCTTCCTTGCTTCACTTACTAAGGGTTCAAGTCCTAATTTCTGATTCTTAAACATATGGTGCATACTGCTGCTCCACATTGTCTTCAAGGTAGCTCCAAGACCTTGCCACCATTTATGTTACAATCTCAATGAATTCTAGCATTTATTTATATCTTAACTGATCTTAAATGACAGTCACCTTATTATGTACTACATATAACAAAACACAGAACATTGGCTTGTTGTGTCAGTATCAGGAAACCTAGCATAAAAGCAGGAGAGTGTCAGAACACACCAATTCCATCTGCAATACAGAGAAAGACCATGTTCAAACACACATGTCCTCCTAAAACATATGAGATCTTGCCAACTAACTTTCTTTTAATTCCAAGTCATCAGATAAGTAATAGTGTACTACTGGATTATTTGCAGGAGTGAAATTGATTGAACATTACTTCATATTTTTTAAGAGGACAGAGCACTGCTTCTATGTGTTGTGATTTCCATGAATTGAAACTTAACGATGAATTCTGTTGGAATGGATCACATATTTTCACTCAATTGTGCATTAAGTTACAAACCCTCACAGAGACTGCCTCCTCTCCCATCACTCTCCTCACCCTAACTGTAATGATTTAGATGTAAGTGTGAATATATGTGTTTGTGAAATAGGAAGATATTTTACTCTTAATGTAACCATATTGAAATTATAATTTGAACACAGTAATTAGTACTATTTAACTAACAATGAATAAGAATTTTACTGGTTCTACCCTTTTTATTTTTCTGTTTAAATTAACACAAAAATGAACTCACAATGGATTTCTTTAAAGGAGAATAAGATGACAGAAGACTTTTTCTTCAATATGGGTAGACATGTTAAATTTAGTTTCCTTCTTATTTGTAATTCACAGATCATTGTTCTCCTAGGATAACTTTGCAATATTTTTAAATTTGATTTTTTTAAGAAATAAAATGAGAATCCTCTCTCTTATTGTATGTATCTGAAGACATCAGCAGTTACACTGAAAGTTGTTATGCATGTCAAGATGACTTTCAGGTGGAATTTGGAAAGGTCTTGCACTGCTGTCCACACAGGGTTTCTAGAATTGAGCTAATGTGACTTCCTTAGTTTACTCCACTGCTCCCTGTATACAAAGTTCATCACTTTACTCAAAAAAAAAAATGACTGTAGGAATATTTTGAAGTAAAAGGTGCTCATTGACAAAATGGACTCCAGGAATTTGGCAATAGGAATAATATTCTTATCACAGAGTACAGTGGGAATACTGGGAAACTTTTCTCTTCTTTTTGACTATCTAGTCTTTTACCAAAACAAAAAGCAGTTAAAGCCAATGGATTTGATTCTCATGCACATGATTATGGTCAATTCCTTGATCCTTCTATTTAAAGGATCATTCAACACACTGGCAGCTTTTGGTTTGAAACAGTTCTTCAATGATTGGAGCTATCAACTCTTTCGGTATATTCTTAGAGTTTTGAGGAGCATGTCCATTGTCACGATCTGCCTCTTGAGTGTCTTCCAGGCAGTCACCATGAGCCATGAGAACTCCTATTGGAAGAAACTTAAAGTCAAGTCTCCAAGGGACATTGGTCTCTACATTTCTGTGTGTTGGATTTTTTTACATCATGGTAAATGTCATTTTCCCAGTATATATAGTTATAAAATATATTAGGAAAAACATAACAAAAGAGACAAATTTTGAACACTATACTGTTGTAGGTCATGACAAAATCACAGTCTCCTTATATATAGCTTTTTTTATGTTTCCTGAACTTCTGTTTTCTGTCCTCATCACCTGCTCCAGCAGCTCCATGATTGTCAATCTTTGCAGACACAAGCACCAAGTCCAATACATTCACAGCACTCATGTTTCCCACAGAAGATCCATGGAGTCCAGAGCCACCCACAGTATCTTGGCCCTAGTGTCCACCTTTCTGGATTTTTATACCTTCTCTGCAATCTTACATGTTTGTGCTTCTCTATCATATGATAAAAGTTCATTGTTGGTGAACATCACAGCAATCTTAACACTCTGTTTTCCTATTTGGGCCCCTTCATGCTTAGAGTCAGGACTTTACCCTGTCCAGTCACTGCTTTCTATGGAAAAAGGATATAAAAACTGCCAATGTGATTATAACAATATAACTGTAGACTTTTACAGAAAATCAAATGTTTTCAATTAATACACAATGCTGTAAATATGTTGCTCTGATTGGTTGATAAACAAAATGCTGATTGGCCAGTAGCCAGGCAGGAAGTGTAGGTGGGATAAGCAGAGAAGTAGAATTCTGGGAAAAGGAAGGCTGAGTGATGAGATGTCAGCCTGCTGTCCAGGGAACAGCATTAATGGCACACAGGTAAAGTCACAGAACACATGGTGACATACAGATTAACAAAACTGGGCTGAGTTTAAGCGTAAGAGCCAGTCAGTAGTAAGCCTGAACTAATGGCTGAGCTTTTTTAATTAATATAAGCCTCTGTGTGTTTACTTCGGTCCGAGCAGCTGCAGGACTGGTGGGTGAGAGAGATTTGTCCTGACCATGGGCCAGGCAGGACACAGAAAAACTTCCAGCTACAAACAGTAGCTAAGCTGTTGGGACATAGACCTTTTGATATTTTAATTGACATTTTTGTAGCCTTTCCTTGTGACAGGCTGCCTTTAGGAAGACATGCTGAATATGTCTTCCTCAAAGTATCCCCACTTTGTCATCAGGTGGACTGATACATAGTATCTCGGCTGCTCTAAACATTTCATAGGTGTGGTAGTTTGAGTGTAATTAGCCCATATAATCTCACAAGAAGTGGCACCATTAAAAAGTGTGGCTGTTTTGGAGTGAGTGTAGCCCTTTGGAGCAAGTGTGTCACTGCAGGCAGGCTTTGAGGTTTTCTGTGCTTGCTTAGAATTCTGCCCAGTAAGTGAGTTGACTTCCTGTTGTCTGCAAGAAGTAGGACTCTCCGCTACCATTTGCCTGAAGGCTGACATGCTCCCACCATGAAGATAAAGGATTGAACCTCTGAAACTGTAAGCGAGCCACCCCAGTTAAATGTTTTTCCTTTAATGAGTTGTCATGGTCATGGTGTCTTTTCAGATTGATAAAACCCTAAGATAAAAGACATCATAAGGAAGCTACATTCCATGGGCACAAATCTCTGCAAGCAAAGTTGCTGATAAAGCCATGAACATTCACTACAGGAAACCTTGTTTAATTCAAAACTGCTCCCCCATACCAACCTCCCAAACTCACTGTCATTTATAAACCCTTAACCATTTTGCTGAAGCTATTCCAAGTTACAAGGCCCTTCTGCACTGATCCTTGTAATATCTATTGTCAACCAAGTATGAAAGTAGATATAGAGCTGTTACCGGAGCCCAGCAGAGTGAGCACACCATGGCTGGCCTCAACTCGCTGGAGGCAGTGAAACACAAGATCCAGGCCCTGCAGCAGCAGGCGGAGGACTCAGAGGACCACACGCAGGGCCTGCAGTGTGAATTGGACAGCGAGCGCAAGCAGCGTGAGAAAGCTGAAGGAGATGTGACTGCTCTCAACCACCGCATCCAGCTGGTGGAGGAGGAGCTGGACCGCGCTCAGGAGTGACTGGCCACAGTCCTGCAGAAGCTGGAGGAGGCAGAGAAAGCAGCAGATGAGAGCGAGAGAGGCATGAAGGTGACAGAGAACCGAGCCATGAAAGACGACAAGATAGAGATCCAGGAGATGCCTCTCAAAGGGGCCAAGCACATCGCTGAGGAGGCTGACAGCAAGTACGAAGAGGTAGCGCGTAAGTTGGTCATCCTGGAAGGTGAGCTGGAGAGAGCAGAGGAGCGTGCGGAGGTGTCCGAACTAAAGTGTGGCGACCTGGAAGAGGAGCTCAAGAATGTCACTAACAACCTCAAGTCACTGGAGGCTGTTTCTGAAAAGTATTCTGAAAAGGAGGATAAATACGAAGAAGACATTAAGCTTCTGTCTGACAAGCTGAAGGAGGCTGAGACCCAAGCTGAGTTTGCAGAGATGCAGTTTCCAAAAAGAGAAGATAATCGATGATCTGGAAGAAAATCTTGCCAGGCCAAAGAAGAGAATATGGGCTTACATCAGACACTGGATCAGACACTAAATGAACTTAACTGTATATAACTCAAACCAAAAGAGTCCTGTTCCAAAACCAGCATGACTCCAGAGAGTGTGCCATGTCTTTCTCTCTTGTAAGAAGTTCCTCTTGTTACTGTGTCTCCACCTTTCTGGAAATGCCAAGCAGATAATGAATTCATGACCAAATATTTTGTCAAGCTTTGAGCACCACTTAAGTTTCTTTCCTTTTCCTTGCAAATGACACCAGCTTCTCAGCTAGTCTTATTCTTAAATTGCATTTATTCCTAAAATAGGCAGGGAATTTCACACTGAATGTAGTTGCTTAAAGCTGAGGGCATTTGGTTCCTGGGAATTAGTCAGCTCCACATTTTCAAGCACAGGCTCAAGTATCTGATAGTATCTGTTCACTGTTGGGGAAGTTATGGGAGGCTAGGTGTTGTCACAAGAAAAAGTGTAGGAATTTTCCACCTAGAGAAAAAATTAAAAACGGGATGCTATGGGAAGTCAAGCCTAATCATGCTGAGTCAGCTCCACACTCCACTGTGCAGAACAAACTTCCTTTAAGCATTCCAAGTGAGTATGCTGGGGTGATTGACCATGTGTCTTCAGATAGATCCTTGATGTTATTCCGTGCACATTTTCCTTTCACTCCAAAATTGTTCTCTGAAGAGCAAATGTCTTATTCCGGGACTGGTCTGCTGTGGTCTAATGACATGCTCAGCAAGGAATATGGCAGAGTCTAATCCTTTTCAGATCATTCATGTCAAAGATTGCTAGCAAAGCCAGGCACAGTGGTGCACACCTTTAATCCTAGCACTCAGGAGACAAAGGCAGGTGGATCTCTGTGAATTTGAGGCCACCCTGGTCTACAGAGTGAGTTCTAAGCCAGCCAGGGTTACATGGTGAGATCCTATCTCAAATAACAAACAAAAAGACTGTTAGCCATCAATACATTAAGGAGACTGTTTCAATAACAAATGCTGAGCAACAAAAGGTCTCTCCAGCAGCAAGGTGATAGAAAAAGAAAGTGGTTAAACTTCATCTCCATTGTTCAGGGAACAACAATGGAAGCTTGACTTTGCCAAGACTTGAATTCCTTTGGGAATGACACTAGTAAAAGACCAAGAAACTCCTGATTGAACTGAATGTGGAGTATTCTGTAGGCTGCACTTTTTTTTTCTCTGTTGTAGTTTTGCTTTCTCAGTTAACATCTCAGACTGAAACATTCCACATTCCCTAGCAGCATGGGACAACTTGAGTTTACAATTCCAACTGAAAAAAAACCTTGCCCCTCACTCATATTTATTAAGCATCACACTACCAGGGAGGTGAACTTTTAGGAAACTGTGCAGTTGAATAAAACCTACTCTGTTCTTTAGATTCTTGCAATTGTATCATATGTGATAATATCACTTTTTCTACATTTTGTTCAAATAAATTTTTACATAAACAAAACAAAACAAAAGAAAGTAAGTATAATACTTGCAAAGGTTCTCAGCAAAACCCATATTTGAAAAAGACTAAGTGTATCTATGTAATAATTATGACTTCAGATTTACAACCTGAGTTCAAGTATTCTATACCCATCATCTAAATATGCAACAATCTGTCCACCCTTCCTTTTAGATTAGTAAAGAAAGCTTTTCTTCTGTATTCCTCCATCACCAATTATGTAACACTCCACTCAGTAGAAGACAATGCCTCCTTGTGGTCTTTATTATGGGTAGAGAAGTCTGAGTTGGTATCGTGAAGAGAAGACACGATATTGGACCTTACTTCAGCTTCCAGAAATGTCAGTGACAACAGGAGTGACAGCTTGAGGTTACTAAATAGTTGTAGAGAGTGACAATGTGCAGCTTATACTTGATATCTTTGAAGATAAGACATTTACAAAGAAGTGAGACTCTTTTCATACATTACTGTTCCAAAGATCTGACAAGAGTTGGAAGATGGAGTCTAACCTGTAATGACTCACAGCCATTTCTTCTAGTAGATTCCACTTTCTGATGTTTCCATTATATTCTAAAATACTGCTACCTCAATATTCAAGATGTATTTCTTTTGGAGAAAAATAACATTCATACCATATCATTCAAGGAAATGGGGCCTATTAGGAGAGGATGAACAAGGAAGATAAGAATAATAAGCATGAAGACTGAGGTATTGTAGGCCAAAGGGTCTGTGTGGGTGACTAGGATCCAGAAGAAAATGACATATATTGGGCTCCAGGTAGATGTTTACATTGGTTTTGAGGAATTCAAATGTCTAAACATTTGAAAAAGCTCCATTATATTTCATCCATATCTTCCTTGTTGCTGGATCCTAAGGGCTCCCTGGGGGAGGGTGGGAAGTTGCAGCATCAATGACACAGACATTGGTAGTCAGTTGAAGAAAAACAGGAAACTCAATAATGGGGAAAGCCTTGTTATAACCTCCTCCCAGGACCCAAGGTGTGTCCCAATTTGTTGGAATTGGATGGTCATCTCTCATTTGTAGTGGGTAGGGTAGCCATTCCAGCTTTGATCTGGAAGTTCCAACCCCCATGGATGGCTACCCACTACACTCGTTGACTGGTAATGATCAGGAAATCTGAGAGCAATCAGGTACTCTCACAACACCTGTTGCTAGGCCTTCAGGCAAGCTCCAGGTTGGCTCATAAGGAAGTACATTATGTGTATGCCTTGGCAACTTGTTTGAGCCAATTTCCTCGACTCTGGGCCTATCCTACTACAGTGAATGACTGTGGGGTCACCATTTTCCTCATGGTCTGTTGGCCACCAGTCCATAAGGACAAGGGCAATAAGCAATGACAGAGAACTTTGTATGGCTTGTGAACATGACAGAGAGATTTCTGGGAGACACCTTCTGTGAGTCTACTCAGCTTTATTCCAGAGTACAGGGGATATATAGGATTAGTCAAGGTAGATGGGGAAGCACCTAATTTGCATTAAACAGCACACTCCTATCATAAAACATCTAGTACACATCTTAGTTGTCATATATAGAAGCATGGTCCTATGCTAATGCCTCTAGCATTAGTGACTAATTACAATATAGGCAGAAGGGGAAAGTTTCTGCAGAGAACTGCATCCAGGGTCATACAAGAGATAAGTCAGGCAATTCAGGCCTAAGACAGTCTCCAAATAAGGCCATATAGATAACAGGAAACCTTCCACCAAGGGGAAGTGATTTGCCCATGTTGCTGAGCTCAGAGAGAGCAGCCAGGCCATAGTAGACTGCAACCTCCAACCAGCATGGATTCCCAACAAATGACTACATCAAAAGACTATTTTTCAGATACAGGAGAGCAGTTATACATATGAACTCACAGTTGTTGTGACATCATGCAAAATTCCCATGCAATCTCAAGCCAGACAAAATTCCAGTATGGAATGTGGTAGTAGTCATGACATGTCATCTCTGTCTCAGAAGATTGGTAATTTATGACTTTTGGGAGAAAAAGGGTACATTCTCATGAATGGTGTAGCTCAGAAGAAGTTGACAATACTACAGTTGAAAGCCACACAATGTTCAGTGGCTATGAAATGTAGAAGAGTTTGGGGAGAGGAGTAAGAAAGATTAAAATTCAGTGAAATATATTATCATAAACTTACAAAATGATAATAAATAATTCTGATAATGGAAAAGAAATAAGAAAAATGAAGCTATAATGTGGGGGTATTGAAGAATGTTGGCTGCTGTGATTCTCATAACACTCATTGAGTTCTGGGATCATTGCCCATTCAAGAACCTGACTATTTCATAAGTTATCACAAAGTCTGGAGTATTGACATATAGATGCTTAAAAACTACTACAATAGTGTTCCTTGTATTGGTACATATAACGATGAGAATCTGCTGCCAGTAGCACTAGGGATATTTATTTCCAATCTCTGTAACACAACACTTATATGTGTCAGTGGACATGGCCATTTAACAATGGCAGCAGACAGAGAAACACATTATATTAGACAATTAATAAATTCCTACAATGTTGTGTAAAAGTGAAAGAGTGTTGTATACTTCTCATATCTCTGTTTCTATTGGCAGTGTAGGATAATATATTTGAACACTAGATATATAGGCAGACTGCTGCAGATACAATGCTGTCTCCTCATTCTCAGGCTGGCCATCTACTGGTATGTTGGTTTCATAGGCTGGAGCCTGATACAGAAGGGTGACTCAAATGCTGTCAGAACCAAAGGCAATAAAAAAAAACTATGGGTATAGACTGCTGGAAGGAGATCCAATTATCACTGAGATACCTGAAGTGCTATCCAATGATAGATGTAGAAGTGCCCATTTGTTCAGCTGGGGAATTAGAAAATAATGACCTATCTTTCTATTTTAGCCTATTGGTCAATCTCTTGACAGCACCTCCTGAAGACCATACCAGTAGTCTCTGCTCCTCACCTTTTGGAAGATCTGAGACACAGTTATCAGCTGCCAAGACTACTACGTGTCTTTCTAGATGCCTGGATATTTCTAGCTTTGCAAAAGAAGATGTCAAACCTTTTTTTTTCTGATTTTCACTTGGACTATCTAGTAGTATTAAAGATGGAGTATGAAGTTTAGGCAGGTGTGTGGAATATAGGGTCTGTTCTGGATGTGCATGCTAAAGGCTTCATCAAATATGGCTTTCTTTATAGGATCTGAGAAGGATTAGAGGAACCCTCCCCTCCATGGGGTACAGCAACAAGGGTTAGGCATTGTTGAAGCACTGATAAATATACTCTGTACACTGTTAATATCATAAATAAACCTTACTGTAAGCACTTCCTCTACATAAGCTAAGATCCTGCAGGTTGAGTTAGTTTGACTCTAATTTCTCCCCTGACTGCACATAAGGTGCATACCAACAACTGCTGCTAGGTGCTACATATTAGTGATAATTGTAAAGTCATCAAATCTAGCATCACCTAAGAGATAAGCCATACATCCTTATGAGAGACTTTCTCCTTAGGCTCAGATGTGCCTGTGAAATACGGTTTTTAATTGCATAATCAAGTAGGAAAGCCCATCCCATAAATGAATAGAACCATGTGAACTGAATTTTTAAATAACAATTTTATTTATTATTTAAAATTTTCACACATGTGGGCAATTATTTTGAACATATTCCTGTCTCCCACTCCTCCACATGTATACTACAAGCTGTCCCTTTCCCAGCTTCATTTTTCTTTTGTTCAATGATTGAATTTTTAACCCATTGAATCCAATTGGTAATGTCCATATAGTTAGGAGTGTGAAATCATCCACTGGGGCTTAAACAACCAACTAGAGGTCACAAACTACAAATAAAAGTTACTGTACATATCCTAGCAGCCACCAATTGCCAATTGCTATTCAGTTAAGTATGATACCTTGGGAGTCTATTGACCATTCACATTGGAATTGTTAAGTGACTTGATCTTATCCAGGTTTTAAGCAGGTAACCACAGCTGCCATGCATTTGTGTGTTCAACATACATGAAATGAGCTGCAGACAGCATTTCAAAGCATTGATTCTTTTTCATTTCTCAGCTCTTATGATTTTTTCATAAACTTCAATGATGATATTCTCTGATTCTTGGAGTGTAGGGTGTGATATATAGATATAGATAAAGATATAGGTATAATTATAGATATATAGACATAGAGATACAAAGGTATATAGATAGATGATAGGTAGATAGATCAATAGATAGATAGAGATAAATAGATAGATATCACCACCATAGATGTGTGTGTGTGTGTCTGTCTGTCTGTCTGTCTGTTGTCTGTATCTGTGTGTCTCTGTGTGTGTCTGAGTGTGTATCCATCTAGGGTTGGTCACTCACAATGGTCATAAATTCTTAGCACTTTTGATCACCCTCTCCTTTAATCACTGCTCACTGAATTAAGCAACTTCATTCACCAATGTTTAGAGCAGCATAACTCTCTAGATATAAACATATAGATTAAGAAGAAATTCTTCACAACCTTCTGGATTCATAAAAATTCATAAAAGGCCTTCAGAGTGGGATTGAGTGCTCTTTCTTTCTCTGATGGCTGATAGGATCTAATTTTCACAGTTAGGTTCTTGTAATGTGAAGATTTTTAAGTATAATTAATATCACTTTCAAGGTGTTAGGAGTAGGGCAAGGTAAAATGATTCAAGGTTCTCTCAAGATCTGAGCATAGAATTGGCAGCTTTAGAAAGGGGTTCCTGACATCCAATAAAGCCTGCAAACTGAGGCTGAGACAACACATGGATACATGGTTCACGCCTCCATACCAGTTTCATGATCCATGATTTCAGGTACTTGTGATCTACCTGGGGTCTTGTGAAAAATCTTAGAAGTAAAGACTGTTTTTGTGCAGTGTGTTATTTTAATTTATTTTATTAAGGAAACTTTTTTTTTTTTTTTGGTTTTTCGAGACAGGGTTTCTCTGTGTAGCTTTGCGCCTTTCCTAGGACTCAATTGGTAGCCCAGGCTGGCCTTGAACTCACAGAGATCCACCTGGCTCTGCCTCCCAAGCGCTGGGATTAAAGGCGTGTGCCACCACCGCCCGGCTATTAAGGAAACTTTTATTCATTTTCTATGCCAACCACAGATCCCTCTCTCTTCCCTCCTCCCGCACCTCAAACTATCACCCAACCCACCCCCCATTCCCTCCTCCAAGAAGGTAAGGCTTCCCCTAGGGAGTCAGCAGAGGCTGGTCTATTCAATAGAGACAGATCTAAGCCCCCCCCCCCAACATCAAGGCTGTGCAAGGTGTCCCACCATAGGTATTGGGTTCCATGCCAGATCATGCACCAGGGATCAATCCTGATTCTACTGCCAGGGGGGCCCTTAAGAAGATCAAGCTACACAACTATCTCAATTATGCAGAGGGCCTAATCCAGTCCCATGCAGGCTCCATGGCTGTTGGTCTAAAGTTCATGAGTTCCCACTAGTTTGATTCAGTTGTCTCTTTAGGTTTCCCCATCATGAACTTGATGCCCCTTCCTCAAAAAAATCCCTCTTCTCTCTCTTCAACTGGACTTTTGGAACTCTGCCTGGTGCTTGGCTGTGGATCTCTGTATCTACTTCAATCAGATACTGGATGAGGCCTCTATAATGACAGTTAGGGAATTCACCAATCTGACTACAGTGGTAGGCCAGTTCAGGTACCCTCTCCACTATTGCTCATAGTCTAATCTAGGGTCATCCTTGTGGATTCCTGGGAATTTCCCAGCACCTGGTTTCTCCCTATCACCATGATGTCTTCCTCTATTATGGTATCTCTTTCATTGCTCTCCCAGTCTATCCCTGTCCCAGCTTGACCATCCCATTCCCTTATGTTCTTATCCCTCACCCCCTACCCTCAATTGCACCCCCTCATCCCCAGTTTACTCATGGAGATCTCACCTATTTCTCCTTCCCAGGGTGATCCATGTGTCCCTCTTAGGGTCTTCCTTGTTAGCTAGCTTCTCTGGGACTGTAGGTTGTAGTCTGGTTGTCCTTTGCCCCACATATAATATCAACTTATGAGTGAGTACATACCATGTTTGTCCTTCTGAGTCTGGGTTACATCACTCAGGATGATATTTTCCAGTTCCATTCATTCGCCTGGAAATTTCATGATGCCATTGATTTTTACTGCTGAGTAGTACTCCATTATGTATATGTACCATATTTTCTTTGTGCATTCTTCAATTGAGGGGCATCTAGGTTGTCTCCAAGTTCTGGCTACAATGAATAATGCTGCTATGAACATAGTTGAACATAAGTCCTTGTGGTATGATTAAGCAGTCCTTGAGTATATGCCCAAGAGTGGTATAGCTGGTTCTTGAGGAGATTGATTCCCAATTTTCTGATAAACCGCCACACTGATTTCCAAAATGGCTGTACCAGTTTTCAATCCCAACAACTGTGGATGAGTGTTCTGCTGGCTCTGCATCATCTCCAACATACGTAGTTATCAGTGTTTTTTATCTCAACTATTCTGACAAGCATAAGATGACATCTCAGAGTTGTTTTGATTTGTATTTCCCTGATGACTAAGGATGTTGAGCAAATCCTTAAATGTCTTTCAACCATTTGAGATTCTTCTGTTGAGATTTCTCTGTATAGCTCTGTAACCCAATTTTTATTTGGATTGGTCATTATTTTGATGTCTAGTTTCTTGAATTCATTATATATTTTGGAGATCAGCCCTCTGTCAGATGTGGGGTTGGTGAAAATCTTTTGCTATTCTGTAGGCTATCATTTTGTCTTATTTACTGTGTGCTTTGCCTTACAGAAGCTTCTCAGTTTCAGGATGTCCCATTTATTAAGTGTTGCTCTCAGTGTCTATGCTACTGATGTTATATTAAGGAAGTTGTCTTCTGTGCCAATGTAATCAAGACTACTTCCTAATTTCTCTTCTATCAGATTCATTATAACTGGATTTATGTTGAGGTCTTTGGTCCACTTGGACTTGAGTTTTGTGCATGGCAGTAGATATAGATCTATTTGCAATGTTCTACATGTTGACATGCACTTATGCCAGCACCATTTGTTGAAGATGGTTTCTTTTTTTCCATTGTACAGTTTTGGCTTCTTTGTCAAAAATCTGGGGTTCATGAGTGTGGAGATTATTGTTACAGTATTCAATTCAATTGCATTGGTCCACATGTCAGTTTTTATACCAATACCAAGCTATTTTTTATTACTATAGCTCTATAATAGAGTTTGAGGTTAGAGATGCTGAAGTTTTATACAGGATTCTTTTAGCTATCCATGGATTTTTTGTTTTTCCATATGAAGTTGAGTATTGTTCTTTCTAAGTCTGTGAAGAATTGTGCTGAGATTTTGATGGGGATTTCATTGAATCTGAAGATTGCTTTGGGTAAGATTGCCATTTTTTACTATGTTAATCCTACCTATCCATGAGCATGAGAGATCTTTCCATTTTCTGAGATCTTCTTCAATTTCATTCTTCAGAGAGTTAAATTTCTTGACATACAGGTTTTTCACTTGCGTATTTAGAGTTACACCAAGGTATTTTATATTATTTGTGGCTATGGTAAAGGGTGCTATTTTTCTGATATCTTTCTTAGCTAATTTATCATTTATATATAGGAGGCTACTGACTTTTTTAATTAACCTTGTATCTTGCCACATTACTGAATATGTATTTTTATCAGCAGAAGGAGTTCCCTGGTAGAATTTTTGGGGTCACTTATATATACTATCATATCATCTGCAAATAGTGAAATTCCTTCCTCCTTTCCAAATTTATCCCCTTCATGTAGCTAGTTTTTTCTCCGGGTCCCGCCAAGCCCTGGCAGTCCGACAGCCCACTTATAAAATAAACACACAGACGCTTATATTATTTAAAGTGCTTGGTCTAATGGCTCAGGCTTCTTGTTAACTGTTCTTATATTTTAAATTAACCCATTTCTATAAATCTATACCTTGCCATGTGGCTCATGGCTTACTGGCATCTTCCACATGCTGCTTGTCATGGTGGCGGCTGGCAGTGTCTCTCTGGCTCAGCCTCCCACATCCCAGCATTCTCCTCTCTGCTTATCCAGTCTATACTTCCTGCCTGGCTACTGGCCAATCAGCATATTATTTATACAGAGCAATATCCACAGCACCTTGGTCTCCTTTTGTTGTCTTATTAATTTAGCTAGGACTTCAATTATTATATTGAATGGATATGGAGAGAGTGGACTGTCTTTTCTTCTTCCTGATTTTAGTGGAATCACTTTGAGTTTTTCTCCATTTAATTTGATGTTTGCTGTTGGCTTGCTGTAAAATTGTTTTTATTATGTTTATGTATGTTCCTTGTTTTCCTGATCTCTCAGAACCTTTATCATGAAGGGGTGTTGGATTTTGTCAAAGGTTCTTTCAGCATCTCATGAGATGAACATGTGGGTTTTTCTTTCAGTTTGTTTACATGATGTGTTACATTGACAGATTTTCATATGTTGTACCATCCTTGCATCTTTGCGATGAAGCCTACTTGGTCATGGTGGGTAATTTCTTGATGTGTTTTTGGATTCCATTTGCCAGTATTTTATTGAGAATTTTTGCACCAATGTTCATAAGGGAGATGGGTCTGTAATTCTCTTTCTTTGTTGAATCTTTGTATGGTTTGAGTATCAGGGTAACTATGGCCTCATAAAAAGTTTGGTAATGTTCCTTCTATTTCTATTGAGGAAACAATTTGAAGAGTGTTGGTATTAGCTCTTCTTTGAAATTCTCATAAAATTCTGCACTGAAACCATCTGGTCCTGGGTTTTTTGTTGTGGTTGTTGTTGTTGTTTTTGTTGGTGTTGTTGTTGGAAGACTTTTAATGTCTGTTTCTATTTCCTTAGGTGTTATTGGTCTATTTATATTGTTTATCTGGTCTTGATTTAATTTTGGTATGTGGTACCTATCCAGATAATTGTCCATTTATTTCAGATTTCTAATTTGGTAGAGTAAATGTTTTTGAAGTGTGACCTGATTATTGTCTGAATCTCCTCATTGTCAGTTGTTATATCTCCTTTTTCATTTCTATTTTTCTTAATTTGGATGTTTTTTCTCTGCCTCTTTGTTAGTTTGGATAAGGGCTTGTCTATCTTGTTGATTTTCTCAAAGAACCTATTCTTTCTTTCATTTTTTCTTTGTATTGTTCTCTTTGTTTCCCTTTTATTGATTTCAGCTCTCAATGTGATTATTTCTTGGTGTCTATTCCTCCTGGATGAGTTTGCTTCTTTTTGTTCTAGAGCTTTCAGGTGTGCTGTTAAGTTGCTAGTGTGAGATTTCTCCAAGTTCTTTGTGTGGGCATTTAGAGCTATGAATTTTTGTCTTAGCACTGCTTTCATAGTGTCCCATATGTTTGAGTATATAGAACATTCATTTTCATTGAATTCTAGGAAATCTTTTTTTTTTTTTTTTTTTTTTTTGGTTTTTCGAGACAGGTTTCTCTGTGTAGCTTTGCGCCTTTCCTGGAACTCACTTGGTAGCCCAGCCTGGCCTCGAACTCACAGAGATCCGCCTGGCTCTGCCTCCCGAGTACTGGGATTAAAGGCGTGTGCCACCAGCGCCCGGCGAATTCTAGGAAATCTTTAATTTCTTTCTTTATTTCTTTCTTAACCCATTGGTGATTCAGTTGAGCATTATTCAGTTGCCATGAGATTGTAGGCTTTCTATAATTTTTGTTGTTGTTTTTGAAATCTAACTTTAAGTCATGTTGGTATGATAAAATACAGGAGGTTATTCCAATATTTTTGTATCTGTTGAGATTTGCTTTTTGACTGAATATGTGGTCAATTTTAGAGATGGTTCCAACTAGGGTGCTGAGAATAATGTATATTCTTTTTTGTTAGGATGGAATGTTCTGTAAATATCTATTAAGTCCATTTGAGTCATAACATCTGTTAGATATCTTATTTCTCTATTAAGTTTCTGTCTGGCAGATCTGTCCTTTGGTGAGAGTGGTGTGTTGAAGTCTCCACTACTAGTGTGTGTGGTTTGATGTTTGATTTGTGATTTAAACTTTAGTAATGTTTCTTTTACATATGTGGATACCCTTGTATTTGGGGCATAAATTTCAGAACTGAGACTTCATCTTGATAGATTTTTCCTGTGATGAGTAGTTAATATTCTTCTCGGTCTCTTCTGATTGATTTTTAGTTTGAAAACCAATTTTTAGTCTACTTTGTTAGATATTAGGATAGCAACACCAGCTTACTTCTTAAGTCCATTTGATTGAAATCATTTCCTCAGCCTTTTACTCTGAGGTGGTATCTGTCTTTGAAGTTGAGGTGTGTTTCTTGTATGCAGTAGAAGGATGGATCCTGTTTTCATATCCATTCTGTTAGCCTGTGTCTTTTTATAGGCAAATTGATATTAAGGGTTATTAATGACCAGTGATTGATAATTCCTGTTATCCTTTAGTGATAGTGCATGTGTATTTCCCTCCTTTGGGATTTGCTGCTGTGGGATTTTCTACTGCCTTTGTTATCATGGGTGCTTCTAACTTCCTTAGTTTAGTGTAGCTAGAGTTTTCCTGCCTGGCCCACAGTCAGGACAAATCTCTCTCACCCACCAGTCCAGCAGCCGCTCAGACCCAACCAAGTAAACACAGAGATTTATATTGCTTACAAACTGTATGGCCATGGCAGCCTTCTTGGTAACTGTTCTTATAGCTTAAACTAATCCATTTCTATAAATCTATACCTTGCCACATGACTTGTGGCTTACCGGCATCTTCACATGCTGCTTGTCCTGGTGGCGGCTGGCAGTGACTCCTTCTGCCTTCCTGTTCTTTCTTTTCTCCTCTCTGTTAGTCCTGCCTATACTTCCTGCCTAGCCACTGGCCAATCAGTGTTTCATTTATTAACCAATCAGAGCAACACATTTGCCATACAGAACATCCCACAGCATTTCCCTCCTTTGGGATTTGCTGCTGTGGGATTTTCTACTGCCTTTCTTATCATGGGTGCTTCTAACTTCCTTAGTTTGGAGTTTTCCTTCAAGTGCTTTCTGTAGGGCTGGATTTGTGGATAGGCATTGTTTAAATCTGGTTTTGTCTTGGAACATCATGTTCACTCTGTCTACGGTGACTAAAAGTTTTGCTGGGTATAGTAGTCTGGGCTGGCATTCATGGTCTTTTAATATCTATATTATGTCAGTCCAGTATATTCTGGCTTTCTAAGTCTCCATTGAAAAGTTTGGTGTTATTCTGATGGGTCTGCCTTTATAAGTCACTTGGTCCTTTTCCTTTTCTGCTCTTAATATTTTTTTATTCTGTATGTTTAGTGGTTTAATTATTATGTGGTGAGGGGAAAATTTGGGGGTATATTTGTGTGTATAGTGTACTTGGTATGCTGTAAAATTCTTGTATATTCACAGGTATTTCCTCCTTTAAGTTGTGAAATTTTTCTTCCATGATTTTGATGAATATATTTTCTGTACCTTTGATTGAATATTTTTATTCTCCTTCTATCCCTATTATTCTTAGATTTGGACTTTTCATGGTTTCCTAGATTTGCTAGATGTTTTGTGTTATGACTTTTTTGGCTTTAGTGTTTTCTTTGATGAATCTATTTCCCCTATTTTACCCTCCATGGCAGAGATTCTCTCTTTCATCTCTTGTATTCTGTTGGTTATGCTTGCATCTGTAATGTCTGTTCATTAACTCAGACAATGTATTTCCAGCATTCCCTTGGTTTGCATCTTCATCATTGTTTCTATTTCAATTTCTGGGTCTTGAACTGTTTCCTTCAGCTGTTTAATTGCTTTTTCTTGGTTTTCTTGACTTCCTTTAAGTGATTGATTGATTTCTTCCATTTTTTGTTTGTCTTTTCCTCAGTTTCTTTAAGGGAATTTTTCATTTCCTCTTTAAATGTCTCTATCATTTTCTTAAAGTCATTTTTAAGGTTGCTTTCTTCTGCTTTGTCTACACTGTGATATTCAGGTTTTGCTATTTTAGAACCACTGGTTTCTGGTGGAGCAATATTGATATTTATTTAGTTGTATGTATTTTTACACTGGCATCTATCCTTCTCTTCCTCCAATAGGTGCAGGAAGTGCCTATGTCTGAGCTAGAGCTGCTCTTAGTCCAATCTGTGCTTGCTGTGTCTGTGTCTCAAGGGTCCTGTTGTCACTCTTGTTCTAATTGAAGCTTGGAGATTTGTGTCTCAGGGAGTCACTGAGGTCACAAGGATGGGTGGTTTGGGGTTAGGGAGTAGGTCTTGTAGATTGCAGCATCCAATGTGGGTGTTAGTGAAGAAGCCTGCCTATGGAAGTCTTCCCTGCTGCCTTGCAACTGAGGCAGTGATCAGTGGGGATTGTCAGGCATGGTTTGTACCCCAGGGCTTACGACCTGGAGGCAGGACTTTCTGGGTAGGAGAAGAGTCACTCACCTCTTGGTCTAATCAGACCTGGTGGATTCTGTGTCTCGGGAAGCCACTGAGTTTACAGGAGTATGGGTGGGTTTGAGGTAGGGAGTGGGTCTTGTAGATTGCAGGGTCTGATGGGGGTATTGATGGGGAAGTCTGCACACAGGAGTCTTCCCTGCTGGGTGGGAATACAGGCAGCCTGGTATGTTATTTTAACTTTTCTATTACATTATTAGTTACCATTATTTTCTTACATGATGCATAAATAAAAATGTCTCATAGGTAGGTATGAGTGTAGGTATAAATACCTGGGAGAGATGTAGTATGTATGTAGTTTGGTATTATCTGTGATATCACACATTGACTGGGGTTTTGAAACATCCTCCTGGGAGGAAGACAGCCTCTTCCATTATACTTCCCCCCACAGTCCTCTATAGCTTATTTATACTTTGCAAAGATTACAACTCTTTTTCTAAATCAATCACCTCTTCTTTTCAACTTATATTCCTGTATTGCAAAAGGGAGTATTCCTGGAGAAATTTATTCATTTCATACATAACCCATCTGTTCATTCAGCCTATGTACACTTTTGAAAATCATGCCTTGACTACTGTGTCAGTTACTGTTTTTTTCATTACTGTCCCAAATTACCTGACAGGAGCACTTTAAAGAGCAACCTCATTGGCCAATGTTCTCCTTTGGAATAAGTACAGAAACTCAGCCTTAAGGTCAGTCTTTCATCCTCAGTTAAACTTTTCTGGGACACACTCTCAACAGACATATGCATGTTTATGTCTCCTAGTGAATCTAAATCCTATTGAGTTGACAGTTAATACTAACCATCAAAAGTCCATCTTAGGGCCAGTACTATGACACAGAGGGCAAAGGCACTTGCTGCCAAGTCTGACAACTTGAGTTTGATTCCTCAAATGTATAAGATGGAAGGAGAGAATCACTATTCCAAGTAGACCTTTGACCTCCACATACATACCATAGCATGTACTCCCCTAACTTCATGTACACAAACATCTATATGTAAGCATGTCCCCACCCACTTGCCCTTCACGTACACTTGTTTGCTTGCCTCCCTGCACACATACATATAAAATAAATAAATGTAAATCAATTTGAAGTCCATTACTTCTCATACAAATTTGAAAACAATTTGAAGTCCATCCCATTGACATGCAAATATATTCCTTTTATTTATATTTCTTCATGTTCCTTAAAGACTCATGATGATCTCAAGATGTAAAATCAATTTAATCTGTAACAATGTCAGATATTTAAGTCTTACCATTCTTCAGATGCACAAAGTCCAAAGTCTCTTATGACATTCTAGATAATATTTTAACTGAGACATCTTATAAATTAAAAAGCTAGAAACTTATTTACAGTATACAGTAGTAGAGAATGAACTTTTCTGTTTCAAAAGGTAGTAGTGAAGGCATAGCAAAGGCCACTTGAATGAACAAGGCTGAAATCCATTGAGGCAGATATCGATTTCTGCATCACCTATTTTTATTTTTGGTATCATTTGGCATTAAGTATGCCTCCAGTTTTGTCTTGCAGAACACAAAGCTTCTATCCTAGGCTGGCTTCTTTCCAAGTCTGCTGCTTTCTTTAGAGAATATCCTAGGTTTCTGGTATTACCCACACTGAAGTTTTTATTTCAATATAGGTTTCATCTCCAAAACATTGTACATGGGGCTCTGTATATGTTAACTGGGTTTGTCAGCCTACTGAAACCTTTGTGTCAATCTCCTTAACCCTATACCTTCTACTTTGAAAATCTTCAAAACCAGATCTATGGGAAGGTTATTCCTTAGATGTGCTGGTATTTCAACATGTGTTGCGGCCCTCTTGTTTCACAATTATAGTGGACTCTGAGTGCACTACCAACTGGGGCTTAAAATTACTCTCCTACACAGTTGTTTTTCAAACAGCAAACACCTTCAACATCATCCTCAAATCAGGGGCTTCTGTTAAATTAAATTGCATTTTTGTAAATTTGAGGCTTCAAGGAATAAGATCTTGTTACATTGTCCAGAGCAGAGTATGGTGTTTCTCTTTAATGGAACTAATCTCTTCAACAAGAACCTACCTTCTCTGCATCCCAATGGTTTGCATCTTTAAATAAACTTCTTTACTTACCAAACTGCACATTTTCTGCATTTGTACTCTTATCTGTAGAGCTGACTTTGAACACTTTCTACCAAATTCATTCATTATCTGCAGAAACACTAAGCAATTTTTCAATCAACAGAATGACATAGAGATGGGTAAGAACATGCAGCTTTACTGACTTCTTCTCTTATGACATATGCATGACATTCAGTTCAATGAAGAAATATGTACACAACAAGGTGCATTAAAAATAATCTTGGGTGTAGAATGACAGGTGATGTCTTTCATAAATCTATATTTATAAACTGAGAGCAAAGTATGACTGTAAAAGGTTAGATACTGGGAAAAACCACACATGATCCATAGTTCTCATAAGTTTAAGGGATTTGTGTATTCTTTAATTTATATTAATGACAAAGCAGAATCTGAACACAGTGAAGTTATAATGCATAAGCACCAAGGGGCACATTGTGGGAAGACACACAAAAATTAAGGCTGTGATGTTCACCACCCACCAGTTTGAATAATTAAAATGGAAAATGCAGACCATCATGATGGTACAAAGTATCTAAAATACAAGACATTGGATACCAGGGCCAGGATGATCTGGAAGTCTCTAGACTAAGGAAAGGTCCTATTGAAACCATGAGAGGTATGGATGTTTTGAACCTGAATCTTTTCCCTCTACAAAATGAAAGACAACCATGGAGCCACTGAATAATGCAGTGAGCACAGAGAATAAAATTTCAGGGAACATTAATAAGGCTTTGTACACTAAACCTGTAATTTTATCATGATATGCAATGGAACAGATTTTAAAATGTATGGTTTATATCATATTCTGCTGCTCCACTGAGTATACTCATAAACAAAGGAAACCATATTTGCTTTCATATACAAGACGAAGGAGACAGACAAAGATAATTCAACTTACTTTCCAATTTTGACATTAAGACCATTCCAATAAAAGTCACTATGGCTGATAATGATGGCTTGAAAGACTCTCAAAAGGCAAGTGGTGCTGATGGGTAGGCTCCTGCCAACTCTGTTAACATATAAAGTAAGTCTGCATCCAGATTCTTTGAAGAACCCTTTGAAGCCAAAAGCTGCCATTATCTGAGGAATTCTTTAGAAAATGATCAGTTGGCCATGATGAGATTGTGAGAATCAAGTCTGTGTTCTTTACTGTGCATTCACTGCAGTAAAAATGAACATAGTGGGAAAGAAGAGAGGAATTTCCCAAAATTATATCTGTGGTCTGCAATAGCACCAATCCTATTACCAGTTCCCTGAAGTCCCTATTGAGCTGTGGACCTACAACATATTTATTTTATTTAAATTAATATGTCACAAGAAAAGAATGTGAGATGTTGAAAAGGTTCATTGAATGCATTTGATCTGTTTTTGTTTGTTTTGTTTTTGTTTTTGTTTTTTTGAGACAGGGTTTCTCTGTGTAGCTTTGCGCCTTTCCTGGAACTCACTTTGGAGACCAGGCTGGCCTCGAACTCACAGAAATCCGCCTGCCTCTGCCTCCTGAGTGCTGGGATTAAAGGCGTGCGCCACCACGCCCAGCTTGATCTGTTTTTATTTGGTAACTCTAATGTATTTTGGACACAAATGTATTTGGTCATTCTAAAGACCTATCATGAGCTCAAGCCTGAATACTTGAGAATATTAATAGAGATGCATACTGAGACATTGTTACGAGGTTCTTTAGACAATTGACATAAATGTCTCGATCCATTTATGTGTTTTAGGGACTACTTGAGAATCATATACATAGAAAAAATGACATCCCCTGAGGCAGATAAGGCTCACACACTAGATGAATGGTCTAAGCCTCAAGCAAGAAAAAGCTGTGACATGTGCAGTAATGCCCTGACCCGGAGGAGCCTGAAACAGGACTCCCAAGATGACAACTTTGGAAATATGAACCAGGGCCAAATCAAGACATGCCACAACAGCCATAGAGGCAAGGCCTGCCAATCAGCACCCACATAAACACATCAGCCCTTTGTTTAATAAACAAGGTTGCTTGCAAACCTCCCAGAGCCTGTGCCATTAGTTTTGCATCTGCTCATTCCCTGCCCCCAGGATCAAAGACAGTGGGATCCCAGCTGCAAAGCTAGCAACATCTTGGCGACACCCAATGTGACTTGCATGGACCCCTTCCTATGTCTCTGGGTCCTCCTTAACTTTCTCTTTTGGGTGCTTTTCTTTCATTTTTATTGTCTAACTTGATGTTCTGATTCCTATTTTGACTCTGCATTATGACATGCCCCCTCTGGCTGTTTTTGGGTGAGTAGACTCGTGTTCTCACTCAGTTCTCTGTTCTTCCCTGCCACCTGGTGAAGGTTTGGGTAGCTCTCCTCTCTCTCTCTCTCTCTCTCTCTCTCTCTCTCTCTCTCTCTCTCTCTCTCTCTCTCTCCATTCCTTTCTCCTCACTCGTTTTTAGGGTGCATACTGTTTATTTTTGATTCATCTCGGTGTTTCCACATAAGGGTTAACCACCCAGGAAATGGAGTCAAGAACTGACCCCCTGAAAGGTCTTTTCTCTCCAGAGGCACAGTGTGGGCAAGTTGACCACAGCACTTACACTTACACAAACACAAAGTGTTTCTTTCATTCCCGACCCAAGACCTCATGAGGGACCCTCCAGGGCTCTGACCTAACTGAAGTCTCTTGCCTGAGGCTATTCTCCAGGAGAGACTGAAGGGATCTCTGCTCCCTGGAAGGACCCAACAGCCCTGATGGGGTGTGGTAGAAGACCCTTAGTCTATCACTATATTCTTGAATCTGTTTACATGACCACCAGATAAAAACCAAAGGGCAGTGGCCAGTCTCTGAAATTCACAATCAGGCTTCTGGCTACCCCCTGCAGAAATCCCCCACTCCCTCCTCCTGGGAGGAACAGGAACATTCCTTTCATGGTAAGCCAGTTTTTCTAATTCCATTGTTCAACTGTCTGTCATCTCCCACCTTCTCCACCCACCCTGGCCCAACTCAAGATAAGCCCACCTCCCAGGCAGCAGCGAACACATGTTGTCCCACACTTTCTCCCCTGCCCCCACCCACCGAGATAATCCTGCATACTGTTACTGCCAGCTGCCTGGGGCGTCCCCATGCCTGCCTGTCTTGGGTGCCACCTAGCAAGAGCCACAGCCCGCTGCCAGGGTAGCTGCGTGGTGTGGTGTGGCTGGTCAGTGTGCCCAAGCATGGATGGTTGCACATTCCTGAGCAGAGTCAGCTTCCCAACTAAAGGAGTTTCAGGCACTCCTTCCTCCTCCTCTTAAGGCCGGCCTGTAGTTAGGACAGGTGGCAATGGCCAGGCTTTAAGACTGTGCCTGTTAACACTTCTCCATTTTCCCCCAACTAACTTACAAAAGCAGTGGGCATGCGCTGTGCCTCCCCCACCCATTTTGAGATAAGTCCAACTCCCACGTCGCAGCAAATGTCTGCCCCCTTTTTTCCCGCCCCCCACCCACCCACCAAGATAAGCCCACACACTGTTTCCCACTCCTGCTATGCCAGCAGCACCTGAGTGGAGGCAGGTGGCTTGAAACCTGAGCACTCTCTCCTGCCTGCCCAGTCACCACAGCGGACAGGAGTTGGGCAACCTGAAACTCGAACATTCTCTCTTGCCCACCTGGTCTTGGTGCCTGAGAGGAGGTGGGTCCCTCCCGCTGTGTCTCCTGGCATCTGGTGACTGCAATCTTTCTTGAGAGAGCACCTGGATCCTGGGCACTTTCTGTTCCTGCTGACTGACAGCCCCCAGAAGCACATGGTTCAGTGACTGTGGTTGCAATCAGGAGAGGGCAGGGCTCTTGGTTCCCAGGCTGCTGTAGCTTTTCACTCCAACTGGCAGCCATCTCAAGCATTCTCAGGAGAGGGCATTTTTACCCTCCCTTTAACTAACGATGAGTAACTTTCCTGCTACCTAAAAAGAACCTCAGATATTAGCACCTAGAGCTCTTTTAAAGACTGGAGATGTTCAAGTCAAGTTTGCAAACCTAGTTAGTTTTGGGGCTGAAGCCTCAGCCGCAACACCCTGGTTATCCCTTGAGAATGTCTGCCATCCTTCTCTCTGGATAGGTATTTTGTTTCTGGCCAGAAAAATGGAGGTTCGGGAAGGGAAATCCCCACGTGTCATTTGTACCTATATTGCTGGGCATCATAGCCTGAACAAAATCAGGTACCACTGATGATGTTCTTCAAGACTTTAATGACCACTGCAAAACACAAAACATGGATTCCCTCTCACTTGACTTTCTGCCTCTATATGTAGAGCTGGATTCAGAGGATGAGGACAACCCACCAAAGAAACCTCCTGTACAATCCCCTCCCGCCTCATCTCTTACAGAGGGAACTCTGTATCCTTGGCCAGAACTCCCCTCATCCTCATGCCCTGCAGAACATCGCTGTGATTCCCTTAAGGCAAAATCACCCTCAGTAATTAAAGCCTGTCCCTATCTGGCACCTGAGTTCCTTATGCAAGCCTCAACAATTAAACATCACTCAACTAATCCTTTCACCTTTCCAGTTAATGTAGGACCTAATGCAGCCAACCAGCCTTGGTTCTTCACTCCTCTTATGGATCTTTTTTTGATTTGTAAAGCCGCTAATGAATCAGACCCTGACTCGCCATATTTTGAACAGGTGCTGCAGCAATGGGCAATGCATTTACAAAACTATTATGATTGGTCCCATTTAATGATAACAGTACTGGACCCTGCTGTTTTTCTTAATTGGTGAGCAGCCTATGAAGAACAAGTTGAAGTGCAGGCATGCCTAAATATTCAATATAATATTGCTATTTTTTTAGACATGCTGACCAGCAGGGGCCAATATGTTAGTCCCATGACCCAAGCCCAAAATGGCCTGCATGCCTATTTTCAGCAGGTCTCTGAACTTGCATTTAAAGCCTTGAAATCCTGCGCACCTCAGGATCCAACTGCATACTTTCACAATCTGATACAGCAGCCCAGGGAATTGTTTACTGACTTCTTAGCCTGAGTAAATGAGGCAGTGGAGAAATGGGTGGATTTTGGCCTAACCAGGGAGATGTTCATTAAGCAATTAACATGGGAAGGACCTAATGCCCCTACCTGCAATGCAATTGCAGAAATGCATAATGAGGACATCCATAAATGGGTGATCGCTACTTGCCATCTCAACCCCCATATAGGACCCATAGCTGCCCTTACAGCCTCCCTCAATGAAATTATTAACTTCCAATAATAAGGATCATGGGCAGTCCTCTCCCAACCCACCTGACCATTCTTGCTAGGGCTGTGGTCAGACAGGGCACCTTCATAGAGACTCTCCTAAAGCTAGGCCCAAGACCAAACGCTCCAAATGCCAAAAAGGGTTTCATTGTGCACATAATTTCAGGAGATCTCCACAAGTTCCTTAAAATTTGAGGAGGGGCACCCCTCAGCCCAGCAAGTAGCAGGGGGTCCCTCTAAACCCAGACTGTTCTGGACCCTTCCAATATTTCCCCCACTCTCCCATGATGACCATCTACCTGGATGGCGGACCCACCAGGGGTCTGGTAAACAATGGGGCAGAAGCCACTGTAATATCTTTTAATGATTCTCAAGCTAATGATAAGCTTCTTCCAGATTTAATGTGGGTTTTTTGTAAGTGGCCTTGATCTTGTTATATTATTACAGCAATAGAAAATCACTAAGATAGGAATTGTATCAGGGAACAGGTTTGAC
This sequence comes from Peromyscus eremicus, assembly GCF_949786415.1. Classification (NCBI taxonomy): domain Eukaryota; kingdom Metazoa; phylum Chordata; class Mammalia; order Rodentia; family Cricetidae; genus Peromyscus; species Peromyscus eremicus. Next base: position 192,212,867 of record NC_081416.1, on the reverse strand, counting down.
AACATTTAAACACCTGAGGTACAGTCTAGAGGAGTTTCTACAGGCATTGTTTTAAAGGGAATTATAGATGATGGGAAGTTTTGTCATTGCTTCATGAATGGACAGTTGTGATAGAGCAAGGCCTATTGTAGAAAAATTTTGTGGCTCTACCATTAGCCATCTTGGCAGTGGCCTTTTTCAAGATGTCTGTAAAGTGCTCAAAACATCCAGGATATCACAGCGACATCTCTCCCCACTGACAATAATTCTGTGTCAGTGGGAGCTCCTCATCAAGATAAATGGAAGAGGATAATTGCCAAAAGCTCTTAATTAGTCAAGTTCCCAAAAACCTTAGGTTAGTTGAAGCAAAACTATTCACTACAGTTGCTTACCATACATATCTCTCAATAACATTAACCATCATTTATCAGTGTTCAACTATTCGTCTAAACCCTAGACATAGTCAATTCCTCATATATACATGCCTTTACATTTCTAGTTTCCTATTCTCTGTAACTTGGAATTTAATCCATGCTTTAACTGCCAAAATGACTGAGATTAGGATGAGGAATTATTCCTTTTGTGGATGTGGCTCCCTACATTACTATTTTTACAGTTTTCATTACCCTTCCATTCACTTCATTGCCCATTTTAACCTAAAGGATGTTGAATTCCTTGGCTACATGTAATAAGCTTCTTCTCTTTATGGCATTTTCTCTTTTTCCTTGCAAACTCCTACATAATGGTTCAGACACTGCATATCACCTGAAGCCTACTTTTTCCTATTTCTCTGAGCCACCTTCTCATTCTGACTGTTCACAGCTACCCTGTGTCACTACTATCAACACCCAACTGTGTAATTATAAGTGACTTTTCAAGAGACCCAGTGTCTTAGTCAGTGTTGCATTTCTGTTAAGAAATTCCATAACCAATGCAACTCTTAAAAATGAAAGCATGTAGTTAGGGGCCTGCTTACAGTTTCAGATGCTTAGTTCATTATCCTTGTAACACAGGGCATGAAAAGTGGCAGGCATGAAGCTGGGTAAGTAGCTGAGACCTAAATTCTGATCTGCCGCACCTGCACGGCAATTGAGCCCAAAATCTGGAGAGGGAAGTCGGGATGAACACAGCACACACTAGTCAAGTTGCAAGCATCAGGACCCTTTTATTCTTTCTTCCCCATCTTATACACCCTTTCAGGAGGAACAAACAAAATTATTTATCAAGCACCCAGGGTCAAGGAATGGTCAGCATGCCCCAGGAAGCCACAGCTGCTAAACCATGAAATATACCAAACAGCAAAACATCCACAGAACAGCCTGACCTCAGTGCACTCAGAACAGGGGAGGTGGGGGCAATCTTAGAGGGGTCAGAGCCATTCTGATCCCAACAATGATCCACAAGCAGAAAGACAGCCTGGGCTAGGCATGGGTTTTAAAAGATAAAACACTCCAGTGAAACACATTCTTTAATAAAATCCTGTGGATCATTCTAATTCTTTTAAATAGTACCACTCCTGATGACAAAGCATTCAAATATACTAGCCTGTGGAAGTGGATCTCATTCAAACTGCCACACCCTGTGAATAGAAATATTTACACAAAGTAAAGTCTGGTTAAGGCAAATAGAGAAAAAGAGAATTGTTTTCACCAAGCTACCAGTGGAGTTAGAAAAATTTCTCTGGATATATACTTTGAGGGATTTTAAGGTCATTTCTCATCCCCTAAGGGATGTTAGGACTTATCTCTAGCTGTAAAGAGGTTGCTCTCATGACAACACAGAGAAGAGTATTTGGGGCGCAATGGGCACTAACTAGCAGAGCAGAGCTAACTACTGGCTGTGGCTTCCATTGGCTCCTCAGCTGGAGAAAGTTCTGAATCTTTACCCAGGTCCTAGACTTGGATCCTGGCAACATACACCAGTGCAAGTCACTCAGACCATAGCACAGTCATATAGGAATTGCGGTCAGTCACCTGTGATCTATCCTCCTGTATGGAATATTCTAGACATAGTTGATACTTACAAAACATGTATTTTGATATATAATTATCATCCTTCTGTTTTGTTACCAACTGCATGTGCTAAACTCTCACATATCAAGTTTATATGATGTGTCACAAGTACTATGTGTGAATAGTGAAAAATCATAGCATATATAAGGTTTTACTATATCCTGGCTTCACTCGTGTATTGTGATTTTCTTTAATGTTTGTCCTAGAAGGAAAGGGTCTACTAAATTTCTCCACACTGTAAAACAATCACAAGTTACATCCCTTTGAGATCAGATTGACTACCTTTATTTTTGGCTTCTTTTTTAAATGGATATGTTCTTATCACTTTGAAGAGATGCTATTTTAAAAAAAAATGTATTCTACACATAAAACAGCTGTACACAGGGTCTATATTCAACATTGAATATATTTCATATATTTCTCTTATCATCCCATCTTCATATGCTTGAGATGTTATAGGTTAACAGTATTTTATTTCAAGAAGTAAACCATTTCTCTTGTCAGTATCACAACTATCTCAATAATTGAAATATTCTGCACTGTGATATAAATTAACTGATTCTATATAGAAGACACTCATTCTAAAGACATTCAGTGACTATAACCTAGAGAAAATTAGGTCCCAATATCTAAAAGACTGAGGATTTATTGAATCATCTTATTTGGAATCACAGGTGTAATCATTTTCATACTTGAACAGCTGACATTATTCTTTAAAACTATAACACAACATAAATGGAAGCATAAGATTCTTATCAGAGAAACAGAGGTGTTGACTATTTGTGGAAGGGTTCACAGTAAAAACACTCTAATGAGGACTGTTCCTCTTACCCACCATTTCCCAACCTAGAGGTGAGAAGCAGGCAAAGTGGATACATACAGTTGAGGGTACCTTGCACTGGAATCCCTGAGGGAAAAAAAAATCTTATAAAGAAAATGTATAGGAAAACTGTAACAACACTTGACTTATGAAGAGATGTGAACTTTATCTACTTTAGTATTAAAACTATTTTGTCCTTAGCTCCAGAGATTGACATAGATACTGTCTTCCAAACATCTTGCTTACACAAACACAATAAAGTAAGTAGACAGGAATATCTGTGTATAAGCAATAATATGCATGATAGAGTCAAGTAAATCTATGGGTATCAGATTATACCACCATACAACTTTGTGCTTGCTTCTAACAAAGGTCTCTAGTGCATATACTACTCCATCACTCACTTTCTAGAAATTTGCATTGAGTGACTTGAGTTCTAACTCATTCAATTTGCCTCAAGAAACAGTACTTATGATTTCTATCAATGGAGCACAGTTTATCTATGACAGGTCATATCTATGACATATCATTTCTGATATGATTTCATAGGTACCAGTATAAACAAGATGAAGCTCAAACACATATTACAGCTTACCTTAAAGTGACAAGTGGATTCTTCATTAATTAGTAGAAGACAAATGAATAAATAATTAGATAATGTACAGAAAAGCTGTCAAATCTTTGTACCTATAGTACAATTATGTGATATTTTGATTTCTCATGGAGAAAAGGAGAAATTTAAATACAATGGAGTTATGTCCCATAATAAAAGGGCCTAATGTGGGAAAGCACACAGAAATGATGGCTGTGGTGTTCATTAGCCACCATTCACTATTATATACAAGAGCATTCCAACCCTGTAAGATGGAGGAGAGGGCATAAAAGCCTAGAAAAGTGAACATCAGGACCAGGATGCTCTGGGTGGCTCTGGACTCAGGGAATGCACTGGTGGAAACATAAATGCTATGGATGTGTTGAACCCATTGCTTGTGCCTGTAGAGAATGAAAACCATGGATCCCCCAGTCCAGGCAATGATCACAGAAAGCAAAACTTCAGGAAATACAATTAAAGCTATATACAATAAGCCTGTGACTTTATTATAACCTACAGTGGAGCAATACTTTAAATCTCTTTTATGTGTCAGGTTTTTGCTGTCCCCTTTGATATATAGATACACAGGGAAAATCATATTTATTATCATGTATAGGATCCAGCAGAGGGAAATGGAGAGTCCAATGTACTTTGGAGCTTTGATTTTCAGATCCTTCCAACAGGAGTCACTAGGGCTGATAGTGATGGCCTGATAGACACTCAAGAAACTGATGGTGCAAATAGACATGTTTCTGCCAAGTCTTTGAATGTACAAAAGTAGTTTGCAGCCAAAATCACTGATAAACCATTTCATCCCAAAAGCCTGTATTGTCTCTAGCACACCTTTAGAAACAATGATCAAGGAGTTAGCTGTGAAGAGGTGTGAGAGAATCAAATCCTTGGTCTTTAACTTCTGTCCAATGTAGTAATGGATGAGGTAGAAGGAAAGAAGAGAGAAATTTCCCACAATTCCAACTGTGCTCTGGAGTAAGAAGACTGTTCCTATTGCCAAATTCTTTAGGTCCATTCTGTCACTTAGCATCTTTTAATTATATAAATTATTGCAAAAATTACTTGGTTAAGCAAAATGAATTGAAATTTCTATAGTTTTGATGTGGGTATGCCAGAATCACTTGTGCTTAAGATTGCAAAGCCAGTGTGTGCAACACACCAAGTCATTGCCTCAAATAAAATTTATTTTGGCAACAGTAATAACTTTGTAAGACTGATAAAGTATTGAAGTGTACACACTCAGTTACGGAATAAACAGGATAAGAATGTCAGTGCTTTCATTTGATCTAATGTTTGGATCATGATGCCATAGCACAAATATAAAGTAGAAAACAGCAGCTATTTGTAAGCATTGGGATAAGCAAGCATTTTACAGAATGGAAACAGTGATCACATTGTAGCCAATATTTTGGAAACTGGAATTCTGTATGTTACTGGAAAGGATATAAAATTGCATGTCAATCTATGGCTTTGCCTTCAAAATTCACAATTCATCCATACAATTTACCATCTAACTTTAGATTCCCCAATACTTCCTTTAAGAGCGCTAAGCCTCAGCTGATACTCACATGGTGCTGTCTCTGAAGTAGTGTGAGTGAAATATCAAGGAATTCATAAAACTCATATGCAGTGAAATAAAAATAAAATAGGAAAAACAGGTGTTTTTACATCATGAACCAAATTAGGAAAAGCATGACACAGGTCAGCAGTGATCCAGTCTCTAACAGGCTAACACAGATAAGAACTCATCTTCCTCAAATCCCACCTCACCCAGTAATACAGCAGAACGCTATTATCAGTGACACAGTTTCGGATTGTACAAGGGTAAATGACAATTTCATATTTCCATTTCTTGGTGGTGGAATTAAGTAAGGGTCTCATGCTTTAATGTATGCAGGCCTGGAACTTTCAGCAAATATCCAAATAAACTTCTGGATTCCTGGGTTTGTCATATCCCATGATTTTTTTTTTCTTGGGTTATATTGAGTTTCATTTACAACTTTCAATGATAGACATTTATATGTCCCATGCGATTTTTTTTGTTTGTTTTTGCTGTTGTTATAACATCACCTATCACAAAAAATAATGAGAATTGTTCCAAGGGTTGTTAAGATGTGATTAATATGTAGCTGGAGTCTCTACAGTACAAATATCATGTAACCACAGGCACAGATCATGACATAATCATGAAAAATCCATGGATATATATGTGATGTAAATTGTAAGTTCATTATGATGCTCATTGGAATGCTATCCAGATCCTTTGTTATACTTACTTTGTTGAGAGCACAAAGGCCCTTGAACCCACAGATGTCCAGGGAAACCAGGAATGCTAAGTATGCAGGATTGTCTTCTTAATGGAAAAGATGTAAAATTTGTTCTTCTATTCAGAAAGCTGGGGATTGAAGGTGATTAATTGCCTGTAGGTCTACATTGTCTGTTGAACCAGACCATATCAATCTCTCAAAACCAAGACCAGAGATATCTAATAGTCTAAATGACCTATTATCTATATAGCTAGAGACATATTACCTATATAGTCAGAGACTCCCCCAGTTCCCCATCACGGAAACCAAGAGGTGGCTAGTAGCCCAAATGACCTCTATGCTCTCTGTATGACTGACACCAGGCCAGATCCTTCCTTAGGTCCTTGAGCTAGTACAGACAGCATTTCTCCAGACAGAACTCATCTTCTTGAAAGAAATATTATGTACCCTTAGTTGAGTTTCGATATAATTATGCTTCCTTGTGCACCAGGGATTGTATTATACCAGGACACATTTTTCCAAGTTATATTGTGTTTAAATATACTGATATCAGATTTACCAAAGTTTGATCCAGGTAGATGAAGTCTGATCAGATTTTATTTACACCTTCTTGCATATCACTGCCTGCCTTGACACCTAAAGACAATTCTTCACTTATTGATACTTTACAAAACTTTATGATGTTTGATAATGAAATCAAATAAGGAAGTATATTCACCAGAGTACAGAATTTTACCAAGGATCTTTAAATCCTTGTATGTTTGGCAGTTTCTTAAAGTTTACCCACCTGGAGAACTTGTCTGGACACACTGACAGCAGATAGTGCAGACCTGTGAGGACAGAAATGAATGTTCACAGCCCCAGAAAACTACTCCAGCATATGAGCAGGCAAGGGCTTGGAATCATTTTGAAATCAATAGTGAAGTGGAAAGAACCCTCTATTTGAGAGTCTGGTAGAAGGACTGCAACCCTTATTCAGTGTAGAGAAGGAAGAAATAATGGGAAAAGAGAGAACTGTCTGGATCCCCATTAAACGATATGAGACATGTGGACCATCCCTGGTTACAACATCCGGAGTCACTCTTTCAGTTTCCAGTGGCTAACACTTGCTTTTTGAGACATACATTTACTTACAAGAACACACAGTGTGGCCACATTTGTCACAACAACTGCAAACATATTCTGTCTGATGAGTACTTACTAAAAATTTCATTGAGTTTGGAGACTTCCTAGAGTTAACTTGAAAACTTCAAACAGAGTTGCAACCACAAATTGCTGCATGAAACTCTTCATTTGGCAACTTTTGTGATATTAATAACTGTTTGGGGTAGACAATGCCATAGTCTTCATTATTGAGATAAGATCTGAGGGAAAGTGTTGTGGCAGTGAGGACACTTAAGAAATGTGAACATCTATGGATTGCTTATACGTTCACATAAGTTTCTGCTCCATAAGGCTATGTCAGCCACACTTTCAAGCATATGGTTGATTTTCAGCTTCTTTTCATAACTGGCAATTGTATACAAAGATTCTTGCATTATATTAAAATGCCATGCTCCAATTATAGTCCAAACAAACAGAAACTGCCTGTGGTCAAGTTGGATTGATGAGGACAGAACAGACTCAATAATCATTTTGGTATCAAACTTGTTTCTGAGGGACACACTCTACTATCAATTAAATGAAATATTGAACTATATTCTTCTGGCTTTCACTTATTGTTCAGGAAAATAATACTCAGTATAAGAGCGTGGAATAAAAATTACCAAGTTACGGACAAAGCTCTGGTGCTGATGAATTTTCCTTGTGCATGTGAGAACCTTAGTTCCATCTTCACAGCTAATAAAAAAATTGTGGGTGGCACAAAGCTATCATCAAAGGACTGGAGAGGCAGAGCAGGGAGATCCTTGAAGCTCCCTGTCCAGCCAGCCTAGAACAGTGAGAGAGTTAGCGATATCTCAAAAATACAAACAAATATAAAAACAGAAATCTGAGGAAAGACAGCTGAGTTTCTCCTCTGACTCCACACAGAGAGAATCATAAGATATACACACACACAAACACAAATGCACATAAACAGATACACACTCATAAACACATACACACGATCACATACACATAAATATTCATACACTTGCACACAAAAATATTCTATCACACATAGACACTCACTGCCCCAACACAGACACTCACATACTCTCTTTCTCTGACACAATCTCCCAAATACAATTGGAATTCATCTAAAATCACACATGTACCTTAACAGGAACACACATATACAGAGAGGAAATTTAATTATGAATTTCAAGTTAAAGGCTTATGTTTACTAATTCCTTGATCGAGTCAAAAAATTGATAACATATCAAGATTTTGGCAAGAAACTAATCTAAAATACATTCAGGGAGTATCATCTGAGCACTGTGAAATGCCATACGTTGTAATAACTTAAGTTAAAAAGAAAATTTAGGGTGCAGGTGTAGCTCTGTGGTAGCATCCTTGTCTATCAGGAATGAAGTTCAGGACTGTCTTAACATCCTGCATTGAGAACTGGGAAACTCATCCTGATGTCGCAGTGAAATGAGAATGTTACTAAACCAGGAGAAATAGGAGAAGACACATTTGTCCCAGATAAGGGATGTGCATGACTCATAATTACAACATCACTTTCCACATAACACTGTGTTCCCAAGTTCAAGAGGGAAAGCAGCCTCATTGAGCAAGACCACTGACTCTGAGAAACATGGCTCCTGCCCCAGACCTAGATGTAGTGCTGACTAGAAACAAGTTTACACCACAGCACGTCCACATTCTGCAACTTTCCTGGTTTAATGATTGCTATTGTCCTAATGAAATCTATATTATTCACATGAAGCTGTTACACGAGAATATGTTATTGTCATACTGAACAATTAGTCTTTGATTCATGTGACTGATGTGTAAATATAAATTTCTGTGTCAATAGCTACAATCATTTAACACCTTCAAAGTCAAATTTCTTGATTATTTAGAACACTAAATAATCACCTGAGGTTTTGTTGCATTATATTGCTTAAATGTAGGATGTTTAAATAGCAGGTGGGGGATGATTTTCTTAGTTGCTTCTTACAGCTCAGAAAATTTTCCCATATCTTGAATAAAATTTCACTGTATCTGTTTTCACCCCAAAAATCCATTTCCAGACATGAACACCTTATTTGCTGGCTCTGCTTCCTATATGGGATGCCCAATGTTCACTTGAATCATCTTTGCCAAACTGTCTCCCTTATATGCAGCTCTCGATATCTTGAAATCCAGTCCTGTGAGGTAGGTAGGCAGCACAACTCTGAGATAAAGGTCTGAGGCTCTGTAACCTCACCTCCCTTCTGAACAGCAGTTTTCATTTCAACAACAGTGGGAATGACAGTTATTGCTTTGGGACAATTAATGAAGTTGATTAGAAGTTTCTTCTGTGTCTCCAAAGAAGTAAACTTTGGGGGAGGTTCTTACATTCTCATGACACCTGAAAGACAACACTGACAAAGAATGTAAAGCATGTTGAAGTTTCATGTATTAGAATCTTGCAAAGAGGTTTGTGTGTTTCATTGAACTCCAGATTTCTCCTGATTCTTCTAAAAAAAGAAATGGATAATTAATTATCATATCCAAGTTTTTCTTGATTTTACAGCACTCACCAGAACAGAGTAAGTCAGTAATTCAGGGATATCTACTGAAATGTCTGGAAAAGGAAAAACTCAATGTCATAATATGCACTAAAATATCATTACAAACTGCATACAAATTAACTCAAAATGGTGATTTGTAAATATACTAGGAAAAATTAAACAACATCCCCTCCCAATGACTCAAAATCTGAACACATTCCTATCTATCATAGATTGTACATGCAACTAATATTCACAAATAAAATTAGTTGATTTCATTAAGTATTCTGTAAGCTGAGGTTATTTCCTCAGTGTAAAATTACTTAGTGGAAAAAAGAATCACCCAGCATTATTTTTGTCAAGGAAAATGTAGACCTTTAACTGCAGTGGAGAGCACACAAGTTGGATTTGCCAGAGTGTTGACATACTAAGCAAAAAGAGCTGCATACAAGGAGTAGAACCAATCTTAGAGAGAGATGTATGATATGGAAAAATATTTAGAGGTGTATAGGAATTTGGACATAAAATCTCATATACAAAATATGTAGCTACATGCTTTGATGATAGTACTGCTCAATTTCTGTATAGCTTCAATCCCATATTTGATCACTCTGCTCCCATTCCTCATGGTTAGAATGTAAATGCATATTTTCTACTAGTCTGTGTTGGAAGCATTAATATGAGTTTTGATATTATAGTGGATTAAATTTAAGAAATTGTTTTTCATCTCAGAAGAAACTTTAGATGTTGTACTTTTGAACTGTGTTAAGACTTTTAAACATATAAGAAGAATATGTTCTGTATTATAAGACGATCATGAGCCTATGAGAGACAAGAGGACAAATCTAAGCAAATGAGAAATGCTTTAGTGTGTGAACACTTGGTTTCTGGGTGGTGGTGTTCTAGAGGGATGTTATGAAATATCTGAATGATGGAGAATCAATGGAGGTACTACACTAATAGGGACAAGTTGTGAGAATTTATATCCCATCTTCAATACCCCACTTTATTCCTGTGTGCATATAACTGTGATCACTTCCTATTCTGGTGACCAGCTGCCATCCTTCCCCACCTTTATGCATGCTCCTTCTGGAAGCCTTGGCTTCAATATGCTATTTCTTATATAAGTGGACTTGGTCATGATATTTTGTAACAACAGAAAGTAACACACAACCTCATTCTCCACATCCCAAATCACTTTATTTTACTGTAACCACTTGTTCTCAATCCCTCTTTCACTCAGCTTAGCCTAAGATCAGTTGCCTTTACTCATAGAGTTTGAATGGCATTCACCCACACACAAACACACAACACACTTGGTGATTGCATCCTTGGAACCAAAATGATAGCACTATTTAAGGAAGTTCTGGAAGCCTTGGGAAGTAAGATCTAATTAGAAGAACACGGTAATTCTTGAACATGTCTGTTGGGGACAACCTTGGTATTTCAACTTCTAGCAGATACAAAGAGATCTCTCAGTGTTCTTGGATCATGACTTTGGATGTCATCTGTCTCTTCTTTACCTGTCTCAGCTGTGTTACTCTATCTCATAACTCTTTCACTCTTGTGGTGAGAACTATAGTTGGAAGCTCAACATTCTTGTGTGCAACATAGGCAATCCACTCTGCATGTCACAGATAAAAGGAGTAACACAAGTAGAAAGAGATTGTTGGAGATAAAGCTTCACTAAAAAGATGTTACAACATGAGATGAATGAGGACGTAGATATAGAATAATAACCTTCCATATTAAAAAAGAACATTGTTGAGAGCTGATTTCCTTCACCATAAAAAATATTGCTGGCAATATAAAGTTTGTAATTCTACTACTACCAGTGAGGCATGTGCATGACTCCCAAAACAACTAATACCAAATCTGTAAGACTCAGTCACAAAACTCACATGAGAACTAATCACAAGCCTTCAATGTGTACATGCTTCTATTTGTCATTAAGAATTTTTGCATAAATGATGAGACCAGGTGCTTTTCTTTCTCTATGGAATGTAGAAGGCATTTATAATAAGGCTAAACAGCCACGGCATGGTGTCTTGGTAGAACTGAACCATGGTCACTGAGCTCTTTTGGCTACAGACTAGAGCAGCTACAAATAGAGAAGGACTTTCTAAAGGGGAGTGTTGTGGCCTCCCAGGAGCCATGATGATGGCACTGTCCTTTGGAGTTGGGAGTTAGGATTCACAAGGTACCTGTGAAATTCTCAAAGTGTTCAGTAAGCCCTGATGACAATTCTCCATACATGTGAGAGTGCTGTTTGGTCTACAGATCCTCAGGATAGTAAAGCACAAGGCAGTGGTATAAGAGATGTTAATCAATGGGTCAAGTTAATCAGTTAATTAATTAAAAAACTAAACACTAAAGACTGTTTACATTGAAGATCTTTCAATAACATAAACTTTTGGAACAATATTTAAGTGTAGCTAGAGTTTTCCTGCCTGTCCCACAGTCAGGACAAATCTCTGTCACCCGCCAGTCCGACAGCCGCTCAGACCCAACCAAGTAAACACAGAGACTTATACTGCTTACAAACTGTATGGCCGTGGCAGGCTTCTTGCTAACTGTTCTTGTAGCTTAAATTAATCCATTTCCATAAATCTATACCTTGCCACATGGCTCGTGGCTTACCGGCATCTTCACATGCTGCTTGTCCTGGCAGTGGCTGGCAGTGTCTCCTTCTGCCTTCCTGTTCTTTCTTTTCTCCTCTCTGTTAGTCCCGCCTATACTTCCTGCCTAGCCACTGGCCAATCAGTGTTTTATTTACTGACCAATCAGAGCAATTTGACATACAGACCATCCCACAGCATTTAAGAGTCCTCATCTCTTCATCAAGCATGCTGGAGAGTGTCAGCTGCCTGGCAACTGTTTCTTCTGTATACTTTTTCTGAACACAGAAGACAGATAATGTATGTGGGTACATTATCCCCTTTGTTGCTATATTCCATGCACTTAGTATCTTCATAGATTTCAGTACTCTCATCCTTATCTTCTTGGTCACTTGGTTCTTTTGTCTCATTCAGAACCTGAGATCTGTGACAAGTGGAAGCCAGCCACAGGCCCACCAAGTGCCCTGAGGATTGGATAGGGACATGCCTCTAAGATGAACAGGTATGTATGTTGTAGCTGGAAGTTTTCCTGTGTCCAGCAACCACTCTGTCCCAAGTAAGCACACAGAGGCTTATATTAATTACAAACTGTTTGGCCTATGGCTCAGGCTTATCATTAACTAGGTCTCACAACTTAATTCAACTCATTTTCTATTAAGCTATGTTTTAGCAGGTGGCTCCTGGCATACCTGTGTTCCATTATATTTTGCTCCCCAAGCAGCATTCAGCATCTCCCTAGATGGCACCTTCCTCCTCCCTGTTATCAATTCTTGGATTTCCCACCTGGCTATAACCTGTCTTACCGTAGGTCAGAACAGTTTCTTTATTAATCAATGGTAGCAACACATATTCACAGCATAGTGAAAGACCATCCCACAACAGTAGGTGGTGGGGAATGGGAGTGAATGAGAAGCAGAGCAGTTCATGTGCTAAGGAGAGAAATAGGTCTAAAAACAGAGGTGAGGAACAGGCTGATATGGGTGATCTATGCTGTCACCTGGGACCATGTCATGTCAAGGCCTGTGCTGCCACCAAAGACCATGTGTAGGTCTGTGACCCTACCAAAGCTGTGTTGATGTCCTTTGTTCAAGCTAACTACAAGGCTATACCAATGCCCAATGTCTAAGGGCCCACTTGAGGCCATTTTGATATCTGAGGGCCAAGCTGACACCAGGGCCATGGTGACATCAGGCCTGAGATGCACCTGAGGGTCGTGTCTGGATACATTGCCATGCTGCAGCCAGTGTCTGGGATGGTGTTAGTCTGTGTTGCAACCAAAGGATTTCCAGATGTCTGCACACTGGAACACCACATAAGATCATATTGGTGTCTAACAGCATCAACACTGCCTCCAGCCCATGGTGATATCTGGAACTGAAGTGCAGAACCATGGGCTCCATGGTTCTACTGAAGCTGGGGTCTGTGTTGATATCTTCAGCCTGTGCTACCACAAGGCCATGAGAGAGCTGGCCACAGTGGCCTGGGCAACAGAGAGCTGGTCCTACCCCACACAGGAAAGCTCAAGGGAGAGCTGCCTCCACACTGAGAACAAGCCCCTATCCTCCATGGCCCTGGAAGCAATTTTCTCCCCTTGCCAGATGCTACAACAAGAGAACTGTCCCCATACATGATAGCGCTGGCCCTACCCCATACTATGTGCATAGGAGATCTGACCCAGACAGTGTGGGTATGGAAGAACTGACCTCAAACCACATCTGACAGGTTGGTCCCAGTGTAGGCCCATGCTGACTAACAAAGCTACCACCCAGCTCCATATCCAGGGCCTTGATTAGGTCCACCACAACATCTACTACATCTATGACCTGCTGGGGTGAGTGAAGGGACCAGTCCTGCAGATCCATAGCCGCAGGATCTCCATGTTTAGGGACAACAGCGGGATATCCTAGAGAAGTTTTGGTGATGGTACAATATTGATGGTAAACCAGAATCCAGAGGCCTTGAACCAGCCCAACAACACATTGAAATGAACATTTACACATACAGCCATTTGAGTAAATGGTATACTGTATGATACAATACAACCCCCAAGGCTGATAAAAGAATATGTGGTGAAGAGGCAAGACAAACAGGAAAGCAAAGAGTTCTGTATGTTTGTTTATTTGTTTGTTTGTTTGTTTGTTTGTTTGGGGGGAGGAGGCTACAAAGTGGGATGGCAGACCTGGAAAGAATCAGATATGAGTGGGATTAGGGTACATGATGTGAAATTCCCAAAGAATTAATAACAAAAATTATTTAAAAAGAAAAAAAGAATCTGAGATCTAATTTATTTACTTAGTCTTAATAAATGCTACTTAAGATTTCTGCACATAAAGTAAGCTTACACAGTTTAGAACATTACGGTGCATTCACCCCTGCTTTGCTCCTATAAGTACCAGCTGAAAACTCAAAACCCTAGAGTGTACCTTAAAAAGACAAGTGGCTTCCATCACAAAATTTAATATTCTTATCAATTCATTGAGATTTTCATGCAAAGTATTTTGATCATATTCATCATCTCTCACTAAAATTATCGCAGATCCATCCCTACCTACCTACTCACCCGCCAAATTTGAAATTACTTTATTTGTAAACCTATCATATAAGATTTGTGTTTGCCAAAGTACTATTGAGTGTAGGACCTATCCCTGAATGTGCTCAACCTACAAGAGAGCAACACCGTTAAAGCAATCTGATCCTCTCCTTCTCCTTACAATTATCAAATGCCAATTCCACTTCTTGTAGTGTTGGGGCTTAATGTCTACCTCCACCCTTCCAACACTGCAAAATACTTGAGTCATAAAATATGGAATCCAGCAGACACTGACTTGGACATTTCATGTCTACTGATTAGCTTTACTACTGCTACAAGGTGCTATGCTCTCTACTGGAGAAAACCAAAAATCAATATCACCCAGCAATGATCTATGAGAGTTACAAAAAGGACTCACCTGGAAAGATAGGCTCACTTCTACAACAGTGGAAGAAATATGACAGAAGTAAACAACCACATTATGGTAGGATATAAGGCCATTCAGTGAAGAGTCCATAACTACAATGGTTAATGTAGCTGAGAACATGTGGCTAGCCTGGCCGTAGGCAATAATGAAGAATATACTACCATTATTCTGGGAAATGATCTTACTGCTAAAATAATACATATCATAAATTTTTAGATATACAACATTACAATGATACAATTTACATAATTATGATAAGATTATTTCATTTTATATTCCTTATCCAGAAAAAGCAAAATCTGGAAATAATGGAATCATGACTCATCACATAGGGGCTTAAAGTAGGAAAAGACATAGAAATGATGGCTGTGATATTTATTAGCCACCAGTTGTGATTCTGAGAAATAACAATGTAACCTTGTAAAATGGAGGAAATGGTATAAAAAGTGAGAAAGGTGCAAACCAAGACCAGGATGGTCTGTGTGGCTCTGGATTCAGGAGAGGTTCTGGGGGAGGCATGAGTGCTGAGGATGTGTTGAACCCTCTTCTTGTGTCCACAAAGTATGACAATTATGGAGATGCTGGAACATACAATGAGCATAGAAAATATGACTTCAGGGAATACCCAAAATGCCGTATACAATGAATCTACTATTTTGCTACTTAGAGAGAAGCAGAATTCAGAATCTGTCTTTTGTGTCTTATTTTTGCTATTCCTTTTGGTAGACATGGACACGGGAAAAAATGTATTTACTACCATGTACAGGATCCAGAAGAGGAAAATGGAGAGGCGAATACATTTTTGTACTTTGATTTTAAGATCTTTACAATAGGAGTCACAAGGACTGATAGTGATGGCCTGGAAGATACTCAAGAGGCAGGTGGTACTGATGGACATGCTCCTGCCAAGTCTGAGAGCATATAAAATAAGTTGGCATCCAACATCATTGAAGAACCATTTCCACCCAAAAGCTCTCATTACCTGGGGCACTCCTGTAGAGAGAATGATTAAGGAGTTGCCTGTGAAGACATGTGTAAGAATTAAGTCTACAGTCTTTAATGTGTGTTTATTGTAGTAAATGAGTAGATAGTAGAAAAGAAAAGATACATTTCCCAGTATTCCCATTGCACTCTGAAGTGAAAGCACTATTTTTATTGCCAAGTTCCTGGAGTCCATTCTGTCATTGGCAATTTTACTTTTAAATTATGACTACAATTATGTCTCTGAGACAAATCATGCAAATCAAGCAATACTTGACATTTTTTGACATATTATGCCTGTGCAGAACAAACACTTGAGTTCAAGATTGCAAAAGTAGAGAATATAACTTTACAAGACTGTCTCAAAACAAATACTTTACCATCAGTAACAACTTTCAGTGAAGTTGTTGAAGTCTGTAACTGCTCATATTTATGGAGAGAATTTCTAATACATCTCTATGTTTCTTAAAATCTTCAGCATTAAAAATAAGAGCATATTTCAAAGAAGGAGCAATCCCCAGTTGAGTTCAAGTGGAAAGAATGTTCACTTGTACATTCCAGAATAAATTGTTCTTTATACATCATATTGTCAGAAAAGAGACAAATTTGCAATTTCAGAGGGAAAAACTTCCATGATGTCCACATCCAAAATTAAAGCTTAAGAATACTCTAACTGTCATCATAGAGCCTTTCTCCAGTGACTGATGGAGGCAGATTCAGAGATCCACGGCCAGGTGCCAGGCTGAGCTCCGGGAATCCAATCAATGAGAGAGAGGAGAGATTCTGCAGGCAGGGGACATCGAGATCATCATGGGAGGACATGTAGAGATGACTGGCTATACTAGTGGAAGCCCGTGAACTGTAGACTAGTGGCTGTGGTGCCCCCTGGGTCTGGACTAGGCCCTCTGGATATGAAAGATGGTTGTTTGGCTCGAACTGTTTGGGGGCACCCAGGCAGGGGGACTGGGATCCATCCTTGGTGCATGGGCAGGCTTTTGGGAATCTGGTGCCTGTGGTGTGACACCTTGCACAGCCTTGGTGCAGTGGGGTGTGGTGGTGTTGTGTTCCCCAAAATATCGTGCACCCTAATAAATTTATCTGGGGTCAGAGAACAGAACAGTCACTAGATATAGAAGCCAGAAAATGGTGGCACACACGCCTTTAACCCTAGCATTCCAGAGGCAGAGATCTCTCTAAATCTCTGTTAGTTCAAAGCCACACTGGAAGCAGCTAGGCGTGGTAACAAGAGCCTTTAATCCCAGGAAGTGATGGCAGGAAGCAGAAAGGTGTTTAAGGAGTGAGGATGAGGAACTAGTCCTGGTTAAGCTTTCAGGCTTTTGAGCAACAGTTCAGCTGAGATTCATTCCGGATGAGGATACATAGGTTTCTAGTCTGAGGAAACAGGATCAGCTGAGGAATTGGCAAGGTGAGGTAGCTGTGGCTTGTTCTGCTTTTCTGATTTTTCAGCATTGAACCCAATACCTGGCCCTGGGTTTGTTTTTATTAATAAGAACTTTTAAGATTTGTGCTACAGTGGGGAGGGGCTTGGACCTGCCTAGGCTCGGTGTGCTGGACTCTGCTGACTCCCCATGGGAGACCTTGATTTGGGGGATGTGAGGATGTGGGGTGGCTTCGGAAGGAGGGCTGGAGGGTGTGAGGAGGGAGGAGGGGGGATCTGTAAGTGGTATGTAGAGTGAGTAGAAAATTTCTTAATAAAGAAAAATGAAAAGAAAAAAAACAAAATTAAAACTTAAACAATGTACATTTCATGTTAAAATGTGAATATTTCTATATTCTCATATGAGAAAAATGTTTATAACATAAAACACTCTAATCATGAGGTTCAAATGATGAGCTAGATGACATCAAATTAAGAGACACAGCACATCAAATTACTCACACATAAACATGATTATTCATTATGTGCTAGGGTGGAGAAGAGAGAAAAAAGGATATGTATTATGTTTGGATAACTCATACGAAATGTACAACCAACCACATTCCCCTGTGGAATCAACAGGGGAAAGATGTTCAGTATTCTAATTAGATCCACTACTGGATGTATTACGGCAGTAACAGAAATACAAAGTAAAACTAGCATGAAACACCAGCTCTTGGTAAGAATATGGATAAGTTAGCTATGTGACACACTGTCAATAGCATTCCCATTGGCTCATATGTCTTAATGGAGTAGATGTACACCTGCTTGTTCACAATTTCACTCCTGTGGGAATGTCTTCCAAGATAAATTTTAAAATACATGTGCAAGAAATGGCTTTGAACCAAGGTCCTCCCAATGCATTCTTTAAGAGTACACTGCCTCCATTAAACATGGTGGCATATTTGTTTAATCCTTGCACCCAGGAGTTGGAGACAGGCAGGACACTGTGAGTTCAAGGTCAGCCTAGTCTACAAAGTGAATTCCAGGACAGCCAGAACTGCATACTTAGACCCTGAATCCAAACAAATAAAGAAAAGGGAATATACTGCCTCGGCTGATATTCACAGTGCTATCTTCTATAGCAGTATAAATAAATAAGAAATACATTAACAAAGACCAAATATATAATAATTATAAGAGTTCACATGACACCACTTTAAGTAAATCTCAAAGACAGTCAGCAGGGATCCAGTCTCTTACAGGTTAACACAGATATGAACACATGTCCCCACAGTCCTATCCTACCAAGAACCCAACAGGATTCTATGATTGATGTAATGACTTAGAAGTATGAAAAATACAGGTGTCACTGTGTTATTTCTATTTCATAAAGTGTAAAAGTTAAGAATGGGTTTCACGATTCCTTGACCTGTGCGTTCCTGGGACTACCATGTTCAGCACAATTTAGTTTCTTGATGTATGTGTGACACACTAAGTTGATTTTCATTTGTAAATTTCAGTGTCCTGGGCATTCTATTTATTTCTTTTGTAGAAAAAAGAAATCTAATAACTTTCACAAAAACATAAAGTGAGTTTGTTGTAAGGGTTACTTGATTATGATTGATATGAAGTGTCTTCTCTATAAGATGAAAGTTATAGAGCTATAGGTCCAAGCCAAACCACTCAACAATATTAATGTGATGAATATTGTGACATCATCTTGATACACATTAAAAATGATCTTGAATCTTTGTTGTATTATATGATATTTTAGATACAAAAATCATACAAAGGGGGGCATTTTGAGAATATACAGAGCCCTACAGAGAACAGTTTCAAAAAACAGTACACTGGGCAAAATATTCAGTTACCCACCTGGAGGACTGAGTTTACTTAGGTGCTGGACATACTGGCTAAGGATGGTGTTTTAACATGGCAGATCTGTCAGGAGAGAAAAGAAATATCCAAAGTCACAGAAAATTCTCTATACTGAGATTCCAAGGCCTTAAATTTCCAATTCCTGTAGGTACCCTACTAGTTTCCAGTGGGTGCTGTTTGTCTTCAGAGCCACAAAAATTTTCAGGTTTTCACAGTGTGGTCACATTTATTAGATCAACTGGTGGGCAGAGAGCTCAGGTGGTACATTTATTATATCAATTTTTCTCATAAAGAAGTAATTATTGATTGAGTCGTCCTGGAGTGATACAGAGAACTGCAAACATAGGTGGCAATCTATGAATCACTGTTACAATACTGTTCATCTGGCACCTCCTGTGACTTGCACAGAGGTTTGAGGTGGACAATACAGTTCCCCTCATTGCCAAGACAAAACCTGAGGAAAATATTTATAGATGATTGCCTAAAGCAAAACAGTCATTTTGAGCACTTTGAGCATTTCGAACACTTTAAGAATGAGAACATGGCCTGGCTGCTTCCACAGACAGTCGCTTAATATTTTACTCAACAGCAATATATCAGTCAGATTTTTAAATATTATATTGCTATAAAATTTTATTTCTATTCTATCCTAAGTTGGCATCATACAAAAATTTAATTTATTCCTACAGAAACTGCCTGGGTCCAAGTTGGATTTGATGAATGCAAGAGATACCTAATATTTGTTGTAACAGCAAATAGGTTTTTATGATTGCTGATCTTAAAACATAAGAATATGTCTCAAACAAAGAATTGAACAGAATTGCTTTTATGAGCTTTGTTCAAGACTCATAATCATCTATGAAATATGAAAACTAACATATAAAAGTAACATAGAAATTAATTTATTACAATGGTGGGCAGAGAACTCAGGTGGTAAACTGCTTATGGTGTAGGTAAAAGACCTGTGTTCAATCTCCAGATCTCACATAAAACATAACTGATGTGTTGTAGTACACTTGTAATCTAAGCTCCAAAGAAGCATAGATGGGAAACTGCCTGGGGATCACTGATTAGCCAGGTTAGCTTATTTAGAGAGTTCCAGGCAATAGCAAGAACCTGTTTCAAGAAGAAACAAGATTAAATTACCTAAAGAAGTCCAGCAGCACACCCAAGTGATAATTCTCCTGAACTCACAGTGCACATGCACACACACAGAGAAAAGAACATTAAATTCTTGCTGATTTCAAATGAAATATTATATTTGATAATCTTTAAGTTTATCAAACTGGTAGTAAGAAATCCAGTTTTTGAATTGCATTTAACTACAAAATATATGTAGATAGAATACAAGAATATAAAATACATATGTTGTAACTTTAAACACACAAGAAAATATAAGCTGTGGAGACATTCCCATGGTAAACTTTCTGCCCACTTTGTCCAAAGTATGGGTTCAAACAACTTCAGCTATCAAAATTAGAAATTTAATCTCAAATTGACATACTATTCTAGTATCACTAAACCATAAGAAATGGGAGAATATGCATTTGTTCCAGATGAGTATCTTTCAAGATTAACAATTACAATGTCACCTCCCTTCAGCACCAGGTTCCCAAGTTCAAGAAGTTAAGCAGTCTCAGTGGTCATCAGCACTGAGTCCCAGGACAGACTCAGATCCTGTGGCAGTCATAAGTGTAGTGCTGCCTAGAAATGTGTTTCCCTCAGATGCAGGTCCAGATTCCAGCTCCTCCCCGGGATGAGATGACTTTGATAATCTTTATCATACACTTTAAGCTTTTATACTAGCATCTGTTTGTCATCTTGAGAATTTACCATCAGGTTCATGTAAAAATCAGGAGTTGGAAATGGGAAAAGCATAATCACTGCCCTCCTTCATCATCTTTGAAATCAGATTCATTATCACTGGGATAATTCATCAATAGTCTGACAGTTATTTAGTTACATTGTTTTTACAGGTAGGGGATTAGCACAAAGGAAGGGAAGCTTTTGCCTCAGTAATTCTGTTTATAGTCCAGAAAGCCTCCCTCTTACTTTGTTCAAATTTGAACTGTTCTATTTCTACCCCGAATACTATTTGCAGACATGAGTGCTTACCAGACATGTCTTCAATGCTTGTTCTGCCTGCCGGACTGAAGCACACAAATACTTGATGCATTCCCTCTGCAAACCATCAGTTCATGATGCAGCTCCTGATATAACAGTCAGCTCTGTGGAAGTAGGAGGCAGTTCACCTCTGAGATAAAGGATCATAGCTCTATGACCTCATCTTTCTTCAGAACTACAAACTTCTCACCTGTAGTTGCAATGATTGCCCTAGCTTTGGGAGTCAAGGACTGTGCTGAAACATTTATTTTTCCATTTGATAATTAATGCCAATGAATGTCCTGTTTCCCAAAGGGAAAAAGTCTTTGGGGAGGCTGTTATGTTTTCATGATCCCTGAAGGCTGAGCGAGTGGGACTGTTCCAGGAACATCAAGCTCTCATCATGTGTTATGTCTCCATAGACTTGTTTTCACTGGGTTCTTTTATACAAAGATAAGTCACTTAGTAGTTTTCAGTTCTCTGTGCTGACCCACTTCCAACACTCAGCAAGGCAGAATCACTTAGGAATTTGGGGATATCTCATGAAGTATCAGTAATAGAAAAACAGCATCATGATTTGCACTAGAAATCACTGCAATCTTGGTACAACAAGATACAAATTAACTAGAAAATATGGTATGGAATATGCCAGTGAAAGTTATAAATACCATCTGGCTTTGATAGGAATTCTGATCAGAGACATATCCTAGAATAAATTACATATATAACATTGTTCACAAATGAAGGCACCTATGTCCATTAAATTGACATAACCAACAGCTATCATTTGAATCTACAAGCCATCAGTGGAAACTGGAAAAATCTAGGACTTTCCCACGTTATTCAAGATTTTATTTTCATTTAATAAATGCTGGTAATCGTGTTTCACTTTCCTCTAACCCTTCAACTACCCTCTCACCTGCCCTCCATCGTGGATCCACCCCCGTTCTGTCTCTGATTAAAGAAAACAAACGGGCTTTAAGGGATAATTATAATATAATAACATGATAATGTAATATAACATATACTTAATATAATAAAACAAAAATAACACCTCAGAATACAACAACACAGAAGGAAAAGTACTCAAGAAAAGGACAAGAAAGAGATAGAGGCTGAGATCCACTTGTTCTCGTATAAACACAAAACTGGAAGCCATAGTGTAAACTCAAAGATCATGTAGCATAAAAAGACAAGAAAAATTAACATTAAAGAAAAAGTTGAAATATCATGAAATTAAAAATGAAAGGTAGAAAAGAACCCGAGAAGATATTACATGACAAGGAAACTTCAAAGGTTGACTTCATTTTCTGTTGCACCTCTCCTGTTGCACATGCGGCCTAACCTCAAGAGTAGTTTGTTTCCCAGTGTATCACCATTAGAGGAAAACTAAATTTTAATTTGCAAGTGGTAGTCAATTGGAGATAGGTACTGAGATAACAATAGGAGGCTGTGTCCACTTCTTCCTTCAGGTCGAGGTCTTCATCTGGTCCAGAAACAGGCCTGTGTGTACTGTAATAGACTGTTTTCATGGATATCTGTGCTAGTGTGATGAGAAGGCCTTATTTCCGATTGCAACGTACTCCTCTGGGTATTATACTCTTTCTGCCTAGTTTTAGGAAGGGTTCTCTGACCCCTGAGGACATCCTGTTTCAGGATGAGTGTTCCAAAGTTTCTCATTCTCTGAATTTTGTCTGTTGTATATCTGGATTTACTATCATCTTATTTAAAAGGAATTTTCTCTGATGATGGCCTTGTCCTCTGAATACAGCAGAATGTCATTAGGAGTCATTTTATTGCTCCATTCCTTTAGTAAAACAATATTATTGGTTTCCCCCTAGGCATGAGTTTAGTTCTAGTCTCGGGTCCTTGGTCACCAAATCAGTGTTGTGTATGGATTCTATCTCATGGAGTAGGCCTTGACTCAATTCAGATACTTGCTAGTTACTCCCACAAGCTTTGTGCTGCCATTGCACTAGCATGACTTGAAGGTTGGACACCATTGTATATAGAAGGTTTTATAGCAGGCCTAGTATTTACTTTTATACTTTGGTAGCATGCAGACCACCATCCTACACCAAGAACACTAACTCTTATGGGTGAAGGTTCTAGATATGAACAAGTTTGACGTCTCCATGACCAATGAGTTGTGTATGTGATGTCTTCAGCAATAGGGCCTCTGACAGTTTGTGGAGAACAATCTATAGCCAAGGAAACAGCTTGGTTTGTTGGGGATTCCTGTGACAACCATTTAGCTACAACTCAATTAGATGTAACACATTCTAAGCATTGGAAGCTTCATTTGGTGACATGAGATGTCCAGTTGGAGTTACGTCTCCATTGCTATGTGGTGATTTCATTTAATGACCTTCATAAATGTATATAACTTAGGAAGATTTTACTACATTAAGTTTCCATACTACCTCCCAAATGGCCCTGAATATTAGTTGTCTCACCCTGTATTTCCTCCCTTGTCCCTGGATTCTCTCCCTCTCACCATTTGCTCCTCAGATTCAAGTCCCCTCTATTACTTTTTCATTCATGGCTGTTTTAAGTTCCTTTCACAGAGAAATTTCTCTGTCCACCCTAAGTCACTTTCTCTCTACTTATCTTCTGTGGTTCTATGTATTGTTGCTTGGTTATCGTTGACCTAAGAGGTAATATCCATGTATAAGCAAAATGCATACTATATTTTATGGTCTGTATCAGGGCTACCTCACTGAGGAGTTTTGTTTTGTTTTGTTTTGTTTTGTTTTGTTTTGTTTTGTTTTGTTTTTTCATTTCACATACCATCCATTTTCCTTAGAACTTCATGATTTTATTTGATAACATATGATAATATTGCCTTGCATAAATATGCAGCATTTTCTTCTTCTGTTGAAATACATCTAAGTTCTTCCCAGGTTCTGGCTAATGTGAATAGAGCAGCAATGAACATGGGTGAGCAAGTCTCTTTGTAGTATGATGAAGAATCATTTGGATATATGCTGAAGATGGTATAGCTGGATTTTGAGGTATATCAATTCCCATCTTCCTCAGTAACCAATCACACTGATTTCCATAGTGGCTGTAATGTTTACACTTTTACCAACAATGATTCAGTGTTCTCTTTACTCCATATCATTGGCATCATAATCTGTCATTCATTTTATTAATCTTAGCAATTCTGGCAGGTTAAGATGAAATTTCAAAGTGGTTTTGATTTTCATTTCCCTGATGGCTAAATTTTACTGAACATTCCTTTAAGTGTTCTGAATTCATTGAAGTTCCTCTATTGAGAATTCTGTTTATATCTCTACCCCATCATTAAAATTGATTGTTTCTTGATATCCTATTTTTAAGTTTTTTTAATGTTTTGGATAGTACCCCTTTAGCAAAGGAATAATTGATATAAATAAATAAATAAATAAATAAATAAATAAATAAATAAATAAATAAATAAACAATTCCCTTTCTGTAGCCTGTCACTTTGTACAAATGATAATGTGATTTGAAATGAAGAAGCTCTTCAGCTTAATGTCATCCTATTTATTAATTGTTGATCTTAGTGCCTGTGCTAACAATATTTTATTCAGAAAGTCTTTTCCAGTGTGAATGCTTTTTAGGCTGTTCCCCAAGTTGTCTTTGATCAGGTTCAGTGTATCTGCTTAATGTTAAGATATTTGATTTCTTTGGTGTTGAGTATTGTGCAAGATGATGTGTGTGGATCTCTTTGGATATGAAGCTGAAAATTTTCCTTTCAGGACCAGTGAAGACTTGTATTAGAATTTTAATAGGATGGCATTTAATCTGTAGATTGATTTTGGTAGGATAGCCATTTTTTTCTTTTCTTTTTATTAAGAGATTTTCTATTAGTTTTATATATCAACCACAGATCCCCCTGTCCTCACTCCTCCCCCCAAACTTCCCCCCCAACCCACACCCTATTCCCACCTCCTCCAAAGCAAGATCTCCCCTGGGGAGTCAGTAGAGGCTGATACATTCAGTTGAGGCAGGTACAATCCCCTCCTCCCTGCACCAAGGCTGTGCAAAGTGTCTCAGCATAGACATTAGGTTCCAAAAAGCTAGCTCATGCACTAAGGACAGGTCCCGGTCTCACTGCTTGGAGCCCCCCTAAACAGTTCAAGCTAAACAACCAGAGGACCTAATCCAGTTACATGAGGGATCCTCAGCTATTGGTTCACAGTTCATGTGTTTCCACTAGTTTGGCTAGTTGTCTCTGTACATTTTCCAATCATGGTCTCAATATCTCTTGCTCATATGATCCCTCCTCTCTCTCGTTGATTGAACTCCTGGAGCTCACCTGGGGCTTGGCCATGGATCTCTGCATCTGCTTCCATCAGTCACTGGATGAGGGTTCTATCATGGCAGTTGGGGTGTTCAGGTATAGGATGGCCATTTTTATTATACTAACCCTATCAATCCTTGAGCATGAAAGATTTTTCATCTTCTGGTGTCATCTTTAAATTCTTTAATGTCTGCAAATAAAGATAATTTGATCTCTTCCCTTTCAAATTTATATCAGCTTGATCTCCATCAGTTGTCTTATTGCCCTAGGTAAAACTACAAGTACTATATTGAATAGATATGGAGAGAGTGTACAATCTTGCCTTTTTTTTTTCATTTTAGTGGAATTGCTTTAAGTTTCTGTGGTGATATTTTGTCTGTGCTCTAACAAACAAAGCTTGCCAGGCAATCAGAGTGCCATGCTAATCACAAGAGGCCAGGCAGTGGTGGGACACACCTTTAATCCCAGCACTTAGGATCTCATGCCTTTGATTCCAGTTCTTGGGAGGCACATAACTTTAACTATAGCACTTTGGAGGAAGAAACGGGAAGTGGTATGGCTGGGCAGAGAGAGGAAGTGATAAGATGAGGTGGAGACAAAATCTAGGCCCTTTCAGTCTGTGGATTCTTAGAGATGAAAAGTCTTTCTAGTGCTTCTCTGCTTCTCTGATCTCTCAGCTTTCATATTGATATTTGACCCTGGGTTTTTATTATTAAGACTAATTAGAGTTCACACTACATCTGGTGTCCAAATGTTGGGCACAAATTCATGAAAAGCTGCTTGCCTAAGGCTGACGCCAAGACTCAATAGCAGCTGCCAAGACCATTGGGCATCTTTCCTGTGGCTGCGTCTTTCCAGAAGGAGATTTCTTATTGAAAGGGCCACTTTCCATTCACTGTTTTTCACCCTAGAGACCATTGTTATTCTGTCAGATTTGGAATGGTTTAAAATTTATCCTCAAGGAGTCTTTGTAATTATATAGGACAGATCTGTTTTATCTTATCCTTATGTGTTATTTGTCTTGTACCTTTACAGAAAGTGTTTTACCTGAAGTACAACTTACTGCTCTCCGTGGTTTTGGAGAATGGTGCAGTTGGGAAAACTTCAGTGGATGAAAACTTACAAAAGTTAAACATGCCATGAATTCTGCTGGACTTTCTGAATGTAGAACTTCCCAGGACTGAACCCTAAACTTCTGGTCCTGTCCACACACTTGTTGTTGTTGTTCTCATGGGTTAATAAATAAGCTGCTTTGGCCTATGGCAAGGCAGCTTAAAGGCAGGTAGGAAATCGAGGAGAAAGACAGGAAAGAAAAAGGTGGAGAGAGGGAGATGCCAGACTGCCATCCCAGGAGCAGCATGTAATGGGACACAGGTAAAGCCATGGAACACGTGGTGATATATAGATTAATATTTATGGGTTGAATTGAACTGTACGAGCTAGCTAGCAAGAGGCCTGCCATAATCCATACAGTTGATAATTAATACTCTGAGTGATTATTTTATAAGCAGCTGTGGAACTGTGGAGCTTGGTGGGACAGACAAAGATGGAATGGTGGGGACCCAGCAGGACCTGAGAAACCTCCAGCTACATTTGGCTGCCCAGAGTGTTGGCTTGAGTTTCCACCTAAAGCCAGAGAGAACTTAATAAGAGATTTGAAAATGGAGCCAAATACAACTTCCTACTTCATGTCTCAAGGGGGCCGCTGCACAGAAGATGCCATGGTACAGAGACATCACAGCATGGCGGATTCCCACATCAGTACACAGAGTTGTCTTCAAGCTGAGCAGCTCACTGCATGGCGAGTTTAGCTTTTACTCATACAGACTAAAAGGGTTTATGGGCCAGCTGCATACTACCTGAAGGCAGCACGAACCCCAGAGCTGGCAGGTAAATGTGACTCTCCTGGGTACCTTCATCATGTTGACAAGCTGAAGTGGACAGAGTCAGTAACCAGGGTTGCCACTTCAGTCCTAACCATGCTGCAGTTTAAAGCAATGATCAAAAAAGGATTATATATTCACAACAAGACAGATTCAGATGGAATAAAACTCTAACAGTTTACAGTGTGTATAAGAATGTATGTAAGCTTGGGAAAGAGAGGAAAATGAATATAGACAGCTATATAAAGAAATAGACAGTTTAAAAAAAAGTTTAAAGAGACAGTAAAAGTAAAATATGAAAAAAAGCCATGTAAAGATGGAAATTACACAAAGAATCTGGATTATGTTGTCTTTGGGATTTTTAACTGCAGAATGACATTTTATTGTAAAGGCTTCTCAGTTAAACCTATATGTATATTTTAAAGGTATCTTGACTTCAAAATTTGTGTTTAAAGATATATTACTTTGGAAAAGAGGTTCTGCTTTTGTTTCCACAGAAGGACACAGGGAGATGCAACTGAGAAACTCTAGACCTATAGGCTGAAGATGGATGTCCCAACATTGCAGAGTAAGTTTGGATGACTGTCCAGGCAGCCAGATGTCTCTGTCATTCTAGAATTTTGGAAGTTGCTTACAATGGATTTACTTAGGTAATATTATATCCTTCTGGGGTCTTTGATGAAGTTGAAGACTATATAGTTATAATTTCCCTTGGTCATGATAAAAGATAAATTATATATGAAACTTTTGACTCACAAATATAGGATAGATGATGAAATATATTCTTTAATTTTGCCAAATACAAATAGACTAGATATTGTAACTGGAATTCTTGGTTGATAACTGTTTGATACATATAATTTTACTATATTAAAGCTGAAACTTTCCTTTTTGAATAAATAGAAATGGGAAAGTCCTGTGGTATGTCTTTCTGTATGTGAATATATGTCATTCCCATTGGTTAATAAATAAGATGATTTAGCCTATGACAAGGCAGCTTAGAGACAGGTGGTAAATCCAAGAAGAGAGAAAGGAAAGAGAAAGGCAGAGGGAGGGAGATGCCAGATAGCCATCCTAGGAGCAGCATGTAATGGGACAGAGATAAAACCATGGGACACATGGTGATACATAGATTAATAGTTATGGTTTGAATTAAACTATAAGAGTTAGATAGCAAGAGGCCTGCAATAGGCTATACAATTGATAATTAATATTAAGCCTCTGAGTGACTATTTTATGTGGCTGCAGGACCATGGGCTAGGCAGGACCAAGAAACACAGGACCATGAGGACCAGATGGGAACAGAGAAAACATCTTATCAACTCACATCATAAAATAACTAATGGCCCAAAAGTTTTGTCTGTAAAATAATTTAAGACAGATCAACCAAGGATGCCAACCAAAGCCAACTTAGTGAATCAAAGAGTTGTATTGGATGAGCACTTACTTACAGGAAGAAATAATGTTTCAAAGACAGATACATCACCAGAACCAATCTCATCAACTAGCTAGATATGTCACATTGAGAGAAACTAATGTTAGCATTCTGCTAAATGGAGATATTGCAGTGATTTCTAATGACTTAATGCTAAAAAAAAAAGTATGTCACAATCTCTCTTAATCTTTCTACATGACTTTTTGAAGTGCATGGCAATTAACCTAGGGTCTCCCACCAAGTGATGAATGTTCAAAGAATAAGAACTACAGAGTACTGAACCATAATTGGGACATACATATCAAATATGCCCACTTAGACTTAACAATTTTCTCTAAAGTGTGAGTGGAAAGATTATCAGAGAGAGGCTTTTGATGCCACCAAGGAAACAATGTTTTACAGATAAATGGCCATATGAATATGTGAAATATATCAAGTGACAGCTTAAGGAAGACATTACAAGCTCAAGCTTGAAGCAATTCCAAAGTAGACTGGGAAAAGTGGGCATGAATTTGCACATCTAGCTGAGGAGCTTCAGAATTTGATAGCTGTTGGGAGAGGGAGTGTAATTCCTCTTTACTGGTATGACCCCTGATAGGGGGACACCCAAGCAGGCCCCTCTACTGGCACACTTCTGTTCTTGCAATTTTAAATGCTAAAGATTTCTTCATTTATTCTACAATCCTATTGCTGTGTGGTGTTTTCCCCTCCCATTGAAATTGCTTTCCAAGAGTTAGCTCATTGGTATATCACGTGTCTACCAGGACAAGAAACTTTAACTCACAAAACATAAATATGTTCTTCTCAGAATCCTCCTTCATTGGCTTCATTCTTTAGCTTATTTTAATCAAGATATCTTTACTGTGATTAGCTGTAACCATAAATACAATATTCTTTTTCCAACTTATTTTAGTGAATTATTGAATCTCAGGGAGATCTGGGAACTGAGGGCAGCAAGATGAACAGAAGGGATCCTTCTTCAGAATCTAGCTCACTGAGTCTCTATTAGCTTCAACCTTTCAACATGGAAGTTTGTTTAGTGGCAGAGGGTGCACCTTAAATTTTTAGATTTTAAGTCTATTCACTAATTTCCAAACACTGAATATTCAAGACGCTTCCTACAAAGACCTGCCTACAAATTCTACTTCTTCCAGGCAGATTCTATCTTCCAAAATCTCTAGATCCTCCTTAAATGATTCCATCAGTTTGGAACCAAGTATTCAAACTCTGGATATGCGGGGAAATTTTATTTAAACCATACAAGTAATATCAACTGGGCTAAGATGAGTAAAATTAACAGTGAACACAAATGACCATAGTAAAATAAAGGGATTTGGGGAGGAGAGCAGCATGTTTGTACAGGTAACGTTTTGTCACTATAGTAAAATACCATGATGAAACTCACTTATAAAAGAAATGTTTCATTTGGGCTAATGGTTGCAGAGGGAGTGAGCATAAAGGAGGAAGAGGCATGGTCCAGATAGGAGGCCAAGAGATCACACTGGTATCCACACAGGAAGCAAAGAATGGAAATGAAAATGTGATAGTGTTATAAATTCTCACAACCTAACCCTAGTAAATACTCACTCCATAGAGGGCACACTACTGAAATGTTTCACACACTCCTTACAGATCACAGTCAACAAGAACCAAGTGTTCACATGCCTCAGCCCATACAACACATTTATCTGTCAAACCACTAGACTACTTTTCTTCTCCACAGGTCCATGGATGTTTTATAATACAAAATTCATTATGCACAACTTTACAGATGTTAACATAATTAAAAATCAAACATCTAATATTTCTTCTGATACTCAAGGCAATTTCTTAAGTCTGATCCCCCCTTTACAAGCAAAACTCATTAATGCTTCTAATACAGACTGGTAGAGAATATGCATTCCTGTGGTGGTATTTTACTTGTACTGAAATGTGATTTTAATTGTATGTTAATAAATAAAGTTGCCTGGGGGTCAGAGCTATTAGAGCCATAGCAAGTGCGTGGCGGCGGTGGCGCACGCCTTTAAGGACCTGGAGGGCAGTACATACAGGCAGTGATGAGGCAGTCACGTGTTTGGGTTTACAACCAATGAGAAGGCAGAACAGCTAGACTATATAAAGACATACACACAGGAAGTAGGTCTCTTTTGAAGAGCTCTCTTGGCTGAAGAGGATCACTGAATCAGGAAGGATGAGGCTCTTAGCTCTGACCTCTTGGCTTTCTTCTCTGAATCAGCTCTGTGTTTCTTATTTAATAAGACGGTTGGTTACATCTACACATTCCAGTTTCCAGAATGAAATGGGCACATGGCAAGAAAATACTGCATCAAAGAAACACAAAAACACAGCAGTGATATCACCAAAACCTGTTGTGGTAATATGTTGTGTACCCTAATAAAATTTACCTGAATATCAGAGAATAGAACAAGCCACTAGATTAAACATAGAGGCTTTGCAGTGGTGGCACACACCTTAAATCCTAGCATTCAGGAGGCAGAGATCCATCTGAATTTCTGTGAGTTCAAAGTCACCCTGGACTACATGAGAGTGACTCGGTCTAGGAAAGAAACAGAAGCAGGCAGTGGTGGCACACACCGTTAGTCCCAGTACTTGGGAAGCACAAATGTCTTTAGTGCCTGGGTGGAGACAGGAACTAAAGGCTTTTACAACAGAAGCTTTTTCAGGTAAGGAAGCTCATTCAGCTAGAAGCCTATTGGCTGAGGCTCTTTCAGGCTGAGGATTTGGTGTGGTAAGAGGTGATGGCTGTGGCTTGCTCTGCTTCACTGATCTTCAGGCAACATTTATTAGCATACATAATATATCACCACAGTCTGTAGCTTCATATTTAGTGTCTGGGACTTTAGGGTGAAAGGGCTTAGATCACTACACACCTACAATTTTTTAACACAACACACATATCTGTCTATGGTTATTTCTACTCTTCATATGTGTCTCTGTTTGCTCAGTATCTCAACAATCTGACATGTTGAACATCCTGTGTTATATGTTACAATATGGCCTCCACTCTCACAGCTATAGGGAATGGATTCTCATGGCATCCCAGGGACTCTATGATACACACTTCACATCTTCAGAGGCTCTCAAACTTCAATAGAAAGACTCAGTGACCCACTTGCTCCTGCATTTGCCAGGCCTCCAAAGACAGTACTACAAGTGAGACAATACCATATCAGACATCCAGCTTAAGACACACCCTTAACACCATCAACCTCATTGCAACATCTTTGGTATTTTAATGGAATTACATTTTATGAGCAAGCAACACCTCAAGCTTTCTCCTTTGACATCCAGGAATATCAGCTTGTTAGGGCTTTTTTCCCTAAGAACACCCTTCTCACAGGTCATCTAAGGATCAGGATACCCCTTCTAATGGTGTTAAAATTACAGCATCTATTTTAGGCAATTCCTATGGCTGGAGCATTAATCTTCCTTGTATTCTTGGACTTTCCAAACCATACCCTTTGTATTTCATTCTGCCCAATGTGCTGTTTTTCCTGTAGGCCAGCATAAGAGTTATCAGTAATTAGGATTCTGTGGAGTCAGTGTTATTCTGTATTTAAATTTCCTGGGCAAAATAAATTAACCATTCACTCTAAAATTCCGCATCATATAAACTCTCAGGATGTGGCAATAAATAACCATAAAGTTTGTCATATGTCACAAAAATGATTTTTAACACAGTTGATGTTAAACTCCCTGATTTATTCTGGAATCTCTTAAGCCAGTTTTCAAAGTTCACTTTGCTCTCTGTAAAAAACTTTTCCAGATAGCAAGTTGAGAGGTCCATTAAGCTCTGCTTACAGTCCTCAACTGCTTCTCTAATCCAAAGTTCCAAACTTTTTCACATTCCTCCAAAAACAAAGATGGTCAGAGTCTTCACAGCACCATCCCACTCTCTGGTAACAATTTATACATTAGTTACTTTCCTATTGCTATAATAAGACACTAAAACTGGAAACAACTGACATTAGGTACAGTAAGTTTGGGCCTGTGTATCCTTATAGCCTGTTCATCAAGGCTGGGCAGCAGAGCAGAAAGCAAAAGGCATGGCATCAGGAGCTAGAAGCTGAGTGCTTACATTTGAAGTAGGAAGCAGAGACAACCAGTTGGAATATACAAGCCTGTTAATATCAAATCCTTCTGCAGTATAGTACTTTCTCCAGGAAGGATGCCCCATCCAATGTGCCCCAAACAGGGTTAACAAGTGAGCAACAAGTCTTCATATTCCTGAGGTAATGGAGGATCTTTCTCCTTCAGATCAATACATTTCCCATGTAACAAACAGTGATCATGCACAGAACAGTTTTCTATATCTGTAACTTATTGATGTGAATTACTTAAACTCAGAGTTGTGGCCAATGAACGCCCACAGATAAATCAGAAGGACATTGTCTTCTGTGGACTTTACAGATCTCATATCTCTGTTGTTTTAAAACATTCAAAAAAGGATTTCTCCTACCCAGAAAGGAAATGTTAAGCCTCTAACTTTTCTTTTTCTTCACTAATTGCAAAATTTAATGTTCCAAATTTATCTTCAAAATTCATGGTGTATTGTTCTAGTTGGATTAAGTGATTTTTGTAATGAATATGTACCCTTGTATTATGTACTATTTAAAGAACACAGTTGATCTCATTCGTGATAGTTTCATGTAAATTGTTTGATAAGTGGGCTGTGTTCAGAGTTTCTGTTGTTGCCATGGTGATATTTCTAACTTTTCCTAGCACATTTCCTTATCATAATTCCATTTGATTTGTAAGTAGTTTTATAAAGATTGCAATCGTTTTCAGTGCTGATTATGACATTGTGTTTTTCCTAATACAGACACTTGGCTGGACATCATGGATTTCTGACTAAGATTGAGCAAGTGTGGTTGGGAGGTACTGGAATCTCATCACTGATAATCAACTTCACTTTGTGGAGAAGAATACAGAGAAGGCTGAAGAGGAGTAGGACACACAAATCTCTTTGCAATATTCCCACACATGAGACCTTCATATTCTCTGGGTCCTCTGTTGCTATTGTCCTTCAGGGATCATAAGAATTTTAAAAGCCTCTTCAAACATTGTCTCTTTGGAGACACTGACAAGAATTTCATGATCAGCTTTTAGATAGGTAATTACCTATCAAATAAAGTTTGTGGAAAGTTGTTGACTCCCAAAGCAAGAGCTGTCATTGCCTCTGTAGGTGAAATGAAAACTGCAGTTCAGAAGGGACATGAGGTCACAGCCACAGACCTTTATTTCACAGTTAAGATGCTTCCCTCTCCTTGATGCTGCATTTCAGAAATTTCAAGATGTTATGAAGTGTACACTGACCAGAAATTTCTGCTCAGAGAATCAGTCAAGTGAGTAGTTTGTATTTGGTCTGAGAAGCAAATCCAGCTACTAAGAGAAATCTTGGGAAGTGATTATATCTGGAAAGTTGATTCAGAAGTGGGAAATACATGCAGTGCAAATTTAGACTTCAGTTTCTATGACTATCTTACAGTTTAATGTATTTCCAAAATCTTGATTTATTACCATATGTTTACTTAATGAAGGGATTAGTAAATATAAACATTCAAATATGTATTAATGATAATTTAATTTCTTCTCTGTGTGTGTGTGTGTGTGTGTGTGTGTGTGTGTGTGTGTGTGTGTGTTCAGAGAATAATGTCAGGTTTCTTCTGACACATTTTACATTTTAAAAATGTTATTATAATACTTTTAATCAATGTCTTTAAGTGGCCTGGAACACTCTGAATGTTTTAGACTGGATGGAAAGGGAGCCCCATAGATCTTCATTATTTTCCATTCCAGTATGTGGGTGACAGATGTGTACTACCAAACCTGGATTTTTATTGACCTGTGGAGGCTCAACACAGGCCCACACATATCCAAGGCAATACTACTCCTACTGAACCTTCTCCCTAATCTATAAAAAATTAAAAATTTAGGCTACACTATTCCATTAAATATTAGTTCTCCAGTGTAATATCTAAGAATCAATGCATTATTTAAGAGTTAATGCCGCCGGGCAGTGGTGGCGCATGTCTTTAATCCCAGCACTTGGGAGGCAAAGCCAGGCGGATCTCTGTGAGTTCGAGGCCAGCCTGGTCTACAGAGTGAGTTCCAGGAAAGGCACAAAGCTACACCGAGAAACACTGTCTTGAAAAAAAAAAAAAGAGTTAATGCCAGGAATTCAGAGTCTGAGTCAAGAGGACTGCAGAAAGTTATAGTCAACCCACATTACAAAATGAGAGCCTTTGAGAAGTCATTTACCAAAGACATAGAAATATAATGTTTCCAATTGGCTTTGTCACAACCCTACATCATGTCATTGATAATAGTGTCCAGCTGTGTTGTTTTTCCACGTTGTATTACAGGAACATGCAATCATATCTATATTAACCTGTAAGAGGCAGGATCAATCTTGATCTGTGCTTTGCTTTTCCTAAATACAATTGTAATTTATGAACATTTGCACTTTCTTTGTATTTGTTCGTTGTAAATTTCTTTCTCTTTCATTTACACTGCTTCAGAGCACAGATCAACTGAATATCAGCTAAGACTGTGTACTATTAGAGGACATATGGGTAGGTCTAACATTTAAAGCTCAATTTTACATCATAATTGTGACTTTAACAAAAATCACAAGAATGGGATGACTGATGTGTAGCTTTGTATTCCTTCTATTATACCCAACTGTTCAAATTCCATAATGCTTCCTTCAATGTGATCACCATTTTCTGTGTGGAAGATGAATGCTGTGCTGTTTTTCCCAAAGAAGGAAGCAGGAAGATAACCCACCTAATCATCATGGCCCAATTAATTAAAACAAGCAATGATTAAAGTAACCAATTTTTATTTGTGTATTCAGACTACCTCCTCCTGAGATGGGGTTCAAGAGTCCAGCCTTGGAAATAAGGAAGCAAAGGGACAAGGATTTTTTTTTTTTTTTTTTTTTTTGGAGGCAAGAGCTGCTGCTGAGGCCATGGAGGGCTGCTGCTTACTGACTTGTTCCTCTTGGCTTGCTCAGCCTCCTTTCTTTTTTTTTTTTTAATTTTTATTTTGCAATACAATTCAGTTCTACATATCAGCCATGGATTCCCTTGTTCTCCCCCCTCCCGCCCCCCTCACCTTCCCCCCAGCCCGCCATCCATTCCCATCTTCTCCAGGGCAAAGCCTTCCCCGCAGACTGAGATCAACCTGGTAGACTCAGTCCAGGTAGGTCCAGTCCCCTCCTCCCAGGCCGAGCCAAGCGACCCTGCATAGGCCCCAGGTTTCAAACAGCCGACTCATGCAATGAGCACAGGACCCGGTCCCACCGCCTGGATGCCTCCCAAACAGATCAGGCCAATCAACTGTCTCACCCACTCAGAGGGCCTGATCCAGTTGGTGACCCCTCAGCCATTGGTTCATATTTCATGTGTTTCCATTCGTTTGGCTATTTGTCCCTGTGCTTTATCCAACCTTGGTCTCAACAATTCTCACTCATATAAAGCCTCCTCATTCTCGCTAATTGGACTCCCAGAGATCCACCCGGGGCCTAGTCATGGATCTCTGCATCCAGATCCCTCGGTAGTTGGATGAGGTTTCTAGCTCGACAATTAGGGTGTTTGGCCATTCCATCACCAGAGTAGGTCAGTTCAGGCTGTCTCACGACCATTGCCAGCAGTCTGTTGTGGGGGTATCTTTGTGGATTTCTGTGGGCCTCTCTAGCACTTTGCTTCTTCCTATTCTCATGTGGTCTTCATTTACCATGGTCTCCTATTCCTAGGGACAAGGATTTTATAGCACAGGAGGAGCGGGATTCCAAACGAGGGATTTGACAGGCAAAATCGTTGGCTTTACAGGAGGAGAACATAGGAATTCCAAGTTAGTCATAATGACCTCAGGAAACAAAGATATGATTACAAAGTGATCATAATGTAGTCATAACAACAGTTATTCATAAAAATCTTTGAAACAAAGTTAATGTTGCAAGATGGTTATAACTTTTTGAAACACAGACATAGTTACTGTTTCCCAAGTAGTATAAAAACCACTTGTAATCAAGGTTAAAGGTGGAGCTTATCCTTAAGCAACAGATGTTAAATCATAAACAGGAATGAACCGAGTTTGCCTTTATTATAAGATGGCTTTTTAGCCTAATATGTAGGCAAGCTTGTTCATCATTCTCTCCTGGACTTATATATTCCTCTCAACTATTTGATAGGTACTTAGCATTATTTATCTGTGTGGGTGGATAAAATATGTAATGTATCAATGGATGCATGGCCTACTTAGAAATTATGCCTGTTTGATTAGCACTTAAAGAACAAAAGTAATATAGGTAACCGTTTTGTCCCCTTTTCCAGGGAATTTCCTTTATATCTAATATTCCAGCCCATTGTTGAGAATAAGGGTGACCTATTTTCCTCTGTCTGAAATTAGGGTTCTATTGTCTGGGCCCAGAGAAAAATGAAAAATTCATCAAAGATGGAGAGGGTGTTAGGACAATGGAGTATTCATGAGAAGCATCTGCTTTGTTGACCCAACTGAAGAGACAAGGAGCAATTACATCAAATGGACTAAATTACATCAGCTTTCAGTAAGTCTGGAGCTTTCTGATTTTTGTAGAACTTCTGAGGGCTTCCACCATGTAGATCATCTTTGGAGCAATTTGTAGTCTTTAGTTGATTGCTAGATGGTGTTGACCAGCTGGGTGGAATTCTGCCAGGACAGATATAGACAAGGGACATAAATTAAAGTTAAGGAACTTAAGAAAAACTTCCATATTTGGATTTTCCCACTCAGGAATAGGTAATATTGGAGACATGCCCAAACCTAAACACATTGATGGGTTAGGTCATAATTTTAAAATTACCTACGTAACTTTAAAAATATTAGCCCTGTGTTAGAAGTTTTAAGTCAAATTATTTTACAGATTTTACATAATTTAACTACATATTAAAAACATAAATTCTGAGGTACAAAAAGCTCATGTAATAGTCTTACAAATTTTGGAATGAGGTTTACACCTTAGCACAATTTAAACAGCTAAATGAATCTAATATTCTAATTTTTTAGCTGCTCTGTTTTCCTTGTTTTCTGCCACAAAGTCAGATGGCTTCTCTGACATAGGACAGAAACTATCCAACTCCAGGAGCACATTTTCAATACAGCAGAACAACATAAAATTATATTTTCACATACCCATCTCAAGGGACATCTGAATCATTGCAAAACTGAACCCAGTGAATATAAAAATGTTAAACCTTGATTATTGAAGTAGCCTTGGCAAGATGCAACAGAGGACTTGGTCCTGGGGCAGTGGAATGCACAAAGCTGCCTAGAGTGGCATACTGTGGAGGAGGGTGTCTAAATTACTTCAGCCTAGTAGTGTGGGAGTGATGGCAGCTAGAGCTTGGCCTGGCTCCCATGTATGTGTGTAACACAGAAACGCATACAAGGGACAGAGACAGCAAAACCTAAACCAATACACAAAATGTACAAGACATGGAGTCAGTGAGAACAAATTAAATACATCAGCAGGGACCATGACAACAACTATTGGGGTCTTCCAGAGTTTCACCATTCAAAAAAAAAAAAAAGAGCTTTTGAAGAAATAGGAGGTTTTTTTTCTCAATCACCTCCTTTCACAACCCAAGCACTAGGAATCCACCAGAGGCTTCTTAGGTTTTGGCTTTCCTGGGTGAAGCAGGTCAGGCTTTTCTTATTTCTGTCTCAGTTCTGGGTAATGCCTAGCATTCTATGTTGTGCCTATCCAATCACTTGGTTCCCTGTACTACAAAAGGTCCTCAGTGTTCCTCAGTGTATAGCCTACCATAGTACCCTAACAGTGTGTGCTCAAGTTCCAGGCCTCCATAATTTCTTGTCCCTCATTCTCATAAGGGCATCCCCAGCATCCCAAGGCATGTCAGAAAAGGAACAGTGCTTCTGAACGAACTCCTAAGTAACCAGAAATTACTAGGTGGACTGTGAAATGTCTCCCTTGTTGCCCTTGATGAGTGAATGTTGGACCTCATCAGATATGCCCTCCCCCTTTTCACTAGATCAGGGTATCAGAGAACAAGAGCAGACAGAACCAGGCATCACTAGAAGAGTTAGAAAGTTCCTATGACTTACCATAGTAGGCTTCCATGAAAAACAAAAGATACTTGCTGTTTTCGTTTTTTATGATACTGCCCTTTGTTCAGACAGTCCAACACACCGAAGTAATGCATTAGGGGCTTTGGAATATGTCTAATGTGTGGATTCCTGGGAGCATCTCTTCAGTCCTGGTGGGTTATAGGATTCCTGAGAGGTCCTGAAGAGTCCAGTTTCTGAATTTTTCCATATGTGTTAGGGTCTTGACCTCCAAATTTTAATCCTAAAGATGGGAGAAGGACCAATAACCCAAAATATCATTGTCAAATTAAGGAAAGCAAGCAATTTTTATTCCGACAAACAAGCTACCTTTGTCTAAGTCAGGGTTCCACAGGCCAGTCTTAGATATAAGGAACACAAGGGTTTTTTTTTTATTTGGGGGGGGGGGATTCTATTTTTTTATTAAGAAATTTTCTATTCATTTTACATATCAACCACAGATTCCCCTGTCCTCCCTCCTCACACCCCCCCCAGCCTTCCCTCCCAACTCACCCCCCATTCCTACCTTCTCCAAGGAAAGGTCTCTCCCCTGGGGAGTCAGTAGAGCCTGAAATATTCAGTTGAGGCAGTTCCAAGCCCCTCCTCCCTGCACCAAGGCTGAGCAAAGTTTCTCATCATAGGCATTAGGTTCCAAAACCCCAGCTCATGTACTAAGGACAGGTCCCAGTCTCACTGCCTGGTGGTCCCCTAAACAGTTCAAGCTAGACAACTGTCTCACTTATCGAGAGGGCCTAGTCTAGTACCATGGGGGCTCCTCAGCTATTGGGAACAAAAGGGTTTTGCAGCTCAGGGGTTGAGATTTTCTAAAGGGGAATTTGGAAGGCAAAACAGTTGGGGTTACAGGAGTAGAACATAAGCATAACAGAAGCATAAGTCAAAATGGCCTTCAGAAAGAAAGACATGATTGCAAAGTGGTCATAAGATAGCTATAACAAAAGACAGTCTTAAGAACATTTTCAAACAAATGTAGGCTTTGGAGATAGTTATAACTTTTCAAAACAAATACAAGGTTGCTATTTCCTGAAAAAAAGCAGTACGTGACTATGTATAGTTATGATTGTAGGTGGAGTATAGCCCAATCTTTGAGAAACAAAAGTTGAATCATAAAGAGGATTGAACCTAGTTTGTCTGAATCATAAGATGGCTTTTAAGCATAAGATGGAGGCAGGCTGGATAATCATCTAACTTGTTATGGGTATGTTCTCCTCCTGTAACCCCAACTATTTTGCCCATCAAACCTACCATCAGAAACCTCACTCTGAGCTATAAAAATCTGTCTTTCTCACATTCAAAGATGAACTCTAGAAACCCAAATAATGGGGAGGCAGCCTGTGTACATGAAACAAAAAGCTTGGTTTATTTAATTCCTTGCTTTCATTAATTTGCCCATGATGATTTGGATCAGTGGTCATTCTCTTTTCATCTTTGAGATTAGAAGTATACCAAAACATAGGGAGAGCTGGTGTTTCCTATATGTCCATTACCTCACAATCACACCAGATATTGGATTTCATTAGCACTATTGGAATTCTTCATTCATTAATTCCTTAGTAAGTGTGATCATTTTCTTCTTGATTTCCATAAAAGTGATTCAATTACTTTCATTCCACTGTCCATTTAAAAGTTCGCCACAAAACGTTTTCTGTGTCTTTACTCCACAGTTCTTTATCTGTGAGAAAAAGTGTGCCTGCCTATGTTTATGTCTGTTTTTATAAAACTTGATGATATATAGCTCTTTTCATAATTCTGTTTTTATTGTATAATAAACATTCTAAAATAGAAGAACAGAAATATCCTCATTATTGTGGAGCTAAATAATCATTTTATGTTTAAATTTCAGATGAGATATGCATGGGTTTCCTTCATGATGTTGCAAGAGTGGTTAAAGACATTTTATCTTCAATATGACTTGTAATTAGAATTTGATTTTAAAATTTGAAACCCAACATCTTTTTTGTTTGTACTCACTGGCCATTGTTTCTGCAACAGCACCGTGGACTTACTGCTAATATTGACATTTTAAAGCAAAGTTCTACAACTTCTTTCAATAAATATGTACAATTAAAGACATCAGAAGTCTCACTGGAAAAATATTTTTTACAAATATTGTTGACAAAATAATTTTGTGAGTTGGAGTCCTGTTTTGTTGCCCACATTATCTTTAAAGTCTTGAGAACATGTGATTTTCCCACACCAAAAACCAGGTCTCAAATTTTCAACTCACTATTTTGCTTAGGGAAGTGATTTTTGGAACTGTTTAAGGAAAACGTTTTAAATGACAGAATGGACCACAAGGACTTGACAATAGGAATAATGTTCTTACTTCAGAGTACAGTTGGAATTGTTGGGAATTTCTCTATTCTTTCCTGCTATCTCATCCATTACTGCACTGAACAGACATTAAAGACCACAAATTTGATTCTTATACACATGTTCACAGCCAACTCCTTGATCATTATTTCTAAAGGATTACTCCACACAATGAGAGCTTTTGGGGTGGTAGAGTTCCTCAATGATTTTAGCTGTGAATTTCTTTTGTATATTCAAAGATTAGGAAGAGGCATGTCTATAGGCACCACCTGCTTCTTGAGTGTTTTCCAGGCCATCACCATCAGCCCTGGGAATTCTTTTTGGTTGTGTCTTAAAATCAAAGCTCCAAAGCACATTGGTCTTTTCACTTCCTTCTGCTGGATTCACTACATGTCAATAAATATGATTTTCCCTGTGTATATGTACACCACGGGGAACAGCAATAATCTGACCCATAAACGTGGCATGAAATACTGCTCCACATCAAGTCATGATGACCTTGGAAGCTCATTATATACAACGTTTTTTGTTCTTCCTGAAATTTTGTTTTCTGTCATCATTGTTTGGTCCAGCAGCTCCATGGCTGTCATTCTGTATAGGCACAAACAACGAGTTCAGCATATCCGCAGCACCAGTGTTTCCTCCAGAACATCCCCTGAGTCCAAAGCCACCCACCGCATAATTGCCCTGGTGTCAACATTTATAGGTTTTTATGCCCTCTCTTCCATCTTACAAGGTTGCATTGCTCTCATATATAACCCTGGTTGGTGGCTAGTGAACATTACTGCAATCATTTC
Organism: Peromyscus eremicus; assembly: GCF_949786415.1. NCBI lineage: Eukaryota > Metazoa > Chordata > Mammalia > Rodentia > Cricetidae > Peromyscus > Peromyscus eremicus. The sequence goes on along the minus strand of NC_081416.1, from coordinate 192,170,761 downwards.
TATGTGTTTTCCTACTTTGGGGCCCTTTGTTGTGAGCTATGACTCACAGTTCCAAGGTTGTGCTTTTCTTGAGACAGGAATCCCAAAACCCATAATCTCACCACAGGTATAAATATTATACGGTCTCTTCCCCAAAATATATAAACTTAAAGATTCTCTTTTTATATAAAACATCAACATACAACTAATCTTATAGCCTCTTACCTTCCTAAGTGAAACTGTACTCTAAGTTTGGGTTTTAATGTTGTTGAAACTTGGACTTGTAATGAGGTGAATGAGACAGGTTGTTCTTTTGTGAGAAAATAGTACTGTTTTCAGAAATATTTCTTCATACAATATCCATTTTACTGTAGCAGTTACAAGTTTTGTACTTTTTTCATTCAAATTTATTGCATCTGAACTAAAACAGAAATATGTCTGAATTTATTAAGAACTGACACATAAGGGTCAAATTTTATAGATTTATCTGTATTGTTATTTCATAAATTGAAGAAGGAAATTATTTACTTACTGACAAACTCTTCTTCACCCTCACCAAGTGTAGTTCATCCCCAAACTTATTCTAAAAATAAGTAACCTGACAATTCTATACTGAAAGTGGTGGACAAAGCATTATGGCCCATCTGAGGAACTATGAGAAAAGTATGGGGAAGTCTCTGTATCTGGTGTTTAAGATTTCCATAAAATAGACCCAGGAATGGCTGCAAAGAAGATGTGTGCCCTAAAGTACATCATAAAACTCAGGTGGTTTCTAGGTGAATGCCTCTACCTGCACAAAATCTCAGCCTTTGTCTACCTACTGTGTTCCCAGCCAGCAACTATTGACAATGGCTAAGTAAGGTTCCTTGGCAGATTAACCCAAACCAACTGCACAATTAGACCTCTCTCTGCTGAGCCATGATAGAAGCAGTTAGTTTCCACATTGTTAATTCTTTGTGCATTTGAAATATGATGACTACTAATTCTGAATTTCCATATTTTTAGATAAAAAGAAACAGCAAATGATCCAATAATCAATAACCTATCACAAATTGTGACTCTAATTATAATTATATTCATTAAATTTATGTTTTATTTTTAATCTACTTTCATTTATTGATTACATTTTTCCAGCTTGATCACAGTCTCTGCACCCTCCCTCCTCTACTTCCAGTCCTTCTCCCCATCTTCCCATCTTCACACACTTCAAATCAGCTCCTCCTCCTTTCTCTTCATAGTAGGGCAGGTTTCATATGTATGACTGCCTGACATGATATATCAAGTTGCAGTAATAACAGGCACCTCCTCCCCTAATGAGGCTAGTGACACAACCCAGCGCCATAGACAGTTGTCTTTCTAAGGGAAACTCTACTCTCATTTTTGGTTTTAATCTTGTTGAAATAAGTACCTATAACAACATAGCAGAAGTGACAGTATAGAAGGATGATGACACACAGAAACAAAAGTTGTGGAAGTATAAACTACATATTGAATTTTGCATTAAGCAGAAGATATCCACAGGCAACCCCTTAGCAGGCACTAAAAGACTCAAAATTACTGACAGTACTGGCAAAGCCATCCTCTGATAATTTTCTCTTATCAGTCTGGGAGGCAGGAGAAAATAATTTTCACATTCTCTGTTCTTCCCATAACTTGGTTTGTGCAAATGATGATATGAACAATATCTGAAGACAGTCACTGACAATCATTATACAATTAGATGTTTAGAAGCATGACACAGGGTAGCTGGGCATGTCAGAGTGAGAAGCCTCTCAGGGAGTCAGGGAAGAGGAGGCTGAGGTGTGTGCAGTGTCTGAACCTTCAGTTAGAAGTGGTCAAATGAGAAGAGAAAATGATATGAAGAGGGGAAGTATTTTACATGTTTTCACAGGTTAGGTTGTCATGGATAGTGACCTAAACTTGTAATCTTCCTGCTAGAAAAAGGTCATTTTAAATCACTTGCACACAAGGACACATTCTATTTCATGCAGGTACTGCATTGTATTACAATTTTTAACTTGATTCTGTTTTGTGTATAACCTTAGCCAAAACATCAAACACTTCATTTTCATACCCTGTGTTACAGTACTGAGGACAAAGTGATCACAGAAGGAAGGTCTGGAAGCATCCGTTATTGGAAAGTAAATTCTGGAACATAAATAGAAGCAGTGTAAATTGATTCAAAAAGACATCCTGTTCTGTGAGATAAGTTAATGAAGGAAATGCTGTTCAGAACTTTTTTATTTAATTTTTTTTACTAATCCATTATGTAGATAGACAATGTGATGTTATCTTCTTTATGCATAGGGAAGTGTCAACTCTGTTTATAATTTTTCCATTCAGCACAAGATCACCACAGGTAAATAACATTTCCTATTTGACTTTAATATGGTATCAGTACTGTGCGCGGCTTTCTTCTACCTGGACCCCCATTAATGACCTGGCTAGAGACCGAGTTATTCCTCCATAGATCACCCAATGGATCTTAAAGGCACTAATATGTTCTGCCATTTACCTCATTCTAATCCTACAATAACATCACTGTTCTGGGGTGTCATTGAAAGCAACATCTTTTCAATTAGAGAAACTGTAGAAAATCAACCTCTAGCAGGCACTACTGGGGCCAGTAATGACTTTGAAGACCTTCAGAGCACACTTCCTGAAAAATTACTTTTAACTAGTCTGATACCTTGAAGAAAACAATTCTCATTTTTGCTGTTTGTTCGCTTCAGGGATTGGTTAGTATAAATATTCCTGTTCATGGAGAATCATTGATAATGGCTGAACATTGTGAAGTTTAGGGCAGTGAGATAGGGTAGCTGTGAGAGGTCAGAATGAGAAGATGGTGCAAGGAAACAGGGAAGAGTAGGCTTCGGGTGAAGAACAGAGTCATACCCATTAAGTTGAAGTGTGCAAAGAAAAAGAAAAAAAGACAAGCTGCATAATCATATTAGAGATGGGAGAAATGAACATGGCTTAAATGCAATGCTAGATTCAAGCTGAAAAGAGGACCAGGAGAACAAGAGAGTTAAGTTGAGGATATAGAGATTGGAAAGGTAGTAAACTGGCTGAGAATCAAGCCACAAAGAAAAATCCTCACTCTCACAGTTAAATGAACAAAGTAGGTAAAATGTCATTCAAAGTACAGAATAAAGTCTACTCCTAGCATGGAATGTCTATGGTGTATAGAAAAGAGACCCAGAAGTCTAGAGGAGGATGTCATCTCTTCACCAATAAGGTTTATGTTATTGAGAGATCTTTAAGCTATGCAAATTTGAGCATTTCTTCAACTAAATTAAGGTGCTGTAAGATTTTGAATTTTGGATTGAGACCTCACAAAAAATTGCCCTGGTCAACACAGCACATTGAGGAAGTAAAATTTTAGGGAATTTTTTTTGTAGGCAAATTTTTTTTAGCTGTCATCCAAACTGACCCAATGCCTATAGAAGAGGGACTGTCATTTTGGTATCCTGAATACATTGAACATTTTAAGACAACTTGAGAAACTTCACTTCAGTTTCAAAGGACACTGTGAATATGTCTGCAGGAGAAGCCATAGAGCTTCCTTTCATGAGGAACTCTGTCACAATTGCACCAGTCTGCAACAGTGGGATAAATGTCCTTCCATCCATAACCTCCTAGTAACCCTGCCTGCAGCTAATCATGCAAATTGTGCTCAACTTATATGAACTTTGTCACAGTTTTCCTTTATATGGTTCAGCAGGCAAAAGAGTCCCTCCCCTGTGACTTACTCAATAATTATTGGTCAACAAAAGTAATAATCAACCTATGAGAGGGTTTGGATTAATTCTTATATAAAACTTGAGATAAAGTTTGGAGTTGGTAGCATGAGGGCCATGCATATGCAAGGCTGTGATTGGTAGAATAGCAATTGGTGTATGACAAATAACTGTGTCTTATAGATGCTATTTAGCTTCTTTTACCTAAAAAATTCCCTAAAATTTTGCTTTATTTATTCTGTTGACCATGAGTACACAGCCTGAGTATTTCCTCCTGAGCACACAAGATCCTCAAGCTTCTGGCCACAGTAGCAACAGCAGTGTCAGTAACAGCAAAGACTGAAGAGTTTCTGGGAATAACCACATATCTGAGACTGGAAGGAGGGAGACAGCAAAGAGCCAATTCTGTGACACAAGATGATTGGATTAGTAGAACAGAGATGAAATGGATTAAGAAACAGGTTATTCTTCCAAGGACCTGTTCCTCATATTTAACCCTTCCTGTTTTATCTCTTTCTACCAAATTTCCACAGACTCCCTACATAATGCCACCAACTGGGAACCAATGGTGAAAAAAAAAGTCAGTTAGGAGTTATTTCATCTACAAACTGTATCAGGAAACAAATGAGACTCATTGAGAAATGATAGATATAGAAAAGGATAAGTGCTCACAGAAAGATAAAATGAACAGAAAGTCAGGTGAACATAGGTGGGCTAAAGGGGCCAGTGTAAAAATCAGGGACTACAGGGTCATGCAATGTGGGTCAAGGTTCACAGGCTAATGGGCAGAGACATTCATTATTTCCACAAAGGTTTTAAAAATGACTGAAAATTCAGCATCATGGTTTCTGAAGTTGTTGGTCATTTGAAAAATAAAAGACTATTAAGAGCTGTGATAATTTATTTGGAAATAGTTGCCAGGCAAGAAGAAGGGAGACGCAGTTGATGGTTGATAGCATTTGTGGAAGTAACTGAAGATAAGAAGGGTGCAGACTGAAGCCCTTGAGATAAAGAAAATGAATGCACACCTCAGAAGATTGAGAGGTAGGTGAGTGCAACACACACTAGAAGGGTTGGATTTCAGTCAAGAATGATGGGTTCATTTTAAACATAATAATCATGTGATTCAGGAGATATAAGATGTGTTCAATTGAATTCTCTCGTCCTGAAACTGGACACCATTGTACAAGACACATACCAAGGATTCTGATGTGGATTTGGATGGTGTAGAACCTAATGGGATGCTATCTGTGCTGGTGATCTGACACATATATTCTTGGGGTTAAGCATCACTGGTCCTGAAAACTGTGCTTTTAACCTTGTTACAGATATCCTTTATATGGTCCTGTAGGCAGAAGAGAGCCTCTATGACACACCAAAAATATTTGATAAACACAAATACAGCAGAGGGAAACCACAGCCATGAAGTGTGTATTATTCCCCATATTTAAAGGCAAATCAAGGAAAGCACCACTAAAAGCATGGAAAAAAATCTACAGTGTGGTGAACGACATCCAGACGGAATAACAAAAGTTCAAAAAAATACAAGTGGCTCTAGGGTATTGGAAGGGGAGTTGACACTTTTGAATAAGATGAGAAACATTTGTGTTATTTTGATAACTTCATGGTGATCAACCTTTAGTCCTTAGTTTTTCTTCAACTAAGCTTCTAGGAAATTTAACTGTTTAATTGTGTTCTGTCATATTGTTTCTTGTGACTCTCAGCACTGACAAGCTGTCAAAAAAAGAAAGAAAAAAGAGAAATAAAGAAAAAAAGGAAGAAATCAGACCTTTGTATACTATAGAGACAGTCATTGAGTATCATTGATACATTAAGGATTTCATAAAAATCTTGAAAAACTTCAGTCTAGCTTCAAAGCATATTTCCATTATTTTTTGGGTGGGAGCTCCACTTCAACTCCTGGCACCCAGGCATCCCTATACCCAAAGAGTCTGAAATGTTCTGGTGAAAGATCCACCTCAACTCCCCTCCCCTATCTCTTTCTCTAAACCCACCCCTTCAAAGCCTACCAAATATAGCTCCTCCCCCAGAGAGTCTCAAGACCGCTCACACAGGGTATATAAGCTGCATCCCAGAAAACAGACACGTGGTTTTTCAGTTCTGTCATCCCTGTCTCCTCTCTGTGGGGCCAGGGAATCACCTGGGAGCACTTTACCCATTAAACCAGGCCTTTTTCTGAATTGATCTGATTTGGATTGCTACATCAGTGGAGAGGCCTATCAGGGTAGAAAAATCTTATCATCTGGAGGTCCCTCCAAGGGGAGACTGATATTTTTCCTCTGGTCCAGGGCCACATGGTAGGAAAACACCCCTCTCGCCTACACCTGCTCTCTGCCAGACTGAGATCGACTCTTAGCTAGGTAAGTTTCCCTTTCAAGTTATTGTCTAGGAGGCCCAGGGCCTCTTTGTTTTTCGAGGTGTCCTGCCAAAGACGTGGCTGCTCCAGGCCCCCAACTCATTCCAGTGCAAAGGGCTGCCTTTGTTCCACCGGACTTGTTCCAGAGCAAAGTGCTGTCTTTGTTCCACCGGACTTGTTCCAGAGCAAAGTGCTGTCTTTGTTCCCTGGGTCCTCCTTCTCCAAAAGATGTTCTATTGAAGAAAATTTCCCACACCCTTCTATTTTGACCCAAGACCAACCACAGTGGACTGATTGTGCGAGGCTTTGTGTCCCTGGCACAGACTTCTGAAATGGGCACTTGAAGCTGGATCCCCAAACACCCCTGGGCTTCCTTTTATAAAAACCTATTCAAGTTGGGGCTATCTGATACCATCTGTCCTGAATGTTTGATTTCTCTGAGCACTAAGGCCTGGCCATAATATGCCCTTGATAACCTATCAAGATGGCCTCTGGAGGGAACCTTAGAATTTTCTGTCCTCTGGGATCTTGAAAATTTTTGTTGGCACGGAGATAAATGAACAGAACTGCCCTATGTCCATGGTGTTTGGGTTCTGCGTCAGCGCCTTCTCTACAGCAGCTAATATCTCATGGCACTGATCTTGTTAGCTTGGGTCAAGGAGTCTCCAGATTCCTACCTATCTGAGAACTGGGATCCTGAAAATTCTGCCCTGACCATGGTGCAGGAGACACTGGCCCCTCCCCTACTTCCTTAACCCCCTCCTACGGAGTCACATGTTCCATTCACTGACCAAATCCTTCCTCCTTACCTGCCTTCTGTTCCTCCCCACACACTGCTCCTCTCTATCCACCAATGCCTCAACCTATATCTTGGTCCCCTTCTACACACTGACCTAATGCCCCCAAATTTTCCCTAGTTTCTTCTCATACTTGGTGTCACCAAATACCTGCTCTTCTCTACCCTCTTCAAGAGGTAGCTGGAGTTGACAGAATTGTCCAAGTCCCCACACCTCTCTCCCTTCAGGACCTCTCACAAATAAGAAAGTGATTGGGTTCCTTCTCTGCTAATCCTTCTGTTTATATCAAGGAGTTCTGTTATCTGTCCTAGGCCTACAGTCTGACCTGGCAAGACCTTTATGTGATCCAGGCCTCCACCCTCATTCCCAAGTCCAGTAGCTAGGCAGTATGCAGACCAAACCCACCTAGTGGACAATACAGCCCCTGTGGGTGAGGTGGCAGGGCCAGCTAAAGAGCCCCACTGGGATTACCAACCAGGTCAAAATAGCCGCCAGAGAAGAAACCTCAGGGTTTGTTGCCTCCTCCAAGGTATGGAAATGGTCTCAGACAAAATTGTTAATTTTGATAAGCTCTGAGAGATTACACAGCTAGCTGACGAAAATCCGGCTATTTTTCTGAGTCAGTTACAGGAGACCATGGTTCAATGTACTTGCCTTTACCCAGCCACTCCTGCAGGAGCCACAGTCCTGGCCACCCATTTCATTTTTCAGTCAGTGCCAGATATTAGAAAAAATTTAAAAAGGTTGAGGAGGGCCCTCAAACTCCCCTACAAGAATTGATGAAAATGGCTTTTAAACTTTTTAATGCTTGAGAAGAGATAGACAAGTCGTCCCAACAGACCAAGCTACAACAGAAGGCTATGCTCCAAGCCTAAGCCTTGGCAGCTGCCCTGAGACCACCAGGGCCCCCCACAAGGGGGACAAGGGAAGTCGGCTACAAGACTCCATCCTGCCAGAGCTTGGCCCAAGTCAGCTCTGCCAGAAACCTGCTTCAAATTCAGCAAACAGGGCCACTGGTCACCATATTGCCCTGACCCCCAGCTGCCCAGGAGGCCATGCCCTGTCTGCCAATAGCCTGGGCACTGGAAATACGAATGCCCCCATGCAGGCTCATCCTCTATGCCATGCCACAGAGGTCCAGCCTCACCAACATTGGCAACCGAGACTCTTCCAGCCTTTGAACTGCTAAGCCTGGTGAAGGACAGATACAGCCTAGACTTGGTGACTCCCATTCCCCTCTCCGAGCCTAGGGTGATGCTACAGGTAGCAGATATGTCCATTGACTTTCTTTTGGACACAGAAGCTACATATTCTGTTTTGACATCTCACTCAGTTCCTATAGTTCCCTTGCCAATTTCTGTCACAGGGGTGAACAGGATCCCTTCCTTCCCACTTAAGACCCTGCCACTTCTCTGCATTCTTGCAGGGAGATTCTTCTCGCACTCTTTTCTGGTTATACCTGCTCGCCCTGCACCTCTGCTTGGTCATGATATTCTCAGCCAGTTTGGGGCCACCCTCACCTTGGCCCTCACAACCTCTCCTGAGTCCCAGTTTTGCTATGGGCCACAGGAATATATCATAAGAACTCAGCTGGTTATGGGAAAGCCACTACCTGAAGAGATCAAGGAATTCCTTCAGAGGAAGCCAAATTCCAAGGAGCATTTGGTGTTATTTGGCTTGTTATATATCAGCTGTCTTCTGTCATGAAAATCATGTGTGCCCTCATAGCTTTCCCAATTGATTTTTTCCTAAGAATTGCTAACAGTGTGGACTAATCACTGTTTGTACATGTATGTTCGAGGTATTTGGAGAACAACCTCAGGAAAGTCTTCCTTCCCCCCAGCCCATCCGTTTCTCCCCTTTCAGCACTGGAATCAGATATTTCCCTTAGCCACATTCAAGGACTAACAGAAACAACAGTCCAGACCACCACATGCTAGTCTCCTGATTTAAGGTAAATTCCACAAGAAGACACCACCTAGGTCAGGTGGACCTTAAATAATAGCTTTACACAATTTAGCTTGGACCCTCCTTTCTTAAAGCCTTACTAACTTTATATACCCCTACTAACTCATTATCTAACCACTTCTAGGAATATTTAGATAACCTTGTGCGCTGACAGCTATGCACAGCCAGAACCCCAGTTTAAGCCTCCCTGTAATTGACATCATTGGCAGCATCTGGCCAGGTCCATCCCCAGATGGAGGAAAGTACCTTATCAGAGATACCTCTGTACTCTCTAAGAACAGACTTAAGTGTCTAGACTACCCATTTGAGGAGGCCTCGTGGATGTGCCAATTAAGCTTTACTTCCTCCTTTCCCAAACCTTACCTCTAGTTCCAGATCTTCCTTTAATTATCACCAGAGGCATCTAGCTGTACACAGGTTGCCTAGCAACTGAGCATACTTTCCCCCACCCTGCAGAAAAATGGCAGAAAGCTTGAACAGATATGGGTCAAAGGGATAAAATGGCAGTTTTATTTTCAGAGAGGCAGGATAGAACTTAGAGGTAAAAGGAGACAGAGAGTAAAAGAGGCATGAAGAACTTGAGGGTGGAGAACTGAAAGGGAGAAGGAGGATTTTGACCAGAGAGTTCATGTGGACGAGATCGAAGACGAGAAAAAGTCAGATGGGGAAGTACTAGCTGGGTAAGAACAAGATTAGAAGGACCTAGATGAGGCAGAATTAAGATGAAAGAATTAAGATAGAACTTAGAGGGAGTAGTAGATAAATATAGAGAGAAATCAGGCAAGAAAGGAGCTAGGCATGAGAACAGAACTGAAGCTGTGTAGACAGGATTTTATCCCAGAGGAATAAAGTCAATGGACAAAGAGCTTGGTGTACTTAGATTCATTTCCCAAAAACAATTCTCACTATTCGTAGTTTTCTCTTCTGAGCCCCTGGGAAGTATAATATTCAGGTGGGTCCTTTTAATATTATACAAGACGTTTTCTTCTCCTCTTAATAGCCTCACAGATTCCTACCCCAGACTGTCCTGTCCCTACTCTCTTATCCAGTGGATCCCCAAGTATAGGATACCTCAGCTCCGGTGGTGGCTACTCACCACCAGCCAATTCTAATTCACCTTAAGGACCCTTCTTCCTTACCTTCCTGACCCGTTTCCTATTTCTGAAACCCATCACTGAGGCCTTCAGTCTATTATCATCCACCTTTTATCTCAGAGACTTTTAATACTTATCGACTCAGCCTGCATCACACCCATTCTTGCTGTATGTAAGTCCTCCAGTGCTTACCATTTATTTCAAGACCTCTGCATCATCAATGAGGCAGTTATTCCAACACGCCCAGTGGTTAACAACCCCTACAACCTCCTGTCTAACATTCCTCCTGCCACCTCCCACTTTACTGTTCTGGATCTAAAAGATGCCTTCTTTACTCTCCCTTTACATCGTGACTCATACTTCCTCTTTGCATTCACCTGGGAGGACCCTGACACCCAGTCCTCTAGACAACTTACATGGACCATTCTCCCACAGGGTTTTGGGATAGTCCCCATTTCTTTGGCCAAGCCCTGGCTTGGGATCTCTCCACCTTTGACTCTGGTCCTAGCATACTCCTCCAATATGTAGATGATCTTCTCTGCAATCTCACTCTGCATCTGTCCCAACAGGCCACCTCTTTGCTCCTGAACTACTTCAGCTCCCTGGGATACCATGTTTCCCCATCTAAAGCCCAGCTATGCTCTCCCACTATGGTACATGTGGGTGTTCAACTCAGCCCAGGTTCTAAGATCCTCACCTCTGACAGGGTCCAAGCCCTCCAGGATTTACAGCCCCCAATGATCACAGATTCTCTCCTTTTGGGGCCTGATGGGATTCTTCCATCACTGGATCCCTAACTTTGCCATTATAGCCAAGCTTCTATACCATGCAGTTAGAGAGACTTCCAAGGGACCCCTCACCCACCCAGGGACTTTCTGCTGCCACTTCTCTTTACTGCAAGATACCCATCTAATGGCCCCCACCCTTGCTAGTCCAGATCCCTCTTTATACAGATGAAAGGTTGAGAGGTTCTAGTCTGGGGTTCTAGTCTGACCAGTCGGGCCCTCAAACCAGGCCATAACATTCTTGTCCAAACAACTGGACCCCGATGTCTTGGGACGGCAGCCATGCTAGAGAGCCCTAGCAGCATCAGCTGAACTCATGCAGCAGGATCTCAAAATCACCCTGTTCCAGCCAGTTATGGTACACTCACTGCCTCTCAGACCTTTTAAGCCTCTCCTCTCTCTCCCTCCTTGGACCCTCACGAGTCCAAGTCTTTCACTTACTGTTTCTAGAAAACCCTCAAATTACCTTGGCCTCCAGTCCTGCCTTAAACCCTGCAACCCTCCTTCCTGTCCCGTCCCCTTCAGGTACCTCCTCTCACTCCTGCCCAGAGGCTGTGGAGGCCTTACACTCACCCCAGCCTGGTCTCCTAGACCAACCACTCACAAACCCCCAACTCACCCTGTTTGTTGATGGCAGTTCTCTTATAGATAGGAAAACACCAGGCAGCATGTGCAGTGGTCACTTCCACTAAAACAATTGAAGCGATCTGCCTGCCTACGGGAACCTCTTCACAAAAGACCGAATTAATCACCTTGACTAGAGCACTCTAGATAGCCAAGGGTCAATGAGCTAACATCTACACTGACTCTAAATATACTCATTCTGTCCTTTGGAGGGAAAGGGGCTTCCTCACTATCAAGGGAATTCCCATAGTTAATATACCTCTTATAGCCAAGCTCTTGGAGGACCTCCAGCTCCCTACAGAGGTAGCCATCATTCACAGCAGGGGGCACCAGTCCTCCAAGGACCCAGTGGCCTTAGGCAATGCCAAGGTTGACTCAGTAGCCTGGGTACTGGCTTCCAGCTCTTCTGGATCAACAGAACATATTTTACTTTTGACACCTTCCTATCAGCCCTGTTATCAACCAGAAGAGAGGGACAAGCTCTTGAAAAAAGGGGCCACACAGACAAAGGATGGATGGTTCTACTTCAATAACAGCCTCACTCTTCCTCAGGACCAGGCACTGTCTATCATTTCAGACATCCACCTAGGCCCCAAAGCTTTGTTCCACTTCTTAGAGCCCCTCTTTGACCCCACGCATATTTCATAGGTCCACTTCTCCTGCCAGACGTGTTCCAAGGTCAATCTACAGGGAGTTCTCCAGATACTCAAGATGTCAGCTTCTACACCAGCTTTGAGGACACCAACCAGGTGATGATTGGCAGGTGGAGTTCACTCACATGCCCACACATTAAAAAAAAAAAAAAAACTCTGCTACCTCCTAACTATGGTTGACACTTTACAGGATGGATAGAAGCTTTCCCTGTCTCCAGAGAAATAGCAGACGTGGTGGCCCAAATTCTCCTGGAACACATTATTCCTAGATTTGGCCTGTCACAGACCATACAAACTGACAACAGGCCAGCCTTTACTTCCCAGGATCATGGAGTTCATGTCAGATGCTCTCAACATCTACTAGGGGAAAGTTGAGAAAGCCAATGGACTCATCAAATAACAGCTCACCAAGCTCTCCGTTGAATTCAGGTTATCTTGCCCCCCCCTTCTCCTTATTGCACTTACCTGCCTCCAGGCCACCCCATGCTCTCCTTCAGGTTTGAGCCCTTTTGAGCTCCTTTATGGAAGGCCCTTCCTCCTCAATCACCACCTCCCAGCGCAAACTCCCCCACTGGCCTGGTACCTCACCTATCTCTCTACTGAGGTCCCTTCTCTGTTCACATGCTGACAGCTATCTCCCTGCCCCAACACCAACAGACCCAACTGCGCCTGATCCTGCCCCACTCTCCCCAGGGAACAAAGTACTCCTCAAACAGCTAGCACCTAAGTCTCTTGAGCCCCAATGGACAGGACCTTATACTGTGATCCTCACCACCCCCTCAGCTGCCAAGCTCCTGGGACATCCATGCTGGAACCATCTCTCCAGACTCAAGAGGGCACCTATTCATGGTCTGTCCAGCAGCTGGGACCCTCCACCCTCTGGTTTTCCAAGATGTCTCAATAAAAGGCCTATCTGCTCTTTTGCTCTGTACATTCAACTTTGCAGTACAATTAGGGCAGATGTTAATAATCTATTTTTTTCCTAGAAACTTACCTTCTTTGCTTCCTCAAGAAACAGATGCCTGAGGTCTCCAGGATGACAACTAACTAGATGCTCCTCCACTCACACCTCCTGCTGAATGTGAGCTCACCAATTCCCAACTGCTATCCCAGCCACCAGCTGAGCTTGCTCTCTCCCCACTTGCAGACATGGCTGCCATCAAGACCAGCCCCAATAACTGTGTTTTTCATTGTCATAGGCGCTTCGGCCACCATGGTCTTTAGCACCATGGGAGCCGCCTACGGCACCACCAAGAGTGGCACCGGCATCGCAGCTATGACAGTCATGAGGCCGGAGCTGATCATGAAGTCCATCATCCCAGTGGTTATAGCTGGGGTCATCAACATCTATGGCCTGGTGGTGGCAGTACTTACCGCTAACTCCGTGACTGATGGCATCACCCTCTACTGGCCTGAATGAGGGGCTGAGTGGCCTGGCTGCTGGCTTTGGTATTGGCATTGTGGGGGATGCCAGGGATCATAGCATTGCCCAGCAGCCATGATTGTTTGTGGGCATAATCCTGATCCTCATCTTCTCAGAGGTGTTCGGCCTCTATGGTCTAATCTTGGCCCTAATCCTCTCCACAAAGTAGCCCTTTTCCACTACCAGTCACAGGATAGATAGAATATAAAGACCACTCCTCCTCATTCCAGAACATTCCAGACTCTTTGGGTATAGGGATGCCAGGGTGTCAGGGGTTGAGGTGTAGCTCCCACCCAAACAATTATGACTTCTGGTGAAGCCACATAAATTCCATTCAGGAGGCCTTTATCTGGGTATAACTGTCCTGACCAGAGGAACTATGGGAAACTTCCTACAGCCATACCTTCTAATAACTCTGTTCTTGCAGATTGCAACAGCATCTATGCATCATGTCATAGCTGTCCTGTATATTGTCTACATGAGAGAAATTTTGATCAACAAGACTGAATTTTATTAGCATTGTGATGGGTTTTTATGTAAAGCTTGTAATTGGGCAATGAATAAGACTTGGAGACTGAGAGTATGGATTGGAAGCCATGTGTGTGCAGGCATATAATTGGAGAAATATAATTGTGTGTACCAGTTTATGTCTTAATGCCAGATCAACAGGCTATTACCCCATGGTTTTGGGTTAACCTGAAACCCTTCTCTACTAGGTCTGATAAGTCTCATTTTACCATGTTTTAAGGGAGTTTTCATGTGTTAAAAGCCAGGATCTACCTTCAAGAACACACCCCTGATTCATACCCCATTACCTCAAGTTAGCTCACACCTCTGAAGTTCCTAAAATCTCCACACAAGGTGGCATCAACTTGGTACCCAGGGTCAAGTGAAGATGTAACCAACCTTCTTATTAAATAAGAAACACAGAACCAATGCAAAGAAGAAAGCCAAGAGGTCAGAGCTAAGAGCTAAAACCTTACCCTTCCTCCTGCAGTGGTCCTACCTCTCCGAACTCACTACCCCTGTGTTAATGTCTTTATATAGTGTTCCTGTTCTGCCTTCTCATTGGTTGTAAACCCAACCACATGAGCGCCTCGTCACGGCCTGTCTGTATAGGCCTCCAGGTTTTCCTTGCTTGGTATTGAGATTAAAGGCATGTGTGTCCAATAATGGCTGTATCCCTGAACACACAGAGACTTACCCAGCTCTGCCTACCAAGTGCTGGGATTACAAGTGTATGCCACCACTGCCCTGCTTTCCTATGGCTTGCTAATAGCTCTGACCCCCGGGCAACTTTATTTATTAACATACAAATAACATTTTAATACAAATAAAATATCACCATATTTTCTCTTTTCTATTTTAATAAAAAGGAAAAAAGAAAAAGCTTATAACTAACATAAGAAAAACTATATACAAAAGTACAATAACTATATACAATATATACAAGTAGTAAATACCTAAACAATGTCTAGTTCATTTGTATTTGACAAATTCAGAGAAAATAATTCCATTATCTATTCTATTGTATCTAATTCACTTTCTATCCTAATTAATCGTCAACTATAACTAACTAATCTTCAACTCCCTCAGAGACCCAAGAAGGAAATAGTATTAGCTAACAAAAAAAATAAAAACAGGAAGTATATGCAAGCAACTTCCAAAAACTTGTGAGTTGACAGAAACAGCCAGCTGCCTGGACAATCATCTGAGGTTTCTCCACAGTGTTGGGGCATCATCTTCAGCCTATAGGCTTAGCGTATCTGACAGACTCATTTGTGAAGTAGAATGTACACAAGGTCAACAGTTCAACCTCACATTGGGTGAGAGCAGTCTATATACCAGAAATACCTGAATTCCACTAGTGTCATGTCATGATTCAGGATTTTAAATTCTGGAAATTGTTGATGTTTTTTGAATTCAGCTGTCCATTCTTCTTGGCTGTGTGTGTATGTGGCTTCATTTCAGCATCCCGTTCTTCTCCACATCCCTCTATTAAATGCCATTCTTCTGTTGAGAGGTGTGAGCTTAATTACTCTTCAAGAATAACTGTTTCAGCTACCTCCCCATTGCACATCAGAAGCCATCGGCCCACTGCCTGTTCAGCTGCCTTTGAATAAAAGGGCACTGTACCTTTCCCAGATTGCGAAGGCCACTTCAGGGATGGTGCTATATTGTCCTGGCCTCAGAAGATGCCTTTTGATAAAGCCATAACCACACTTGTTTTGGCAAGAATCAGTAGTCCTTTGTTTCATGTCCTGTCTGTCCTGTTTGTCAGCAGTTGATTCAAGGATACTTTGTTGTCCAGTGGCTAACTTTTGCTACAATGAAAGTTAACTCCAATTGCAATTTTTTCAATGCCCATATTTTCTCTGAAGTAGATTGGTACTGTCAGGAGCCGACATGTCTCATAGTCATAACAAAAAAAGAAAAATTTTCTAAGTTATTAAAACATTTTAAATGCCATATTCTGTAGATCTCTGAAGGGTTTGAAGATAACCTGTCTATCTAAAATATATCTACTCAATCTTGAAAACATACCTAATATAACTACAAGTTCTATTATAATGTCTAACTACTAACTTTCATTTCTTTATATCCTAATAGTTGGTAATAACAACATTCAAGGATTAGAAAACTGCATTACATTGTTAAATGAATGGTACAATTAGAAATATACATATAGCATTTTCTAACAATATCAATTTCAATATATATAATTTGTATACAATATAAAACAATCCAATCCAATGTAAAGTATTTACATTTTTCTTTTCTTTCTTTCTTTCTCTTTTTTTTAAATAAGAACCTTAAATCTAATCTCCTTTGCTTAGCCCTTTTCCTCACCCTTTACAACAACTTGTAACCAACCCCCCTAATCAATGAAAATTATCCCAGACCCAAAACCCATTAAAAGACCTAAAAGACCAAAAAAACCAACCGCCCCACACCACCTCTTTAGGAATGTGGGCTTCGTATTCTTGAAATTGCTTCCTGCTGGGTATGGGCGAAGTTATCTTTATCCTGAAAGAAAAATTTTAGGTTAATTGTCAAATTCTAGGAAAGGTAACTATATCCTTCATTATCTAGTCTGTGTATAATGCCAAAGTTCAGGGTTTATCTCAAATCCTTATTCAAGTAGTCTTTGAGACTGGATCATCTCAGCTAGCGCTCTCAAAATTGCTCTGAGCACTTTGTAGTTCAAAGCTGATCTGTAGATGATGTTTGTCAGCTTAGTGATGTTATTATTGTCCACGTGGAATTGTTGTTGTTGTGGGGCCCCATTTTCTTCCTGGAGACTTCAGTTGATGTTAGGCCTGACCGTGATTTCCTGCAAAAAACTGATAAGAGACTCGAACATAAAGACTATATATGCGGCTTTTTAGAATTAGTTAGTACTCTATATGACCATTTATATCTTAACAAAGTTTAATATATATATTAAATATATATATTAAATATATATTGCCATACACAGTGCAAATAGCACTCGCGTCTGTTCCCAGCAAGTACAGTGTATTGGACTGAAGAGAAGCTACTGTTCTTGTCAGTTTCCTAAGCAGAGTTGAACTAGATATGCCCCGTGTGTGTAGGAAGCACAGTTCTTTTGTTCTGAGCAAGCTCACTGTTCTGGCCCTATAGTAAACACAGGAGAGTAGAAGAGTGCTGTTTTCTCAAAAGCAGAGTGTGTTTCTTGCAAGGCGAGCTAGCGTTTGTTTCCCAGTCCTAAACGGAGTAGAATCCCATGCAGTTTCTGGTCCTACGAGCAAGAGTTGTTTTCTGCTAAGAAGAGTCACTATTGCGCTCCCATTGCCATACACAGTGCAAATAGCACTCGCGTCTTTTCCCAGCAAGTACAGTGTATTGGACTGAAGAGAAGCTACTGTTCTTGTCAGTTTCCTAAGCAGAGTTGAACTAGATATGCCCTGTGTGTGCAGGAAGCACAGTTCTATTTGCACTGTGTATTTCAATGGGACCGCAATAGTGACTCTTCTTAGCAGAAAACAACTCTTGCTCGTAGGACCAGAAACTGCATGGGATTCAACTCCGTTTAGGACTGGGAAACAAACGCTAGCTCGCCTTGCAAGAAACACACTCTGCTTTTGAGAAAACAGCACTCTTCTACTCTCCTGTGTTTCCTATAGGGCCAGAACAGTGAGCTTGCTCAGAACAAAATATATATATATATATATTAATCTTGTAAATTTTGGTATAAATTTCATACTTTAAGAAAAGTTTAAAGAATCAAAGAGTTGAGATTAGTAATAGAACAGTCCCTTAATTAATTTGGCTTTTCTCCTGTCCCATAGCAGAAGATGGCTCTTTTCCTCTGGCATGATACAGGGAGTCTGTATTTTCCTTTTAACAACATGCTTGAGTTTAAAGAAGGAGAGAGCCATTCTCCAACTCCAAAGTCAGCTTTAAATTTTAATTGAACTGGGACTATTAGAAGTTAAATAGTGTTAAATCTTTAAAGAAAAGCAGAAACAAACATTTAGGAAGACATAAAATTTTTTAGATAATATACCCATATGCCATTTCACTCTGTTTCTTAGGACAGATGATTTGTCCCTTTTCTTCAGTTGTCTCATTTGTCCAGTGTTCTTCAAATTCCTTAACCTTCATTCTCCTAAAAGACAAAAACAAAAACCTTTCCCCAAGGTTTTTTGAAGATGTTCCTTTTTTGGCAAGTTATTATCTGATTAAATGAAAAGGCATATGTTACTGGTGTAAGTTAGTTTAAATTGGATGTTCATGATAGTTGATGAACTATCACCTCCTCTAATTAAGAGGTCTCTCTTGTTCAAATCGAATCTTTATCAATTTTGATGGTACCCACAGCTTATCTTCTCCTGTAGAAATAAAAGCAAAACCTCGTCCCCAATGTAATACATATCCTGGTTTCCATTCTGAGGTCAGCACATCCTTAAAGTATATAGGTTGATTTAATTCTGTAGTTTTTTCTATTATCCAATGTCTCTCTGCAGCTGTTGTTCCTTTCTCATTGGCATTGAGAAAATTCAAAGTTAATAGAGCATTATGTAGTCTATTTCTGGGGGTTTTTGTTACTCCTTTCTGTTTATTTAGCATATCCTTTAGAGTTCTGTTTGATCTTTCTATAACTGCTTGACCTGTAGGATTATGTGGTATACCTGTAATATGGTTTATATTATAATAAGCAAAAAACTGTTTTATTTTAACAGAGACATATGATGGAGCATTATCAGTTTTGATTTGTGCAGGTATACCCATAATGGCCATAACTTCTAGCAAATGAGTGATTACAGAATCAGCTTTTTCAGAACTCAAAGCAGTTGCCCATTGAAATCCTGAATAAGTATCAATAGTGTGGTGTACATATTTCAATTTTCCAAATTCTGCAAAGTGAAACACGTCCATCTGCCAGATTTCATTCCTCTGAGTACCCTTTGGGTTACATCCTGCTGGTAATAGCATTTGATTGTAGAAGGAACAAGTAGGACATTTCTTTACTATTTCTTTGGCTTGTTGCCAGGTTATGGAAAAATCCTTTTTTAAACCTTTACTAGTTACATGATATTTTTTATGAAATTCTGAGGCCTCCAGCACATTTCCTATCAATAATTTATCAATCTCATCATTGCCTTGTGCTAGAGGGCCTGGCAGACCAGTATAGGATCGGATGTGAGTTATATATAAAGGATGACTCCTTTTCCTGATTGTATCTTGTAATTGAATAAATAATGAAGTTAATTCTGAAGTATCGTGGATAAATTCTGCAGTCTCAATATGTAATACTACTCTTTCAGCATACTGAGAGTCAGTTACTACATTGAGAGGTTCTGAAAAATCCATTAATACCAACAGAATAGCATACAATTCTGATTTTTGAACTGAATTATAAGGACTTTGAGCCACTTTACTTAAATTTTCTGATTTGTAACCTGCCTTTCCTTGTTTGTTGGCATCTGTATAAAATGTACGAACTCCAGATATGGGTTTTTTCCTCACAATTTGAGGCAAGATCCAATCAGCTCTCTTTATAAGATCAATTCTATTGCTTTCAGGATATTTGCTGTTAATTTCTCCCAAAAAATTACTACAAACTTTTTGCCAAGCTTCATTTTCTATCCATAATTTTTCAATATCCTCCTTAGTTAAAGGTACAACAATTTCTGCTGGGTCTATTCCTGCTAACTGACGAAGTCTCAATTTTCCTTTCCAAATCAAGTCAGAGATTTTTTTCCATATAAGTTTTTAATTTTTTATTTGGTTTATTTGGTAAAAATATCCATTCTAATATAATATCTTCCCTTTGCATTAATATTCCTGTAGGAGAATGCCTAGAAGGTAAAATAACCAAAATGCAATCCAGCTTTGGATCAATATGATCTACGTGCCCTTCATGTACTTTCTTTTCTACCAAGGCCAATTCTTTCTCAGCTTCAGGTGATAATTCTCTTGGACTGTTCAAATCCTTATCACCTTCTAAGATTTTAAACAAATTATTCAGTTCATCATTTTTTACCCCAACAATAGTTCTTAGATGAGAAATGTCTCCAAATAATCTTTGAAAGTCATTAAGAGTCTGTAGTCTATCTCTCCTAATTTGCACCTTTTGAGGTCTAATTTTTTGAAGTTCTATTTTATATCCTAAATAATTAATAGAATCTCCTCTTTGTATCTTCAGGGACAATTTGTAAACCCCAGCAAGGCAAAATTTTCTTTACTTCTTCAAACATTCTTTCTAAAGTATCTGCATTTGAGTCAGCTAATAAAATATCATCCATATAATGATAAATTATAGATTTAGGAAATTTATTACGTACCACTTCTAATGGCTGTTTTACAAAATATTGGCACAAAGTTGGGCTATTCAACATTCCCTGTGGGAGAACCCTCCATTGAAATCTTTTTTTTTTTTTTTTTTTGGTTTTTTCGAGACAGGGTTTCTCTGTGTAACTTTGTGCGTTTCCTGGGACTCACTTGGTAGCCCAGGCTGGCCTCGAACTCACAGAGATCCGCCTGCCTCTGCCTCCCGAGTGCTGGGATTAAAGGCGTGCTCCACCACCGCCCAGCTCCATTGAAATCTTTTAACTGGTTGAGAATTATTATAAGTAGGCACTGTAAAAGCAAATCTTTCTCTGTCTTTTTCTTGTAATGGTATTGAAAAGAAACAGTCTTTTAAATCAATAACTATGAGAGGCCATCCTTTTGGTAACAGAGTAGGCAAAGGAATTCCAGATTGTAAAGAGCCCATTGGCTGAATTACTTTGTTAATTGCTCTAAGGTCTGTTACCATTCTCCATTTACCAGATTTCTTTTTAACAATAAATACAGGAGAATTCCAAGGGCTGGTTGATTCTTCAATATGATGAGCATTTAACTGTTCTTCCACCAGCTCTTGTAAAGCCTGGAGTTTCTCTGTTGTTAAAGGCCATTGCTGAACCCATACAGGCTTATCTGTTGACCATTTTAAAGTTAGAGGTGTTGGTGTTTTTGGAAAATTATCAGTTGTGCCCTCCTCTTGTATGACATGGATGGCTGGTGAGCACTCATTAGAATAATATCTTTTAATATTTCTCTCAGAAACATGTACTAATTTATGATTTGTTTCTGAGATTGGAGGGATATTAATCTGAGTATTCCATTGTTGTAACAAATCTCGACCCCACAGGTTCATAGCTATGTTAGCCATATATGGTTTTAATTTTCCTTTCTGTCCTTCTGGACCTATACATTCAAGCCATCTTGCACTTTGTTTCACTCGAGATAATGTCCCAATTCCTAACAGTTGAACGTTTACCTCCTGAAGAGGCCAAGTTGGATGCCAAAATTCTGGTGCAATTATGGTAATGTCAGCACCTGTGTCTACCAGACCAGACAACAAAACACCATTTATTTTTATTGTTAGTTTTGGTCTTTGTTCATTAATAGAAGTTTGCCAAAAAATTTTCTTTATGTTTTTTCCTGAATTCCCTATTTTCTCTGTTTCATCATCTCGACTAACATGATTTATTCCTATAGACATTTGGTTATTTAGTTGCTTTGAGTAGGGGTTTCCTCTACAAATGCAGGAAAGGTTTGAACTGGATTTACTGTGGGGGCCTGCCTGAGGCCCCTCTGGGAGTTTCCCGAAGCTCGAGGCAGAGGATTACCCTGTCTGTCCCTTGTTGATCTACATTTGTTGGTCCAGTGTTTTCCCTTACCACACCTTCTGCATACTCCAGAAGGAAGGGGCATTCTGTTGCCAGTGTTCCTTGAAGAAACATTATTTCTAGGAATGACCTGTTTACAATCCCTTTTCAAATGTGCTTGCTTTCCACATCCAAAACATCTAACATTGCTCAAACCTTTTGAAATTGCTTTTCCTACCCACATATCATCATGGTCATAAGCCTCAACATTAACTGTATCTCTAATCCAATCTTCCAAAGGTGCAGATCTTGCCTTTAATGGCCTGATTATTCTTTTGCATGCTGCATTTGCATTCTCAAAGGCCAAAGATTCAATTATTATCTGACTAGCCTCTGAATTCGGGACCATTTTCTGTACTGCTGAAGTCAATCTTTGTAAGAAATCTGTGAAAGATTCTTTTGGGCCCTGTATAACCTTTGTAAATGACTCAGTTTTTTTTCCTGGTTCTTCAACTCTGTCCCATGCATTCAAAGCTGCCGTTCGACATAGAACTAGGGTTTGGACATCATATAAACATTGTGTTCTACTGAAGCATATTGGCCTTCTCCAATAAGCTGATCCTGACAGACTTGTATTCCGCTATCCCTCCATTGTTTTTCTATATTTTTAGCCTCATTATTGAACCACATTTTCCACTGGAGATGTTGTCCGGGTTCAAGAACAGCTTGTGCCAATTCCCGCCAGTCCTTTGGTATAATCCTATTACAAGTTGACCAGTTGTTTAACATTTGCTTTACATATGGGGAGTGCATGCCATAAGATGCTATTGCCTCCTTAAATCTTCGTAAGTCTAACATTTTAACTGGAGCCCAAGTATTTTGTTCATTCTCTTCATCAGGTAGCTGCTGTACCGCTACCAGATAAATTAAGGGTGATTGTGTGAAAACTGGCTTTCTTTCTGTAACCTTATGATCCAATTTTGAAACAACTTCACTGTTTATTTCTTCTGTCTGAGTTTGAATTTCTCTATAATTCATTTTTACCAGTTTAATAGGTTTTTCTAAGACTGTTATCCTGGCACTTAAATTGACTATCTTTTTAAATAGTAAAATGAGGATAAGAAAAGTAATAAACTGAATAATTCGATCAATATTAACCTTTTCATATAGTTGTTCCATTGTCAGAGTGCCTAAAATTTCAAACAAAGTCCAATTTTCTTCCAATGTACACATAAAGCCCATTTTTTTTTAATGTAGAAAAAAAAATTCTCTTTTAAATAGATATGTTAATTGACTTACCAAGTCTGGGTAGAACAGTAGAATCCCAGAGAATTTCAAAACAGCCACCTGGTGTTCGAGGTGTGAATCCAAAGAGAGAGAGAGAGAGAGAGAGAGAGAGAGAGAGAGAGAGAGAAAGCGTAGCCGCTTGAGCCGAGTCAAGCCTTGGCTTTACAGGTAGGGGCCCTATTCGGCAGGGCAGGCCTGAGTGTTTGTAGCAGTTGCAAGTAGCTCCAGCTGGGGGTCAGTCAGGCCTGGGCCCGAGCTAGGCAGCCGGGCCGCCCAGGCCGGAAACCGGACCTGCCGCCAAGCCAAGCCAAGCGGTTTTTAATGGATTCTTGTCACGTTGGGCGCCAAATGTAGATGTAACCAACCTTCTTATTAAATAAGAAACACAGAACCAATGCAAAGAAGAAAGCCAAGAGGTCAGAGCTAAGAGCTAAATCCTTACCCTTCCTCCTGCAATGGTCCTACCTCTCTGAACTCACTACCCCTGTGTTAATGTCTTTATATAGTGTTCCTGTTCTGCCTTCTCATTGGTTGTAAACCCAACCACATGACCACCTCATCTGTATAGGCCTCCAGGTTTTCCTTGCTTGGTATTGAGATTAAAGGCATGTGTGTCCAATAATGGCTGTATCCCTGAACACACAGAGACTTACCCAGCTCTGCCTACCAAGTGCTGGGATTACAAGTGTATGCCACCACTGCCCTGCTTTCCTATGGCTTGCTAATAGCTCTGACCCCCAGGCAACTTTATTTATTAACATACAAATAACATTTTAATAGAAATAAAATATCACCATAGTCAAGAACTTGAGCCTGTGGAGGAGAATAATTTGATCATTAAGCTATTTTAGTAAAGATATAAGGCTTATTGGGGTATTTAGAAATAGAGAGAATAAAAATAGAACAGAAAAATTAAGAGCAGTAGGGAGAAGAAGAGGTAGTAGAGGATTAAAACAGGCCAGGGTAAATGTTGGAATATAGAACTATGTATCAAGAGTCATAGGCTAGGGCACAGACAGACATTAAAGTCATGAGCAATTGAAAATGGCTGAAAGTTGAGCACAGTTATATCCTAGGTTTTCAAGCAGAGAGGACACAGTGGGTGGGTTAAGATATTTAGACTGAGGGCAGATACAGAATAAGGAGAAGCTAATTGAAAGTGGCATTGATGGAATTACTGGGAGGGACTGAGCAAGATGCATCCCAGAAGGACAACATGATGGAGTGTACATCATAGACTAGAAGGTCTGTGTGGAACTCAGGGATGTTGGGGTGTCTGGATTTCTAAAGATCACAGGAGTTGGATGACAGAAGATAAGGAAAGTTACTCTGATCACAATGTCTGCATCAGATCTATGAACCCCCATGCTCACGTGTCTGCCTAACTGTACTGGACACAGTCATCAGCAAAACCTGTTACACTAGGTTGTCCAGCATCTCCTGAGATTCTAGCCTGGACTCTGATTTCTACAGATGGAGTGCTGAGTGGTGAAATATCAGGGTTTTTATTTTACTACATGCCTGTTTGTTGAGGTTGTGCCAAAAAAGGCTCAGCTTGCTGCTAGAAACAGTCCATTCAGTACAACACCAAATAAACTCATTATTTCTAGATACTTTAATATAATAAAAATGTTCAAAACACTTTATCATAATTTGGTCAAAATCCCTTATTTTTAATTGTGTTGTAAAACATTCTGGGAAGAATAAAGAGATTAATATAGTCAAGGTATATTGTATGCATGTAGGAAAATTTCAAAGAATAAATAAACATATTATTTTTAAAAGTTCAACACTCAACTGACTGACAATTAATCATAAATATAGGACACAGAATGTTTCAAATGACCAATGTAGTTTGGCAGTAATTAGCGGTGGTTGGCATGTAGGTTACTTGGTTCATCCTTGGGGATTTCAAAAGGACCACTGCAGTTCATCAAGCTGCTTAACAGATAATTCAGAAGCCATTCTGGAAAGAAATAAGAGATTCAAATTACCCCTTTGTAACATCTTAGCTTATTTAAAGTCGGTGCTCATAATAATGGCTTATTATTTACATAAACTTCAGGTAGGCCATATAAAGAAGTACTTTAAAATGGCTAATCTTTCCACAGTGACCCATGGATTTGTGAAACTCTTCTAATATCTCAGTATATATGAAGAAAACCATACTTACAGGTGCCCTTAGCCTTGTGCATCCAGTATAAAGGCTACATAATCCCACACCCCTGCCTGTACCCCATGCTTTATCTATGATAGTGGATGCTCCCAATAAAAGCCAGTGAATAGTTTGCCATTTTCCCTTTTAAAGCCAGCAAGACCCACAGCACAGGGAAGATGTTGTAGCTCTAGGTAGAATAGCAGCATCTGTGGTTCTTACTTTACAAGCTCTCACAGAACAGCCCATAAGCTCTAACCACGCAAAAGCTTTTAACTTTGTAAAAAGTTTAAAGTTTGTAACTTAAAGCTATAAAATACTCCACAAAACAACATGATTAAGTCTATCAAAGTTATATCCCTTGAACATGATAAAACATTTATGTATTATACAGGTTTCTGTCTCTGTGATAAAGAGCATAACCAAAAGCACCTTGGTAAGGAAATGTCTATTTCATCCTATATTTCCAGGTTGCTGTCCATCACTGAGGAACATGAAGGCAGGAACTCAAGGCAAGAACTTTCATAGGAATCAAGCAGAAGCCATTGAAGGAATGCTGCTTAGTGCTTGCTCCCGTGGCTTCCTCAGTCTGCTTTTTTTCAAGCCCAGGACCACCTGCCCAGAGATAGCACCACATCAAGTTTGCTGAGTCCCCTTCCAGAGCAATCGTTAATCATGAAAGTGGCTATTTCCCTATATGTCAGTATAATGAAATCCCTCTTCCCAGATGACCCTGAATTTTGTAAGTTTGGGGAAAAAAAATGAAAGACAGAAACAAATAAACAAAGCCAGAAAAATACACAAAGGGAGATTCAAAGTTAACAAACAAATATGAAAAAAACATGCTATGTTTTTATTTCTGAATCTTAGCTAATTCAATCAGAGTAATGGCTTCCAACTCCATTTTTTAGCAAATTTTATACTTTTTTCTTAGTTGGAAAATAATAATCCTTTTTACAAATGTGTCACATTTTAATTATCCATTCATCAGCTGATGAAATATTAGGTTGCCCACACTTCTGCAATATTGTCAGTAAAGTAGCAATGAAAATGAATGTACATTTCCCATCATGATCTCCATGTCCCTTGCTCATAGAATCTCCCTTCTCTCATCGATTGGAGATCCTGGAGCTCCAGCTGGCACCTGGCCATGGATCTCTGCATGTGCTTCCATCAGTCACTGGAAGAGGGCTCTATGATGACAGGGTATTCAGCCATCTTATCACCTGTGGAGGTCAGTTCAGGTATGCTCTCCACTATTGCTAGTAGTCTAAAGGGGGTCATCTTTGTGGATTCCTGGGAACTTCTCTAGCACTCTGTTTCTCCCTATTCCCATGATGTCTTCACTTATCATAGTATCTCTTTCCTTACTCTCCCACTCTGTCCCTGTTCCATCTCAACTATCCCATTCCCCTATGTTCTCATCCCCCATCTCTTACTCTCCATTACCCCCCCAACCCCAGTTTGCTCATGTAGATCTCATCTATTTCTCCTTTGCTAGGCAATCCATGCATCCTTCCTAGGGTCCATCCTGCTAGCTAGCCTCTCTGAAGCTGTGGGTTGCAGTCTGATTATCCTTTGATTTACATCTAGATATCTGCTTATGAGTGTGTACATACCATGTTTGTCTTTCTGAGTCTGGGTTACCTCACTCAGAATGATATTTTCTGGTTCCATCCATTTGCCTGCAACAGAAAGGACCAGCCAAACTAGTGGAAATGCATGAACTGTGGACTAATAGCTGAGGACCCCCATGGTACTAGACTTGGCCTTCTGGACAGGCAAGACTGTTGTTTAGGCTTGAACTATTTAGGGGGGACCAGGTAGTGGGACCTGGAACCCTTCTTGGTGCATGAACTTGCCTAGTGTCTATGGTGGGACACTATGCACAGCCTTGGTACAAGGAGAAGAGACCTGGACCTGCCTCAGTTGAATGTACCAGGCTCTGCTGACTCCCTATGGGAGACTTTGCCTTGGAGGAGGTGGTGTGGGGGGTGGCTTGGGGTGAAGGCTGGTGGGCAGGAGGAGGGAGAGAAGGGAATCTGTAGTTGGTATGTAAAATGAATAGAAAATCTCTTAATAATAAAAAATAAAAAATCTACTATGCATAAAAGAAAAAAACAAGAAAAAGAAAAAAGAATTAATGTAGTAGGATACTGTGTCCTTTGGATTTATGGTCAAAAGTGGCAAGACTGGATCATGTGGTAGATGTATTTCTAGCCTTTTGAGGAACAACCACATTTGATGATATATTTTGTACCTTAATAAACTTGCCTGAGGATCAGAAGAAAGAGTCAGCCATGAAATTAGACATAGAGATCAGGCAGTGGTGGCTCACACCCTTAATCCTATAACTCAAGAGAAATAGATCCGTCTGCATCTCTGTGAGTTCAAGGCCACACTGGAAACAGAGCCAGAGAGTGGGGGCACACACCTTTAATCCCAGTACTAGGAAGCACGCATGCCTTTAATTCCAGAAAGTGATATCTGAGCAGAGAAAGGTAAATAAGGCATGAGGAAACAAGAACTCACTCTCTTGAGGCTGAGGATTTCATAGAGGTAACAACTACTTGCTGGCTGTTCTGCTTGTCTGATCTTTCAGCTTTCACCCTGATATCTGGCTCTGGGTTCTTTATTAAAAGACCATCTAAGATTCAAACAATATCCACACTGTTTTGTATAATGGCTGAACCAGTTTGCACACCAAACAGAGTAAAGAAGTATCTCCCTTTTGGAGCATCCTCCTTAGCATTCATCATCATTTGATTTAACGATCTAGGTCATTAAGACTGGGTTAAGGTGAAATCTCAGAGTAATGTTAATTTGCATTTCTCTGCTGGCTATTGATATGGAAAAAATTTTTAAATTTCTATACCATTGGTTTTTCATTCTTTGAGAACTCTGTTTAGTTTTATACCCATTGACTTTATGATTTTCCTATCAACCATCATCACTTACCTCATTGCAGACATCCTTGCCTAATTTGCATACACATCCATCTTATGCAACTGTGTTATTCATTCCAAGAAGCTTAGACCTGATCCATGTCATCCTCAGACATTAATGGAACCTCCATTATCTCTCATTCATATATCCAATTTCCCTGCTCTGTATCAACATGCAATAAAGTATTTTAGGATGATTCCTGTTTTAACTATGCCAAACAATCCTAAAGGAAAAAGCACTCATTTTTCAGATATTTTTCAATATTCTGTGAAAGCCCTATAAACATCTACCTATGAACATAACATCTGTATATTTTAGGGGACTTTTAACCTACAAAGGCCCTCTTCTTACCCTGATTCACTCTGTTGTTGTTCATTTATCTTCCTTTGAATGTCCATCCCATCCTCCTTGGACCAATTTCTTAAACTCATACGGAATGAGATTTCACCAAAAAAAAAAGTATCTGAATTGTTGGGGTGCCACTGTTTTAGAAGGTAATGGAAACATCAGAAAATAGGATAAAGTTAGAAGAGGTAGATCATGACTGAGTCCTTGCAGGTTAGACTCATGGATCCTAACGCTTTTCAGACCTCTGGAAATTTCACAATAACTCATGAACAATCTCACTTTTTTGCAATGTTTTCCTTCAATGTCTCAAGTACCTGCTGTTCATGGTAACTCTATTCTTAACATCAACCAACTTTCAGCAATTACTGATATTGTCACCGCATTGTTGGGAATCTGGGATGCTGCTAGAAACTCCAAGAACTTGTCTGCTCTTTATATAACCACCTCAGCCTTTTATAGCCATAATGAAAATCAAAAGGAGTCAGCATATTCCACTGAGTGGAATGTCACATAATTGTGGGTGGAGGAACATAAGAGAAAATGTTTCTATTAAAAATACAAAGAGTGCTGAATAGATTGTGGCATACATAGAAGAGTGGTATGGCTTGATTGCACCATTCTTATTAATCTCCAATCACAGCATTGTAAAAATACCATTACTCTTCCTCAAATACATGTTTTTATTTAGACCAATGAGAGGTACTATTCTGACTTGAATAAGTGGTGCAGTATAGGTATGACCTGGCTCATGGCAGACTGTCGTTTGTACCTCCAGAGCAGGTGCCGGCAAGGTGATCAGGAGCTTTTCCATAACAAGAGATTGGGGCACTGATGTGCTGAAACAGATGTGAACTGAGCAAGGCATTCTATGTTGAAAGTTTATTGCTTAAATAGTAGCTGTGGTTGCAGAGTCTTGTGCTGGTGGAGTTTATCCTCCATAGAACAAATATTATATGTACAGAGTCTTCAGGATATTATGTATCCATCCACCTGATATCAAAACTGGTGATAATTTGTTGAAAACATATTGAGCATTTATTCTTTAGGGCAGCCTGAACCAAAAAAAGTCTGTGAAATGTGTCACATAAAGGTTGTATAAGCCAGGAACCAAGGGTTTAGGTAGATTTGAATGAAACATCCAATATTGGAAGAAACTTGAAAGATCCTTACAGTTTACCTTATACAAACAAATGTCTTCCCCGAAGTAGTTTTGTATTGTTCCATTTTTCAAAAATTGGATACTGAAAAAGCATGCAATTTAAATAGTTACAATAATATTAGAGGATTCTGTATTCTTTATCCAAAGAAAGCAGAGTCTGGAGAGAGGGGAGAATTGACTCATAAGTGAAAAGGAACTCAAAGAGGGAAAACACAAAGTTATAATGCTTGTGATCGTTATTGGCCACCAATTTTGATGAGACAATAGAGCACTGCAACCATGTGCAATAGTAGAGAGGGTATAAAAAGCCAGAAAGGTGAACACTAGAACAAGGATGTTCTGGGTGGCTCTGGACTCAGGAGAGTTTCTGTGGAAAGCATAAGTGCTGCGGATATGTTGAACTCGCTGTTTGTGCCTATACAAAAAGACAATCATTGAGCTGCTGGACCAGGTGATGAGGACAGAAAATACAAGTTCAGGAAACACAAAAAATGCTATGTATGTGGAGATTGTGAATTTGTCATGACCTACAACAGTATAGTATTTAAAATCTGTCTCTTTTGTTGTGTTTTTCCTTCTTAATTTTATGGACATATACAAAGGGAAAAGAACGTTTACCATGATGTACAAGAACCAGCAGAGAGAAATGTAGACACCAATGTCCTTGGGAGATTTGACTCTAAGATTCTTCCAAAAGGAGTTCCTAGGGCTGATCATGATGGCCTGGAAGACACTCAAGAGACAGATGATGGCAATGGACATGCTCCTGAAAACTCTTTGAACATACATAAAAAGTTGGTAACTCCAATCATTGAAGAAAAGTTTCAACACAAAAATGATCATTGTGTTGCCCATTCCTTTAGAGAGAATGATCAAGATGTTAACCATGATCAGATGCATGAGAATTAAACACAAGGGCTTTACTTTGTATTTCTTGTAATAAATAGCTATGTAGTAGGCAAGAAGAGACACATTTCCCAAAATTCCAACTGTACTCTGAATCAAGAATATTAGTCCTATTACCAAATTCTTGAGGTCCATTTTGTTATTGAGCAAAATTTACTTCAAAATATGCCAACAGTCACATCTCAGAGAAAAATTTTGTGTTTTTATTGCTAAGATGGTTTTGTTTACCTGGTGTCACAAATGCACAAGAATCACATTAGTTGAAGACTGAAAACCCAATGTGGTAAACACAACATGATCTTGTCCACACCACCTCTCACAGTTATTTTAACACCAAGACAACAATCAGTAAGAACTGCTGGAATCTTCAAATGCATGTATTTATGAAGCTAATTCACATTATATTTCACACAAAAGTCAGCACTAAGATTGGGCAAAATTATCCTGGCAGAAGCAATGACCAGTGAGTTCAATAGGAAAGTATGTTCAATTTTGCAAGTCCACTGATACTGGAGAAAAAGTTTTCTCTTGTCATCTTCTCTAAGGAAGAAATCCATTGTTAATGCCTTTCCCATAACAATATTAATATTAAAGCAGAAATATTACAACAGGAATGAGAATTTTTCTATTCTTTGCTAATTAGGTTTATTATGTAGTGCTAACCATTAGGTGAAAATGATGAATTAGATAATGTTACATTAAGAGATAACCCCTAGATTATACCCCCTACACATTCACATGGAACAATGGTGGTGCAGAGTTAAGATAAAGAGACAGGGGAGAGGAGACACATTCTGAATAAAGAAATGTTATCAAACACAATGGAGAGAAAAGAGGTGAATGATCCCAACACAAATTAGTTAGAAGGAGGCAATACTCTGTAAATGATGTATAGGGGAAAAATGTCCAGTGTTCCTATCTGATCTATTATCTTACTCATCACTCAGAAGTAAGAATGTGAAGCAGAAGTCACAGGAAACACTAGCTCTTGGTAACCACATGGAAGAAACTTGAATCCTGGCTATGGTGTTCATATTACTTCACACAAATGAGAGGCTGAGAGTTTATATAACAGATGTACACCTTCCTGTAGAACACCTAGCTCTTATAGACTAGATGAGCTTTTGTAGGTAATGCTCAGAACCTACATCCAGTGATTGACTTGAAGGCATATAAATACAAACCCACACTTTAGCAGTAGAGTGATTCACTGATGTCTATGCAATGCCATCCTACGCAACAATGTAAATGCAATCAGGAGTGCATTGACAGCACTCGCACTGAAATCCACTTCGAAAATGTAAGAGATCTTGTTCTAATATTTGAATTATGAAAAGAGCAATACATAGAAGCAGTGTTCTACTCTTTCAAGGCTTAACAGAGACAAGAACCTACTGCTAATAGTTTCCACTCCTGCTATAACCCATCAAGATATTTTTTTCTTTCATGTGTCTGCTTTACTGCATTTTCAACTTGGGCCTCCCCTGAAACAGGCACATACACACATTGAAGAGTGCACTTTGGTACTGTTTGAATCACACATCACCCCACTTGATTCTACACCATTTTACTTCTAAATAAAAACATTTACACATAGGTAGAATTTGCAAACTATGAAATATATAATGCGAAAATGGAAGGCCAAGCGGTAAATATGGTATGCGCTGTGGTTGTAACCTAAGTTGAAGCTCTTGCCTAATGTGTATAAGGCTCTAAATTCTGG
Source organism: Peromyscus eremicus (assembly GCF_949786415.1). NCBI lineage: Eukaryota > Metazoa > Chordata > Mammalia > Rodentia > Cricetidae > Peromyscus > Peromyscus eremicus. Next base: position 192,138,677 of record NC_081416.1, on the reverse strand, counting down.
AAACTTCAGCAATGAAATGGGTACAAGCCATCCTGAGATTGCAGTGATCTCAGAATATTATGAAACAAGGGGAAATGACAGAAACTGCATGTGTGCTAGAACAGAATTTTGCAAGACACACAATGGCATTTCTACCTTTACTTTAACACAGTGTTCCCAAATTCAAGATGGAAAACAAGGACTGTTAGGAAGACAACATCCTGCCCAGTCACAGATGTAGTACTGCCTAGAAACATTTCCTCCAAGCAGGGTTAGAACCTATCTCATTCCTAGGATTAGATGTTTTTCTTAAGTTTTGTTTCTAAAGTCTATTTATAAACACAAAGTCATTTTTTGAAATTTGTGATTGCCATACTGCAAAATTATTCTGTGATTCATGTGTACAATGAATGGAAATCTGAATCGTGTAATTAACATAATCCTGAAGCATCTTGGAAATCAGATTTTATCAGGTTTCACAGTTTTTAATAGGCAGCCTGAGAGAGGATTTAGTTACACTTTTGCTACATCAAGAATTAGAATAAGTTCAGGGACAATGTCTGTCCCTACTAACTTGGCCTATATATACCTCCTAAAGTCTCCCTGTCTCTTGTCTGAATCTCTACTGTTCTGTCTCTACCAAGAATCAATTTTAAGAGGTGTGCACTTACCATACCTCTCTTCCTGGCTTTCTTTGTCTTTGAGGATGAGAACAATATGCTCTCCCAACTTTTCCATCTGCAGAATCTTCAGCTCAGTGTATAGCTCCTGACACAACAGCCAATACTATGGATGAGAGAGGGAGTCCAACCCTAACATAACGAATGGTTCATAGATCTGTGACCTCAACTTCCTTCAGAAATGCAATTTTTATCTCAGCCACAGTCATGATGACAGAGCTAGCTTTGGGAGCCAAGAACTTTTCCGTAATTTTCCAGTTGATAATTATCAAAGACACTGATGAGTTCCTTGTAAATGTATCCAAAGAGATAATGTGTTTGGAGAGGTTCATACATTATCTTAATCCTGCTGAATGACTAGGAGGGAAGGTTCAGTGAGTATCAAAGTCTCATGAGAGATCCCTCTAAGGAGTTTCACATGCCTCTTTAAATGTGACTAGCCTTCTCTGGGATTTCCTAAATAAAATCAAGTTAATTATTATCTTTTGGATCCATGTGTTTCTCACTTTCAATCTGAACACAGTCATTCATGAGTTCTGGGAATTCTACTGAAGTACAAGTAAAAAGGAAAGAATGACATCATAATCTACACAAGAATTTTTTTCCTTTCAATTGAACTCAATGCAAATAAACAGGAAATAATGATATGGAAATATGATTATCTATGTTAGAGTTATAAACCAAGCAACAACTGTAAATCAAACAGAGCCCTATCTTAGAATTATTTCTATATGTAATCATTCATCACAACTGACATCATATGTATCCAATAAATTTTACATAATGAATTGCCACTTTCTCTTTCCTAAAAGCACTAAATATAGAACAGAATAATAAAGTCATCTTTAATACTAATAACATTAGGAGAATTAATTTTTAGCATTTAATGGAAAAGCATAAGAATTAAAGGTTGAAATTTTATCTTCTATCCATGAAGCATCTCACTTTCAGTGTTTAAGGCCAATATAGGAACGAGAGAGATAACATCTAAAGCAAACCACCACCAATTCCAACATACAAAAAAGCGAACTTTAGACCAACAGTTGTGGAACATGTATGGGACTGGAATAGGCCCTCTGCATATGGAACACAGTTGTGTAGCTTCATTTGTTTGAGGGGCCCCTGGCAGTGGGATCAGGATCTATCCCTGGTAACATGAACTGGCTTTCTGGAGCTAGCTATGGTGGGATGCCTTGCTCAGCTTTGATGCAGGGAGGATGGGCTTGGTCCTGCCTCATCTGAATGTACAAGGATTTTCTGACTCCCCATGTGAACTTTTACCCTTTTGGAGGAGGAGATGGGTGATGGGTCAGTGGGGAAGGCTGGAGTGGAGTGGAAGGAGGGAGAAGAGCCTGATCTGTGGTTGGTATGTAAAATGAATAAAAAATTTCTTAAATAAAAAAAGCCTTTGGTCTGAAGTTTTCTCTGTACTTGACTAATTCTCTAGAAAATATTAAGAACACAGAAACTTCCATAGTTATTACAGGGAAAGAATAGTCCTCAAAATATCCCAAGTAGAAAAAGATATAGTAAAATTTAGGATAATAATTTTTGGATAAAGCATTCTTGCCTGGCTACCCATATGCTGTACTACTTATCTATGCCTAATATAGATATATTGGTTTAATAGAGAACATGAGATCGTTAGTACTCAGATTTCCAAAGATAGATAGCGTCATGGGGGTGGTGTGAATCTAGGTCTACTCTTGCAGGCAGTACCGACCCCAGAGGGCAGGTTGTATAAATCAAGCATAGTGATGGGTGTGATGTTTTACAGGATGTCAGAATTGATACACCTGCATAATCTGATACATACAGACTCACTTAAGTCTCTCACGTGTGGTCCTGTATTTGTCCTCTACCAATTTGGGCCGTCACTGAGGTAAGGAGGAAGAATAAAATTCCGAGGAACCAGAGTAGTAAAATGAATGTCTAACAACACACAGGATATAGGAGAGTTATTATTTGAGGAAAACAACAAAGAGTATACTGATGCAGGGCTTAGTGGGTTTAGAAGCTAGCAAGAAGCCAATGTCACCTGGGCAGGGGCCAGAAAATGGAAAAGAGAGCAGAAAATGAGCCCAGTGTGTATGGAAGATATAGCAGGTATTACAGAGAACAATGAAAATTTTTCTTTCATACTTCATAATTTAGATATCATGAAGTGTTTCATTACTCATTTTAGGTAAACATACAATTTTATCACATTAAATAAAATTTAACTATATTTTTAATATTCAGGAAATTTAGCTAAGCCATGGAAATTCTAGTCACTGTCACTTGGGATGGCAAAGGTTGCTTGGGATTCACAAGTGAGGAATCCAACAAGTTAGTCTTGGATATAAGAAGACAGAAAAAATTGTTAGACATTCCACAAGAAATGTCCATGATCCTAATGTACAGAGAAATCTAAACATATTAGAAAATTCTCTGCAAATAGAGAAAATGTTAACAATATATGTATTTTCAAAATGGGGTATGAGTTCACAAGAAAAGACATTGTATGTAAAGAAGACCAGAAAATACCCAAGTAATCCTCTACAGGATATTTCACTTCCAGACTGACAGTCTTGCCAATAAATTTATCATTAACTGCCCTGTAAGTTATATATTCATTTAAGTTCTTGCAGCTGCACCATACCTTCATCACCCAAGACATACCAGCAATGTGTTTCCTTTTGCACCAATAAAATGAGTTCTTATAAAAAATATATTTTAAGAAAAATTAGAACAGAAGAAATTTTGTCTGGTACACATATTTGGTAAACTAAAATATATTACAAAGGGTTTTTAAGCATTAGATTACCAAAAAAAAACTATACAATGTATGAGGGATACTCTGTACTATAAGATGCCCCGCTGTGTGACTTCCCTTTGAAGACACAAAAGTCAGTTGCCAGACGGTGGTTTTTCTCTTGAACCCTGGAGGGTGTGGGAATCAGGACTGCAAGAGGAATTATTCAGTGAAGGTCCAACCCTGGGTGTGAGGAGAGGAGGAAGCAATAGGTGCCAGGGAAGGAGCTGGCTCACTGTCACTCAGTGTCCTGTTGGTGAAGGGTCAAAGGAGGTCCCCAGAACACTTGCTATGGAGGGTGCTCTGGGGAGTGTCCTGCCTCTGGTTCTGCCTTGGGAAAGGACATCCCTGATAGGGGCATTTGGTTCTTTTAGTTTCCAAACTTAGCAGTTTAATGTCACTGATTTATATTATAGGCTTGGGGTGGAAAAGATAGAAAGACCTACAATCTCATGTTTGCAGTGTAGGGTGGGTTTCATCTAATGGAATAGATAAGAGAGGGGTTGTAGATAGGCACAGCAAAGCCTGTAACCCATACCTGGGGATAACTTGACTTTCAAAAAATTAAGAGTACAAACAATGCACTTTTAAACTCACAAAAGTCATATTTAACAAATGTCTCCAGATTGAAAGCTGTCTTAGTTATTCTTTGAATTGCTGAGATAAAATACAATGAGCAAAAGTAACAAGGGTAGGAAAGATTTATTTCATCTTATAGTTCCACATTAGTCCTTCACTGGGAGAAGACAGGTCAGGAAGTCAAGTCTAGAATCTGGAGGCAGGAATTGATTCAGAGGCCATGGAGGAAGATTGCTTAATGCCTTGCTCCAAATGGCTTGCTTAGTTTGTTTTTGGATAATACCTAAGGCCAATAGGCCAGAGATCGTTCCTCCCATAGCAGGCTTGGTCCCTTATAACAATCATTAATCAAGAAAATTCCTGATGGATTTGCCTAGAGTCCAAACTTTTTGGAGTGAACAAAGGACGTTCACTCTTCCCAGATGACGCTAGCTTGTGTCATGTCAACATAACACTGATCAACACAAAAGTGGTAACAGATAATAATCACATTAATGACTATATATTTCTAGCATGATCTAGAAATTGAAAGTCACCTTTCAATTTAGACAGCTGCTATTGAGTCTGTCCCTCTGGGTAGGTTTGCCCTGGATCAGGAATTCTGTTTAACAGACATGGGGCGGGCCCAGCCCATTTTGAGTGAGTTCTCAAAGCAGACTGAGCAAACCATGAAGACTTAACAAGTAAGCAGCATTTCTTCCTGGCCTCTGCAATAGCATCTTCCTCCATATTTCTGTCCTGTTTGAGTTTCTGCCCTGACTTCCTTCAATAATGACACTGATATGGAAGGATAAGCCAAATAAACTCTTTCCCCCTCAAGTTGGTTTGAATTATAATATTTCATAATGGCAAAAATAACACTAACTTGTGAGGAACCAGCCCCCACAATTATTTACCCCAGGGCCCCTTGAGTAATGAGGGATAAGAGACTTAGTTAGAAATAGAGGGAAGAGAAACAGAGAAAAATGCAGGATAGACTCAGGTGGGCCTGGATCCTTATCCAAACAGGCCCAGAACTTTATTCCAAATGTCTGCTTATAACAATGCCAAGGGGTGGAGCAAAAGACCTCCCCCTTGCTAATTATAGTCAGCCCCTTACAAACACCTGGTACCCAGGCCTGTGGTCCAATCAACCTCTTATTTAGTCCTGCTGGGTACAGCCACTAGGAAACCTAGTGGGCTACAACTAGTCCCTCTTCTTTATATTTGAAAAGAACAAACTCTTGATGCAACTGCATCAAACTTAACATAATAATTCCTACTCTTAACCTTCCTACAAACCTCTCAACCTACAAATCTACATGAGAACAATTTATTTACCTTTTTTTTTTGAAGGCCAGCATAAAATGATATCTTTTTCTAAGTGAGGAGAATTGGTCCTAGAAATAATTAAAAGATCAAAACTATGGCTATATATACACAAATTAAAAATAATGTGGTAAAAGATAATATAATACATGTTTTCATTATGAATGCACATGACTTTACTCATTTCTTTTTTCTTTTTTTCTTTTCTTTTTTTTACTGTCTCTGAAGTTTATTTTTCCTCTAGATTTCTTTCTTTCTTTTTTATTAACAAATTTTTTTCATTCATTTTACACACCAATCAAAGATCCCCCTCTTCTGTCCTCACATCCCCAACCTCCCCCACAACCCAACCCTCACTCCCCCCAACAAGAAGGCAAGGCCTCCCATGGGAGGCACATCCAGTAGAGAGGCAAGTCCAAGCCCTTCCCAATGCCTCAAAGCTGCACAAGGTGTCCCATCATAGTTAGCGGGCTCCAAAAAGCCCCCTAATGCACCAGGAATGGATTCTGATTCTACTGCCAGGGGGCCTCCCAAGCAGATCAAGCTACACAATCGTCTCACCATGCAAAGGGCCTAGTCCAGTCCCATGCAGGCTCCACAGCCATTGATCCAACTTTCATGAGTTCCCACTAGTTTGATTTGATCATCTCTGCAGGTTTCCCCATCATGATCATAATGCACTTGCTCATAGAAACACCCCTCTCTCTCTCTAACTGGACTCTTGAAGCTCTGCCTGGTGTTTGGCTATGGATCTCTGCATCTGCCTCCATCAGTCAATGGAGGAAAGCTCTGTGATGATAGTTATGGTATTCACTAATCTGATCACTGGGGCAAGCCAGTTCAGTTCAAGCACCATTTCCACTATTTCTAGTAGTCCAAGCTGGGGTCATCCTTGGGGATACCTGGCAACTTCCCTAGCACCAGGTTTCTCTTTCTGCCTCATGATATCTCCCTCCATCATTGTATCTCTCTCATTGTTTTCCCACTCTATTCCTGTTCCAGCTCAGAACACCCCATTCCCTTATGTTTTCATCCCCCATCACCTACCCTCCATTGCCCAACCCTCACCCCCAGTTCACTCATGGAGATTTCATGTATTTCCCCTTCACAGGGAGATCCATGCATCCCTATTTGGATCTTCCTTGTCAACTAGCTTCTCTGGAGTTGTGGGTTATTGTCTGGATATCCTTTACTTCACATCTAGTATCCACTTATGAGTGGGTACATACCATGTTTGTCCTTCTGAGTCTGATTTACCTAACTCAGGATGATATTTTCTAGTTCCATTTGCCTGCAAATTTCATGATATTGTTTTTCTCTGCTCAGTAGTACTCAATCATGTATATATACCACATTTTCTTAATCCATTATTCAGTTGCGGGACAAGTAGGTTGTTTCCAGGATGTGGCCATTACAAATAATGCTGCTATGAACATAATTGAGCATGTGTCCTTGTGGTATGATTGGGTATTCCTTGGGTATATGCCCAACAGTGGTATAGCTGGGTCTTGAGGAAGATTGAGTCCCTATTTTCTAAGAAACTGCCACACTGATTTTCCAAGTGGCTGTACAAGTTTACATTCACACCAACAGTGGAGGAGTGTTCCCCTTGCTCCACATCCTCTCCAACATGAGCTATCTGCAGTACTTTTGATCTTAGGCATTCTGACAAGCATAAAATGGTATCTCAGAGTCATTTTGATTTCTATTTCCCTGATGACTAAGGATGCTGAGCAATTTCTTAAATGTCTTTTGGCCGTTTGAAATTCTTTCTTTGAGAATTCTTTGTTTAGCTCTATAGCCCATTTCTTAATTGGATTGTTTGTTATTTTGATGTCTAGGTTCTTGAGTTCTTTCTATATTTTGGAGATCAGCCATCTGTAAGATGTGGGTTGGTGAAGCTCTTTTCCTATTCTGTAGGCTGTCATTTTGTCTTATTTACTGTGTCCTTTGCCTTACAGAAGCTTCTCAGTTTCAGGAGGTCCCGTTTATTAATTTTTGCTCTTGGTGTATGTGCTACTGGTGTTATATTTAGGAAGTGCTCTCCTGTGCCAATGCGTTCAAGACTACTTCCTACTTTCTTTTCAATCATATACAGTGTAATTGGTTTTATGCTGAGGTCTTTGATCTACTTAGACTTGAGTTTTGTGCATAGCAATAGTTATGGATCTATTTACAGTCTTCTACATATTAATGTCCAGTTATGCCAGCACAATTTGTTGAAGGTGCTTTCTTTTTTTCCATTGTACAGTTTTGGCTTCTTTGTCAAAACTCAGGTGTTCATAGGTGTGTAGGTTAATGTCAGGGTCTTCAGTTTGATTCCATTGGTCCACATGTCAGTTATTATGCCAATAACAAGCTAGTTTTTAATTACTGTAACTCTATAGTAGAGCTTTGTGTCAGGGAAGGTGATGCCTCCAGAGGTGACTTTGTTGTACAGGACTCTTTTAGCTATCCTGGGTTTTCTGTTTTTCCAAATGAAGTTGAGTATTGTTCTTTTCAGGTCTGTGGAGAATTATGTTGGGATTTTGATGGGGATTGCATTGAATCTGTAGATTGCTTTAGATGGTGATTGCATTGTATTGTTAGATTGCTTTTGGTAGGATTGCCATTTTTACTATGTTAATCCTACGTATCCTTGAACATGGGAAATCTTTCCTTTTTCTGATATCTTCTTCAATTTCTTTCTTCAGGGACTTAAAGTTCTTATCTTACAGGTCTTTCACTTGCTTAGTGGGAGTTACCCCAAGGTATTTTACATTATTTGTGGCTATTGTAAAAGGTGATGTTTCTCTGATTTCTTTCTCAGCCTGTTTATCATTTGTATATAGGAGGGCTACTCATATTTTGTTAATCTTGTATCCTGCCACATTACTGAAGGAGTTTGTCAGCTGTAGAAGTTCTCTAGTAGAATTTTTGGGGTCACTTATGTGTACTATCATATTGTCTGCAAATAGTGAAAGTTTGACTTCTTCCTTTCCAATTTGTATCCCCTAGATTTCCTTTTGTTGTCTTATTGCTCTGGCTAGAATTTCATGTACTATATTGAATAAATATGGGGGAGAACAGACAGCCTTGTCTTATTCCTGATTTTAGTGGAATCACTTTGAGTTTCTCTCCACTTAATTTGATGTTGTCTGTTGGCTTGTTGTAAACTGCCTTTATTATGTTTAGGCATGTTCCTTGCATTCCTGATCTCTGCATGACATTTATCATGAAGGAGTGTTGAATTTTGTCAAAGGATTTTTCAGCATCTGATTAAATGATCGTGTGTTTTTTTCTTTCAGTTTGTTTACATTGACAGTTTTTCATATATTGAACCGTCCCTGCACCTACTTTATCATGGTGGATAATTTTTTGATATGTTCTTGGAGTCAGTTCGCCAATATTTTATTGAGTATTTTTGCATCAATGTTCATGAGGAAGATTGGTCTGTAATTCTCTTTTTTTGTTGCATCTTTGTTGAGCTTGGGAATCAGAGTAACGGTAGCCTCATAAAAGGAGTTTGGTAATGTTCCTTCTGTTTCTATTGTGTGGAGAAATTTGGAGAGTATTGGTATTAACTCTTCTATGAAAATCTGGTAGAATTCTAGGTTTAAACCATCTGGTCTAGGCTTTTTTTGGTTGGGAGACTTTTAATGACTGTTTCTATCTCCTTAGGGGTTATTGGTCTATTTAAAATGTTTATCTAGTCTTGATTTAACATTGATATGTGGTACCTATCCAGAAAACTGTCAATTTCTTTTACATTTTCCAATTTTGTGGAGTACAAATTTTTGAAATATGACCTGATGATTCTCTGGATTTCCTCATTGTCTGTTGTTATGTCTCCCTTTTCATTTCTGATTTTGTTAGTTTAGGTGTTCTCTCTCTGTCTTTGGTTAGTTTGGATAAGGGCTTGTCTATCTTGTTGATTTTCTCAAAGAACCAGCTCTTTGTTTCATTGATTCTTTGTGTTGTTCTCTTTGTTTCTATTTTATTGATTCAGCCCTCAATTTGATTATTTCCTGGCATCTATTCCTCCTGGATGAATTTGCTTCTTTTTGTTCTAGAGCTTTCAGGTATGCTGTTAAGTCACTAGTGTGAGATTTCTGCAACTTCTTTTGCGGGCATTTAGTGTTATGAATTTTCCTCTTAGCACTGCTTTCATAGTGTCCCATAAGTTTGGGTATATTTTACTGAATTCTAAGAAATCTTCAATTTCTTTATTTCTTCCTTGACTCTTTGGTGATTCAGTTGAGCATTATTCAGTTTCCATGAGATTGTAGGCTTTCTCTAATTTTTGTTTTTGTTGAAATCTAACTTTAAGCCATGGTAGTCCAATAGAATACAGGAGGTTATTCCAATTCTTTTGTATCTGTTGAGATTTGCTTTGTGACCAAGTATGTGGTTGATTTTAGAGAAGGTTCCATTGGGTGCTAAGAAGAAGTTATATTCCTTTTTGTTGTGGTGGAATGTTCTGTAGATATCAATTAAGTCCATTTGAGTCATAACATCTGTTAGGTCCCTTATTTCTCTGTTAAGTTTCAATCTAGATGATCTGTCCAGTGGGGAGAGTGGGGTGTTGAAGTCACCCACTATTAATGTGTGGGGTTTGATGTGTATTTTAAGCTTTAGCAATGTTCTTTTATATATGTACAGGCCCTTGTATTTGGGGCATATATGTTCAGAATTGAAATTTCATCTTGGTAGATCTTTCCTGTGATAAGTATGTAATGTCCTTCTAATCTCTTTTGATTGATTTTAGTTTGAAGTCTATTTGGTTAGATATTAGGATAGCTTGCTTCTTTAGTCCGTTTGATTGAAAAGTCTTTTCCCAGCCTTTTACTCTGAGACAGTGTCTGTCTTTGAAGTTTCAGTGTGTTTCTTCTATGCAGCATAAGGATGGGTCCTGATTTCGTATCCATTCTGTTAGTCTGTGGCTTTTAATAGGTGAATTCAGTCCATTCTTATTAAGGGGTATTAATGACCTATGATTGTTCATTCCTGTTATTTTTTGGTGGTAGTGTGTGTGTGTATTTCCCTTCTATGAGATTTACTGCTATGGAGTTATCTATTACCTGTGTTTTTGTGGGTGTATCTGACTTCCTTAGGTTGGAATTTTCCTTCTAGTGCTTTCTGTAGGGCTGGAATTGTGGATAGATATTAATTAAATCTGGTTTTGTTGGGCTGGAGAGATGGTTCAGAGGATAAGAGCACTGACTGCTCTTCCAGAGGGCCTGAGTTCAACTCGCAGCAATGACATGGTGGCTCACAACCATCTGTAATGAGATCTGGTGCCCTCTTCTGGCCTGCAGTCATACATGCTGTATACATAATAAATAAATAAATATTTTTTAAAAATTTGGTGTTGTCTTGGAATGTCTTGTTCACTCTGTCTATGGTGATTGAAAGTTTTGCTGGGTATATTAGTCTAGGCTGGCATCCATGGTCTCCTAGTGTCTGCATTACATTTGTCCAGGTCCTTCTGGCTTTCAAAGTCTCCACTGAGAAGTTGGGTTTTACTCTGATCAGTCTGCCTTTATATGTTACTTGGCCTTTTTCCTTTGCTGCTCTTGATATTCTTTATTCTGTATGCTTAGTGGTTTAATTATGTGGTGAGGGGACTTCTTTGGAGGGTCTAGTCTATTTGGTGTTCTATATAGCCTTCTTGTATCTTCATAGGTATTTCCTTCTTTAAGTTGTAAAAGTTTTCTTCCATGGTCATGTTGAATATATTTTCTGTGCCTTTGAGTTGGCGTTCTTCTTCTTCTATCCCTATTATTTTTAGGTTTGGCCTTTTCATGGTGTCACAGACTTCCTGGACATTTTGTATTATGACTTTTTTGGCTTTGGTATTTTCTTTGACTGATGAATCCATTTCCTCTATTGTACCCTCTACACCAGAGATTCTCTCTTCCATCTCTTATATTTTTTTTTGGGGGGGGGATTATGCTTGCATCTGTATTTACTGTTGATTTACTCAGATTTTCCATTTTAAGCATTCCCTCTGTGTGTGTCTTCTTCATTGTTTCTATTTCACTTCTCAGATCCTGAACTGTTTTCTTCACATGGGTCCTAGAGGCAGGACTCTCTAGGTGGGAGAAGAGTCACTCACCTCTTGGTCCAATGATAGCTGGTGCATTCCATGTCTCAGGAAGTTACTGGGGTCACAGGTGGATGGGTATTGGGGTATGGCATGAGTCTTGTAGAGTGCAGGGTCTGATGGGTATTTTGGTGAGGGGGCTGTCGGCGTGAGTTTTCCCTGCTGGCTGGCAACTGGGGCAGAGTTGAGTAGGGGTTCCTAGGGACTGACTGTGTCCTCAAGAACAATTTCTTAAAAGAACTATACAAAACATAACATTAATTCACTCAAGTAACACGAAAATATTTTTTCAATTAAATATACTGAGGAATATTAATTCTCCCTTTTCTTTATATTTTAAATTAAATCTCAAGCCTAGTTAGAAAACTTAAATTTATCTATTTAAATAGTTTCATTTTTACATAAATAGTTCCATAAACAGTTCATATGTCATCACCACTGATAGAGTCTATATTTATAAGTAAATTCAAATTGCCCATTGTAATGAAATCATTAGTGTCCATTTCATTTCTTTAGTCTGAAAGTTCAAAAAGAGTTCTGGTACCAGACTTATAATTCTGAAGAAACTTTTCTCACAACCAAAAACTTTTTGCAGTTAACAATTCTAGCCCAAACAAGCGTCTCTGTGCAGTCAGCAGACAGAAACTGCAAAACATTTGTTGCTAGCTGTTTCAGGCTTTTACAGCTTTCAGTCTGTCTGTGCCTCCCATAAGTGGCCATTCCCAGACCTGTATCTGCTAGAAGTTGGGCCATTGTTTTCCTACAGCAACTCTGGTTCTGGGAGGAAAACCTAGTCGCTACAAACCGTGGCTTTCTTGGGCCCCATTACCTGTTTTAACGTAGTCAGCATCCTGTGTCCCGGAATCCTCCATAGGCTGTCCTGTTATATGCTCTCCTGTTGTATCGATGAATGCAGCCTAACGACAATTCCATGATTTCTGTCACATCCTGCTGCTGGGAGCTCGGGCTGCAGTCAGTCTCAGCCGTTCCTGCAGAACCCTGGACTGGCTGTTCAGCCTGGAGTACTCAGCTGCTCGTCAGGCACCTACACTGTTCTGCTCTCTGTCTCCAGAAGCAGTCTGGTCTCCAAGGTTTCCGTTGCCAGCCGTTCATCTTTCCCGAGGCAATGCAAACTGCTGAGCTCGCTCTGCCATTTGCCTTTCTCATGGTGTAGCATCTTCAAAGGCTGCAGAAGCTTGCTGTTCAACTTTCCTGCAGCGCAGCATCTCTGCAGGGCTTTCCAAACTGCTGCTTGTCATTAGCCTCTCTTGTGGCTTAGCACATTCATTTTCATCATGGTTTTCTTTCAGTAGAAAGCTTGTAGACGCGCATCTGCCATCTGCATGGTGTTGATGCGTTGAAGGCCTCAGCTTCTGAGGCCCTCTGGCTGCTATTTTCTGAAGCTGGCAGTCTCTGGAGCTGCTTCTTGTTGTTATTGGTGGTTTCTGGAACTGCCAAATCTGCTATGGATATTGCTTTCCCAGGTTGGGAAAACCTACTCTTTATATCCTTAGACCTAAAGCCTATATATTCTAAACCTACATTTTTCTGACTAAATCTATGACCTATTTAAACCTACATTCTATATGACTACTTTACAAACCCTAACTAAGTCCTACTCAACCCTTTACATTTATTTAAACTTACATTCTATAAGCCTACTTTATAAACCTTACCTAAGTCTTACTTATATTCTATAGGACTGAACCTTAGTAAATATATTTCTTATACTACCTTAGCAAATATACTCTTATCTTATTTAAACTTACATTTACAACTAACATGGCCATTTATTACTACATGTCTTAAAGAAATTTGGATCTATTCAAACACCTAAAGATTTCTTAATACCTAGAAGAGATTTAGAAAAGATATCTAGGAGAGATTTCTTAACTATTATCCCTTTACATATGACAGAATTAACTTAACACTAAAGCAAATATCTATAAGATATTTACCACCTAGAAAAGATTTTTAGCTAAATTGTTAACAAGACTAGAAGTATGCAAATTATTTAGTCAGCTTTGATATTATTCTAAAAGTTTTTGAGAGTTTGAAACAAGATTTGTCAATGGCTCTTTTAACGCTGCGATTCAGTGAGTACTGTTGCTATGGAGTTATAACACTTGTTGCTAGGGAGTTGTAACATTTTTGGAACAAATGCTGTACTCCCCAAAGTCATCTTTCCCACCAACCTCTCTCAGCCATTTGAGAACTGACAGAGATGTGCTCTCAGTCATAAATGGTTTCTAACCAGAGGATGTCTCTTTATCCAAATTCATGACAGCTTCCCTGCACCATAATTCAGACAAATGTTTCTGTTACAGCAGAAAAAGTACTGTAAAGCCTCATCTTAGGCTAAGGGTGAAATTCCTGTATTGAGCTGCCATATAGCTCCTAGCAAAAAAAATATTGCGCAGTTATTAGACGATACAAGGCACTGTTTCAAACCTGCATTGATACTACCTTTCCCAGAAAGCCTTTCGGGTACACTAGCAAAATTTCCGGTTCCCTTTACAGGATTTCGCTTTTGCAAAGGGAGATTTTTCTTTCCTAAGCTTGCTTTAGAATACCTGTGCCACATTTAACAGGTGTATCTCTTCAATTAGATCTTTCATCTGACACTATTCCTGAGTTTTGCATCTATTTGTCCACATGCTCAGACTGTGGCTTATTTCCTGAGGCAAAGCTCTTCGGGCTTCACTCGGGTCAGTGAGGCAAACTGAAAACATTTGTTTCAGACAGGTCCTTTCTCCTGGAAAAGAAAGCTTCTCTCCTGGATAGCTCTCCATCCAGTCCAGGCCCGGCTCCTTCCCCAGATAGTGTCTCTGATGCAGTACCACAGCCGCAGTTGGGTTAACTGGTTCGCCCAGCAGCCCCTTCCATCCGGGAGGTATCTGCCTGTCTCTGCAGAGGGATTTCTGAGTGCTTTTTCTCCTGGCTTGAAAAGACAGCGCTTAGAAGAGAGGTTTTGGGGAACTCAAGCCTTGCCTCCCTCATTGCAGGGAGGATTTCTAAAGCTTAAAAGAAGGACAGACCCTAGAGAGGTTTTGCTATTTTCCATTAGAGTGAATCACAGGTGAATTCCCATACTAATATCTCCAGGCGATTCTTATTTTTGTCCTTCACAGAAAGAAAACTGAGAGAAAGTTCTGAAAGGCTTTTTAGAGAGAGATTACGGTTTTTAGGAAAGCTTTTTAGTTTGAAAGGGAAAGATTAAGTTTTTCCTAAGATTTCTGTTCTCTACACGTTTTTGGCTTCATGAGGGTAAGGTGTTGCACTGCTGGTGGAGCAGAGGACTTCTCTTGCCATCCACACCCGCTGCAGAAGAAATCTCTTTCCCCTGCGGCTTTTTTAGCATTTTACCTGTCCCCAGGCCAAAGCTTCCATAGGAATCTTTTTTCCACCCAATAAGCTCAAAGAAGATGGATTTTTTTCTACCCTTTAAGTTTCAAGAAGATAGATTTTTTTCCCCCAGTTTGCATTCATAGCCCCATAGTTAGGCTTATTTTATCCTACTTTACCCTAAGCTTCTTCTTTCTATATTCCTAACCCAATATTTCTATTTTCTACCTTTCTTAACTTTTATAGATAGAAGAGAGAGTCTAATTATACAGAAATCTAATGCTGCAGTCTTGCAGTATTTTACCACCTACCCTACACACCCAAGAATAAAATGCCGTTGCCTTCATTTTTCAATTCTTTATCAGCATGCCCACACTTACAACGCCCCCTCAATCCTTTCCCCAAGTTCTAGGATTTTTTTTTCTTTTTTATCTTTTTCTTTATCTCTGTTCAGGCATCATCTGTGGGGGACCAGCCCCCACAATTATTGAATCCAGGGACTGTTGAGGAATGAGGAATAAGAGACTTAGTTAGAAATAGAAGGGAGAGAAACAGAGAGAAATGCAGGATAGACTCGACTGGGCTTCCTTATCCAAACAGGCCCAGAACTTTATTCCAAAGGTCTGCTTATAACAATGCCAAGGGAGCAAAAGACCTCCCTGTTGCTAGTTACAGTCAATCATAAGCCCTTACAAATATCTGGTACCCAGGCCTGTGGTCCAATCAACCTCTTATTTAGTCCTGCTGGGTACAGCAACTAGGAAACCTACTGGGCTACAACACTAAGTAGAACAGACAGTAATAAAGTAAATGAAGAGGGTATGCTGGTAATATAAGCTCTGAAAGATTTTACTCCCATTTAGTGATGTGTTTTCATTTGCAACTCAGCAAAACCATACTAGCTGACTGCCAATGAGCTTCCTGCTGCTCTGTGAGGTTTGGAGACTAAAATGTGGACATGGACCTCCTATCCACCAAAAAAACCCATCCAGGATTCCCAAGATCCCTGTAGTCTGATCCCTGGGACTCTCCAATAGGCATAGATACAAAGAAAAAGCTCACACCTCCTTCTCCTGTCCCACATCTCTCACTTTAGAGCTACCTAGAGTATTGCTGGGTCCTAATAACCACCTTGGGGGAAGGGGTAAGATGGTGCTGCATCAATGACACAGACATCAGGAGTCATGTGAAAGCCAAAGAGCAGAGGTGTTTATTCAGTAACAGAGAAAGTCTTGTATACCCTCCTCCCAGCATCCAGGCTGTGTCCCATCTGGTGACATTGCCAGGTCATCCCTCATTGGGTAGGCACATTCAGGAACATCGACAGTGCCTGTTTCTAGTCCCTCAGGCACACTCAGCATGATCAGTTCTTTGGACAGCACCTGTTGCTAGGTCCTCTTGCAGACTCCAGGGTGGCTCACAACGAAGTACATTATATGCATGCCTTGACAACAGGTTTGTGCCAATTTTCTAGCTCTGTGGTATAGCATGAATCTTAAAGAGTCGTATTAATAAAATCAAACCTGGGGCCAGGTATGGGTCAATGCTGGAAGATCAGAGGAGCAGAACAAGCCACAGCTACCTCACCTTGCCAGTTCCTCAGCTGATCCTGTTTCCTCAGACTGGAAGCCTCTGAGTCCTCATATCTGAATGGATCTCAGCTGAACTGTTGCTAGAAGCCTAAAAGTTTAACCAGCCAAATGCTTCTAGTTTCTGGTCTTCACACTTTATATATCTTTCTGCCTTCTACCATCACACCCTGGGATTAAAGGCTCACTTCTTGGGATTAAAGGCATGTGTCACCATCCCTGGCTGTTTCCAATGTGGCCTTGAGCTCACAGAGATCCAGGTGGATCTTTGTCTCTGGAATGCTAGGATTAAAGGTGTGTGCTACCACTGCCTAACCTCTATATTTAATATTGTGGCTGTTCTCTTCTCTGACCCCAGATAAGTTTATTGGCATGCACAATATTTTCAGGAACACAATACCACCACACTGTGGGCCTATCCTACTACACCAGAGTACCTACCTGTGCTTGTCAGAAGCCTTCCATCCTCTCTAAGGTGACCAGAACACCCAAGTATGCAATTCACACCTCCCTTTCTAGCAAGTCTCACTACTCATCCAGGACTCTGCACACATTCTTCTTCTCTCATGGGAACACCCCAAAGCACCGATCACTTTCTGTCTAAGACCCTGTGCCTCCTCATCCATGCACATCTTTCCTAAGTATTTCCTCCAACTACAATTCAGTCCATTTACCTCTTTCTGGGTTCATTTTCTACCAATAATTACTTAAAATAATGCAAATCCAGTTGAAGGCCTTGGTCAATCTCTTCTTTCACCTCTATACTCACAAAATCCACAATTCCCCTACACTGTTCCTGATCCTGAATAGATTTCTCCTGCTTCCTTTCCATTTATGACCACAAAAAGCAATGACAGCTGCCTGCCCGGTACCATTGTCTCCTCATACAGCCCAGAGAACCAAGACCAGTCCGAACAACTCAGGAAAATGCTGTGGCACCTCAACCAATGACTTCAGACATGAGAGAGAAACTGACATGAAGAGGAAGAATTGAAATAGAGCCTGCATCCCTAACCAGAAAAAGAGTAGAAAAAGATTACAAAAGACATACAAACGCTAGTATGAGTTAGTCCCCTCCAGAGTATTATAAATGCCTAAACTGAAACAGGCAAGAAGATTTCAACCAATCATAAAAAGCTAACACACCTCAGAATTGTAAGTTCCAGAACAGAAAAAAGAGCAACATGAAAAAGTCAGACAATATATCTCTTCCAAAAGTGACTAATCCTATGGTAATGATTTCTAATGAAAATGATCTGGAAGAACTTCTAGGCAAGTAATACAGAAGAAGAATGTTTGAACAACTTTAAGAAGATATGAGCACGCTTAAAAGAAAACAAAACAGATGAATAAAAAGGTGAAGGCATTACAAGGTATGAAAAATAAAATTCAAAAAGAAAATCATGGAAGAAAAATCAAAACTGACATGATGCTAAAAATTGAAACCTCAGAAAGCCAAATAAAAACCTCAATGGAAAGCCTCACTAACAGAATGGATCATGTTAAAAACAGATAAACAGAGATGGAAGACAGAGGAGAACACATGGAGCACTCTTTAAGTGTCAAAGGTGAACTTAGAAAAATGCAAAAAAGAAAGCATACGAAAGCTTTGAGAGATGGTAAATATAAAAACATTGGATTCTGGGTATAGAAGAAGAATACTATACCAAACCCTTTATATGGCTACCCTATGTTCAAGGATTTCACTCCAGAGAAAATTTTTAAATATTATCTTTTCCAATGTAGAAATGGGGTGTTCATTTTCTTAATTTTCAGGTTTGAGACTATATTGAAATTAGTGGAAACAGACACTTTAAACAGAGATACACTTTGCAAACATTTCCTTCTGGTGTTTTGCTGATCTTTTAAATTTTCTTAGAATTGATTTTCAGGAGCATCTCATGCCATTGGAAGAAGAGGCAACATGTTGTTGATCTTTCTACTGTTATGAAGAAACTTCAGTGGATTGTTTGGAATGACTTGCAAAACAAGAAAAGATGAAGCTGATAGTGAAAACACTGGTTTCTCTGACTGTGGAGTGTCCCAGGTCCTAGTGCCTGAAATTTTTCTGGTCCTGTTCACATTCACTGTCTTTTTCCTTGTTATGGATTTTTAAAATACTTACATTGTCTACATTCCCTCTATACAGAAAATTCTCTAAGACCACTATAATTATGTGTCCATCTGAGTCCTGGACATCTCTGCTGAAATGTCTAACAGCTATCACCACAAATCCAGAGTCTAAGAGTAACCTAGTTTTCCTTCAGACTTGTAATTCCCAAGCAGAAATCACCATATCAGATGATGAAAACTGAACATTATATGGCTTACCAAGACATATTATACATTTAAGATATTTGATGTATATTTCACATTGCGATATTTATAAATGTTTCATTTCATGTGTGTAGCCAAATTTCTAACAGGCCTTATTAAATAAAAAACACAGCACCAAATATAGGGGTGAAAGCCTTAGAGATCAGGGAAATAGTGAGAGCCACCAGTTAGCCTTAACTCACCACACCGTAGCTTCCAAAGGAGAGCTAATTCCTGTCTACCTGTGCCTTTATTGCCTTGCTGTTCTACCCTCATTGGCCCTTAGCCCAGCTACCTCAATTTCTTGTTACTGCCTATCTGTACATACCTCCAGGTCTCTATGGTAGGAACTGGGATTAAAGGCATGTGTCACCATGCTTGGCTCTGTTCCCTAGTGTGACCTTGAACACACAGAGACCCTGCCTGCCAAGATATTTCATTAAAGACATATATGCTACCATTGCTTGACTTTTGTGTTAATGGCTTGCTATTTTCTCTGATCTCCAGACAAACTTTATTTATTAACATACAAATAAAATATCACCACATTTCAGCACAAATAAAATATCACCATATTTCTCCTTTTTTGTCTAATAAAAAATAATAAAAAGGTTATAATATAAGAAAAAATATATACAATAAGTACAATAACTATATATAGCAATAAATACATCAACAATGTCTAGTACATTTGCATTTGACAAATTCAGAGAAAATATTCCATTATCTATCCTATTTTGGCAAGTCCACAATGTACCTATTTCACTTTCTATCCTAACTTGTATTATCAACAGAAAACTATCCTATGATGTCTTTTAAACTTTTACACTATATACCTCCGTAGTGAATTTCTTTTTTGAATTTCTTAACAAGGAAAACTGTAACTACAACTATCTAATCTTCAACTCCCTCAGAGACCCAAGAAGGCAATAATATTACCTAGTAAAACACGAAGTGCAAACAAGTGACTTACAAAAAAATGTGAGTTGATAGAAACAGCCAGCTGCCTGCACAGTCACCCAAGGTTTCTCTTCACATTGGGCATCATCTTCAGCCTATAGGCTTAGCTTATCTGACAGACTCATTTGTGAAGTAGGAGGTACACAAGGCCTAAAGCTCGACCTCACATTCAGTTTGCGTATTCCATGTAGCAGATAAACCGGAATTCCTCCAGTGTCCTGTCATGATTCAGGATTTTAAATTCTGGAAATTGCTGGTGTTTTGGAATTCAGCTGCATATTCTCCTCAGCTTGTGGATAGCTTCATCTCTTTTATTAAATGCCAGTCTGCCATTGAGAGGTTAGATTCCATCAGCCTAGTTACTCTTTCAAGAATAACTGTTTCATCTACTGTTCCACTGCACACCAGGAGCCATCCGTCTGCTGCCTTTTCATCTGCCTTAGAAGAAAAGGGCACTGTAATATTTCTGGATTGCAAAGCCACTTCAGCAATTATGCCATATTCTCTTGGCCTCAGAGGGCACATGTTGTCAAAGCCACAACAACACTTGTCTTGGCAAGGATCAGTAGTCCTTTGTTTTGCGTCCTCTTTGTCCATTTTGGATAGAATACTGTAAGCAGTCAATGTGAGGGCACTTTGTTGCCCAGTGGCTAACTTTTGCCACAGTGAAAGTTAATTCCATATGCAGTTTCTTCAATACCCATATCTTCTCTGAAGTAGATTGATGCTGCCAGGAGCTGACATGTCTCATAGTCATAAAAAAGTAAAAAATTCTAAGTTATTAAAGTATTTTAAATGCCATATGCTGTGTATATTGCTCTGTATAAATAAAATGCTGGTTGGCCAGTAGCCAGGCAGGAAGTATGGGTGAAACAAGCAGAGAAGAGAATTCTGGGAACAGGAAGGCTGAGTCAGAAGATGCCAGCCTGAAGTCCAGGGAGCAGTATGTAAAGGCAACAGGTAAAGCCACGGAACACATGGCGACATATAGATTTCTTACACTGAGTTTAAGTGCAAGAGCTAGTCAGTGGTAGACTTGAGCTAATGGCCAAGCAGTTTAACTAATATAAGATTCTGGGTGATTATTTTATAAGCAGTTGCAGGGTCTGTGGGGCTGGGCAGGACTGGAGAAAACTTCAGCTACAAATGGCGCTAGAACGTGGGGCAACAGTCTTCACATAAAACCTGAAAAAGCTTTTTTAAAAAGTCTTAAAATGGAGCTAAAAACATATTCCTAGTTGTCTCTCTCAAGTTAGCAGCAGCCTATGTGCTTGAGCTACTCTATGGCGGGTTCACGGCCTGCGGGCTTGACCTATGCCACATTACACAGAAGTGTCTCCAAGCTGTGCACTATGCTGCGTGGTGGATATAGTTCTTGATAGTTTTTTTTTTTTTTTTAAAAAAAAAAAAAGAATTTTGGGCTATACATTGCTGGATGGAAGCATAGATGCACTGCTTCCCAGAGTTAGCAGTGAGCTTGGCAGTAAACATAGTTCTGCCATGTTGGGAAGCCGAAGCTGCTATTTTAGCCCTAGTAATGCTGCAGTTTAAAGCAATAGGTTCACAATAAGACAGATTCAGATTGAATAGTTTACAATGTGTGTAAAAATGTATATAGGCTTACAAGAGAGACAAAAAGAAATATATATGGTTATATAAAGAAATACTTTTAAAAAAATAAAGTCTTTAAAGAGAAAGTAAAAGTAATATAAAAAATAAGCCATGTAAAGATGGGATATCAAACAGAGAATCTGGATTGTGTTGTCTTTGGGATTTTTAACTCAAGACAGACATTTGATTGTAAAGGCTGCTGAGTTAAACCAATATGTATATTTTAAAGGTACTTTGACTTCAAAATTTGGATCTAAGAATATGTTGCTTTGGATAGGAGGCTCTGCTTTTGTTTCCACAGAAAGCAAGAGGCTATGGATTTGTTCCAGATTAAGATACATCAGGTTTGATCAGCCAAGACCCCCTAAAAAGTCTCCAATGACACCATGGCCCAGATGATCCAACATTCAGAACAGTTTCAAAGCAACTGGCTCAGACAATACAGCCTCACGGACTACTCCATAATCCTAAAATCTTCTTTATGTCCCCATAAGAATACAGTGCCCTCATCCAGCAGGAAGTAGTATGAGAAGCTATGCCCAAATTCCCAAAATATTGCTTATAAATGTTTATTTTTATTTAAAGCAGGTTGATTATAAATTCAATCTCTTTCTAAAGAAGAAAAGGGGATATAGATATGATAGGATAAATAGTAACAACTTGTTTAAAAATGTTTCATATTGCTATAGATTTTAGTTTATTGATACAAATTTAGAGTTGATTTTGTATTGATTTGTACTGATAAATAAATATATATATATATATGTTTCTACTTTTGTTTGAGGTATTATGTTTATGTAACTCAGATTGTAATGGATAATTAAAAATACAGATTAATAATTAGTCTTCTATGATAGTCAAACTTATAGTCATGTTAAGTTTTCTAGGTATACATAGATATAATTCAATTAGGTTGGTAATCTTCAAACACTTCAAAGACCTACAGAATATGGCATTTAAAATGTTTTAAAAATTTAAACTTTCTGAACAGTGAGACATGTCTGCTCCTGGCAACACTGATTTACTTCAGAGAGGAGGGTGAGCATCAAAGATACTCCATATGGAGTGTGTCTTCTTCTTGACAAAAATACCATTTGGGCAAGAAACTGTTCTTGCCTGGACTGCTTGAAAAAATGTATTGACTAGACATGCAGAACCCATAGGAAGGTGACCATTGAACTTTGCTTGGCAAATGGTTCTTCAGGTACCGGCTTCACAGATAGAACCAAAGAATTAAGATTAATGGCAATAGAATAGTCCCTTAATTTTTTGATTTTTATCTGTCCCATATCAGAAGATGCCAGACATTCTACAGGACAGAGAGAGAAGTGACTGGGAGACTCTAAGCCTGTGGGCTGAAGACAGATGCCCCAACTTTACAGAAAAACTTTGGATGACTGTCCATGCTGCCAGCTGTCTCTGTCTATTCTCGCAAGGCTCCCAAAAGTTGTTTGCATCCTTCTCCCATTTCTCAGGTAATATTATATCCTTCTGAGGTTTTTGGTGTAGTTGAAGACTAGATAGTTATAATTTCCAAAGTCATGAAAAAGACAAGTTAGATAAGAAACCTTAGACTCACAAATATAGGATAGATAAATATCTTCTTTAATTTTGCCAAATAAATAGACAAGATATTATAAATAGACTAGATTGTAACTGTAATTCTTGCTTGATAATTGTTCTGTTATATGTAATTTTACTATGTTAAAGTTAAAAACTTCCTTTTTGAAAAAAAAAGAAAAGAAAAGGGGAAGTGTTGTTTATATCTGTTTGTTTAAATAAAATGCTGATTGACCAGTAGCCAGGCAGGAAGTATAGGTGAAACAAGCAGAGAAGAGAATTCTGGGAACAGGAAGGTTGAATCAGGAGATGCCAGCCTGCTATCCAGGAGCAGCATGTAATGGCACACAGGTAAAGCCACAGAACAATTGGCAACATATAGATTAACAGAAATGGGCTGAGTTTAAGTGTAAGAGCTAGTTAGTGGTAGGCCTGAAGTGATGGCTGAACAGTTTAATTAATATAAGCTTCTGGTGATTATTTTATAAGTGATTGTGGGGTCCGTGGGGCTGGGCAGGACTAGAAAAAACTTCAGCTACAGCCATATTCTGTAGATCTCTGAAGGGTTTGAAGATGGCCTGTCTATCTAAAATATGTCTTTGCTTAACCATGAAAACATACCAAATATGACTACAAGTTCAATTGTAATGTCTAACTACTAACTTTTCTTTATATCCTAATAGTTGGTAATAATAACATTCAATGATTAGCAAATTGCATTACATTGTTAAATGAACTGTATAAGTACAATATCCTGAACAAGATTAAAAATATACATACAGCATTTTCTACCAATATCAATATCAATATATAATTTCCATATAATATACAAAAATCCAATCCAATGTAAAGTATTTAAAACTACTAGTTATCTTTTAAAAGCAGATTCAATAATCTACCTTTTTAATATATATCTATTTCCTCTATTTTCTTTTCAGAGTATATTGAATAATCTACCCTTTATTGTATCATTTCTATACTTTTTTTTTCAGAGTAGACTCAATAATCTACTCTTATCTATATCCTCTTTATTTTTCAAACAAGAACTTTAAATCTAATCTGCTTTGTTTAGCCTTTTTCCTTACCATTAACAAGAGCAACTTGTAAGCAACCCTCCTAAACAATGACAACTATCCCAAACCTGAAACCAATTGAAAGACCAAAACCTATCCGCCCCACCACACCTCTTGGAAATGTGGGTGTCGTGTTCTTAAAATTACTTCCTGCTGCTTTTAAGTGAAGGCATCTTTAGGGGGTCCTGAAAAGAAAATTTTGGGGTTAATTGTCAAGTTCCAGGAGAGGTAGCTATATCATTTGCTGTTCAGTTTCTGCATAATGCCAAAGTTCAGGGCTTATCTCACGTTCTTGTTGGAGTAGTCTGTGAAGCTGGATCATCTCAGCTATACGTCTTGAAATTGTTTTGAGCAGTCTGTAGTCCAAAGCAGATCTTTAGGTGGTGGTTGTCGGCTTAGTGGTATTATTATTGTCCATGTGGAATTGTTGTTATTGGGCCCCATCATCTTTCTGGAGACTTCAAATTTGATGTCAGGCCTGGTCATGATTCTCTGCAGAAAACTGATAAGACTCAAACACAAAAACATGTATAGGCAGCTAAATGAAACCTTTTTCCTAGAATTAATTAGTACTCTATATGACCATTAAAATCATGACAAAAGTTATATATGTGTGTGTGTGTGTAAATCTTAAAAATTCTGATATAAAATTATACTTTAAGAAAAGTTTAAAGAATCAAGATAGAACCAAAGAATTGGTATTAGTGGCAATAGAATAGTCCCTTAATTTTTTGGTTTTTATCTGTCCCATATCAGAAGATGGCTCTTTCTTGTGGCATGATACAGGGATTTTGCATTTCCCTTTTAACAATGTGCTTGGGTTTAGAGGAGAGAGCCATTCTCCAACTCCAAAGCCAGCTTTAATTTTTAATTGAACTGGGACTACAAAAAGACCATTTGTGTTAAGTCTCTATAGAGAAGAGCAGAAACAAACATTTAGGAAGACTTTTGTAATTTTATATGTGATATACCAATAGACCAATTTGTTCCTTTTCCTGGGACATTTTTTCTAGATGATTTGTCCATTTTATTCAGCTATTTCATTTGTCCAGTGTTCTTCATTCCCCTAAAAGACAAAAACAAAAACCCTTCCCCAAGCCTAACTTTGGGGAGGTTCCCTTTTGTCAAGTTATATCTAATCAGACAAAATGACTAGATATAATCTAATCAATTGATATTGTTTGATCAATTTGATCTTGTTCAAATCAAACTTTTATCAATTTTGATGGTATCCACAGCTATTCTTCTCCTGTAGAAACAAAAGCAAAACCTCATCTCCAACCATAGCATATATCCTGGTTTCCATTCTGAGATCAGCACATCTTTAAGTGTGTAGGCTGATTTAATTCTGTAGTTTTTTTTTCTATTATTCAATGTCTCTCTGCAGCTATTGCTCCTTTCTCATTAGCACTGAGAAAACTCAAAGTTAATAGA
Source organism: Peromyscus eremicus (assembly GCF_949786415.1). Classification (NCBI taxonomy): domain Eukaryota; kingdom Metazoa; phylum Chordata; class Mammalia; order Rodentia; family Cricetidae; genus Peromyscus; species Peromyscus eremicus. The sequence continues at coordinate 192,113,364 of NC_081416.1, read as the reverse complement.
GCATTATGTAATCTATTTCTGGGGAGTTTTGTTAACCCTTTCTATTTATTTAGCATATCCTTTAGAGTTCTGTTTGATCTTTTTATAACTGCTTGACCTGTAAGATTATGTGGCATACCTGTAATATGCTTTATATTGTAATAAGCGAAAAACTGTTTCATTTTGCCAGAGACATATGCTGGAGCATTGTCAGTTTTTTTTATTGTATTTAACTATTTTAGTGAGAATCATACTTTTCAAAAACAGAACAGAAAAATAAATGCCTATATATTAATGGAACTGATACATGATCATTGTCATTATTAACATTATTTTTCTTTTGTTGCCTGTGACATACATAGCTTTAATTCTAATTTTGAGATTTTTAATGTAATTACATTTTGATTTAATTTAATTTTGCATATCAGCCACAGATTCCCCTGTCCTCCCTCTTCCCCTCCCGCCCTCCCCCCAACCCACTCCCCATTTCTATCTCCTCCAGGGGATTCAGCTCAGCCTGGTAGATTCAGTCCAGGCAGGTCCAGTCCCCTTCTCCCTTCACCCAAGCTGAGCAAAGTGTCCCTGCATATGCCCCAGGCTCCAAAAAGCCAGCTCATGCACTAAGGACAGGTCCTGGTCCCACTGCCTGGGGGCCTCCCAAACAGTTCAAGCTAATCGACTGTTTCACTTATCCAGAGGACCTGATCCAATTCCATGGGGGCTCCTCAGCTACTGGGTCATATAGTTCATGTGTTTCCACTAGTTTGGCTATTTGTCCCTGTGCTTTTTCCAAACATGGTCTCAACATTGTTTGCTCATACAATCATTCTCTCACTGATTGGACTCCCAGAGCTCCACCTGGGGCCTGGCTGTGGATCTCTGCATCCACTTCCATCAGTCATTGGATGAGAGTTCTACCACGACAGTTAGGGTGTTTGGCCATCTGATCACCAGAGTAAGTCAGTTCAGGCTTTCTCTCGAACATTGCCAGTAGTCTATTGTGGAGGTATCTTTGTGGATTTCTGGGGACCTCTCTAGCACTTTGCTTCTTCCTATTCCCATGAATTTGTGCAAGTATACCCATGCTTTTTCAGAACCCAAAGGATTTTCCCATTGAAATCCTGAATAAGTGTCAATGGTATGCTGTACATATTTCAATATTGCAAATTTTAAACACATCCATCTGCCAGACTTCATTCCTCTGAGTACCCTTTGGGTTACATCCTGGTGGTACCAGAAACCGATTATAAAAAGAACAAGTAGGACATTTCCTTACAATTTCCTTGGCTTGTTGCCAGGTTATGGAAAAATCCTTTTTTAAACCTTTACTATTGACATGATTTTTTTTTATGAAACACTGAGGCCTCCAGCACATTTCCTATTAATAATTTATCAGTCTCATCATTACCTTGTGCTAGAGGGCCTGGCAGACTCATTTGGGATCAGATGTGAATTATATACGAGGGATGCTTCCTATTCCTGATTATATCTTGTGAGTAAGTAGTGAAGTTAATTCTGACTTATCAGGGATAAATTTTGCAGTCTCAATATGTAATACCACTCTTTCAGCATATTGAGAGTTGGTAACCATGTTGAGAGGTTCAGAAAAATCCATTAATACCAACAGAATAGCATTCAATTCCAATTTTTAAACCTTATTATAAGGACTTTTAAACACTTTACTTAAATTTTCTGACTTGTACCCTGCCTTTCCTTGTTCGTTTGCATCTGTATAAAATGTATGAGCTCCAGATATGGTTATTTCCTGTATAATTTGAGGCAAAATTCAACCTGCTTTCTTTATAAGTTCAATTCTATTGCTTTTGGGATATTTGCTGTTAATCTCTCCCAAAAAATTACTGCAATCTCTTTGCCAAGGTTCACATTCTGCCATAATTTTTCAATGTCCTCCTTAGTTAAAGGTATGACAATTTCTGCTGGGTCTATTCCTGGTAATTGACAGAGACTCAGTTTTCCTTTCCAAATCAAGTCAGAGATTTTTTCCACATAAGTTTTTAATTTTTTATTCAGTTTATTTGGTAAAAATATCCATTCCAATATCATATCTTCCCTCTGCATTAATATTCCTGTAGGAGAATGCCTACAGGGTAAAATAACCAAAATGCAATCAAGCTTTGGATCCATGTGATCCATATGTTCTTCCTGTACTTTCTTTTCCACTGAGGCCAATTCTGTCTCAGCTTCAGGTTATAATTCTCTTGGAATATTTAAGTCCTTGTCACCTTCTAAGAATTTGAGTAAATAACTCAGTTCATCCTTTTTTACCCCAACAATAGTTTGTAGATTGGAAATGTCTCCCAATAATCTTTAAAAGTCACTAAGAGTCAGTAATTGATCTCTCCTAATTTGCACCTTTTGGGGTCTAATTTTTGTATACCTATTTTATATCCTAAATAATTAACAGAATTTTCTCTTTGTATTTTTTTCAGGAGCAATTTGTAATCCCCAGCAAGGCAAAATTTTCTTAACTTCTTCAGCATTCTTTCTAATATATCTGCATTTGAATCAGCTAGTAAAATATCATCCGTCTTACAAAAGCAATCTACAGATTCAATGCAATCCCCATCAAAATCTTAACACGTCTTCACAAACCTGGAAAGTACAATACTCAACTTCATTTGGAAAAACAAAAACCCAGGATAGCTAAAAGAATCCTGTACAACAAAGCCACCTCTAGAGGCATCACCATCCATGACATCAATTGCTACTATAGATCTATAGTAATAAAAAAAAATCTTGGTATTGGGGTAAAAACCAGCATGTAGACCAATGGAATCAAATTGAAGACCCTGACATTAACCCACACACCTATGAGTTTTGACAGAGAAGACAAAATGGTACAATGGAAAAAAAGAAGACATCTTCAACAAATGGTGCTGGCATAACTGGATGTCAACATGTAGAAGACTGCAACAGATCTATATCTGTCACCATGTACAAAACTCAAGTCCAAGTGGATTAAAGACCGCAATGTAAAACCAGTTACACTGAACCTGATAGAAGAGAAAGTAGGAAATAGTCTTGAAAACACTGGCACAAGAGACAACTTCCTAAATTTAACACCAGTAGCACAGACACTGAGAACAAAAAAATTAATCAGTGAAACCTCCTGAAATTGAGAAACTTCTGTAAGGCAAAGGGCACAGTAAATAAGACAAAATGACAGCCTACAGAATGGGAAAAGATTTTCACCAACCCCACATCTGACAGAGGGCTGATCTCCAAAATATAGAAAGAACTCAAGAACCTAGACATCAAAATAATAAACAATCCAATTTAAAAATGGGTTATAGAGCTAAACAGAAAATTCTCAAAGGAAGAATTTCAAATGGCTAAAAGACATTTAAAGAATTTCTCAGCATCCTTATTCATCAGGGAGATGCAAATCAAAACGACTCTGAGATACCATCTTACACTTGTCAGAATGGCTAAGATCAAAAGCACCACAGACAGCTTATGTTAGAGAGGATGTGGAGCAACTCCACCGTTGGTGGGAGTGCAAACTGGTACAACCACTTTGGAAATCAATATGGCAGTTTCTCAGATCAATAATAGGGCTTAGGTACCAGGTAAGGGTCCAAGGAGGAGCAATGGATCTTCCAAAGAAGTAAAAATAGAACACAGTCTTATAAGTGAATTAAAAGGAAATTAGACTAGGAAAACTGGATGGGGAAGGATATAAGAGGGCATCATAGTGTGGGGAATGAAGGGAGGGATAACTTACACTAAAGGCTTTTTAAAAGCTTCATAAAGTGCACTAGTGTAGAAACTTTATGTTTTATACATATGGTGGGAGAGACACTTGCTAACAGAACTCTTAATTTTAAAAGAATTATACAGGCTGCCATTGTACAGTCTTTGCTTACCTCAGAAACTTTAAAATCAGGGCCTACATTGTCTGGAATTTCTTTGCAATTATTTTACAAGCTCCCACAGAACAGCCCATAAACTCTAAGCAACTCAAAGGCTTTTAACTTTGTAAAAAGTTAAAAGTTTGTAACTGAAGGCTATAAAATACTCCAAAAAAATAACATGAGTAAGTCTATCAGACTTATATCCCTTAAACACGGTAAAAAAAAATATGTATTAGATAGGTATCTATCACTGTGATAAAGATCATAACCAAAAGCACCTTGGTAAGGAAATGTTTATTTCATCCTGTATTTCCACATTGCTGTCCATCACTGAGGAAAATGGAAGCAGGAACTCAAGGCAAAAACCTTGGGTAGAAAGTGAAGCAGAAGCCATTGAAATAATGCTACTTGGTGCTTGCTCCCAATGGCTTCCTTAGCCTGCTTTTTTCCAAACCCAGGACCACCTGCCCAGAGATAGCACCACACCAAATTTGTTGCACCCCCTTCCACAGCAATCATTAATCATGAAAATGTCCATTTCACTACATGTCAGTATGATGAAATCCTTCTCCACAGATGTTCCTGGATTTTGTAAGTTTGAAAAACATGAAAGACAGAAACAAACTAAGCCAACATAATATACACATTCAAAGCTAACATCCAAATATGGGACAAAACATGCAATGTTCTTGTTTCTGAATCTCAGGTACTTCAATTAGAGTGAGAGCTTCCAATTCTATTCATTTTTAGCAAATTTCATACCTTTTTCTCAGTGGAAAAATAATATTCCATTTTGCAAATATGTCACATTTTAATTATCCATTCATCAGCTGATGAAATACTAGGTTGCCCACATGCTTCTGTGATATTGTAAGTAGAGTAGCAATGAACATGAATATAGTAAGATACTGTGTCCTTTGGTTTTATGGCCAAAAGTAGCATGGCTGGTCATCTGGTAGATGTATTTCTAGCATTTTTGAGGAGCATCCCCTTATGATGATATATTATGTAACCTAATAAACTTGTCTTAGGTTCAGAGGACAGAGCCACTAGATTAGACAAAGAGGTCAGGCAGTGGTGACACACTTTAATCCTATCACTCAGAAGGCAGAGATCCATTTGGATCTCTGTGAGTTCAAGGCCACACTGGAAACAGAGCCATACAGTGGTTGTATACATCTTTAATCCCAGTACTGGGAAGCATGCATGCCTTTAACCCCAGGAACTGATGTCTGGCCAGAGAAAGGTGTGTAAGACATGAGGAAACAGAAACTCACTCTCTTTAGGGTCAGGATTTTGCAGATGTAAGAACCAGGGGCTGGCTGTTCTGCTTCTCTGATCTTTCAGATTTCACCCTGATATCTGGCTCTGGGTTTTTTATTAAAACACCATCTAAGATTTGAACAACATCCACAGTTTTCTAGAATGGCTAAACTAGTTTGCAGACCAAACATAGTGAAAAAGTATATCTCTTTTGGAACATCCTCACCAGGATTTGTGATTGTTTGTTTAATGATCTAGGACATTAAGATTGGGTTAAGATGAAATCTCAAAGTAATGTTAATTTGCATTTCTCTGCTGGCTGAGGATATGGAATAATTTTTTAAATTTCTATGCCATTGGTTTTCCATTGTTTGAGAACTCTATTTAGTTCTATACCCATTGACTTTATGATTTTTCTGTCAACCAACATCACTTACAACATTGCAGACATCCTTGCCTAATTTGCTTACACATCCATCTTATGTTACTTCTGATGCAACTGCTTTGTTCATTCCAAGAAGCTTAGACCTGATCCATGTCATCCTCAGACATTAGTGGAACCTACATTATTTCTCATTCATATATCCCATTTCCCTGCTCTGAATCAACATGCAATAAAGTGTTTCAGGATTATTCTTGTTTTATCTATGCCAAACAAGCCCAAAGGAAAAAGCACTCACATTTCAGACAATGTTCAATATTCTTTTTTTCTTTTATTTATTATTATTATGAGATTTTCTATTCATTTTACATATCAACCACAGATTCCCCTCACCTCCCACCTCCCAGGCTTTCTCCCTAAACCCCCCATTCCCACCTCCTACAAGGCAAGGTCTCCCATGGGGAGTCAGAAGAGCCTGGTATACTCAGCTGAGGCAGGTCCAAGCCCCTCCTCCCTGCACCAAGGCTGCATAAAGTGTCCCACCATAGGCACTAGGCTCAAAAAAGCTGGTTGATGCACCAGGAACAGGTCCTGATACCACTGCCTGAGGGCCCCCTAAACAATTCAAGCTAAACAACCATCTCGCCTATTCAGAGGGCCTAGTCCAGTACCATGGGGGTTCCTCAGCTATTGGTCCACATGATCAGATGGCTGAATACCCTAACTGTCATCATAGAGAACTCATCCAATGACTGGTGGAAGCAGATGCAGAGATCCATGGCCAGGTGCCAGCCTGAGCTCCAGGATTCCAATCAATGAGAGAGGGGAGGGATTCTATGAGCAAGAGACATTGAGATCATGGTGGGAAAATGTACAGATACATCCTGCCAAACTAGTGGAATTGCATGAACTGTGGACCATTTTTCAATATTCTATGAAATCCCTATAAACACCTGCCTATAAACATAACATCTGTGAATTATAGGGGACTTTTAACCCACAAAGGACTTCTGTCTTACCCTGCTTCCCTCTGTTGTTCATTTATCTTCCTTTGAGTGTCCATTCCATCCTCCTAGGACCCATTTCTTTTTGTTGTTGTTGTTTTGTTGTTTTGTTTGTTTGTTTTTCAAGACAGGGTTTCTCTGTGTAGTTTTGGTGCCTGTCCTGGATCTCACTCTGTAGACCAGGTTGGCCTCAAACTCACAGAGATCTGCCTGCCTCTGCCTCTCAAGTGCTGGGATTAAAGGTGTGTGCCACAACCCTTAAACTGATACAGAATGAGATTTCAGCAACAAACAAATGTCTGAATTGTTGGGGAGCCACTGTTTTAGGATGTAATGGAAACATCAGAAAGTAGAAAATAGATATAAGAGCTAGATCATGACTGAGTATTTGCAGGTTAGACTCCTGGCTCCTAACTTTTTTCAGAATTCTGGAATTTTCAGAGTAGTTCATGAGCAATCTCACCTCTTCGCAAGGTCTTCCTCCAATGTCTCAAGTACCTGCTGTACATGGTAACTCTCTTCTTAGCATCACCCAACTTCAGGCAATTACTGATATTGTCCTTGCATTGTTGGGAATCTGGGATGCTGCTAGAAACTCCAAGAACTTGTCTGCTCTTTATACAACCACCTCAGCCTTTTATAGCCATATGATGATCAAAAGGAGTTAGCATATTCCACTGAGTAGAATGTCACATAATTGTGGGTGGAGGAACATAGGAAAAAAATGTTCCTGATAAAGCTATAAAGAGTGCTGAATAGCTCTTTTTATTCTGCTACCACCATGCCATCCAGACTGACAAAGACCAGGGCCACGTGAGCCATAGCCACAGCCACATTGGTAAACATGGCAAGCACCCAGGAGGCTGCAGGAATGCTGGAGGCATTCATCACCACAGAATCAAATTCGACAAATATCATCCAGGTTACTGTGGGAAAGTTGGTATGAGACATTACCACTTAAAGAGGAACCAGAGCTTCTGTCCAACTGTCAACCTGGATAAATTGTGGACACTGGTCAGTGAGCAGACACGTGTCAATGCTGCAAAGAGCAAGACTGGAACTGCTCCCATCATCGATGTTGTGCGATCGGGCTACTACAAAGTTCTGGGGAAGGGGAAGCTCCCTAAGTAGCCTGTCATCGTGAAAGCCAAATTTTTCAGCAGAAGAGCTGAAGAGAAGATAAAGGGTGTTGGAGGTACCTGTGTATGGTGATATTTTATTTGTATTAAAATGTTATTTGTATGTTAATAAATAAAGTTGCCCGGGGGTCAGAGCTATTAGCAAGCCATAGGAAAGCAGGGCAGTGGTGGCATATGCTTGTAATCCCAGCACTTGGTAGGCAGAGCTAGGTAAGTCTCTGTGTGTTCAGGGGTACAGCCAGTATTGGATACACATGCCTTTGATTTCAATACCAATCATAGAAAACCTGGAGGCCTATACAGATAGGCCATGACAAGGCGGTCATGTGGTTGGGTTTACAACCAATTAGAAGGCAGAACAGGAACTCTATATAAAGACTTTAACAGAGGGATAGCTCTGGTTCGGAGAAGTAGGACCACCGCAGGAGGAAGGGTAAGGTTTTAGCTCTTAGCTCTGACCTCTTGGCTTTCTTCTTTGCATTGGTTCTGTGTTTCTTATTTAATAAGAAGGTTGGTTACATCTACACCTCTGTACTGGTGGCTTGAAGCCACCCAGGGAGGTTAATTAAATGCTAACATTTTCAAAAAAAAAAAGGGTACTGAATAAATTGTGGCATGCATAGAAGAGTGGTATGGCTTGCTTGCACTGTTATTATAAATCTCCAATCACGGCCTTGTGAAGATACCATTACTCATTCTTAAACAAACATGTGTTTTTACTTAGAACCATAAGAGGTACTATTCTGACTTTAATAACTTGGGTAGTACAGGTATGACCTGGCTCATGGCAGACTGTGGCTTGTACTTCTGGAGCAGCTTCAGGCAAGGTGATCAGGAGCTTATACATAACAAGAGATTGGGACACTGATGTGCTGAAACAGATGTGAACTGAGCAAGGCATTCTGTGTTGAAAATTTATTGCTTAAATAGTAGCTGTGGTTGCAGAGTCTTGTGCTTGTGGAATTTATCTTCCATAGAACAAACATTATATGTTCAGAGCATCCAGGATGTTATTTATCCATCCACCTGATGTCAAAAGAGATGATAATTTGTTGAAAACATATTGAGCATTTATTCTTCATGGTAGCCTGAACCAAAAAAGTCTGTGAAATGTGTCACATATTGTGCTGTAATAGATAGGATGCCAAGAGTTTTGCTAGATTTGAATGAAAGGTCCACCAGTGTTAGAAATTTTAAAAACCCTTATGATTTACCTTATACAGATAAATGTCTTCCCCAAAGTATGTTTGTATTGTTTCCTTTTTCAAAAATTGGATACTGAAAAAGCATGCAATTTAAATAGTTACAATAATATTAGAGGATTCTGTATCCTTTATCCAAAGAAAGCAGAGTCTGGAGAGAGGGGATGACTGACTCATAAGTAAAAAAGGACTCAAAGAGGGAAAACACAAAGTTATAATGCTTGTGATCATTATTGGCCACCAATTTTGATGAGACAATAGAGCACTGCAACCATGTGCAATAGTAGAGAGGGTATAAAAAGCCAGAAAGGTGAACACTAGAACAAGGATGTTCTGGGTGGCTCTGGACTCAGGAGAGTTTCTGTGGAAAGCATAAGTGCTGCGGATATGTTGAACTCGCTGTTTGTGCCTATACAAAAAGACAATCATTGAGCTGCTGGACCAGGTGATGAGGACAGAAAATATAAGTTCGGGAAACACAAAAAATGCTATGTATGTGGAGATTGTGAATTTGTCATGACCTACAACAGTATAGTATTTAAAATCTGTCTCTTTTGTTGTGTTTTTCCTTCTTAATTTTATGGACATATACAAAGGGAAAAGAACGTTTACCATGATGTACAAGAACCAGCAGAGAGAAATGTAGACACCAATGTCCTTGGGAGATTTGACACTAAGATTCTTCCAAAAGGAGTTCCTAGGGCTGATCATGATGGCCTGGAAGACACTCAAGAGACAGATGGTGGCAATGGACATGATCCTGAAAACCCTTAGAACATACATAAAAAGTTGGTAGCTCCAATCATTGAAGAAAAGTTTCAACACAAAAATGATCATTGTGTTGCCCATTCCTTTAGAGAGAATGATCAAAAAGTTAACCATGACCAGATGCATGAGAATTAAATCCAAGGGTTTTCCTTTGTGTTTCTTGTAATAAATAACTAGGTAGTTGGCAAGAAGAAAGACATTTCCTAGAATTCCAACTGTACTCTGAATCAAGAATATTAGTCCTATTACCAAATTCTTGGGGTCCATTTTGTTACTGAGAAAAATTTTCTTCAAAATGTGCCAACTGTCACTTCTCAGAGAAAAATTTTGTATTTTTATTGCTAAGATGGTCTTGTTTACCTGGTGTCACAAATTCACAAGAATCACATTAGCTGAAGACTGAAAACCCAAGGTGGTCAGCACAACACAATCCTGTCCACACCACTTCCCACAGTTACTTTAACATCAAAGATAACAATCAGTAAGAACTGTTGGAATCTTCAAATGCACATATTTATGGAGCAAATTTCCATTGTATTTCTCACAAAACTCAGCACTAAGAATAGGGCAAAGTTATCCTGGTAGAAGCAATGACCAGTGAGTTCAAAATGAAAGTATGTTCAATTTTACAAGTCCTCCCATATTGGAGAAAAAGTTTTCTCTGGTCATCTTTTCCAAGAAAGAAATCTATTGTGAATGCATTTCTTATATCAATATTAACATTAAAATTGAAAATATTAAAACAGGAATGACAATGTTTTTCTATTCATTGGTAATTATGTTTATTACATAGCACTCACCGATAGGTAAAAATGAATAATTAGATAATGTTACATTAAGAGATAACTTCTTAAAATCCACCCCCTACATATACACATGTAAGAATGGTGGTGCAAAGTTAAGATGAGAAGAGAGAGGAGAAGAGACACATTCTGTATAAAGAATTGTTATCTGATACACTGGAGAGAAAACAGGGGAATGATTCCAACAGAAATTAGTTAGAAGGAGGCAGTACTCAACAAATAATACATATGGGAAGAATGTCCAGTATTCCTATCTAATCTATTATCTGATGCATTACTCTGTAGTAGAAATGTGAAGCACAAGTCATAGGAAACACTACCTCTTGGTAAGCATGTAGACGAAACAGGAATCCTGGCTATGGTGTTCACGTTATTTTACAAAATTTACCAAGTGAGAGGCTGAGATTATGTGTAACAAATGTACACTTTCATGTAGAAAACCTAGCTTTTACAGATTAGACGAGTCTTCATAGATAATTCTCAGAACTTACATCCAATGATTGACTTGAAGGAAAATAAATACAAACTTATACTTAGGCAGTACAGTGACTGACTGATGTTTATTCAATGAAGTCCTATGCAACAATGTAAATGAACTCAAGAGTGCATTAACAGCACTCACATACACTGAAATCCACTTCAAAAATGTAAGAGATTTTGCTCTGAGAAAACTATGCAAGAGCAAGACACAGAAGCAGTGCTCTTGTCTTTTGAAGCTTAGCAGAGACATGAACTTACCTCTAATAATTTCTACTCCTGTCATAACCCAATAGATCTCTAGTTTTGATATGATGACTGAAATCAAAAGGAAGCTAGTTAATGAAATCTTTTTCCATTGGTTGCATGTGTTTTCAGATAGGGTCTTCTTCAGTAATGGAGGCTGTCCTGAAATGTACAATAATCCTCCTGCTTCATTTCAGGGATTCCTGGGATTAACATCAAACCAATGTTTAGTTTCTTGACCTATGTGTAACATAGTGAAGTGGCTTTCATTTGTGATCTGTGAAGATATGAACAAATACACAAATCAAGGACTTATCAGTTTTAACACAAGAGACGCCAACATCTTGAAGACAATGTGCAGCAGTGGAATGCACCCTGTGCTTGAGAATCTTATGTAAAGTCAGAACCCCCAGTCGCTGAAGAGAAAAAAGAGATGATGCCAAGAAGGGAGAAAACATCCAGGATTTCATCTTCACCATAAGACCAGAAGTGGCCAATGGAGATAGTTAAGCTGTTACAGTCCTTGATTTAGCAGAATGAGGACCTGAGTTCAGTCTCCAAAATTCACATAAAAATCTGGAAGTGAGTGCCCTCAGTTATAAATCACACAGCAGGGAAGGGGCAGAGTCAGTTATATCTCTGCATTTGGCTGACAAGAAAGCATAATATTCCCTGAGAATTTCAGGTGAGTGAGGCCCTGATTCAAAAGGAACAAGATTTTTAAAAAAAAGTCTGAGGAACTACAACTGAAGTGTTACTTTGACTCCATACTCTCATAAGTTCATGGTCACCTGAACATAGGAGAGGTCCTGCACACAGACAAAGGGACATATGAACAGCACAAGCTCTTCCCTGATGTGTATGAGGTTTTAAATGCTGGGTATAGTAGTCTAGGCTGGAATCTGTGGTCTCTTAGTGTCTGCATAACAACTGGCCTGGACCTTCTGGCTTTCAGAGTCTCCACTGAGAAGTCAGGTGTTATTTTGATGGGACTGGACTAGACCCTCTGCATAAGCAAGACAGTTGTGTAGCTTGGTATGTTTAAGGGGCCCCTGCAGTGGAAGTAGGATCCCTGGCACACGAGCTGGGTTTTTGGAACTCATTACCTATGATAGGACACCTTGCAACAGCCTTGATGCAAGAGGGACTTTGTCCTGCCTCAACTGAATGTACTAGACTTTGCTGACTCCCCATGGGAGGCCTTACCTTTTTGGAGAAAGGAATGGGGGTAGCCTATGGTGAAAGGCTGGGTGGAAATGGGAGGAGGGATGACAGGGGGGATCTGGGGTTGATATGTAAAATAAATTAAAAATTCTTGATAAGTAAAGAAAAAATGTATTAGAATAAGTTCAGGGATAATAACTTCTCATTACTAACTTGGCCTATATCCCACAAAGTCTCCATGTCTCTTGAATGAATCTCTACTGCTCTGTTTCTACCAAGAATCAATTTTAAGAGGTGTGTACTTACCATACCTCACTTTCTTGCTTTCTTTGTCTTTGAGAATGAAAAACAATATGCTCCCCTGACTTTTCCCTCTGCAGAATTTTCAGCTCAGTGTGCAGCTCATGACATGACAATGAACAATATGTATGAGAGAGGCAATCCAACCCTAAAATAAAGGTTCATAGATCTATGACCTCAACTCCCTTCAGAAATGCAATTTTTATCTCATGTACCATCGTGATGACAGAGCTACTTTTGGGAGCTAGGAACTTTTCCAGCTGATTATTACCAAAGATATTGATGAGTTCCTTGAAAGTGTATCTAATGAGACAATGTGTTTGGTTCATACATTATCCTGATCTCTGATGGATGACTGGGAGGGAAGATTCAGTGAATATCAAAGTCTCATGTCCTGTAAAGAGGTTTCTTTGTCTCTCTGGATGTGGCTAGTCTTCTGTGGGATCTCCTAAACAAAACCAACTAATTATTAACTTTTGGATCCCAGTGCTGCTCACTTTCAGAACAGCCACCTGAACACAGTCAGTCGTGAGTTATGGGAATTTACTGAAGTACAAGTAAAAGGGAAGCAGTGACATCATAATCCTTGCTAGAAATCAGTGCCTTCAATTGAACTCAATGCAAATAAACAGGAAATAATGATATGAAAATATGATTGCCTAAGTTAGCATTATAAACCCAGTAGCAACTGAAAGTTTGAACAGAACCCTATCCTATAAGAATTCGTGTATGTAATTATTCCTCACAAATGACATCAAATGTATCCAATAAATTTCACATAATGAATTGTCATTTTCTCTTTCTTAAAGCACTGAATAGAGAACAGAATAATCTAGTCATTTTTTTTACTAATTAGATAAGGAGTGCTCATTCTTTAGTATTTAATGAAAAATCATAAGAATTAAAGGTTGAAAATTTATCCTCTGTCCAGGAAGCACCTCGCTTTCAGGGTTTTAGGCCAACATAGAAATAAGAGAGATACTGTCTACATCAGACGACCATCAGCTCCTCCACACAAAGAAGCCTTTGTTTTGCAGCTCGCTATGGACTTCCCTAATTCCCTAGAATAAGTTAGGAACACAGAAGACTGCTGTAGTTATTACAGGACCAGAGTAGTTTCAAAACATCCTGAATAGAAGCAGATAAGTAAAATCCAGGAAAATAATTTGTGCTCTATGCATAAACAATTCTTGCTCAACTAGGCATATGCTCTACCACTTATATATACCTAAGTGAGAGGTACATTAATTTTAGACAGGACATCAGGAAATCTTTAGTTTTAACATTTCCAAGGTCAGCAGTGTCCTGGGGTTGGGTGAACCCAGGTCTGCTCCTGCAGGCAACACAACAAAGGAGGGTAAGTGGTGTGAGTTGAGCATGGTGAAGGGTGTGAGGCACAGCAAGAACTCAGAATCGGTCAACGTATATAATGTCATATGTACAGATCCATTTTGGTATCCCACTTATGGTCTTGCATGAGCCCTCCACAAGTGTGGGCCATCACTGAAGTCATGAGGAGGAAGGAAATTTCTTATGATCAGCGTAGGAAAAGAAACATCTTACTTACCATATAGGATGGAAAAGACACTAGTTGAGGAAAGAAACAAAGGGAAGATGTTGATGTAGAATCAGTGGGTACGGCAGAGGTCAAGTGGCCTGTATGACACGGGTATTTGGAAAATACAGACAAGACAGCAGGATATGAGCACAGAGAATCTGCCAAGATAAATCAGGTAAGATTAAGACTGAGGAACATGTGTCTTTCAAATTTCAATGTAATTTTGGATAACATGTAATGTTTTATTACTCAGTTTTTAAAAACATACAATGTTCTTTGTCACATAAAATGAAACTCAACTTCCTTTTAATATACTGTGACATTTAGTTAAGCCTTAGACTCTCATCACTCTGTCTCCTGGGATAGCAATGATTGCTTGGATTCACAAGTGAAGATCATAGATGTTGAATTCTGTATATCAGATTTGTGCTGTCTCCTTATCCCACACTCTTTCTGGAGTGATGTCTCCTCTACAACCTGACCTGAAAAGGTTTCACAGAAAAGAAGTCAGGTGATCTCCATTTATTTCAGCATGGGAGTTAAAGTTATAGTTAAATCTGGCAAGCATACATGCTTCGATAGGGACCCGAAGTGAAACAGATGCAGTGGGAATTCAGTCAGAGGAGAGGAAGGCTTTATGGGCTGTGAGATGAGCTACTGAAGAAAAAGATGTACAGAACTTGTGCTAGTATTTGATGCGAGTAATATAATGTGATAAAATCATTGATCTTTCAAATAGAAGCTTGTAAATAATGATAAAATATGACCTTGAAGATATTTAAAGGTGGACCTAATAGGTACTTTCCACGTACACATTTCCATGAATCTTTGTCTAACTTTTACATATAGTATACATAGATATTGGTACAACATCATCATCATATAATAAATAATACAATGGAAAAACTATGTATCATCTAACCTTGGAAAGAATCCAGCATATGAATTCAGTTCTGGAATTAAAATATGTTTATGTAGGAGTAAATCATTCATGAATTGGGTATTCATTGTGTGTGTCTTAAAGCCATTAATGTGTTGAATGTTTATGTTTCCTAATCTCCTGAACTTGGGGACAAGTTGTCGAAAGAAAGGTGACATAGTAAGTATTAATCTTGTATGACTGGACCAAGTGTATCACCTGTTATGTCTTGTGGTTTAATGACATTTTGATGTCAGACCAAATTTAGATTCAAACTAAATACTGATTTTTACATTTTTTAGTTGAATGACCCATTAATTCTTCATATGTTAAATCTTGATATTCAATAATACATTTAATACATACCACCATGGTTCTATTCACAGATTAAAAGTAATTTTGATACAAATGAATACTGCCTTTCTCTTATACTCATCAAACCAAACATACACTTACCTGCACATTAGTATACATTGAAAATTGCATTTTTATATAATGACAGCAGTTAAGGGCACAAGGGAAAGCAACCAAATATACCATGCATACTTTGAAAGTTTGAAAATGTAACTGACATGGCATGGATGACTACAAACTAATGTATATAATATTTTTACTTCCAGACTGATGATGTTCACATTTCTTAGGTCTCAACATTGCCCACAGTGGCCTAACAAGTTTACATAATCATTAACCACACAACCTCTTAGAGCTGTCACATTAATGATGGAAACATCATTGTATTCTTCAATAGATACACAACACGCAGAAGGTGCTAGAAAAAAATCAATCATAACACTGACTTATATATTGCAGCCTGTTAACAATTTTCATTGTTCTCCAGAATGTCCCTGAACCTAATGAAGTCCTCAGAAAGTATGACCAGTGAGAGTATTTGAAATCAGTTGACTCCAACACAAGGTTCTGTGCAATATCCTGTCACTCTGAAAATGAATGTGTTCAACAGTGAATGGCAGATAACTCTGACAATTGAGAATGAAGAGTGGTCCATACTTCCTAGAGTAAAGATTAATTCCATGTTGTTTTATATCTCCTTTTTATAATTTCATCCTTTTCCTTACTGAATGAGGGCTGAGGTCCTTATACATGTTTTTCAAAGACAGGTGGCAAACCACTTTCAACATTATTTTCCAATGTCTTCAAGGCCTTGGAATATTTTAGTTCAAAGAATTTTTCAATGATTTTCCACATTTATTTCTATCCTTAAAGATCTGTCTTGATAATTCCATGGACACCATCAATGTTTGTGTATATTAAGCCATCTTGGTAAGCCTAGAAATCAAAGTTATCAAAGTAGGTGGATTTACAAAGATCTTAGTACATAGAGTTTATAATCATCTCCTTTTGTACCCTGTCATTTCCCTTTTATTTGCATCATAATGTGTTTTATACGTATATAATGATCACAGCCAACATACAATTAAGTCAAAAGATTCAGAATGGTGTCTTAAGAAGCACAGTAATGAACATACAAGGTACATACCATTTAATATTCATGAATATTTCATGTTTGACTTATAATCTGAGTTTGTTGCTCTCTAGTAAACATCATGCAGTTAAGCACTGTCAAGGAACTGTTCACCAATTCACATTCTATGCTTTTGATACAAACTTTACAAACAAACACATTAAAAGTCCTAAATCCTCAGTTAATCAGTTCACAGTATATACCACATAAATTGAGACATAGGGGATTAGTTGGTTGTATCAATTCCAAGACTCCAAGGTAAGGCAGGAGGATTGCTTCAAGTTTCTGAACAGGGCACATTATAGAGTGAGAACCTATCTGAATTTCTCTTCCCAAATAATGGAACATAAGCTATTTAAAAATAGCTTCATGATAATTGTGTCATTAGATAAATCACAGAATTTATTTGGCTAATGGTCAGCATGGGATTACTGAAACATAGGTTCACATCTGTGTTATGATGTAGTTGATTACATCACTGCTTCCCATTATTGTGCTTTGCACTGGTGAAATCATATAACAGTAATTCTTCCACACTTTCCTGGTGGCCTTTGGTGAATGTGTTGCTGTTTTCACAGATATTGTTGCCTTGGACATCACTGGGTTACTATCAGCTAAATGGATGTACTGTTTATGGTGATACTTTATTTGTATTGAAATGTGATTTTATTTGTATGTTAATAAATAAAGTTGCCTGGGGATCAGAGCTAATAGTAAGCCATAGCAGAGCTGGGCATTCATGGTACATGCCTTTAATTCCAGAACTTGGTAGGCAGAGCTAGGTAGATCTCTGTGTGGTCAAAGATACAGCCAGCATTGGAAACACATGCCTTTAAACTCAATACCAACCATAGAAGACCTGGAGGTCTGTACAGATAGGCAGTGATGAGGTGGTCATGCGGTTGGGTTTACAACCAATGAGAAGGCAGAACAAAAAGTCTATATAAAGATAAACACACAGGAAGTAGGTCTCTCTTGGCTGAAGAGGATCGCTGAAGCAGGAAGGGTAAGGCTCTTAGCTCTGACATCTTGGGCTTTTGTCTTTACATTGGCTCTGTGTTTCTTATTCAATAAGACGGTTGGTTACTTCTACAACTGTTAGTAGACATGGGGCTGTCTCTACTTGAGACATGTTAATTGCATGCAAATACTGAATTTTTACATTGAGGATAAAGCCTCATACAGAAGAGATGAGATATCTGACATGTATATTTTTCTTTGTAGTTATAAAGACTCCCATTTTACAAGATGTTGGTAGCAATACAAACACAATCACCTGTTTGTGAAATGCCCACTTACCACCATCATTACTGAAGGCTGATGTTTCATCCATTATTATTTTAATTTCTACTTGTGTAAGGTAAATGCAAACGTGGATCCTCATAATACTGGAGACTGGTTTCTGATGATTTTTCATCAAATATAGTTACCTACAATTCTTTTTCTAACCATGTATCTGAATTCTCAAGAATACTAGGATGTGGGTTTTGATACAAATTCAATGAGGGCTCTTTATTAATGTTAACATCTTCCAATTTTTCATCTGAACCTATAATTATGTGCTGTGTGCTGTATAATAACTATTTCCTTTTCTAAGAATAGAGTTATTTCATTGTTGTATCAGGGTCATTGCTTAATGTTTAAAATTCAGATGATTGATCAATTCAGGATGGATTTCTTCACTGGTGAAATGGAGCCTGAAGTGTGTTTGTCTCTAATATGAGTGGTAAGTAGCAGTTTATCTGGAAGTATTGATAATTCTTTCCTTTTGTACGCACTGGTCATTGCTTTTTTCAGAGTAATGTGAACCAATCCTTAATGCTGAATTTTCTTATTTTCTAACAGAGATTTTTTTCACATAAATATATGCACTTACAGACTTCAGGATTCTAAGTTCACATTACCAATGATGTCAAATGAATTGGAGACTAGGTCTTGCAAGGCTGTGATCACTGACTTTTAATTTTTGATGCCAAGAAAATTCAAACAGTTCACAGACCTTTACAGTGGAAGCCACTGAGATGGTACTGTAAAGACTGGTAGATATTTGGGCTTTCATCTTGCTTGAATGTGTCCCCGCAGGAGCACAGCAGAGGCAAACGGCCCACGTTGTTCTGTGTCAGATGTACAGAATCCTGCAGATGGAAGTCTTAGTGTTTTACCTTGAGGCAGATTTAATGGATTATATTTCAGCTCTCCAATGTCATTTTCAATATGGCCCATTTTCAAGTAGCTTTTTTGTCAACATTAGCCTGAATCAAATACCATGAAGAATGAGTGGTACATGTTATTCTCACCAATTCATCATGTACATCTCTGTCAAATACATAGATTTTGTGCAGTACTGTTTTGTTTTCTTTTTAACAATTGTCTGAAATGATGTTTGGAGTCCAGAGAAAGTGATCATTCCTGGGATGAAGAATAGAAGATTTTTGTTCCACAAAGAAATTACATTGACTTTTTTGTAACCCCAAGGTAATTGTCTCCCAAGGCAAGTCCATATCAGTGAGATTAGAGATGATTGTGCTGGGGGTTCTGGAGAGACAGGTCAATGGTTTAGAGAATGTGTATTTCTTGCAGTGGACCCAGGTTTAGTTCCCAGCAATCACATGCTGACAGATAACATAGACACCTTAACAAAATCATTTCAGCTTGAAAAGACACTGTCAAAGTATGGCTACTAGTGACAGCATAGAATTCCTTTTCAGGAGACCCTATTACATCAGTACAACAAAATCGTAAGAAAAGTTCCTTCGGTTTTAATCTTCTGATGACACTGCCTTCAGCTGCTCCTGCAGACTGCAAGAGCTTCTTTTAGCTTTTCTATATCATACTTGTCTTTTATATTGTCTGTATGAGAAAAAGACCACCACCCCTAGTGAATCATCATGAAGTTTAGATCATCAAAAATGGGTGAGCATTACAATACTGTGATTGTTTCTCATGTGAAGCTTGTGACTGGCCCATGTGTAAGGGTTCTTGCAGATATAATGGGAAGCCATGCATATGTTAGGATATGACTGGTATAATTTCAATTTTTTATATACCAGGTTATGTCTCCTAATGCTAGATGAGTAGGATTGTCCCCATGTTTTGGAGGTTAATCTAAAAGCCTGCAGTTCTGTGCCTAATGAGTCTCAATATCTAACATTTTACTTTTATACCACATAAAGGATTTTACTAAACAGATTCTTTTTGTTTATAGTCTTTCTATTGGACAGAAAGGTCAAAGTGGGACAAAAAAAAACCATCGAACCCTGTAATCTACAAGTTCCATGCCCTGCCTCAATACACATCCACTTGTGAACCCAGTAACTTCCTGAGGCACGGAAACCAAACCTTCAGCTCTCATTGGACCAAAATTTGCCAGCCAGCAGGGAAAATTCCTGTGGGAAGAGCCACACACACCAAAATCCCAATTGGACCCTGCAATCTACATGCCCTGCCCCAATACCCATCTGCCTGTAACCCCAGGAACTTCCTGAGGCATGGAAATCAAAACTCCAGCTCCCATTGGACCAAGAGGAACTTCCTGAGGGAAAAAAAATCAATCCGCCAGCTCTCATTGGACCAAGAGGGAAAACTCCTGTGAGAAGCCGCCCCCACCAAAACCCCCCATCGGACCCTGTAATCTAAAAGTCCTGCCCCAATACCCATCCACATGTGACTCCAGTAACTTCCTAAGTCACAGAAACCAAACCTAAAACGCTCATTGGACCAAGAATAACTTCCTGAGGCACAGAAACCAAACCGCCAGCTCTCATTGGACCAAGAGGTGAGTGACTCTTCTCACACCCAGAGAGTCCTGCCTCTAGGACCCAGGCCCTGGAAAACAGCCACTCCCTGGGAACCCCCACCCAACTCTGTCCCAGTTGCCAGCCAGCAGGGAAAACTCCTGAAAGAGCCCCCCCAAACCCCCTAGGACCCTACAATCTACAAGTTCCATGCTCTGCCCAATACCCATATGCCTGTAACCCCAGTAACTTTCTGAGGCACAGAAACTAAACCACTAGCTGACTTTGGATGGAGAGTAACTTCCTGAGGCAGGGAAACCAACCAGCAGCTCTCATTGGACAAAGAGCTTTCATTGGACTAAGAGTAACTGCCTGAAATAGGGAATCCACCAGCCCTCATTAAACCAAGAGTGGCTTTCTGAGACATAGAATCTGCCACCTCTCATTGGACTGAGGGAAGCTTCCTGGGACACAGAATCTGTCAGTTCTGATTTGACCAAGAGCCCTGATAAGACCAAGAGAGCCTTCATGAGTCACAGAATCAACTAGCTTGGGTTGAGCCAAGAGCAGGTCCCTGAGATACAGAATCTTCCAGCTCCAATTAGACCAAGAGCTAAGATTGGACCCAGAGGAGCCCCCTGAGACACAGACACAACAAGCACAGAGTGGACCAATAGCAACTCACTCAGACACAGTCACCTCTTATACCTATTAGAGGAGGAGATGGGCAGACATCAATGCAAAACACATACAAAAACATAGAGAGCAATACAGCAGCACCAGAAACTAGCCATCCTCCAACAGCAAGACCTGAACATCACAATGTAAAAAAAGCAGAAGAAATCAATCATAAAACTAGCTTTATGAAGATGATAGAGGCCTTTCAAGAAAAAATTAAAAACTCCCTTAAGAAATTGAGGAAAACATAAACAAAACGTCGGAAGAAATCAATAAAGAAATTGAGAAAAAGACAAACAAAAAATTGGAAGAAATCTATAAATTAATAGAGGAAAAGACAAATAAAAAATTGAAAGAAATCAATAAATCCCTTAAAGACAAGAAAACCAAGAGAAAGCAACTAAAAAGGTGACAGAAACAGTTCAAGACCTGAAAAGTAAAATAGAAACAATGAAGAAGACACAAACAGAGGGAATGCTGGAAATAGAAAATCTGAGTAAATGAACAGTAAAAACAGATGCAAGCAAAACCAACAGAATACAAGAGATGGAAGAGAGAATCTCTAGTGTAGAGGATACAATAGAGGAAATAGATTCATCAGTCAAAGAAAATAACAAAGACAAAAAAGTCATAACACAAAGTGTCCAGGAAATCTGGGACACGATGAAAAGGCCAAACCTAAGAATAACAGGGATAGAAGAAGGAGAAGAATACCAATTCAAAGGCACAGAAAATATATTCAACAAGATCATAGAAGGAAACTTTCCCTACTTAAAGAAGGAAATACCTACGAAGATACAAGAAGTCTGTAGAATACCAAACAGACTAGACCCCAAAAATCAGTCCCCTCACCACATAATAATTGAACAATTAAACATACAGAATAGAGAATATTAAGAGCAGCAAAAAAAAAAAACAGCCAAGAGACTTATAAAGGCAGACCCATCAGAATAACACCTGACTTCGCAATGGAAACTTGGAAAGCCAGAAGAACCTGTACAGATGTAATGTAGACACTAAGAGACCATGGATGCCAGCTTAGACTAATGTATCCAGCAAAATTTTCAATCATCATGGATGGAGTGAACAAGACTTTCCAAGACAAAATCAGATTTAAACAATACCTATCCACAAATCCAACCATACAGAAAGCACTAGAAGGAAAATTCCAACTTAAGGAAGTCAGATACACCCACGAAAACACAGACAACAGATAACACTACAGCAGTAAACCCCAAAGAAGAGAAATACATACACACTACTATCAAAAGATAACAGGAATGAACAATCACTGGTCTAAAAAAAGACACAGGCTAACAGAATGGATATGAAAGCAGGACCCATCTTTCTGCTGCATACAAGAAACACACCTCAACTTCAAAGATAGACACTACCTCAGGCTTGGAAAGGTCTTTCTAATGCAATGGTTGTAAGAAACAAGCTGGTATAGCCATCCTAATATCCAGCAAAAGAGACTTCTAACTAAAATCAATTAAAAGAGATCAAGAAAGACATTATATACTCATCACAGGAAAGAACCACCAAGATGAAGTTTCAATTCTGAACATTTATGCCCCAAATACAAGGACACCCACATATGTAAAAGAAACATTACTAAAGCTTAAATCACACATTAAACCCCACACATTAATAGTTGGAGACTTCAACATCCCACTCTCACCACTGGACAGACCTGCCAGATCAAAATTTAACAGAGAAATAAGGGACTTAACTGATGTTATGACTCAAATGAACTTAATCGATATCTACAGGACATTTCATTCTAACAAAAAAGAATATACCTTCTTCTCAGCATGCCATGGAACCTTCTCTAAAATTGACCACATACTCAGTCACAAAGCAAATCTCAACAAATACAAAAAATGGAATAACCTCTTGTATTCTATCAGATGACCATGGTTTAAAGTTAGATTTCAACAACAACAAAAATTACAGAAAGCCTACAATCTCATAGAAACTGAATAATGTTCAACTGAATCACCAGTGGGCCAAGGAATAAATAAAATAATTAAAGACCTCCTAGAGATCAATGAAAATGAATGTACTACATATCCAAACTTATGGAACACTATCAAAACAGTGCTGAGAGGAAAATTCATAGCACTAAATGCCCACATAAAGAAGTTGGAGAAATCTCACACTAGTGACTTAACAGCACACCTGAAAGCTCTAGAACAAGAAGAAGCAAAGTCACCCAGGAGGAATAGATGCCAGGAAATAATCAACTTGACAGCTGAAATCAATAAAATAGAAACAGAGAACAATACAAAGAATCAATGAAACAAAGAGTTGGTTATTTGAGAAAATCAACAAGATAGACAAGCCGTTATCAAGACTAATCAAGAAAGAGAGAGCATCAAAATTAACAAAATCAGAAATGAAAAGGGAGACATAACAACTGACAATGGGGAAAATCCAGAGAATCATCAGATCATACTTCAAAAATCTGTACTCCACAAAATTGGAAAATGTAAAGGAAATGGACAATTTTCTGGATAGGTACCACACACTTAATTTAAACCAAGACCAGATAAACTATTTGAATAGGCCAATAACCCCTAAGGAAATAGAAACAGACATTAAAAGTCTGCCAACCAAAAAAAGCCCAGGACCAGATGGCTTCAATGCAGAATTCTACCAGATCTTCAAAGAAGAGTTAATACCCATATTCATTAAATTGTTCCACACAATAGAAACAGAAGGAACGCTATCAAACTCCTTTTACAAGGCTAAAGTTACTCTGATTACCAAGCTAAACAAAGATGCAATTGAGAAAGACAATTACAGACCAATCTCCCTCATGAACATTGATTCAAAAATACTCAATAAAATATTGGCAAACAGACTCCAAACACACATCAAAAAAAATATCCACCATGATCAAGTAGGGTTCATCCCAGAGATACAAGGTTGGTTCAACATATAGAAGGCTGTCAATATAATACACGATATAAACAAACTGAAAGAAAATCCACATGATCATTTAATTAGATGCTGAAAAGCCCTTTGACAAAATCTAATACCCCTTCATGATAAAGATCTTAGACAGATCAGGAATGCAGGGATCATACCTAAACATAATAAAAGCAATTTACAGCAAGCCAACAGCCAATATCAAATTAAATGGAGAGAAACTCAAAGAAATTCGACTAAAATCAGGAACAAGACAAGGCTGTTCACTCTCCCCTTATTTATTCAATGTAATACTTGAATTTTTAGCTAGAGCAATAAGATAACAAAAGGAGATAAAGGGGATACAATTTGGAAAGGAAGAAGTCATACTTTTCCTATTTGCAGACGATATGATAGAATACATAAGTGACCACTAAAATTTGACCATGAACTCCTATAGCTGATAAACTCCTTCAGTAAGGTGGCAGGATATAAGATTAACTCAAAAAAATCAGTAGATTTCCTATATACAAATGACAGGCTGAGAAGGAAATCAGAGAAACATCACCCTTTACAATAGCCACAGATAATATAAAATACCTTGGAATAACTCTAACTAAGGAAGTAAAGGACCTGTATGACAAGAAATTTAAGTCTCTGAAAAAAAAATTGAGGAAGATATCAAAAAAATGGAAAGATCTCCCATGCTCATGGATAGGCAGAACTAACATAGTAAAAATGGCAATCTTACCAAAAGCAATCTACAGATTCAATGCAATCCCCATCAAATTCCCAACACAATTCTTCACAGACCTGGAAAGAACAATATTCAACTTCATATGGAAAAACAAAAAACCCAGGGTAGCCAAAAGAATCATGTACAATAAAACAACCTCTGGAGGCATCACAATCCTTAACTTCAAGCTCTACTATAGAGTTATAGTAACAAAAACAGCTTGGTACTGGCATAAAAACCGACATGTGGACCAATGGATTCAAATTGAAGACCTTGACATTAATACGCATATGTATGAACACCTAATTTTTGACAAATAAGTAAAAACTATATGCTGTGGGATGGTCTGTATGTCAAGTGTGTTGCTGATTGGTCAGTAAATAAATCACTGATTGGCCATTGGCTAGGCAGGAAGTATAGGCGGGACAAGGAGAAGAATTCTGGGAAGTGGAAGGCTGAGTGGGAGAGACACTGCCAGCCGCCACCATGACAAGCCGCATGTGAAGATCCCGGTAAGCCACGAGCCATGTGGCAAGGTATAGATTTATAGAAATGGATTAATTTAAGCTGTAAGAACAGTTAGCAAGAAGCCTGCCACGGCCATAGAGTTTGTAACCAATATAAGTCCCTGTGTTTACTTGGTCGGGTCTAAGCGGCTGTGGGACTGGCAGGTGAGAGAGATTTGCCCTGACCGTGGGCCAGGCAGGAAAACTCTAGCTACAACTATACATTGGAAAAAAGAAATCATCTCCAACAAATGGTGCTGGCATAACTTGATGTCAACATGTAGAGGATTTCAAATTGATCCATATCTGTCACCGTGCACAAAACTTAAGTCCAAGTGGATCAATGACCTCAACATAAATCCAGGTACTCTGAACCTGACAGAAGAGAAAGTAGGAAGTAGTCAGGAATGCACTGGCACTGGAGACTACTTCCTAAATATAACACCAGTAGCACAGACACTGACAGAAACAATTAATAAATGGGACCTCTTGAAACTGAGAAGCTTTTGCAGGGCAAAGGCCAAGGTCAAATAAGACAAAACAAGAGCCTACAGCATGGGATAAGATCTTCACCAATCCCACATCTGACAGAGGCCTGATCTCCAGAATATACAATGAACTAAAAAAACTAAACATCAAAATACCTAACATGAGCTATAGAGCTAAACAGAGAATTCTCAGCATCTTTAGTCATCAGGGAAATGCAAATCAAAATGACTCTGAGATACCTTCTTACACTTGTTAGAATGGCTAGGATCAGAAACACTGAAGACAGCTTATGATGGAGAGGTTGTAGAGCAAGGAGAACACTCCTACACTGTTGGTGGGAGTGCAAACTTGTACAGCCACTTTGGAAATATGTATGGCAATTTCTCAGAAAATTGGGAATCAATCTTTCTCAAGACCCAGCTATACCATTCTTGGGCATATACCCAAGGAATGTTCAATCATACCACAAGGACACATGCTCAACTATGTTCATAGCAGCATTATTTGTAATAGCCAGGACCTGGAAACAACCTAGATGCCCCTCAACTGAAGAATGGGTAAAGAAAATGTGGTACATATACACAATGGAGTACTACTCAGCAGAGAAAAACAAGGACATCATGAGGTTTACAGGCAAATGGATGGAACTAGAAAAAATATCATCCTGAGTGAGGTAACCCAGACTCAGAAAGACAAACATTGTATGTACACACTCATAAATGGATACTAGATGTAAAGCAAAGGATAACCAGACTGCAACCCACAGCTCAATGGAGGCTAGCTAGTAAGGAGGATCCTAGGAAAGACATAGGGATTGCCCAGCAATGGAGAAATGGATGAGATCTACATGACCAATCTGGGGGGAAGGGGGGGTAATAGAGTGCAAGAGTTGGGGGAAAGAGAGATTAGCAGAGAGGGAGATTTGAGCTTGGTCAGGAACAGAGTGGGAGAACAAGTAAAGAGATACCATGATAAATGAAGATACCATGAGAATACAGAGAAGCAGAGTGCTAGGGAGGTCCCCAGGAATTCACAAAGATGACTCCACCACAAACTACTGGCGATGGTCGAGAGGGTGCCTGAGCTGACCTACTCTGCTGATCGGATGGCTAAATACCCTAACTGTCATCATCTAAACTTCATCCAGTGACTGATGAAGCAGATGCAGAGATCCATGGCCAGGTCCCAGGCAGAGCTCAAGGAGTGCAATCGATGAGAGAGAGTAGGGATTCTATGAGCAAGAGGTATCTAAACAATGATTTGAAAAAGTACAAAAACAACTAGTCAAACTAGTGGAAACACATGAACTGTGGACCAATAGCTGATGAGCCCCCATGGTACTAGACTAGGCCCTCTGGATAAGTGAGACAGTTGTTTAGCTTGAACTGTTTATGGGGCCCCCACACAGTGAAACCTGGGCCTGTCCCTAGTGCATGAGTGGGCTGTTTGGAACCTAGTGCCTATGGGGAGACACTTTGCACAGCCTTGGTGCAGGGAGGAGGGGCTTGGACCTGCCTCAACTGAATGTACCAGGCATTGCTGACTTCCCATGAGAGACCTAGCCTTAGAGGAGGTGGGACTGGGGATTAGGTTTGAGGGAAAGGCTAGGGGTTGGGAGGAGGGAGAAGAGGCAATATGTAAAATGAATAGAAAACTTCTTCATTAAAAAAAAGAGAGAGAGGTCAAAGTAGGTTGCCAGGAACCGTATAAAAACATAGAACTTCCATCCACAGCAGCAGCAACAAGAATGGAAGAACTGCTGTGAAAATCTACAACGCTGAAGTGGCAAAAGAGAGGACTTGGTCAAAAGCCCAATTTGTATACATAGAGCACTCAAACACCTCAAGGGAGTTGCCAGTTGTTAATACCCAGATCCAATCTAAAAGGACTCTCCCCTGACTCATAGTCCACTTCTTCTAAATATGTCTCACATCTAAAGTTCCTAAAACTCTAAAAAGTATGTTATCAACTTGGTACCATCAGTTCAAAACATAAGTCTGAGGGGGAGATATCTAATCCTTAAACTCTATTAGTAAAGAAATGATGCCAGCTGGGTGGTGGTGGTGCACGCCTTTAATCCCAGCACTTGGGAGGCAGAGGCAGGTGGATCTCTGTGAGTTCAAGGCCAGCCTGATCTTCAGAGTGAGATCCGGGAAAGGCACAAAGCTACACAGAGAAACCCTGTCTCAAAAAACCACACACACACAAAAAAGAAAGAAGGCCAAAAGAGACATGGCACTACTTGAAAAGAATGAAAAAGGAGGACAATAAAATGAAAGGAGATGTGAAGGGCAGTGAGCATGAGTGAGTTAGAAGGGGCCAGGATAAATTTCAATGACTTTTGAGCCACAGGTCAGAGATCAGTACTCAGGGTTCAAGGACAGGCATTAAAGCCATGAGATATTGAATACATTGTTGGGCCAAGCATATAGTTGGAAAAGGCTAAAGTATTTGAACTGAGAGTAGATACAGGGCAAGGAGAAAGCAATTAAATAGTAATGGATTGGGCTGCTTGGTGGGGCTGAATAAAGATGCACCTCAGAAAGGTAATAGGTTGGAGTGTGTATCATATACTAAAAGACCTAGGTAGATGTAAAGCAGGGATGATTAGTATGATTCAATTTCTCAAAATGACAAAGGTTGGGAAATAGAAAATTTAAAAGTTGCTTTGGTCGCAATGCCTGCCTCAAGATCATGAACTGTTTGTCAAATTGGGTGCCTAACTATACTGGAAAGAGTCATCAACAAGAACTAGTAAAGTTAGTTTATACAGCAGCTCCTGAGACTGTAGTCTAGACACTTGTTCTCCAAAGACAGAGTACTTACTGAGTGTCAAGAGCTCAGAGATCTTTGCCAGACGCCTGCTTTTTGAGGTTGTGTTGTGAAAACTTAGCCTTATGCTGGAAACAGAATAATGAATATAATTCCTGACAACAGAATTCCTGTTAATAAGAAAATCTGAGGCCACAATATATTTAGGAATCTTCTACAATCACTTAGTCAGTTATGCTGTAACATGCAAGATATCAGGACTACCAAGGTATCTTAAAGCCAAATAACCACAGTACTGAGAATTCCTTTATGCCTGACCAGATGCAGACCATGATATCATCAGCTTCAGAGTTTAGGAACACAGAATATTCACACATTTAGGGAAGGCGTATACACATTCTGTGCAGATAGGTGAAAGAAGTCCCTATCAGTGAACTTTTGAAGTGTCTTTCTAAGCACAGTTCCTCAGTTTCCCCAGCAGCTTACTTTATTTGCACCCTTAAAAAAGATCATTTGAAACCCATAGATCACTCAAGGCAAGGCTGGACTGTGGCGATATGGTGATATATTGTGTACCCTAATAAACTTCCCTGAGGATCAGAGAACAGAGTCAGCCACTAGATTAGACATAGAGGTCAAGCAGTGGCAGCACACACCTTTAATCCCAGGAAGTAATATGACAGGGCAGATAAAGGTATATAAGGCATGAGGGAAAAGGAACTTACTCTCTTTAGGCTGAGGATTTCGTAGAGACAAGAACTAGTGGCTGCCTGTTCTGCTTCTCTGATCTTTCAGCTTTCATGCTGATATCTGGCTCTGGGTTTTTTACAAAAGACCATCTAAGATTCAAACAACACTGGACCACTGAAAATAATGACCCACATATGATGCTGTCATATCTTTTTGTCATTAAAGTATAAAAGTGACTCCATGGCAACCCACATGATGACACTTTAGGACCACAGCTCAACCTGCCTGACACAGAGATTGTGACCCTTAGCCCCACATCACCTGATGCCAAGACTCAATTCAGCTGCCAAGACCACTGGGCATCTCTCCTGTGGCTGCATCTTTCCAGAAGGAGATTTCTTATTGAATGAGCCCACTTTCCATTCACTGCTTTCCACCCTAGAGACTGTTGTTATTTTTTCAGATTAGAAATGGTTTAAAATTTATCTTCAAGGAGTCTTTGTAATTAGATATGGAAAGATATGTTTTATCTTATACTTATCTGTTATTTGTCTTTTTCCTTCTCGTATCTTTATTGAAACACAGTGTTTCTTTGAAGCAGGGAGAATGATGCTAGTTCTGCCTGGACATGATATGCCATGCATTGTTGACTCCCACTGGAGGTCTTACCCTTTCTGGGCAGTGGATGATGGAGGTACAATGGACGTCATGAGGGGAATGGGAATATAGGGGCAAGGGGAAAGTGTTGTTGGTATAGTAAATAAATAAATAAAGTTTAAAAGAAAAGATTCAGTGGAGTTAATGTTATACTGTATTTAAATTTCCTGGGCCCAATAATATAACCAATCACTCATAAATTCAACTCCATATAAATCATCAGGATGTGGCAAAAAAATAGCCATAAAATTTGTCAAATGTCACAAAAATGTCTTTTAACACAGTTGATGTTAAACTCCCTGATTCATTCTGGAATGTCCTGAGCCAGCCTTTACAATTTAGTTTGTACTCAGTAAAATTATTTTCCAGATAACAAGTTGAATGACACATTAAGCTCTTTTATTTTAACATTAAGCTCTTCTTATAGCACTCAGCTGCTTCTCTAATCCAAAGTTCCAAACTCTTCCACATCCCTTCAAAAACAGAGGTGGTCAGAGTTTTCACAACACCATCCCACTCTCTGGTAACAATTTACTCATTAGTTACTTTCCTGTTGCTATAATATGACACTATAACTGGAAACAACTTACATTAGGTCGAGTAAGTTTGGGCCTTTGTATCCAGATAGACTGTTCATCAAGGCTGAGTAGCAGAGCAGAAAGCAAGAGGCATGGCATCAGGAGCTGGAAGCTGAATGTTCATATCTTCAAAAGCAACAGGAAGTAGAAACAGTCAACTGAAACTATACAGTACTGTTAAAATCAAATCCCTCCCCAGTATATTCTTTCTCTAGGAAGGCTGCTCCACCCAATCTTCCCAAAACAGCACAAACAAGTGAGTAACAAGTGTTCAAATTCCTGAGGCAATGGGAAACATTTCTCATTCAAATTTCATATAACAAACAGTGACCACACACATAACAGTTTTCTGTGTCTGTAACTTATTGAAGTGAATTATTTAAATTCAGAAAGTTCTGGCAACTGAAGGCTCACAGGTGACTCAGAAGAGAAATTGCCTGGTACAGGCAGTTTTCATAACTCCGTTGTTCTTAAACATTCAAAGAAGGATGAAATTTGTTTCACAAAATATTAAGCCATTAACTTTTCTTTTTCTTCACTAATAACAAAGTGTTAATGTTCCAAAATTTTTTCATCAAAATTAGTGATGTATTGTTTTAGTTGCACTAAATGCTTTTATATTGAAAATGTAACCCTGTCTTATGTACTATTTAAAGAACACAGTTGATTTCATTTGTGATGGATAGTTGCATGTAAATTCTTTGATAAATGAGATGTGTTCAGAGTTTCTGTCATTGCCATGGTGATATTTGTAAAAATTCCTGGAATATTTCTTTATCATAACTCTACTTATTTTGTACACAGTTTTATAAACATTGCAATCATTTCTAGTGCAGATTATGACATTGTGTTTTTCCTAATACAGACACTTTAGTGGACATCACTAGATTTCTGACTATGTTTGGTCAAGGATGCTAACACTAGACAGCACTGGAATCTGGTCGTTGATAACCAACTTCACTTTGTGAAGAAGAATGAAGAGAAGGCATGAGGGAAGTAAGACACAAAAATATCTTTCCAATATTCCCACACATGAGATGTTCATATTCTCTGAGTCCTCTGTTCCTATTGTCCTTCAGGGATCATGAGAATTTTAAGAGCCTCTCCAAACACCGTCTCTCTGGAGATATTGACAAGAATTTTATGATCAACTTTGGTTGGTAATTAGCTATCAAATAAAGTTTGGGAAAAGTTGTTGACTCTTAAAGCAAGAACTGTCATTGCCTCTGTAGGTGAAATGAAAACTGTAGTTCAGAAGGGAAATGAGGTCACAGCCACAGACCTTTATTTTACAGTTAAGATACCTTCCTCTCCTTGATGCTGAATTTCAGAAATTTTAGGATACTGTAAAGTGTACACTGACCAGAAATTTCTACACAGAGTCAGTCAGGTGAGCAGTTTGTATTTAATCTGGGAAGCAAATCCAGCTACTAAGGGAAATCTTGGGAAGTGATTATTTCTGAAAAGTTGATTCAGAAATGGGAAACATATGGAGTAAAATTTTAGACTTTAGATTCTATGATTATCTTCAGTTTAATGTGTTTCCAAAATCTTGACTTTTTCCCATATGTTTGACTTAATCACGGAATTTGTAAGTATAAGCATTCAAATATGTATTAATGATAATTTAATTTCTTTTCTGTGTATGAGTGCATGTGTATGAGCATGTGGGCAGGGACATAGAAGTTCAGAAGTATACTCTGTGTTTGTGTGTGTGTGTGTGTGTGTGTGTGTGTGTGTGTGTGTGTGTGTTCAGAGAATAACCTCAGGTTTCTTCTTCTGACACATTTTGCATTTTAAAAATATTATTGTAATATTTTTAATCAATGTCTTTAAGTGGCCTGGAAGACTCTGAATGTTTTCAGTTGGGTAGTCAAGGAGCCCCATTGATCTTCATTATTTTTCATTCCAGTGCTTTGGTGACAGATGTGTACTACCAAACCTAGATTTTTATTGACCTGTGGAGGCTCAACTCAGTCCCTCCCATATTCAAGGCAAGGACTTCTCCTATGGAACCATCTCACAAATCTAGAAATAGCTTAGCCTTAAGGGTACATTATTCCATTAAATATTAGTTTTTCCATGTAATGTCTAAGAATGAATGTAATATATAAGAGTTAATGCCAGGAATCCAGAGTCTGCAGCAAGAAATTTGCATAGTTATAATCCAAACAACTTTATAAAATAGAAATCTTTGTTAAGGCCTTTACCAAAAAAAATAGTAATATAACATTTCTAATTGGTTTTGTCCCAACCCTACATCATGTCACCAATAATAGTGTTCTGTTTTGTTGTTTTTCCATGTTGTATTATGGGACATTCAATTATATCTATACTAACCTATAAAAATGGGATTATTCTTGATCTGTGTTTTGCTTTTCCTAAATACATTCATAATTTATGAACTGTTACTTTTTCTTTGTATTTGTTTTTTGTAAATTTCTTCATCTTTCATTCACACTGCTTCAGAGCACAGCATCATCTGAGTATCAGCTGAGGCTTTGTACTATTAGAGGACATGTGGGGAGGTCTAACATTTGAAGCTAAAATTCACATCAGAATTGTGACTTTGATTGCAAACCACAAAAATGGGATGATTGACATGTAGTTTTATACAACTTCTATTATACACAACTTCTCAGATTCCAAAATGCTTTCTATAATATAATCACCATTTTCTGTGGGTGAGATGAATGTTCTGTTATTTATCCCAAAGAAGGAAGGAGGAGGATAAGTGACCTAATCATCATGGCCCAATTAATTAAAACAAGTGATTAATTAAAGCAACCTTGTTTTATTTGTGTATTCAGACTACCTATTCCTAATGTGGGGTTTGAGAGGCAAGCCTTGGAAATGAGAAAAATAAGGGACAAGTTTTTTAGAGCTCAGGAGTTGCAGGATTGTAAATGGGGGTTGGGATTGGCAAGCACAGTAGTTGACCTTACAGCACGAGAACATAAGAATTACAAGTTAGTAATAATGACTTCATGAAACAAAAACATGATTGAATGTAATCATATAAACAGGTAGTCATTAGAAAGTTTGAGACAAAAGTAGTGTTACAAGGTGGTTATAACTGTTTGAAACAAAGACACATTGCTGTTTCTGGGGCCATACAAAACCATTTGTAATTAAGGTTAAAAGTGGGGCATAGCCCAATCTTGGAGCAACAGCTGTTCAATCATAAGCAGGAATTAACCCAGTTTGCCTTTATTATAAGATGGGGTTTGAGCCTAACATGAAGGCAAGCTTGTTCATAATTCCCTACTTGTCTTATATTCCCCTTCCAATATTTTATAAGGCTTAACATTCTTTATCTGTAGGTGTATAAAATTTGTAATGCATGCATGACCTGTTTGTAAATTATACCTGTTTGGTTAACTTGAAAAGAACAAAGGTAATATAGGTAGTATTTCTATTCCTTTTGTCAGGTATTTTTATTTTTAAATAATATTCCAGCTTTTTGTTAAGAACAAGGGGTGACCTACTCTCCTCTGTCTGAAATTAGGGTTCCACTGCGTGGGCCCAGTAAGGCTGGAATATTGGCCAAAGGTGGGGAAGAGACTAGGGCATTGGAGGATTCATCATAAGCATCTCATTTACTGACTCAACTGAAGAGACAGGGAGCAATTACATCGACTGGAATAGTTTACATCAGCTCTCAGTAAGTCCAGGGCTTTCTGATTTTGTAGGACTTCTGAGGGCTTCCACCATGTAGATCATCTTTGGAACAATTTGTAGTCTTCAGCTGATTTTCAGTTGTGTCGACCAGCCAGGTGATATTCTGCCAAGACAGATATAGACTAGGGACAAAAGTTAAAGTGAAAGAACTTAAAAATTCTACATTTCGACTTTCCCACTCAGGAAGAAGCAATACTGGAGACTTGTCCAGACTTATACACATTGATGTGTTAGGTCTTTATTGTAAAATTGTCTATGTAACTTTCTAAGTATTAACCATGTGCTATGAGTTGTAAGTCAACTTTTGTTACAGATTTTTCATATTTTAGCTATGTACAACAAACTTATAAATTCTGAGGTACACAAAGTTCATATAATAGTCATAAATTTTGAGATAAGATGTATATCTTAGCACAATTTTAGACAGCTAAATGAAACCAATATTCTAATTTTTTAGTTGCTCTGCTTTCCTCTTTTTCTGCCACAAAGTCAGGTGGCTTGTCTGACATAGGACAGAAACTATCCAACTCCAGGAGCACCTTTTCAATACAGCGGAACAACATCATACAATATTTCCACATTACCCATACCAAAAGACATTTGTGTCATTGCTAAACTGAAACCAGTGAACATAAAAACAATTTTGAGCTTTGGCTATTGAAGTAGCCATAGCAAGAGGCAGCAGAGGACTTGGTCCTGGGCCAGGGCAATGCACAAAGCTGCCTAGGGTTCTATACAGTGTAGAAGTACGTCTGAATTACACCATCCCAGTCGTGTGGAATTGATGACAGTTAGAGCTTGGCCTGGCTCCCATGTCTACCTGTAACACAGAAACACATACATGAGACAGAGACAGCAAAACCTAAGCCAATACACAGAATGTACAAGACATGGAGTCAACAAAAACAATACATCAACAGGGACCATGACAACAAGCATTGACATCTTTCAGAGTTTTAGCATTCAAACAAAGAAGCTTTTTAAGAAGTAGAAGGATTTTTCTTAATTGCTTCCTTTCACAACCCAGTCACTAGGAATCCACGAGATGCTTCCTAGTTGTTGGGTTTCCTGGTTCAGTTAGGCTAGGCCTTTCTGCTTTCTGTCCCAGCTCTGGGTAACGCCTTACATTCAGTGTTGTGCCTATCTAATCACTTGGTTCCCTGTATTACAGAAGTGTTCCTTGGCTCTGTTGTATGGCCTAGGCATTGAAACCTTCCCAATGCATGCTCAAGTGGAAGGACTCTATGATTTCTTGGCCCTCAGTCTCACCAGGGAATCCCCAGGGTCCCAAAGCATGTCAGAAAAAGAACTGGTGGTTCTGAACAAACCCCCAAATAACCAGAAATTACCAGATGGGTTGTGAAACGTCTGCCTTGTTGCCCTGGATGGGGCAATGTCTACTCTTATCAGATATGCCTCTCCCCAATTTTACTAGATTAGGATGCCACAGAATAGGAACAGAAAGAAATAGAACCAGGCATCAGTAAAAGAGGTAGAAAGTCCCTATGACTTACCAGAGTAGGCTGCCATAAAAAAGAAAAGAAGGTGCTTTCTGTTTTCCTTTTTTATGATACTGCCATTTGTTCAGGCAGTCCGACAAACTGAAGGCATGCCTTAGGGGCTTTGGAATATGTCCAAGAAGTTCATGACTGGGAGTACCTCTTCAGTCCTCATATGTGAGTGTACTCCTGAAGATCCTAAGGGGTCCACTCTCTTAATTTTTAAATTTGGGTTAGGCCCATGAACCCCGACATTAATCCCAAAAATGGAGAAGGACTTCTAACCCAAAACGTTATTGACAAATTAATGAAAACTAGCAAATAAAGCAAACATTTTCATTCATGCACACAAGCTGCCTCCCTCAAAGGCAGGGTTCCAGAAGCCAGTCTTAGACGTGATGAACATAAGGTTTTTATAGCCCAGAAGTTGGGGTTTCCTAAATGGGAAATTTGACAAGCAACATAGGTGGGACTACAGGAGCAGAACATGAGCATAATATAAGCATAAATCAAAATGGCCTTCTGAAACAATGATTACAAAGTGGTCATAAGATAGACATAACAACAGATAGTCTTAGGAACATTTTGAAACAAATGTAGTGCTTGCTCAGTGGTTGTAAATTTTACAAACAAAGAAAAGATTTCATTTCCTGAAAGAAGCAATACATGACTATGTGTAGTTAAGATTATAGGTGGGATACAGCACAATGCTTGAGGAACAGAGGTTTAATCTTAAACAGGAATGAACCTAGTATGTCTGAATTATAAGATGACTTTTGAACCCAAGTAGGGGATTGATCTAAGTTGTTATCCTTATATTCTGCTCCTGTAATCCCGACTATTTTGCCCACCAAACCTCCCATCACTAACCTCCCTCTGAGCTATAAAAACATTGTCTTCCTCACATCCAGGCTAAACTCTCAAAACCCAACTTAGGGGGAGGCAGCCTCTGTACTAGAATCAAAATTTTTGGTTTAATTAATTGCTTACTTTCATTAATTTGGCCATGATGATTTGGGTCAGTGGTCCTTCTCTTCCCATCTTTGGGATTAGAAGGATACCCAAACATATGTAGAGTTGGTGTTTCCTACATGTCTGTTACCTCACAATGAAACCAGACATTGGATTTCATAGTAAAATTGGACATTCTTCATCTGTTAATTCTGAACTAAGTTTGATCACTTTCTTCCTGACTTCCATTAAAGTGATTCAATTACTTTCATTCTGTTGTCCATTTAGAAATTTGCCACACAATACTTCCTGTGTCCCTTTACTCCACAGTTCTTCATCTGTATGAAAAAGTATGCCTGCCTATGTCTGTGTCTGTTTGTATAAAACTTGATGATATATAGCTCTTCACATCATTTCTATTCTGTCACTTAACCTTTATGGATTGTGTTTTTACTGTATAATAAATATTCTATTACACAACAACAGAAACATCCTCATTGTTGTAGAGATACATATTCATTTCTGTGTTTAAATTTCAGATGAGATATGCATGGGTTTCCTTCATGATGTTGAAAGAGTGGCTAAAGTCATTTTATCTTCAAGATGACTTGTAATTAGAAGTTCATCTTAATATTTAAAACCCAACATCCTTTCCATTTGTACTCACTGGTCATTGTTTCTACAACAGCAACTTGAATTTACTCTTAATACTGACACTTCAAAACAAACTTCTGCAAGTACTTGCAATAAATATTTGAAATGTATATTTGAAGACTTCAGCAGTTTCACTGAAAACATATTTTTTACAAATATTGTTGACAAAATAATTTCGCTAGTCGAGTCCTGTTTTGTTGCTGCAATATCTTTACAGTCTTGAGCACATGTGATTTTTCCTACACCAACAACCACATCTCAAAATTTCAAGTTACCATTTTGCTCAGAGAAGTGATTTTTGCAACTGTTTAAGGAAAAAGTTTTAAATGACAGAATGGACCATAAGGATTTGCTAATAGGGATAGTGTTCTTACTTCAGAGTACAGTTGGTATTCTTGGGAATTTCTCTCTTCTTTCCTGCTACCTCATTCATTATTATACTGAACAGACATTAAAGACCACAGATTTGCTACTTACACACCTGTTCACAGCCAACTCCTTGATCATTCTTTCTAAAGGATTTCTCTATACAATGAGAGCTTTTGGAATTAAAGATTTCAACAATGATTTTGGCTGCGAATTTCTTTTGTATATTGCAAGACTAGGCAGGGGAATGTCCATAGGCACCACCTGCTTCTTGAGTGTTTTCCAGGCCATCACCATCAGCCCTGGGAGCTCTTTTGGTTTGTGTCTTAAAGTCAAAGCTTCAAAGCACATTGGTCTCTATACTTCCTGCTGCTGGATTCACTACATGTCAGTAAATATGGTTTTCCCTATGTATAGATATACCAAGGGGAACAGCAATAATCTGACTCATAAGAGTATAATAAATTACTGCTCCACATCAGGTCATGATGACCTTGCAAACTCATTATATACAGCATTTTTTGTTCTTCCTGAAATTTTGTTTTCTGTCATTATTGTTTGGTCCAGCAGCTCCATGGTTATCATTCTGTATAGGCACAAACAACGGGTTCAGCATATCCGCAGCACCAGTGTTTCCTCCAGAACATCCCCCGAGTCCAAAGCCACCCACCGTATAATGGCTCTGGTGTTGACATTTATAGGTTTTTATGCCCTCTCTTCCGTTTTACAAGGATTCATTGCTCTCATATATAACCCTGGTTGGTGGCTGATGAACATTACTGCAATCATTTCAATGTGTTTTCCTACTTTGGGGCCCTTTGTTATGAGCCATGATTCACAGTGCCAATGTTATGCTTTTCGGGAGTAAGGAATCCAAAAATTTCACAATATTATCACACGTATAATGATTGTATGGTCTCTTTCCTGAAGTATCTAAATATAAATTTCTCTTCTTATATAAAATATCAGAATACAGCTAATGCCACATCCATTAGTCTTCTTAAGAGAAACTGTAGTCTGAGTGTGAGTTTTAAGATGTTGAAACTACTATCTATAATATCATAGCAGATGTGAATGAAACATGCTGTTCTTTTGTGAGAAAATTGTACTCTGTTTTTATAAATAATAAATCCACTTCCATGTGGCAAATTGAATAATGTCAGTCCTGGAGGGCCTCATGGAGGGCCTGCTATTTGGCTCTTGTGACCTCACAGTCAGCTCCCACACTTGCTCCAGGTGCTGGGTGGTTGTCTTTCCTCCACTCATGCTGCCATGGGACAGATGAGGAATGTGGGCTCCACTCCCATACTATGCAACCAAGTAATATACTCAATGTGGAACTTTTCCAGAAGGAAACACAGTTAGGGATAATTGTGTGTGTTGTTGTGTAATAACTTTTCAAAATTAATTTATTTCTTTATTCTATGAATCTTTTACATCATGTATCTTGATTCCATTGATTTCCCTATCCCTTTGCATCCACCCTCCACCCCTGAATCCCTACCCATATATATATATATATATTTGTATATATATATATATATATATATATATATATATATATATATATATACAAAATTTTAGAGAAAAAGGAAAAAATTTATATGGCAGGGAATTAAAAATCTTGTTGAGGAAATTGCAGTGTGATACAGTGAGTCATGCTATAAAACCCTTTGTCCATATATCTTTACTTGCAAGTATTCACTGCAACTCATCATTGGTCTTCTTCAAGCCTTCTGGCTTCTACTACACTATCGATTCTGGCGTGCACTAGGACTCTGCCTGGGTTTCTTGTTGTTGCCTTGTGTTGTAGAGATCCTGCATGCTTGGGTCTAAAGTTCAGGTTCCTATATGTGATATGGCAGATCATAAATGGGGTGGATATTTGGGTGGGCCAAGTTCTAACTCTCGGTCTGAACCTGAGCAGTTGTAGGGTTAGTCTGCCAGATGCTTAATGGGGAGAACTCTACCTTCTTCACTACTTAAGGGCTGACTCACCCACATCTCCACCGACAGGGTTGGGTTTATTGTGTTGCCCAGTTAAGGTGGAGGGCCTGCTATTTGGCTCTTGTGACCTCACAGTCAGCTCCCACACTTGCTCCAAGTGCTGGGTGGTTGTCTTTCCTCCACTCATGCTGCCATGGGACAGATGAGGAATGTGGGCTCCACTCCCATACTACTACGGGGCTGGCTCACCCACACCTTCACTAACAGGGTTGACTCCAACTATACATCCTCTACATGTTAAGTTTCACACATTTTTATGCCAAAACAAAATCTTTAGTCCTGTCAGGATCCCTATTCTCCAAAATACTGAAACATTCTGCATTGTGATACAGATTAACTGGTTCTGTCAAGATGACAGCACAGCCTATAAACTATACTGACTGAGATTTAAAGAGTATTAACTCCAACTTTACAGATTTCTAGAGATTTAGATATTTACCTACTGGCTCTTTACTGAACAGCAGCTGTAATTATTTTTAAAGTCAAGGAAACTTTAAAATTATTCCTCGCCAATATTTATTGCCGGGAAGTATAAAATGCTTGCAAGAGAAACAAAGATGTTTACTACTCAAGAAAATTCAAGAAACACGAGCACTCTGATGCTGACTATTTTTTAATCTCTATTTTCAATCCTGGTATTGGGTACATGCAATTTAAGAGTACCCTTCACTTGAGGATCTTCAAGGAAAGTCAAACCTTTAAAGGTAAGTAGTAGCAAAATTAACACTACTATTGAATTACAGAGAAATGTGAGCTTTATTTTATTGAACTACAGAAGATTTTTTTATCCTTCCCTCAGAAATTCACATTGAACCAATGTTCTAATGAATTTGTTTAAAATTCTCATAAAGACAGTTTCCAGAGTCCAGCTTCAGCAGGGTTTTGAGACACAGGACTGAGGTATGAAGTCACATAAAAATGAAGTGTCTAACCATCAGTTGTATTTCAAGCAGATGGTATCAAATAACTCAAGCCATTTTTACTTATACAAGTTTTAATGCATTCAAGCATGAGACGTTCTAATACATTTCTCTTTAATCATTTCCCAAGAATCATTAACAATTACCCATTTTAGTTTCTTTTTCTCTTCCCCACTCCCTTGATATCATTGACTTTTACCCCATCATTATTTTTTATATTACAAGCCAATGATTATATCTAGCCAAACACATCTTATTCATACTATGCCCTAGCTGGCAGCAAACATACAGTTACAAAAAAGGGATTCAAGCTTTATCATTAACAATGTGATATATTCATATTTTTGTAATCAGCTGAGTATATGATGCCATATCTATAATATTATTTTCAAGTGTAAGTTAATTTCTAAATAATCTGTCTATTACTTTTATATGGACAACATTTGTAATCCTACTCTTTATACATTCTCAAAATGGTAATGATTATCTAACTCTAAACATTTGAACAAAGTTTCTATTCTTCCTAGCAGTTTCTACATGTACTTTTACATCCAAGGGAACTGGGAATTTTAACTGAAAAAAACATCTAACCATTCATTTCCTGGCACCAGAGAGATGTCTGACCTTTCATATCCTTTACCTTTTCCTTATATGTCCCTATAAATTTTTAATGTCATCTTTTAAGAAATTGTCTCCCAACTTCTTAAGTTCTTTGGAATATAGTTATCTTTTTTATAAAATAGTTAAGTAAGCAAGAATGATTAACCTTAGTGAGTTACTCCTGCTTACACAGGATGACTACAAAGGCAGCCAAAGGTGACTGGAGAAACTGGTTCCCTTGGTAGGCATCAGAGAGGCTTAATTTCTTTGTGGAAACTTTTAGAAAAATGATCAGCTTTCATTCCCAGTAAACTCAGCTATAATCACAACTGACAAAGCAAAACTAAGCATTACCATGAGAATAAGTGCTGTGGGATGGTCTATATGTCAAGTGTGTTGCCGATTGGTCAGTAAATAAATCACTGATTGGCCAGTGGCCAGGCAGGAAGTATAGGCGGGACAAGGAGGAGAATAAAGCTGGGAAGTAGAAGGCTGAGTCAGAGACACTGCCAGCCACCACGATGACAAACAGCATGTGAAGATGCCAGTAAGCCACGAGCCATGTGGCAAGGTATAGATTAATAGAAATGGATTAATTTAAGCTGTAAGAACAGTTGGTAAGAAGCCTGCCATGGCCATGCTGTTTGTAACCAATATAAGTCTCTGTGTTTACTTGGTCCGGCTGAGCGGCTGTGGGACTGGCAGGTGAGAGAGATTTGTCCTGACCGTGGGCCAGGCAGGAAAACTCTAGCTACAAATAAGCATAGCGAAAGTTAGAGAGGCCTGGAGCCCAAGAACTCTCTAGGATCAGTGCAGGGGTCTGCAGCAGCA
Organism: Peromyscus eremicus; assembly: GCF_949786415.1. Taxonomy (NCBI): domain Eukaryota; kingdom Metazoa; phylum Chordata; class Mammalia; order Rodentia; family Cricetidae; genus Peromyscus; species Peromyscus eremicus. The sequence goes on along the minus strand of NC_081416.1, from coordinate 192,071,537 downwards.
CTTTCACAGATCACAGCCAAGTGGATGGGATTCTCCAAAGGACCTTGCCTCAAGGAAGTTCACTCGCAAAATATTTATGTGATATTGCCAGGGGTGACAGCATGGCTTCTGCCAGACAGTAATTAGGAAAATTGTGGGAAAGTAATAAAAATACATGATCCATACATTTAAAAAGTTATCACATGATTTTAACCCTGGCTCACAACAGCTGAACTTCAGCAAAGCCACCACCCCACACCACGTGGCTGGGTGGGCAGAACTCGGCCAAATAAGGACCAGGGTTTCTAGCCCTGGCCCACCAGCGGTTTCAGCAAAGCCCTCACCCCATGCCATGTAGCCAAGGTAGGCAGAACTCAGCAGCAGAACTATAATGATGTCTCTTTGTTATGAGGAAGCATGGCCCAGCCCAGCGTCATGGTGAACCTGAGTGGGACAAGGAGACCCACACACAGGCCGGGGGCTGTCCAGACCAGCCTCAGAGGAGAAAAAGGGACTCACCTGGTACCTTGCAGCACCAGCAAAATGGGCACTACTAGAGTGATCAGAGGTATGGTATGGTGTCTTATGGGAGAGAGGGAGAGTGGGAGAAGAGGGAGAGGGGAGTGTTCAGGTCCTGTACAAAGCCATATCTGAAGAGATGAGAGAGGAAGGGATTGGAATGAACTGGTGAGACAACTGACCTCTTGACCAGTGCCAACACACAGGAAAGCAAGAGTAGCGCTTTGTCTGGGCGACACCGTAGACATGGCCCTGTCGATGGGAGTATAGATGATTCAACTCTGAGAAACCGAGCGTGGGAGACCTAGCCCCGTCCCTCATCTGACGGAGTAAAGAACCCAGAATTGTGAAGAGATACCAAAGGAGTCAATTCTCTCTCAGAATTTGATGAAAGTTTGAACACAGGTTGAGAGCTGCTGGTAACAAAAGGCCACGGGAGACCTTGGAACCTTTGCTACCATAGTAATGGCTCTGTTCTTTATCATCTATTCTAGGAATGTGCTATGACCTCAAGGGATTTGAAACTTGTCTCAGGATTGCAAGGAATCTCCTGTTAGAAACGTATGGACAGTCAAACAAGACAGGAGCTAAGCTTGTGAGCTGAAAATAGCTGTATTTAGAGCTTACTTAGAACAATAAGGAGTCTTGGACTAAAAGAGCACTGTGAGTAGACTCATTCCTTATCCCTCAGATTAGTTTTCCTCTGTGGCAGTACAGTCTCCTTTGAACACTGGGAGAAAGCTTATGAGGCTGGACCTCAAGGACTTTCATTAACAGGTATATGAGGTTAATGTTATGAAGGTATCTTTATGATAAGCAAATGTTTGTCTAGCTTTTCTTTCACTAACCTAAACTGCTTGGTAATATGACCCATAGATGGACAGCTTTCAGACAATTGCCTTGTTCCACACAGTCCTGAGGAGCTGCCGTCCAACAGATTTCTTGTCCATAGCATGGACTGTCCTTGTGGATCCTGCATGCTTCAGCAATTTCACAAAACCTTGAGAAACTTCACTCCAGTTTCCAATGAAAAGGACAGCTTGGCTGTTGGTGATTCCTCATAATTTCCCTTCAAAAGGCATTGCTTCAAATCCCCAGCCTGGGGCAAGTGAGAAAGGCCCCTTCAGCCGTAACCTAACAGGACCCTGCCTGCAACTTTGTTTGCTCACTGTGCCTCAGGATCTCTGAACCTTGTAGCAGGAATCTTAAAAGTTCTTATCAATAAAATCAAACCTGAACCAGGTATTGGGGTGAACACTAGAAGATCAGAGAGACAGAACAAGCCACAGCTAACCTCCCCTGGCCAACTTCTCAGCTGATCTTGTTTCCTCAGACTGGAAGCTTCTGTGTCTTCATCCCAATGGCTCTCAGCTGAACTGCTGCTCCAAAGCCTGAAAGCTTAACCAGCCAAATGCTTCTAGTTTCTGGTCCTCACGCCTTATATACCTTTCTGCTTTCTACCACCACTCCCTGGGATTAAAGGTGTGAGTAACCATGCTTGGCTGTATCCTTGAACACATGGATTTCTGCCTCTGTAATGCTAGGATTAAAGACGTATACTACCACTGCCTATCCTCTATGTTTAATATTGTGGCTGTTCTGTCTCTGACCCCAGATAAGTTTATTAGCATGCACAATATTTTGGGGAACACAATACCACCACAGAACCTTATCATAGTTGTCCTCTGCATGGTCCAGGAAATGGATATTAGTGACATTAGTGATATACTAAAAAGCTTTTGAACCTGACAAAGGCACATCAACATATATTCTCAGGAGTGATATCACAAGTCATTGTGGGCCATGATGCAATTACAGTAGTTATCAATTGATAATTCAGATGTCAACCCGCCAGGTGAGTGGTTCACTGATGGAGGAACCCTGTCAAGCAGAACTTACAGGGCCACAGACTCGGAGAAAACCTGTTGCTCCTGTCTGTAATTTCACTTGTGCAAAAACAGCCATGATATCTCTCCATTTCAATGCATTTTTACGTAATATATATATATGTAATCCCATGAATATGTCTCAAGCATATGCACACACATATTTGTGGATGGTCAGGAAGATGTAAAATTTTCTCATTTAGCTGTACAATTTTGATGAATAGAAACATATTAAAATATGGACCGGGTCCTGTGCTCATTGCATGAGTCGGCTGTTTGAAACCTGGGGCCTATGCAGGATCGCTTGGCTCAGCCTGGGAGGAGGGGACTGGACCTACCTGGACCGAGTCTACCAGGTTGATCTCAGTCTGCGGGGAAGGCTTTGCCCTGGACGAGATGGGAATGGGGGGCGGACTGGGGGGAAGGTGAGGGGGGGCGGGAGGGGGGAGAACAAGGGAATCCGTGGGTGATATGTAAAACTGAATTGTATTGCAAAATAAAAAAAATATGCTTCATAACTAGATCTATTGTTCCGTGTGGACTGTAGACACTTAGAAACCTGTTCTCTATTTTTAGCCTTACTGACAGGGCAATTAGGCTGGACAAAGCATACTTACAGAGAGATTACAGATGGAACTTCCACAGATATTACTCATTAATGGAATTGCAGATGTCTGACCTTGTTTGGATCAAAGCCCTTCAGAACATTTATGGCAAATGAGGGCGGTATGTGACTTCTTAGAATGACCAGTGTTTTTAAGGAGCAGGTCTATGATATAATATTTCTGTGAAAAAAAGAAAAACGTTAGTTTTTAATGGATTTTTGGTGAAAATTTGAGAATCCCATGGTGAGAAATTGTATTCTTTTTTTTTTTCCCCTGACATGATCGAACACCAGGCAACCTGGTGTAGCTAGAGTTTTCCTGCCTGGCCCACAGTCAGGACAAATCTCTCTCACCTGCCCCCACGGCTGCTCAGACCCGACCAAGTAAACACAGAGACTTATATTGGTTACAAATTGTATGGCCGTGGCAGGTTTCTTGCTAACTGTTCTTACAGCTTAAATTAATCCATTTCTATAAATCTATACCTTGCCACATGGCTCATGGCTTACTGGCATCTTCACATGCTGTTTCTCATCGTGGCGGCTGGCAGTGTCTCTCTCTCTCTCAGCCTTCCTTCCACTTCCCAGCTTTATTCTCCTCCTTGTCCCGCCTATACTTCCTGCCTGGCCACTAGCCAATCAGTGATTTATTTATTGACCAATCAGCAACACACTTGACATACAGACCATCCCACAGCAACCTGGGAAATGAACCTGGTTCCTCTGGAATATCATTTATTGCTCTTAACCTCTGAACCATCTATCTCCTCACTGAGAAATTTCATATTGTTGTCAGGTCTGCATCCCAATAATGTCTGAGTCTTTACCCTAGATGCAAACTTTTTGTTTCTTCTTCTAAGTCATAAATTGAAAAATATGACAGTTAGTATAGAAGTAACTTGTACTGTTCTCATGCTGAAGAGATAAGAAAATTGAAATCAGTATTAGAAAGTTTCACATTATAGTCAGACTTCATCCTGTGTGCCAAAGTTGATATCATCTATTACTTTACTAAGTTTTAGACGTATTTCAGCACAGCACAATTTGGCAAAAAGTTTCCTGGTGATAAATAACTCAATCCATTTGCATAATGGAAACTCTTCATAAAGTGCAGGTGACATCTTCTATAACTATGGGTTCTGTAGATTGACTACATGTAAACATTTTTCATAAAAATACATTTGGTAGGTGGAAAGACTCAAGGCACGTGTCTGGGGGAGAATAGGGTATAGTTCCAGCCTCGCAGATAGCAAAAATGTGACCAGGCTATTAAACAGTCCACTACCAGCTTTCTAGGTGGAAATTAGATTCTACATCTCTGCCTTTGAAAGGAAAACCTCGTGTGCTTAACATTCCTAGCTCCCCTGGTGTCTGTAAGCACAAGAAGCTCTATGCCTTCCATAGTGAGGAAGCTCATAATGTCAACAAGAATCTTGATTTCTGCACTGAAATTAAGTGGTTCATTTGAAACTGAGGAATTCAGTAGGGTCATCAATGTTCCAAAGTGAGAAATAAACTGACTGTGTTGTGTGTGGACATCAGATTGGTCTGCATATATTGACATATTATAAAATGAAATCCTGAGACTCCTAGACTCATTATGTCAGGAATACATTCACTGGTTAACTTTGGCTTCGGCAAGCATAACGGTCTCCTTATTTTATATGCTATATGCTGCGCAGGCCTTTTTCACCCTCTCTCCTGTCTCCCTTTTTTCACCAACACAGGAACCTCAGATGTAGCATGTTTACTTCAGCTGCAGTCATTTACATAGGAAAAGTTTCTTGCTTCATACATGTGACCAAATGGCCCTAAGAGGAAGTCATCCCTGAGATCATGTTCATCAACTTGGATGAAGTCATGATGCCTTTGGCTAGAGAAAAAGATCCATAAACACATTTTCCAGTTTGTTTTTCACATGAATACAGGGCCCCAGATGCAGAGCCTAAGGGAAGAAGAAGAGATTCCAGAATTCTCAGTGGCAATGGGTGAGGAGGCAACAGAAAGAGCTTGTGTTGCTTATTGTAACAGCCTCACTCATCAACAAGGTTAGAAGTACATACACTCACAAACATATGAGTTGATTATATAACTCCTGGACACCTTAGTATCTGCATGTAGCTTACTTACAGCTTGGCAGACACACTTGTTAGTGGAATGTCTTCATGGATTTTTATCCTTGGGTTTCTCCTGATTGCCACTCTTGTATGTGCCTATAGCAGCTCTGAATGCTATGTCAAAATCAAAGAAGATTTTCACCACAAAGGAGATGTGGTGATTGGTGTGTTTTTCCCTATTCATATTGTCTACACAATCAACAAGGATCCACATGCATCTTTCCAACACTTTTTCAAAGACTTCCACCTACAGTAAGTGTCATTATTTAAGTATTCTTTTTTTAATTCGTATTTCTTATGACCAAGATGATGTATGGATTTAAACTTCCATTATCCATATAGTTTTCATCATGACAACCTGCCTTCTATTCTCAAATCCATTTTATTGTATGTTCCTGTTCACTTCTTTTTCTCTTCATAAGATAAAAAGTGGACATGAGAAAATATTTATTGATTTTTGTTTCCAAAATTGGTATTTTTAATCATGTGGTCTGATTTGCCCTGTGTTTACTGTCACAAGGTTTTGATTGTTATCCACATTATATCTTCACAGGAAGGATGGTTTTCTTTAATGTTGACCTAGTAATTAAGAAAATTCTACTCGGGAGGCAGAGCCAGCGGATCTCTGTGAGTTTGAGGCCAGCCTGGGCTACCAAGTGAGTTCCAGGAGAGGCGCAAAGCTACACAGAGAAACCCTGTCTGGAAAAACCAAAAAAAAAAAAAAAAAAGAAAGAAAGGAAATTCTAGAAGGTTAGATGTGTTCCTTTAAGAAAAGTTGATGCCACTGAAAACTGTGTCTCTTGAGTGCCAGATGTGATGCTAGAGTGTCAAGACCTGCCTGTGTTAGATGCACTGATTCAGGATCAGGGATATCAGATTTAGAAGTTGGGCTCACTTCTTTGCTGTCAAAAGATCTCTGCCTGTGTAGGAGTGTCATATTATATCCTTTGTCTTCTAAGTCTTTTACTATCAGATATTTTTACCATTTATCTATTTGATTCATGCATTTCTAACAAGTTTTATTCTCATTCTCATGTATTTGTTAATAGGAAACACTGACTCAGGTGGTGGTCACATAGGGCTGTTTCTTATTAAGTTAGAAATAAAATCAAACTAAATTTGTGATAGGGGAATACTATTATGATTATAAAAGGTTACCATGAGCATCTCTTGTTTTTTCCTATTTTTTTCATACAGGGTAGAGCACATGAAGTCCCTCCAATCTAAAAGCCTTCTTTCATGCTTCTGATACATCCTTTACTTCAGTGTGGGGAAGTATATACATGTTGTCTTTCTTATTTTAAAGTATCATGATAATTTTATTCAACATTTCTTGGCTTTCTAGAAGCAATATTTAGTAATTTAAAAATCCATACTTCATTAAAAAGGTCAAATAAGGAGGCATTCAGATGCAGCCCATCAGAAAACTCTTATTTTTATATACCCAACATTAGATACAAGAAAATCAACATTTCTATGAATCTGTGAATAATTTCATATCAATTCTTTCTTCAGGTTAACCATATATTTCACGAAAGTGGGTATTTTTGACCTGTTTTTTGTTTAATCTGTCAGTACACTAGGTACTAAACCAGTACCCCATGTTTTGTTCTTCATCATGTCCTCTGCAACCTACAATTGCTCTTGGTACATCTAACTCTCCATCCCCTGAACTTACCTGTTGACTTAATAAACATACCATTCTAAGACCTGAGTGAGGGCTCAGCAGCCCAAGAGCTCCTTAATTTCAAGTGATAAAATTACTTCCAATCTTCAATGAGCAACCACATTACTCACAAGGCTTAGGTGTTGGGAAGAATTTACTGTTGCTTTTAACCATCTTTTTTTAATTGAAAATAGATTCTTCTCACAGATAGTACATCCCAACCACATTTTCCCCTCTCTCCATTCCTATCAGCTACTGCAAACCTCCCCTCTCCCCAATCAACTCCACCTTATTTTTCCTTCAGAAAGGAGAAGGCCTACAAGAAACAACAACCAAACATGACAAAAAAAGAAAAAAAGAAAAGGGAAAAAGAAAATGCTTTCCTATCAAGGCTGGATCAGGCAACCCAAAAAAAATGAGAGTCCCAAGTGCAGGCAAAAGATTCAGAGACACACTTTTCTCCCACTGTTAAATCCCAGAAAAACACCATGGTACCAACACATGCAGGCCCCATGCTTGCAGCTTCAGTCACCTCTCATGAGCCCTGCTTAATTGATTCAGTGGCCCATATTATCCTGGTGTCCCCCATGCTCTCTGACTCTAACAATATACCTCCCTCATTCTCAATGGGATTCCCTGATCTCTGAGAAGAGGGATTTGATGGAGACCTCCAATTTAGCCACTTCACATAACAGTGTCATGCTGTGGGCCTCTGCACCCACTGCCACCTGCTGCCATGACACTGGAGAAGGAACTAATCTATGATTATATCAGAATAATTTCATTAATTTTTTTCCAGTCCTGTTTGGTTCTATCCTAAGCTCTGTGCTATCCAGTCTCAGGTTCCTGGCCATCCAGGCAGCATTTGCCATGAGCTCCCTTTGAAGCAACAGTCTCAAGTTATAACAGACAGTGGTTGTTGACTTACAAAAGATATACAAGTTCTGTTCCATGAATACCCAAGCACATTTTATAGTCAAGATAGATTGTAGGTTACATATTTTGTTACTGGGTTGGTGTTTATGTTTCTTTTTAGGTAGACTGCAGAGCATCTTCCCTCACCAAAGAGACTAGAACAGAGGTGAAAGTCCCATGCAGGCAACAGCTTGACTGCTCTATGATGTGTGAGCTCTGTGGATGTTGTCCTACACAATTAGGCCCTGCTGTCAGTTTTGGGAGAGTGAACCTCTTTCCTAGTATCAGCCTGAGTTGTTTGGGAATCACTGAAGGACCACTTTGGCCAATAACTCCATCAAATGAACAATGGCCCACCACTGCAAGCTTTGCCTGGCTACAGAAGATGGACAACTCATATTCTACATCCTTTAGTACTAGAAGTCCTCACTAGGATCATCTTCAGAAGTTTCCACAGCACCAAGTTTCCAAAGAGTCCCCCAAATGACCCCTAATTCTAGCTGTCTTTCTCTGCTCTTACTCTCTCCATCCCTCACCCCCACCTGATCACTCCTGTTCCTATACATACCTGCCCCCAATCCATTCTCAAAATTCATTCTATTTCCCCTTTCCAGGGAGAATCATGCATTCCTCCTCTAGAAAGCTCCTTTTTACCTAACACCTATGGGTCTGTGGATTTATAGCTTGGTTATTATTTACTCAACAATCAATAACCACTTATAAGTGAATATATAGCATATTTGTTTTTCTGGGTCTGGACTACCTCACTCGGGATGATTTTTTTCTAGTTCCGTACATTTGTCTGCAAATTTCATTATGTCATTTTTTTATACAGCTGAGTAATAGCCCATTGTGTGTAACTTCATCCATCCTTTGGTTGAGGGACATCTAGTTCTCTCCAGTTTGTGCCTAATATAAATAGAGACAAAATTAACAGAGTTGAGCAAGTGTCTTTGTGGTAGGATGGGGTGCCCATTGTGTATATGCCCAATAATACTGTAGCTGGGTTTTTTTCTTTTTTTATTATTAAGACATTTTCTATTCATTTTTCATACTAACCACAGATCACCCTCTCCTCCCTCCTCCTGGTTTCTCAGAAAATTGGGAGTCAATCCATCTCAAGACCCAGCTATATCACTCTTGGGAATATACCCAAGGAATATTCAATCATATCACAAGGGTACATGCTCAACTATGTTCATAGCAGCATTATTCATAATAGCCAGATTCTGGAAACAACCTAGATGCTCCTCAAATGAAGAATGGAAAGAAAATCTGGCAGATATACATGATGGAGTATGACTCAGCAGTAAAAACAATGACATTATAGCTGGGTCTTGAGGTAGATCAATTCCCTATTTTCTAGGGAAGTGCCATATTGAATTCCATAGTGGTTATACAAGTTTACACTCCCACCAGCAATGGTGGAGTGTTCCCTTTGCTCTATATCCATTCCAGCATGAACTGGAACTGTCACTTCTGTTTTTTATGTTAGCCATTCTGACACATGTAAGATGGAATCACAGAGTTTTTTTGATTTCCATTTTCCTGATGGCTAAAGATGTTGAACATTTCAAGTGTTTTTCAGCACTTTGAGATTCTTCTGTTGAGAATACTCTGTTTAGAGCTGTAGCCCATGCTTTCATTGAATTATTAGGTGTTTTTTATGCCTAGTTTCTTATGTTCTTTATATATTTTGGATTTAAGATTTATGGGATGTGGAATTGCTTTAAAAAAAGTCTTTTCCCATTCTATAGTCAGCTGTTTTGTCCTATTGATCTTGTCCTTTGTCTTACAGAAACCTGTAAGGTTCTGAGGTCCCTTTTCTTAATTTTTGGTCATAGTGCCTTCACTATTGGTGTTCTGTTCAAAAAGTTATCTCTTGTGACAATGCATTCAAGGTTATTCCCCACTTTCTCTTCTATTAGGTTAAGTGTGTTTGGTTTTATGTTGAGGTCTTTTGTCAATTTGGAGTTCAGTTTTGTTCAGAGTGATAAATATGGAACTATTTGTATTCTTCTACATTCAGATATCCAATTTGACCTGTACCATTTGTTGAAGATGATTTCTTTATTCTAGTGTGCATTTCTTTCTTTATCAAAAATCAGAAGTACATGGGTGTGTGGATTTATTTCTAGGTGTTCAATTAATTTTGATTGATGGACACTTCTATGTTTATGCCAATATCATTCAGGTTTTTTTATTACTGCACCTCTGTAGTGCAATTTGAAATCAAGGATGATGATACCCCAGTATTGTTTTTTATTGTTCAGGTTTGATTTAGCTATTCTGGGCATTTTTGTTTTTCAATATGAAGTTGATTGTTGTTCTACCAATGACTGTAAAAAATTGTGTTGGAGTTTTGATGGGGATTAGATTGCGTCTGTATATAGCTTTTGGTAGGATGGCCAATTTAGTTTAGTCCTACTGGTCCATGAGCATGGGAGGTTACTCATCTTCTGATATCTTCTTCAATTTCTGTCTTCAAAGGCTTGAAGTTTTCATCATTCATTCTTTCACTTACTTGGTTTAATTTACTCTGAAATTTATATTACTTGTGGTTATTATACACAATGTTGTTTCCCTGATTTCTTTCTCAGTCCCTTTGTTAATTTGTTTTTATGTGGGCTACTGATTTTTTTTAGTTAAGTTATATTCAGCCACTTTGCTGAAGATGTTCATCAGCTGTGGGTGTTTCCTGTTGAATTTTTTAGGGTCACTTGTATATACTATCATATCATCTACAAATAATGATACATTGACTTCTCCCTGTCCAATTTTTATTCTCTCAATCTCCTTCAGTTGTCTTAGTGCTCCTGAAAAAACTTCAACTACTGCTATATTGAATAGAAATGGAAGAGGATGGCAGAAATGTCTTGTTCCTCATTTTAGTGGAATTCGAGCTTCTCTCTATTTAATTTGATGTTTACAACTTGCCATAAATCATCATTCTTATGTTTAGAATGTATCCCTGATCTTTCCAAGACTTTCATTATGAAAGGGTGTTGGATTTTGGCAAAGACTTCTTCAGCATCTAATGAGAGGGTCATATTTTTTTTTCAGTTTGTTTATGTGGTGGATTACATTGACTGATTTTTTTATGTTGAACCATCCCTGCATCTCTAGGATGAAGCCTACTTGATCATGGCAGATGATCTTTTTCATGTGTTCTTGGATTTGCATCAATGTTTATGACAGAAATTGGTCTGTAATTCTTTTTCTTTGTTGAATCCTTTTATGGATTTGGTAGCAGCGTGACTGTGGCCTCATAAAATAAATTTGGCAATTTTCCTTCTTTTTCTATTTTGTGGAATAATTTGAGAAGTGCTGCTATTAGCTTTTTTTTTTGCAAGACTGGTATAATCTCATGGTAAAACCATCTGGATCTGTTTATTTTTCAGGGGTTGGCTTTTTTTTTTTTTGGTTTTTCGACAGGGTTTCTCTGTGAAACAGTCTTGGATATCCTGGAAATCACACTGTAGACCAGGCTGGCCTCAAAGTCACAAAGGTCCACCTTCCTCTGCCTACTGAGTGCTGGGATTAAAAGTGTGAACCATCACTGCCCTGCTGTGGAAGAAGATTTTAATACTGCTTCTATTTCCTTAAGGGTTATATGTCTGTTTAAATTGTTAATTTGATCTTTATTTAACTTTGATAAGTGGTACCTAAAGCATCTGTCAGGAAAATTATCCTTTTTTTTCAGATTTTCTAATTTTTGTAGAGTACATGCTCTTAAAGTATGTCTTCATGACTGTTGGGATTTTCTCAGTGTCTGTTGTAATATCCCACTTTTTGTTTCTGATTTTGTTAATTTGGATATTCTTTCTCGGTTTTTGGTTTGTAAAAGTGTTTGTCTACCTTGTTGATTTTATCAAAGAACCAACCATTTATCCATGATTCTTTGTATTATTCTCTTTCTTTCTATTTTATTGATTATAGTGTGAAGTTTGATTATTATTTGCCATGTACTCCTCTTGAGTGTAACCACTTCTTTTTGTCCTAGAGATTTCAGGTGTGCTGTTGGGTTGTTAGTATGAGACATCTACATATTTTGTGTAGGCATTTTGTTGTTTGAATCTTAGATGGTCTTTTAATAAAAAACACAAAGCCAGATATTAGGATGAAAGCTGAAAGATCAGAGAAGCAGAGCAAGCTACAGCCAACCTCACCTGCTAACTCCTCAGCAGATCCTGTTTCTTCTGACTGAAAGCCTATGAGTCCTCACCCAAAAGGATCTCAGCTGAACTGCTTTAGTTCCTGTTTCCTCACAACTTGTATACCTTCCTCTGCCTGGCCAACACTTCCTGGGATTAAAGGAATGTGTGCTTTCCAGTACTGGGATTAAAGGTGTGTGCCACCACTGCCAGACTATGGTTCCAGTGTGCCCTTGAATTTACAGAGATTCAGATGAATCTCTGCCTCCCGAGTGATAGGATTAAGGGTGTGTGTCACCACTGTCTGGTTTCTATGTCTAATCTAGTAGCTGGCTCTGTCCTCTGATCCTAAGACAAACTTTATTAGGGTACACAATATATCACCACAGCACTTAGTGTTATAAACTTTCCTATTTTCAAAGCTTTCATTGTGTCCTATAAGTTTGTATATATTTTGTACTCATTTCATTCTAGAAAGTGTTTAATTTTTTTATTTCTGTCTTTATATATATATATATTATTTTATAATTTAATTTAATTTTACATATCAGTTACAGATTCCCCTGTCCTCCTCCCTCCCACGCTCTCCCTTCCCCCACCTTGCCTCCAGCCCACCCCCCCATTCCCATCTCCTCCAGGGCAAAGACTCCCCTGGGGATTCAGCTCAACCTTGAAGATTCAGTCCAGGCAGGTCCAGTCCCCTCCTCCCAGGCTGAGCAAAGTCTCCCTGCATAAGCCCCAGGGTCCAAACAGCCAGCTCATGCACTAAGGACAGGACCCGGTCCCACTGCCTGGGTACCTCCCAAACAGTTCAAGCTAATCAACTGTCTCACTTATCCAGAGGGACTGATCCAGTTGGGGGCTCCTCAGCTGTTGGTTCATAGTTCATGTGTTTCCATTCCTTTGGCTATTTGTCCCTGTGCTTTATCCAACCTTGGTCTCAACAATTCTTGCTCATACAAACCCTCCTCTTTCTCACCAATTGGACTCCTGGAGCTCCACCTGGGGCCTGGCCATGGATCTCTGCATCCGGTTCCCTCAGTCATTAGATGAGATTTCTAGCACGACAGTTAGGGTGTTTGGCCATCCTATTACCAGAGTAGGTCAGTTCGGGCTTTCTCTCAACCATTGCCAGTAGTCTATTGTGGAGGTATCTTTGTGGATTTCTGGGGACCTCTCTAGCACTTTGCTTCTTCCTATTCCCCTGGGGTCTTCATTTATCATGGTCTCTTATTCCTTGTTCTCCCTCTCTGTTCTTGATCCAGCTGGGATCTCCCGCTCCCTCGAGCTCTCTTTCCCTTGAACCTTGCCCTTCATTACCCCCACTCACAACCAGGTTGTTCACATAGATCTCATCCATTTCTTTGTCATAGGGCAATCCCTGTGTCTATCTTAGGGTCCTGTTCCCTGGAGTTGTGAGTAACAGTCTAGTCATCTTTGTTTTACATCTAGTATCCTCCTATGAGTGAGTACATACCATGTTTGTCTTTCTGAGTCTGGGTTACCTCACTCAGGATGATTTTTTCTAGATCCATCCATTTGCCTGCAAACCTCATGATGTCATTGTTTTTCTCTGCTGAGTAGTACTCCATTGTGTATATGTACCACATTTTATTTATCCATTCTTCAATTGAAGGGCATCTAGGTTGTTTTCAGGTTCTGGCTATTACAAACAATGCTGCTATGAACATAGCTGAGCAAGTGCCCTTGTGGTATGATAGAGCATTCCTTGGGTATAGTATGCCCAAGAGTGGTATAGCTGGATCTTGAGGGAGACAGATTCCCAATTTTCTAAGAAAGCGCCATATTGATTTCCAAAGTGGCTGTACAAGCTTGCATTCCCACCAGCAGTGGAGGAGAGTTCCCCTAGCTCCACATCCTCTCCAGCATAAGCTGTCTTCAGTGTTTTTGATCTTAGTCATACTGACGGGTGTAAGGTGGTATCTCAGTGTCATTTTGATTTGCATTTCCCTTTTCATTATGTAGAGAAATGTTCAGTTTCCATGAGTTTATAAGTGTTCTATTGTTTCTGATATCCAGCTCTAATTCATGATGATCATATAATATGCAGGGAGTTGTTTCAGTTTTCTTGTATCTATTGAGACTTGCTTTTATCTCAGTATGTAGACAATTTGGGAGAAATTTCTATGAGGTTCTGAGAAGTAGATATATTCTTTTGTGTTTGGGTGAAATGCCCTGTAAATATGTGGTAGGTCCATTTGGTTTCTAGTATCTGCTAGTTCTAGTATTTCACTGTTTACTTTATGTCTGAATGACTTCTAGGTTGATGACAATGGGGTATTGAGGTTTCCTATTATTAGTGTGTGATAATCAATATGTGATTTTATCTGCAATAATGTTTCTTTTACAAAAGTGGATGCGTTTGTGATTAGGGCATTGATGTTAAGATTTGAAAGCCATCTTGGTGGATTTTTCTTTTTATATGTATGTTGTGTTCTTCTCCATCTCTTTTGATTAATTTTGGTTTGAAGTTGATTTTAGTAGATATTAAAATGGCCATACCAGCTTGCTTCTTAGGTCCCATCATATAGTATACCTTATTTCAACCCTTCACCCTGAGGTAATACCTATATTTTATGTTGAGATGTGTTTCTTATATGCAGCAGAACAATGGATACAGTTTTGGCATCCATTTTGTTAGGCTGTTTCTCTCTGTTGGGGAATTGAGAACATTGACATTGAGAGATATTAAAGACAAAGGACTGTTAATTCCTATTATTTTGTTGTTTTTGATGTTGATGGTGCTGGTATTGGTGGGGTGTCTGTGTGTGTGTGTGTGTGTGTGTGTGTGTGTGTGTGTGTGTGCATTTGCATGTGTGTGTTTTGGGCTTCCTTATTTTGTTTTTTCTAGTATGAGATTATTTATTTCTTGTGTTTTCATGGGTATAGTAAGCCGCCTTGGGTTGGAGCTTTCTTTCTAGCACATTCCATATGGTGGGATCTGTAGATATATTTTATTTTGTCTCTATCATAGAATATCATATTTTCTATGCATGATGATTGAAATTGTTGCTAGGTATAATAATCTGGGCTGGCATCAATCTCTTGGGGTCTGCAAGATATCTGTCCAAATTCTCCTATATTTTAGAGTTCTCATTGAGAAGTCAGCTGTAATTCTTCTTTTTTATTAAGAGACTTTCTTTTCATTTTACATACCAACCACAGATTCCTTCTCTCAACCCCAGCCTTCACCCGACTCCACCCCCTATTCCCACCTCATCCAAGGCAAGGTCTCCCATGGCGAGTCAGCAAAGCCTAGTACATTCAGTTGAGGCAGGTCCAAGCCCCTTCTCCCTGCACCAAGGCTGTGCAAAGTGTCTCACCATAGGCACTAGGCTCCAAAAAGCCAGCTCATGCACTAGGGACAGGTCCCGATTCCACTGTCTGGGGGCCCCATAAACAGTTCAAGCTAAACAACTGTCTTGCTTATCAAGAGGGCCTAGTCCAGTACCATTGGGGCTCCTCAGCTATTGGTCCACAGTTCATGTGTTTCCACTAGTCAGGCTAGTTGTCTCTTTACTTTTTCCAATTATGGTCTCGGTATCTCTTGCTCATAGAATCCCTCCTCTCTCTCGTCGATTGGACTCCTGGAGCTTTGCCTGGGACCCAGCCATGGATCTCTGCATCTGCTTCCATCAGTCATTGGATGAGGGTTCTATGATGACAGTTAAGATATTTAGCCACCCTGTCACCAGAGTAGGTCAGCTCAGACACCCTCACAATCATTGTCAGTAGTCTATGGTGGAGTCATCTCTGTGGACTCCTGGGGACCTCCCAAGCACTCTGCTTCTCCCTATTCCCATGGTGCATTCATTTATCATGGTATCTCTTTACTTGTTCTCCCATTCTGTTCCCTATCCAGCTTAAATCTCGCACTCCCCTAAACTCTCATTCCCCTGTCACTTGCTCTCCATTACTCTCCCTCACCCCCAGTTTGCTCATGTAGATTTCATCCATTTATCCATCACTGAGCTATCCATGCATCCTTCCTAGGGTCCTCCTTACTAGCTAGCCTCCCTGTAGCAGTGGGCTGCAGTCTGGTTATCCTTTGCTTTACATCTAGTATCCACTTATGAGTGAGTGCATACCATGTTTGTCCTTCTGAGTCTGGGTTGCCTCACTCAGGATGATATTTTCTAGTTCTATCCATTTGCCTGCAAACCTCATGATGTCATTGTTTTTCTCTGCTGAGTAGTACTTCATTGTGTATGTGTACCACATTTTCTTTATCCATTCTTCAGTTGAGGGGCATCTAGGTTGTTTCCAGGTTCTGGCTATTTCAAAGAATACTGCTATGAACATAGTTGAGCATGTGTCCTTATAGGACAATTGAGTATTCTTTGGGTATATGCCCAAGAGTGGTATAGCTGTGTCTTGAGGAAGATTGTTTCCCAATTTTCTGAGAAACCACCATACTGATTTCCAGTGTGGCTGTACAAGTTTGCATTCCCACCAACAGTGTAGGAGTGTTTCCCTTGCTCCACATCCTCTGTAACATAAGCTGTCTTCAGTGTTTTTGATCTTAGCCATTCTGACAGGTGTAAGATGTTATCTCAGAGTCATTTTGATTTGCATTTCCCTGATGACTAAGGATGTTGAGCACATGGTCTTTTGGCCATTTGAGCTTCTTCTGTTGAGAATTCTCTGTTTACCTCTATAGCCCATTTTTTAATTGGACTGTTAGGTATTTGGATGTTTAGTTTCCTGAGTTCTTTATATATTCTGGGGATCAGCCCTCAGTCAGATGTGTGGTTGGTGATGATCTTTTCCCATTCTGTAAGCTCTCGTTTTGTCTTATTGAACATGGCCTTCGTCCTACAAAAGCTTCTCAGTTTCAAGAGGTCCCATTTATTAATTGTTTCTCTCAGTGTTTGTGCTACTGGTGTTATATTTAGGAAGTGATCTCCAGTGCCAATGTGTTCAAGACTACTTCCTACTTTCTCTTCTATCAGGTTCAGATTTGTTGAGGTTTTGATCCACTTGGACTTAGGTTTTGTGCACAGTGACAGATATGGATCTATTTGCAGTCTTCTACATATTGACACCCAGTTATGCCAGTACCATTTGTTGAAGATGATTTCTTTTTTCCATGGTACAGTTTTAGCTTCTTTGTTGAAAATCAGATGTTCATAGGTGTGTGGATTAATGTCAGATTCTTTTATTCAAATCCATTGGTCCACGTGTCAGCTTTTATGCCAGTCCCAAGCTGTTTTTATTACTGTAGCTCTATAGTAGAGCTGGAAGTCAGGGATTGTGATGCCTCCAGAGGTTGCTTTATTGTACAGGATTCTGTAGCACGATTTTTAGAAAGTCTTATTAATAAAAACAAAACTGGAGCCAGGTATTGGGGTAAACGCTGGAAGATCAGAGAAGCAGAGCAAGCAACAGCCACCTCACCTTGCCAATTCCTCAGCTGATCCTTTTTCCTCAGACTGGAAGCCTTTCAGTCCTCATCCAGAATGAATCTCAGCTGAATTGTTGCTCAAAAGCCTAAAAGATTAACCAGGCTATAGTTCCTCATCCTCATGCCTTAAATACCTTACTGCCTCCTGCCAATACTTCCTGGGATTAAAGGAATGAGTCACCATGCAGGGCTGTTTCCCATGTGGCCTTAAACTCACAGAGATCCAGGCAGATCTCTGCCTCTGGAATGCTAGGATTAATGGCATGTGCTACCACTGCCTAACCTCTATGATTAGTATTGTGGCTGTTCTGTTCGCTGACCCCAGATAAGTTTATTAGAGTGCACAATATTTGGGGGAACACAATACCACCACAGGATTCTTTTAGCTATTCTAGGTTTTTGGTTTCTCCATATGAAGTTGAGTATTGTTCTTTCCAGGTCTGTGAAGAATTGTGTTGGGATTTTGATGGGGATTGCATTGGATCTGTAGATTGTTTTTGTTAAGACTTTGTTTACTATGTTAATCGTACCTACCCATGAGCATGGGAGGTCTTTCCATTTTCTGATATCTTCTTCAGTTTCTTTCTTCAGAGTCTTAAAGTTCTTGTCATACAGGTGCTTCACTTTCTTACTTAGAGTTACCCCCCCCAGGGTATTTTATAGAATTTGGGGCTATTGTAAACAGTGATGTTTCTCTGATTTCTTTCTCAGCCCATTTATCGTTTGTTTATAGGAGGGGTTACTGATTTTTCTGAATTAATCTTGTATCCTGCATATTACTAAAGGTGTTTATTAGCTGTAGGAGTTCCTTGGTTGAATTTTTGGGGTCATTTATGTATACTATCATATCATCTGCAAATGGTGAAAGTTTGAATTCTTCCTTTCCAATTTGTATCCCTTTGATCTCTTTTTGTTGTCTTATTGCTCTAGCTAGAACTTCAAATACTAAATTGAATAAATATGGGGAGAGTGGACAGCCTTGTCTTGTTCCTGATTTTAGAGGAATCTCTTTGAGTTTCTCTCCATTTAATTTGATGTTGGCTGTTGGCTTGCTGCAAATTGCCTTTATTATATTTTGGTGTGTTCCTTGTATTCCTGATCTCTCCAAGACCTTTATCATGAAGGGGTGTTGAATTTTGTCAAAGATTTTTCATCATCTAATGAGATGATCACATTTTTTTCTTTCACTTTGTTTATATGGTGCATTACATTGACAGATTTTCATATGTAGAACCATCCTTGCATCTCTGGGATGAAGCCTTCTTGAACATGGTAGATAATTGTTTTGATGTGTGCTTGGAGTCTGTTGGCCAATATTTTATTGAGTATTTTTGCATCGATATTCATGAGGGAGATTGGTCTGTAATTCTCTTTCTCTGTTGCGTCTTTGTGTGGCTTGGAGATCAGAGTAACTGTAGCCTTGTAAAAGGAGTTTGGTAATTTCCCCTCTGTTTCTGTTGTATGGAACAATTTGAAGAGTATTGGTATTAGCTCTTCTTTGAAAATCTGGTAGAATTCTGCCCTGAAACCATCTGGTCCTGGGCTTTTTTTAGTTGGGAGACTTAATGATTGTTTCTATTTTCTTAGGGGTTATTGGTCTATTCAAATAGTTTACCTGGTCTTGATTTAACTTTGGTATATGGTATCTATCCAAAAAAATTGTCCATTTCTTTTCAGTTTTCCTGTTCTGTGGAGTACAGGTTTTTGAAGTACAACATGATAATTCTCTGGATTTCCTCATTGTCTGTTGTTATTTCTCCCTTTTCATTTCTGATTTTGCTAATTTGGATGCTCTATCGCTACCTTTTGGTTAGTCTAGATAAGGGCTTGTCTATCTTGTTGATTTTGTCTAAGTACCAACTCTTTGTTTCATTAATTCTTTGTATTGTTCTCTTTGTTTCTATTTTATTGATTTCAATCCTCAATTTGATTATTTCCTGGCATCTATTCTTCCTGGGTGACTTTGATTCTTCTTTTTCTAGAGCTTTCAGGTGTGCTGTTAAGTCACTAGTGTGAGATTTCTTCAACTTCTTTATGTGGGCATTTAGTGCTATGAATTTTTCTCTCAGCACTGCTTTCATAGTGTCCCATAAGTTTGGGTATGTAGTACATTCATTTTCATTGATCTCTAGGAAGTCTTTAATTTCTTTTTTTTATTTATTCCTTGACCCACTGGTGATTCAGTTGAGCATTATTCAGTTTCCATGAGATGGTAGGCTTTCTGTAATTTTTGTTGTTGTTGAAATCTAACTTTAAACCATGGTGGTCTGATAGAATACAGGAGATTATTCCAATATTTTCATATCTGTTGAGATTTGCTTTGTGACCAAGTATGTGGTCATTTTTAAAAAGGTTCCACGGGGTGCTGAGAAGAAGGTATATTCTTTTGTGTTAGGGTGGAATGTTCTGTAGATATCCATTAAGTCCATTTGAGTCATAACATCAATTAAGTTCCTTATTTCTTTATTAAGTTTTAATCTGGCAGATCTGTCCAATGGTGACAGTGGAGTGTTAAAGTCTCCCACTACTAATGTGTGGTGTTTGATGTGTGATTTGAGCTTTAGTAATGTTTCTTTTACAAATGTGGGTGATTTTGTATTTGAGGCATAAATGTTCAGAATTGAAACTTTATCTTGGTGGATCTTTCCTGTGATGAGTATGTAATGTCCTTCTCAATCTCTTTTGATTGATTTTAGTTTGAAGTCTATTTTGTTAGATATTAAGATAGCTACACCAGCTTGCCTCTTAAATTCATTTGATTGGAAAGACTTTTCCCAGGCTTTTACTCTGAGGTAGTGTCTGTCTTTGAAGTTGAGGTTTGTTTCTAGTATGCAGTAGCAAGATGGGTCCTGCTTTCATATCCATTCTGTTAGCCTGTGTCTTTTTATAGGCGAATTAATTCCATTGATATTAAGGGATATTAATTATCAGTGATTGTTCATTCCTGTTATCTTTTGATGGTAGTGTGTGTGTATTTCTCTTCTTTGGGATTTACTGCTGTGGGGTTATCTGTTGCCTGTGTTTTTGTGGGTGTATCTGACTTCCTTATGTTGGAATTTTCCTTTTAGTGCTCTCTTTAGGGCTGGATTTGTAGATAGGTATTGTTTAAATCTGGCTTTGTTTTGGAATGTCTTGTTCACTCCGTCTATGGTGATTGAAAGTTTTGCTGAGTATATTAGTCTAGGCTGGCATCCATGGTCTCTTAGTGTCTGCATCACATCTGTCCAGGTCCTTCTGGCTTTCAAAGTCTCCATTGAGAAGTCAGGTGTTATTTTGATGGGTCTGCCTTTATAAGTCTCTTGGCCTTTTTCCTTTACTGTTCTTAACATTCTTTCATTATTCTGTATGCTTAGTTGTTCGATTATTATATGGCAAGGAATCTTTGGGGGAGGGGTCTAGTCTGTTTGGTGTTCTTATAGGCTTCTTGTATCTTCATAGGTATTTCCTTCTTTATATTGGGAAAGTTTTCTTCTATGATCTTGTTGAATATATTTTCTGTGCCTTTCAGTTGGTATTCTTCTCCTTCTATCCCTATTATTCTTAGGCTTGGCCTTTTCATGGTGTCCCAGATTTCCTGGACATTTTGTGTTATGACTTTATGACTTTTTTGTCTTTGGTATCTTCTTTGACTGATGAATCTATTTTCTCTATTGTATCCTCTATACCAGAGACTTTTCTCTTCCATCTCTTGTATTCTGTTGGTTATACTTGCATCTGTGTTTCCTGTTCATTGACTCAGATTTTCTATTTCCAGAATTCCCTCTGTTTGTGTCTTCTTCACTGTTTCTACTTCACTTTTCAGGTCTTGAACTGTTTCCCTCACATGTTTAATTGCTTTTTCATGGTTTTCTTGGCTTTCTTTAAGGGATTTATTGATTTCTTCCAATTTTTTATTTATCTTTTCCTCAATTTCTTTATTGATTTCTTCTAATTTTTTGTTCGTCTTTTTCTCAATTTCTTTAAGGGAATATTTCATTATTTCTTGAAAGGCCTCTAGCACCTTCATGAAGCTATTTTTAAGGTTGCTTTCTTCTGCTTCTACATTATGATGTTTAAGTCTTGCTGTTGGGTGAGGGCCAGGTTCTGGAAATGCCATATTACTCTTTATGTTGTTGTATGTATTTTTTACATTGACATCTGCCCATCCCCTCATCTAATAGGTTCAAGAGTTGCCTGTGTATGAGTGAGTTGCTATGGGTCCACTTTGTGCTTCTTATGTGTGTGTCTCAGGGGGCCCCTCTGGTTCCAATCTTAGCTCTTGGTCTAATTGGAGCTGGCAGAATCTGTATCTCAGGAAGCTGCTCTTGGCATAATCTAAGCTAGCTGATTCTGTGACTCACGGCGCTGCTCTTGGTCTTATCATGGCTCTTGGTTTTCTTTATTGCTTCTATTTCCATTTTCAGGTCTGGAACAATTTTTTGCTTCCTTCAACTGTTTGCTTTTTCTTGGCTTTCTTTAAAAAATTTATGGATTCCTCCAATTGTTTGTTTGTGTTTTTCTTGAATTTTTAAAGAGATTTACTCAGCCTGGTGGTGGTGAACACACCTTTAATCCCTGCACTTGGGAGGCAGAGCCAGGTGGATCTCTGTGAGTTCAAGGCCAACCTGGTCTACAGAGTGAGATCCAGGACAGGCACCAAAATAACACAGAAAAACCCTGTCTCAAAACCCACCCCCCAAAAAAGAGATTTATTCATTTCCTCTTTAAAGACCTCTATCATCTTCATATAGTTGATTTTAAGGTCTTTTTCTTGTACTTCAACTATGTTGACATATTTAGGGCCTGCTGAGTCATAATAACTGGGTTCTGGTGGAAACATACTTCTCTGGCTATTATTGATTGTATTCTTATGCTGGTATCTATGTATCTGGGGTTGGAGTGATTATAGTTACAGGTGTTGATTTCTATGTTTGTCTTATTTGAGTTGGTGTTTTCTTTACCACTTTCTGTTTCTTCTTTGGATCTTAAGAGGGTGTGTTGGGTGTGTGATGTCTGTTTTACTTGCCTGCTCACCTGTGAGTTTGTTAGGAGTACTTCTGGTGTTGGAGGCTAGGAATGAGTAGTCAGAGTGGGGATGGTCTCTAAGATCCACAGCAGGCATGAGTAGGGGGGAACAGGGGCTTCAGGGGTGGTGGGATGAAACTGAGGATTCAGCCTAGGGGAAGAGAGAAAGAGAAAAATTTCCACAGGCAATTTACCTGGTTTTCTGGAAGGCATGACCAGCAGTTGAGCAGTGGTTGTAAAATACCTATGATGTGGAGGAAAAAGGTGAGGGGACAATGATAGTGGAATCCCCAGAGGGGTGGACAGGGGTGAGGGAAGGCTGCAGATGGTGTTGTGTTGCAGCAGTAGAGAAGATCCTGTAGGTTTGGTCTGAGGGAACAGAGAGAGTGCGGAGAAGCTCTATGCACAGCCTACTTGAGCATACACACACGTTTGCAAAGAGGCCTTATGTTCTGTTTCTCCACCATTGTGTTTCCTCAATTTTTCATATATAAATACATTGTTATGTAATTATCACATTTTAAGGAGTCACAACTGTAACTGTAGCATTATGTTTTAATTCCAAACCAAATTCATGATAGGAAAACAGTATTTTTGTTTTGTTTTGTTTTTCAGAGCTGAGGACCGAACCCAGGACTTTGTGCTTGCTAGGCAAGCGCTCTACCACTGAGCTAAATCCCCAACCCAAAAAACAGTATTTTTTTCACACAAGATTATCAGCCTTGTCTTATAGAACTTATTTGCTAAATGCATTGTTTTCATACAGGATAGACCAAATAAATACATAATGCAACCAAAAAGTCTTCTTCCTTCCTTCTCACTTAGTTCTTTATTTACCATAATATTTATCTTTCATCATAGCTTGATGAAATTGATGTATCCTAAGTATAATAAAATATTACTTGAAATTTTGTATTTTAATATTTTTACTATTGTGGGGCATTTACCCAACCACCCCCACAGTTCCCCAGAGTTTTCTTGAGTGCGAGCAGCAGGAAATATTAGATAGAAGGATTTATTGCGGAGAATATCGTGGAGAGAAACAGATAGAAAATAAAGGATAGCCTCGAGAGGGCCTGGAACCTATTCCAATGGGCCCTGACTGTCTCTGCCCCAGGGTTTTTATAGAGACGCCAAGGGGTGGAGCAAAAGACCTCCTCCCCCAGCACAGCCAAGTGCAGACCATCTCAGACACCTGCACTCAGGCCCGTGGTCTAATCATCCTCTATGAGGACCTGCTGGGTAAAGCCATGAGGAACTCGAGAATGGGCTCCCACAGGTCCCCCTTTCTTAATATATAAAAAATAACTAATAATGGCTTACAGCAATCTCCATAGCTGTTACACCTCCCAATATGGGAGTAGAGGATGATAAAGATGGCATTTCTCTTTTGAATTAGGTCCAAGGTGACTACAGCAGTCTTAGCTGCCTCAAGCCCTTTCTAAGCCAAAAACTCTTAAGGCAACTACAAACTTAAAGAATCCCTTAGCTTCATCATTACCATTAACAGGTTAACATAAACATTGCTATACATAGCCACAATTCTCTGTCTTACAACTCAAAGCAAACTCTTAACAGAACCATTTGAATTAGCATATATGGTGCTATATAGTTAACAATTTTCTCCGTCTTACAACTTTAACTCAATCATTTGAATTTTCTTGTTAACAGAACATAGGAAAAACTTCGATGTATTCACAAACTTAAATATTTCCTTAACTCCACAAAACCAGGGTGCATTAATATCAATAGGGTTCTGCAAACATAATTCAATCTCATAGCTCCTCCTTTTCTTTATAATTTTTTAAAGAAAACCTCAAACCTAGTTAGAAGAAACTCATACAATTCCTACAAACCCATATTGAAAAGCAATCTTCTCAATCTAACCATTAACACTTTGAAAACTTAGCAAAACATCCAAAAGCAGTTTCTTAATAAAACTCTTTACACTTTAAAAGCAATCTCTAAGTATACCCCATTTGCATTTCTTACTAACAAAATATGACATTAATCCACTCAAAGAACTTTTGAAATTAGACTAAGGAATATTAACTCTCCCCCTTTTCTTTATAATTTAAGCAAAATCTCAAGCCTAGTTAGAAAACCCAAACTTTTCCATTTAAACAGTTCCATTTGTAACATAAAACCAGTTCTGTAAGTAATTTCATTTTTACATAAACAGTTCCACAAAACAATTCATGAATCACCAATTAATAAAGCATATATGCATACACAAAACTGCATCTTGATTCTAGGTAGAAATAATAAATTTCTTCATTTAAACAGTTCCATTTTTTTATGAATAAACTCAAAATTGTCCCATTGCAATGAAATCTCTATTGTTCATTTCATTTCTTAAGTCCCAAAATTCAAATGATAAATTCTGGTACGAGCCTTCCAAATATGAAGAAATCCATAACCAAAGTCTTTGTAGTTTTATCTCATTTTAAGTTCAAAAAGTTCAAACAAGAAATAAATTCTAGTATCAGGCTTTCACTTCCAAATATGAAGAGATGGTTTTCAACCAAAACTTTTTGCCGTTAACAATTTTACTTCAAACAAGCGTCTCTGCAACTTTTGTTCTCACAGACAGAGACCTTTTTAGGTACAGTAGTATTCTAAACCGCACCGTTTTTGATGTTAGCTCAGGTTTTTCTGTGTTGCGTTGATTTTCCATGAATCTCAGCTGCGGATGCCTTGTGCTAGTTCTGGCGTCCGCCATTCTTAGCTTCTTAGCGGCTTCTGGAGCTTTTGAAAAACCGCTCAGACTGCCTGCTTTGCAGTCTGCTAGGACACTAACTTCTGTATGTCTCAGGTTCTTTCACCATATACATTAAGAATAGACTCACACTTAACATTTACACTTTACAAACTCACATATAACCTTTTGCCTTGCAAAGCATTTAGACTCACATTCAACATCTACATTTTACAAACTCACAAATAACGTATTAACATCTACTTATTTATACTCCTTAAGGAAACTATAGAACTACTTTAGCAAATATATTTCTTATTACTTATATATTTCTTATATTCATTCCATCTTATTTTTATTTAAACTTACATTTACAGCTAACATCTTTACTTCTTACAAGCTTATCACTACATGTCTTAAGACTACCTTAGATACTTCTTGCAAGCTTATATTCTTAAAGGATCTATAGATCTATTTTACAAACTTATATAGGGCTACCATTAGCATATATTTAACTTAGCAAACACCTAAAGATTTTTTAACACAGATCTAACAAGAGAATTTTTATAAACTTACATATCTTATTTTCATCTTTTTCTATTTCTTACTCTTAATTATTATCACTATCTCTATTAGAAAGATTCTTAACTAGACAGGAAGTATGTACATCATTGCTAACGTTTAGAGTTTATAGTCAGCTTTGTTATAAAGCACTGGGATTTAGTGAGTGTTGTTGTTATAGAATTGTGATAGTTGTTGCTAGGGGACTGTAACCTTCCCAGGATGACGCCACACTCCAAAGTTGCCAGTTCTCTCAGCCGTTCCGGACCGGCAGAGATGCACTGTCAGCGGTAGACGGTTTTTAACTAGAGGCTGTCCCTTCACCCAAATTCATAATAGTTCCCCTAAGTACTTCAATTCAGACAAACATTTCTATTATAGCAGTACTCTTGGTTTGCTCTACCGAAAAAACTTCATTTCATACTGAGGGTGAAATTACCATATTTAGCTGCTGTAAGGTCTTTGCCAAATACCGCACAGCTATTAGGTGATATAAAGTATTTTTCCAAAGGAGCTAGTAAAGCCAAAAGTGGCACAGCTCCGAACTCTATTTCCTCACTGTTTGCATCAACCAGTGACAAAACCTCAGAAACACTAATCGAGCCACTTTCATTCTGGTTCCTTTATAGGAACATCATTGGAGCTGACCTTTCTTAGTTCCACGCTTCTTACCAGACGCTCCGGTAAACACCGAGCTTCATTCTCCTCTTGTGAAAAAACACAAACATGTCCTAGACCCCATATTAACACAGGATTAGTACCCTTCCATAATCCCAAGCAGGGATCTTTCCATTTTGCATTACCCTCAGCTAAAGGACCAGGAAGATTGGAGTGAGCTCTAATATGGCCCACAAAGCATGGCAGCTTTCTTTTGTGGAATAGCGTCTTGGATTTGTTGAAACATTTTGACTGGATTATTGTTAGTTCCAGTATTTTCCCCAAAACTGTTACTATTCAAAGGAGTCAACATAAATGTTCTTTCTGACTCAGCACATTAGCTTTAACTCCCAATATTATTAGCAGCTGTAATATTTAGCATTGATTTCTTACAAGGAATTTTCAGGTGAAGCAACTATTTTTTTAAGACAGATTTTCTGAAGTTTGTTTCCCATCTATAAAGCAGTCATTTCTTTTTGAATGCTTGTTTCTTATCCCCTTAATTAGATTTGCAAAGGAATCACTCATTGCAGGCTGTTTGTTCAAGAGGTAAATAATTTTTAATTTCACATAAGTTTCTTCATATCTAAGACAATGTTCAGTGTATAAACTGCTCTCTTGCTTTAAGGATTTTAAAGTGGCTTGTTTGCTCTTAAAGGTAGCTTTTGTCATCCAACTACCGTAAAAACTTTGCACAGCTATTAGGGTAAATAAGGCATTTTACCAATGGAGCCCCAAACCGTGAAGCACCTAGTTCCATATCCTTTCAATTTTTCATTGGAACTGACACTTAAACTCTTAAATGATTTTCCTCCTTATTCTTTTAAAAGTTGTATTTTAAGTTTACCATGAATGTATTTTCGAGTTGACAAAAGTGTTTCAGGGCAATGTCGCCATCTTTAGCAGAAAAACTACCTTTCCCAGAATGCATTTCCCTTATATCAGTCCATAATAATATCAGTCCCTTATATCATTTCCCTTATATCAGTCGTTTCCCATAGTTCTTTTTGGGTCTGAGAGTCAACTTCTAAGTTCTTTTTTACCAGACTTGCTTACAAATTCTTGCCCGGGAAGTTTGAACAAAGTTTTTTGCTCTTGCAACGGGAGATTTGAACAAGCATTTTACATTTTCAGCTATGGCATGTTGGGAGATTTCTATTCTCGCCTCAACTGGCTTTAACAGGTGTTTCTCCTTCATCGGACACTGGCCCCAAATCAGAACTGCACCTGCCTCGTTAGCCCGCATTGAGGCTGGCATTTCTGATAGCAACTTTCCTAGGGGCTTGTGTTTGTCTTAGCCAGTCAGTGAAAAACAAGATCATGTACAACAGCTTTTCCAAAGCTCTTTCAGAGAGATTTTCTCCCACGGATCTATCACATTTTGCTTGTTCCTCCCTTCCCCAGATGCAGAGCTTCAGGTATCTGTCTGTGGCTCTGTTCCCCTCCTAGCTGCTTTTGGAGGTAGGGGCCTTTTTTCTCCCCCGGAATCTGCCTCAAATTCTAGCAGCTTTTCACAGGTCATGTATTTTCTGGGGAGGAATATGTCCCTTCTGTTTCTTCGGAGTCTTTTTCCCAGACAGTTCCCAGTTTGGTCTCAGTTTATCCCCTCTACCCCAGAAACAGTTTCCGACACTACAGTGGCGGCTTTTCCTGCTACTGAAGGTAGGAGTTTTTTGTCTGTTTCTGTTTTAAGGGTCTGTGTGGTTTGCGTACAGACTGAAAGTCTAACAAGGGAGGTTTTTGCCATTTCTAAACTCCCATTAGGACAGGCGTTTTGTTTCATTAGGCCTTCACCTGGCCCAGTCCCCCAGTGGGTTGTGTTTGCTTGTCTGGGTGCTCAAGGACAGAGCTTATGCCAGAGGCAATCACCCCTCAGGGCTACACTCCCTCATCTCATGGGAGTCAGTTGAAACAAAGCTTTTCTCAAAGAGGTGCTTTCTCTGACAAAAAAGAAAGCTTTACTCCTGGATAGTTCTGTTCTGCCCTGGCTGGCCTCTTTCCCCAGACAGCGTTCTGACTCAGCAGCACAACTGCTTCAGACACAGTTCGGCTTTACTGTTTTCTCAGAAAGGTCCTTTCTCTGATAGGAAAGCTTTTTCTCAGATTTTTTGCAGCTGTGGACCTATCAACCCGGGACTTGTAGGAAAGTGGACAACTGTGCTGTTCCCACTGGCTTTAGTTTTGTTCATTGGCAATCTTCCCCTGGGTCCTGCACCTTCCTGCCTCAGCTCTGTGCTCCAGGAAGTTTGCAACTGCAGGAACCCTAGTATCCCTGAAATGCACTCCAACTCAGAGAAGCTGGCCAGTCCCTCTGGGTTTTTGCTCAGAAGAGAGGATACAAAGCTAACAGTTTGCATTGCTTCAGGGGATCTTTGCATTAGGACCATTAGGAGCACCTTCTCATTCTGAAATGCTCAACTCAAACAAAACCCTTGATGCCTCAGCTCAGTTGTAACTGAAAAGCTTAGCTTTTTTGCTTTTCTCAGGTAAAGTTTCTGGCCCTTTTGGGCTCTCTGTAGCTCTTTACCCACACTCTCCCAAGCATTTCCCTCAGGGTATTCTGACCCACTGTCTTTTACTAGCTTGAAGAGACAGAGCTTAGAAGAGGTTTTTAGGAACTTGTCCCTGCCTCCTGCATTGCAGGGACAATTTTTAAGGCTTGAAAAACAGAACTTAGAGGTTTTGCTGTCTTAAGAGGTTTGTTGTTTTTCCCTTAGAGCTAATCACAGGTGGTCCCCATACTAATATCTTCAGGTGATTCTAATTTTTGTCCTTCTGAGAGAAAGTTAAAGGCTTTAGTTTTTAAGTTTGAGAGCTTTTGAGAAAGATGAAGGCTTTTTAGAGTTTTTTTCCCCAAAAATTTTCTAAGAAAAGCTTTTAGTTAAGAGAAAGATTTTTTTCCCCCAGGAGAAAGACCAACTTTTCCCAAAACTTCCCAACTTTAAACTTTTTGGCTTTTTACATCCCCATTTTTGCCTCAGGGAGAAATCACTTTCTCCTGCCGCTTGGACTTAGCATTTCAGCTGCCCCAAGTCAAAAGCTTCCATAGGAAACTTATTCTTCCCCATAAGCTCGAAGAAGAGCTTTTTTACTACCCAAATAGCCCAAAGAAAGATTTTTTTCCCCCAGTTTGCGTTCTTAGCCCCCAAAGTTAGAAAATTGTAGAGTTTTTCTGTCTAGTTGCCTTACTTATTTTTTCCTACACAATCTTACACTTCTAAGTTTTCCCTAAACTATATTACTACGCTATACCTT
This sequence comes from Peromyscus eremicus, assembly GCF_949786415.1. Taxonomy (NCBI): domain Eukaryota; kingdom Metazoa; phylum Chordata; class Mammalia; order Rodentia; family Cricetidae; genus Peromyscus; species Peromyscus eremicus. The sequence continues at coordinate 192,042,097 of NC_081416.1, read as the reverse complement.
AAACTTATTTTTCACAGATAGAAATTGAGAAAGGGATAGAAGATAGAAAATTTTGACCGAAGAGAATTTCGCTGCAGCATCGGACATCCTTCCAGTCCGCTTTCCTTTTCTCTCGAGGATAAAACCCCTGCCTCTCAATAATATATATATAAAATATATATATATTTTCCATAACACCGGCATGCCTCATCCACTGGCAGGGCTGAACTCAGCACTTTCGCCAAAAACTCTGTAATAAAACTATTATTTTCCTTTATCTTTAGTCCCTATTACTTTGTCTTTAGTCCCTGTTCATTTGTCTTTAGTTTCCCTTTTTTTTAGTCCCCCCTTTTTTTTCTTTTGTCTTTAGTCCCTGTTTTTTTTTTCTTTTTTCTTTAGTCCCTGTTCATGATGCCATTCTGTGGGGCATTTACCCAACCACCCCCACAGTTCCCCAGAGTTTTCTTGAGTGCGAGCAGCAGGAAATATTAGATAGAAGGATTTATTGCAGAGAATATCGCGGAGAGAAACAGATAGAAAATAAAGGATAGCCTCGAGAGGGCCTGGAACCTATTCCAACGGGCCCTGACTGTCTCTGCCCCAGGGTTTTTATAGAGACGCCAAGGGGTGGAGCAAAAGACCTCCTCCCCCAGCACAGCCAAGTGCAGACCATCTCAGACACCTGCACTCAGGCCCGTGGTCTAATCATCCTCTATGAGGACCTGCTGGGTAAAGCCATGAGGAACCCGAGAACGGGCTCCCACATACTATAGACATATGTATGTATGAATTTTACTAAGTACTAAAAGTCAAAACATTTCCTTGGAGATAATTCTAAAATGTTACATTATGATGCTTGTTTTAAACATTTTGAAATTTATATTTAATGTTCAAAATCACATGAAGACTCACTTTGACTAAAATTTATCAGCCTATGTTTTCTGATAATTATTAAAGCTTTTTTTCTTTTAAGAATCACAAATAAACATAAGGACATACACACTTAAACAAATATTTACTATTCAAATATGTATTCATTTTAAGAATGGAAAAACTATAAAAGGTGCTTTTCCAATTTTCTAGAACATTTCTCATATAAATAAAGCCATCCTGGTTTCCTTGTTCACATCTTCCCTTCTTATATTAGCAGTGAAAAATGTTCTAACCCACAATTGTACCTTGATTCTGAGCATTTCCCTCCATAATTGCCTGTGGCCTATTGGAGTTTCTCTTTCAATGAATTGCTGCCCTGTGGGATTTCCTGCTTTTCTCTGCAAATGGTGAAAGTAATTTTTGAATGTTCTCTGAATTTTTTATGGAAGACTATTTGTCCTGAATTCATTTCCTTGAGACCCACATTTTTGTTGTCTGCCCTATTGTAGCCACTGAACTTTGTTCATCTCCAGCTTGTCTTTTTAATTGGCACTTGGATCTTGTCTTTTTTAAATTTTAGTTTATTTTATTAACATTTTTCATTCATTTTACATACCGACCACAGTTTCCACTTCTTCTTCTCCTCCCGTTCCTTCTCGCCCAACTCCCATCTACCCCACTCCCCATCCACTCCTCCTCTCAAATCTTGTCTTCTAGCTCCTAGTTTTCTAAGAGTATTTCACAGAGAAGAAGCAATTTTCTGAGACATTTTCCATTACACCCAAAATCACAAACACAAGCAACCCATCAGAAATATTGCAGCCTCCCTGATATAAGCATGTTTGGCAGGTCTCCCTGAGGTGAATGCTGACACTTGCATTGTCAGCACTGTGGGGATTTTTTGTTAACCATTCACCTCAAACTGTAAGTTACAGGAACGTATATGTACAACCCATTACTGTATTTACATCCAGTAACAACTCAAACTTTTGTGGATTGATTTTTTTCTGACATGAATAACAAAATATAAAATTATACAATGTTATTTTGCATTTTTTGAAATCAAATAACTAAACAATGATATCTCTTCTGATTTGCATTGGAAATTATATGATGCTGGGAAACATTTCAAAAACCATGTAAACATTTTGAGATTTCTAACCTTTCCTACTGATGTGTCTATAAATTCTGCTACCATTATCAGCCTACTAAGTATATTATATATAATCAGTTATGCAAACTGTCAAAGGAGAAAATAAATGTTATGATTACAAGGCCAAGACTCTCCTGGGTAACTATACACCCAAACGTGCCCAATCTCTACCCTTTTTACATGTGTTTAAAGGAGAATTAATCTCCTTCTTGGTGCCTGTGTCCAGCATAAAGAAAATAATATTGTTTCTCTATGAAACTGCAAATATCTCTTAGTGCAATATATTTTGTTATCAAATCAAGGAATAATTTGTAAAATACAACATTGTAAATAATATTTTAGTGAGTTGTTAGTGAGTTTCAAATAACATATCGCAATCATACTAATCTCCATATCTCTCCAACTATTCAAAATTTTCCCCCCTCACCGCACACCCCACTTCATGTCCTCTTTTATTTTTAAACAGACTATATTAAAGCAGATGTCCTAGGCCTCTGGCTCTTAATAATGTTCTGTTCCTATTCCAAAATGTTCTTTGAACCTTAGGTGTAGGGATTATGTAGTAAATGCATTAATATGATGCAGAAACCCCATGATTAGTTAATCTCTGCATTTGTACCCAATTGTGTCATCCTGTAATGATCATCTATGTAGGCTGCATAGAGTAGCTTCTTTAATACAAGGTGAGAATAATACTCACATGTGGATTTAATTATAAGTACTTGAAATGCAGTTACAGGTTATACTGGTTTAGAAAAGTGGCAGAAGTGGATTCTTCTTTAGACTTAATAGCCTCACTAGTCACAGGTAGCTGGCAAAATACATAGTTTCAAGCATGGATGGATTTCTTCCTATCCAACAGGTTTTAACCAGTTAGGCATCTGTAGGTTATGCCAGGTCATAAGTGACATAATTCCACCTATCAGAATATCTCATCATGTTTCTTTTGTAGTGATTCATTTGCCTTACAACTGGATAAGATTCCTGCTTGCTTTTCTCCATAGAAAGATTGCATGGCTCTTTCTGTAACTATGAGAGCTACTCCTCTGAGAGGAGGTTCAATATCAAATAGAGATTGATTCATCCACATTCTGATTCTGAAGTGTGTGGTGTCTTTAGCAACTGGGCCTTATTTTCTTTTTCTGGAAGCCACTAAGGGCAGTGGTAGTAGCCTCTATTTTATGGGTGGTGTCTCTTGAGCTCCCCTAACCAACCACTAAAACAGAGGTTTCCAATTCCTCACTGGTTTGTTTAGCTTCTTAAAGCATTTTTTTCTGAATTGCAAACTTTGACATTAAGATAAAGGATGTCGGCCCTAGCTTGCCCCTGACCCCATCCCTGGGCACCAGCCACTCCGGGGAAGACCTGCCCAACTTGGGCCCAGGTTCTGGACCCCGGGCAGGTGCCCTTCTACCCCAACCGGGAAGGATCCCCTTCTCCAAGACCCCTGGCAGACCCTGCAGTCTCCACGCCCTGCCCCCACGCCCATCTGCCTGAGCCCCAAGCCTCTTCCTGAGACTTAGAGGCCGGCCCCCAGCTCCCATCTTGCCCAGGACTTCCCTTCTGAAGCACAGGTGAGTGCCCTAGCTTGCCCCCGACCCCATCCCTGGGCACCAGCCACTCCGGGGAAGACCTGCCCAACTTGGGCCCAGGTTCTGGACCCCGGGCAGGTGCCCTTCTACCCCAACCGGGAAGGATCCCCTTCTCCAAGACCCCTGGCAGACCCTGCAGTCTCCACGCCCTGCCCCCACGCCCATCTGCCTGAGCCCCAAGCCTCTTCCTGAGACTTAGAGGCCAGCCCCCAGCTCCCATCTTCCCCCGGACTTCCCTTCTGAAGCACAGGTGAGTGCCCTAGCTTGCCCCCGACCCCATCCCTGGGCACCAGCCACTCCGGGGAAGACCTGCCCAACTTGGGCCCAGGTTCTGGACCCCGGGCAGGTGCCCTTCTACCCCAACCGGGAAGGATCCCCTTCTCCAAGACCCCTGGCAGACCCTGCAGTCTCCACGCCCTGCCCCCACGCCCATCTGCCTGAGCCCCAAGCCTCTTCCTGAGACTTAGAGGCCGGCCCCCAGCTCCCATCTTGCCGTGGATTTCCCATCTGGAGGAGAGAGAGAGAGAGAGAGAGAGAGAGAGAGAGAGAGAGAGAGAGAGGAGAGCACCCATCCTCCCCCGGACTTCCCTTCTGAACAAGAGCTTCCATCCTGCCCCGGACTTCCAATTTGGACAAGAGAGCTCCCATTTGGACAAGAGAGAGAGACTTCCTGAATCTGTCAGCTCTGAACCAAGTGTGCGGATAAGGCCAGGAACGAACCACAAGGAGATGGGCAGACGTCAAGGCAGAAACACATACAACAAAATGAATAGTAATACACCATCACCAGGCCCTAGCCCTCCTCCAACACCTAGACCTGAACATCAGAAATTGGAAGAAGCAGAAGAAAATAGCCTTATGAATGTCATCATGAAGAAGCTAGAGGCTCGTGTAGAGGAAAAGACAAAAAAATGTGAAGAACGCTGTAAACAACTAGAGGAAAGGGCAAACAAATTAGAAGAAATCAATAAAGTCCTGGAAGAGAACAATAAAATACTGAAAGAAAATCAAGAAAAATCAATGAAACAAATGAAGGAAACAGTCCAAGACCTGAAAAAGGAAATAGAAAAAATGAAGAAGACACAAACAGAGGGAATGCTGGAAATAGAAAATCTGAGAAAACGATTGGGAACTTCAGATGCAAGTATAATCAACAGAATGCAAGAGATGGAAGAGAGGATCTCTAGCGTTGAAGATACAATAGAAGAAATAGATTCATCAGTCAAAGAAAACACTAAAGTCAACAAAGTCATGAACCAAAATGTCCAAGAAATTTGGGACACCATGAAAAGACCAAACCTACGAATAATAGGGGTAGAAGAAGGAGAAGAATACCAACTCAAGGGCACAGAAAATATATTCAACAAGATCATAGAAGAAAACTTTCCCAACTTAAAGAAGGAAATGCCTATGAAGATACAGGAAGCCTATAGAACACCAAACAGACTAGACCCCCAGAAAAAGTCCCCTCGCCACATAATAATTAAACAATTAAACGTACAGAATAAAGAAAGAATATTAAGAGCAGCAAAGGAAAAAGGCCAAGTGACATATAAAGGCAAACCTATCAGAATAACACCCGATTTCTCAATGGAGACTTTGAAAGCCAGAAGGTCCTGGACAGATGTAATGCAGACATTAAGAGACCATGGATGTCAGCCTAGACTAATATACCCAGCAAAACTTTCAATCGTCATAGATGGAGTGAACAAGACATTCCATGACAAAGCCAGATTTAAACAATATTTATCCACAAACCCAGCCCTACAGAAAGCACTAGAAGGAAAATTCCAACCTAAGGAAGTCAGATACAACCTCGAAAACACAGGCAATAGATAAAGCCACAGCAGTAGACCCCAACGAAGAAAAGTACACACACATCACCACCAAAAAATAACAGGAATGAACAATCACTGGACATTAATATCCCTCAATATCAATGGACTTAATTCACCTATAAAAAGACATAGGCTTACAGAATGGATACGAAAGCAGGACCCATCTTTCTGCTGCATACAAGAAACACATCTCAAATTCAAAGATAGACACTACCTAAAAATAAAAGGCTGGGAAAAGACTTTCCAATCAAACGGTCTTAAGAAACAAGCGGGTGTAGCCATCCTGATATCCAGCAAAATAGACTTCAAACTAAAATCAATCAAAAGAGATCAAGAAGGGCATTACATACTCATCACAGGAAAGATCCACCAAGATGAAGTCTCAATTCTGAACATTTATGCCCCAAACACAAGGGCACCCACATATGTAAAAGAAACATTATTAAAGCTTAAATCACATATAAAACCCCACACATTAATAGTGGGAGACCTCAACACCCCACTTTCACCACTGGACAGATCCCCCAAATCGAAACTTAACAGAGAAATAAAGGACTTAATTGATGTCATGACTCAAATGGACTTAATCGACATCTACAGAACATTCCATCCTAACAAAAAAGAATATACCTTCTTCTCAGCACCCCATGGAACCTTCTCTAAAATTGACCACATACTTGGTCACAAAGCAAATCTAAACAGATACAAAACAATTAGAATAACCTCCTGTGTTCTATCAGACCACCATGGTCTAAAGTTGGATTTCAACAACAACAAAAACTACAGAAAACCTACAATCTCATGGAAACTGAACAATACCCACCTGAATCACCAATGGGTTAAGGAAGAAATAAAGAAAGAAATTAAAGACTTCCTAGAGATCAACGAAAATGAAGACACCACATATCCAAACCTATGGGACACTATGAAAGCAGTACTAAGAGGGAAATTCATAGCACTAAACGCCCACATAAATAAGCTGGAGAAATCTCACACTAGTGACTTAACAGCACACCTGAAAGTTCTAGAACAGGAAGAAGCAAAGTCTCCCAGGAAAAATAGATGCCAGGAAATTATCAAAGTGAGAGCTGAAATCAATAAAATAGAAACAAAGAGAACAATACAAAAAATTAATGAAACAAAGAGTTGGTTCTTTGAGAAAATCAACAAGATAGACAAGCCCTTATCCAAACTAACCAAAAGACAGAGAGAGAGCATCCAAATCAACAAAATCAGAAATGAAAAGGGGGACATAACAACAGACATTGAGGAAATCCAGAGAATCATCAGGTCATACTTCAAAAACCTCTATTCCACAAAACTGGAAAACCTAAAAGAAATGGATAATTTTCTGGATAGGTACCACATACCTAAATTAAATCAAGACCAGATAAACTATTTAAATAGTCCAATAACCCCTAACGAAATAGAAACAGTCATTAAAAGTCTCCCAACCAAAAAAAGCCCAGGACCAGATGGTTTCAGTGCAGAATTCTACCAGATCTTCAAAGAAGAGTTAATACCAATACTCTCTAAATTGTTCCATACAATAGAAACAGAAGGAACATTACCAAACTCCTTCTATGAGGCTACAATTACCCTGATTCCCAAACCAAACAAGGATACAACAAAGAAAGAGAACTACAGACCGATCTCCCTCATGAACATTGATGCAAAAATACTCAATAAAATACTGGCAAACAGACTCCAAGACCACATCAAAACAATTATCCACCATGATCAAGTAGGATTCATTCCAGGGATGCAAGGATGGTTCAACATACGAAAGTCTGTCAATGTGATACACCATATAAACAAACTCAAAGAAAAAAACCACATGATCATCTCACTAGATGCTGAAAAGGCATTTGACAAAATCCAACACCCCTTCATGATAAAGGCCTTGGAGCGATCAGGAATACAGGGAACATACCTAAACATAATAAAGGCAATTTACAGCAAGCCAACAGCCAACATCAAATTAAATGGAGAGAAACTCAAAGCAATTCCACTAAAATCAGGAACGAGGCAAGGCTGTCCGCTCTCCCCATACTTATTCAATATAGTACTTGAAGTTCTAGCCAGAGCAATAAGACAACATAAGGAGATTAAGGGGATACAAATTGGAAAGGAAGAAGTCAAGCTTTCCCTATTTGCAGATGACATGATAGTATACTTGAGCAACCCCAAAGATTCCACCAAGGAACTGATACAGCTTATAAACACCTTCAGCAACATAGCAGGATACAAGATCAACTCCAAAAAATCAGTAGCCCTCCTATATACAATGGACAAAAAAGCGGAGAAGGAAATCAGAGATACATCACCCTTTACTATAGCCACAAATGACATAAAATACCTTGGGGTAATACTAACCAAGCAAGTGAAGGACCTATATGACAAGAACTTTAAGTCCCTGAAAAAAGAAATTGAAGAAGATGTCAGAAAATGGAAAGATCTCCCATGCTCATGGATAGGCAGAACTAACATAGTAAAAATGGCAATCTTACCAAAAGCAATCTACAGATTCAATGCAATCCCCATCAAAATACCAACACAATTCTTCACAGACCTGGAAAGAATAATACTCAACTTCATATGGAAAAACAAAAAACCCAGGATAGCCAAAAGAATCCTGTACAATAAAACAACCTCTGGAGGCATCACGATCCCTGACTTCAAGCTGTACTATAGAGCTACAGTAATAAAAACAGCTTGGTACTGGCATAAAAACCGACATGTGGACCAATGGAATCGAATTGAAGACCCTGATATTAATCCGCACACCTATGAACAAATAATTTTTGACAAAGAAGCCAAAAGTGCACAATGGAAAAAAGAAAGCATCTTCAACAAATGGTGCTGGCAAAACTGGATATCAACATGTAGAAGGCTGCAAATAGATCCATATCTATCACCGTGCACAAAGCTTAAGTCCAAGTGGATCAAGGACCTCAACATAAATCCAGCTACTCTGAACCTGCTAGAAGAGAAAGTAGGAAGTAGTCTTGAACACATTGGCATAGGAGACCACTTTCTAAATAGAACACCAGTAGCACAGACACTGAGAGAAACAATCAATCAGTGGGACCTCTTGAAACTGAGAAGCTTTTGTAGGGCAAAGGAAACGGTCAACAAAGCAAAGCGACAGCCTACAGAATGGGAAAAGATCTTCACCAATCCCACATCTGACAGAGGACTGATATCCAGAATATATAAGGAACTCAAGAAATTAGACATCAAAATGCCCAACAGTCCAATTAAGAAATGGGCTATAGAACTAAACAGAGAATTCTCAACAGAGGAAACTCAAATGGCTGAAAGACATTTAAGGAATTGCTCAACATCCCTAATCATCAGGGAAATGCAAATCAAAACAACTCTGAGATACCACCTTACGCCTGTCAGAATGGCTAAGATCAAAAACACTGAAGACACCTTATGCTGGAGAGGATGTGGAGCTAGGGGAACTCTCCTCCACTGCTGGTGGGAATGCAAGCTTGTACAACCACTTTGGAAATCAATATGGCGATTTCTTAGAAAATTGGGAATCCATCTCCCCCAAGATCCAGCTATACCACTCTTGGGCATATACCCAAGGAATGCTCAACCACACCACAAGAGCACTTGTTCAGCTATGTTCATATCAGCGTTGTTTGTAATAGCCAGAACATGGAAACAACCTAGATGCCCTTCAACTGAAGAATGGATAAACAAATTGTGGTACATATACACAATGGAATACTACTCAGCAGAGAAAAACAATGACATCATGAGGTTTGCAGACAAATGGATGGATCTAGAAAAAATCATCCTGAGTGAGGTATCCCAGACTCAGAAAGACAAACATGGTATGTACTCACTCATAACAGGATACTAGATGTGGAACAAGGATGACTGGACTGCTACTCACATCACCAGGCAGGCTACCTGGAAAACAGGACCCCAAGAAAGACACAGGGATCGCCCAACGACAGAGAAATGGAATGAGATCTACATGAACAGCCTGGACAGGAGTGGGGGTAGTGAAGGGCGAGGGTCGAGGGAAAGAGAGCTTGGGTGAGTGGGAGATCCCAGCTGGATCAAAAACAGAGAGGGAGAACAAGGAATAGGAGACCATGGTAAATGAAGACCACATGAGAATAGGAAGAAACAAAGTGCTAGAGAGGCCCACAGAAATCCACAAAGATACCCCCACAACAGACTGCTGGCAATGGTCGAGCGACAATCCGAACTGACCTACTCTGGTGATGGGATGGCCAAACACCCTAATTGTCGTGCTAGAAACCTCATCCAACTACTGATGGACCTGGAGGCAGAGATCCATGACTAGGCCCCAGGTGGATCTCTGGGAGTCCAATTAGCGAGAATGAGGAGGGTTTATATGAGAGAGAATTGTTGAGACCAAGGTCGGATAAAGCACAGAGACAAATAGCCAAACAAACGGAAACACATGAAATATGAACCAATGGCTGAGGGGTCACCAACTGGATCAGGCCCTCTGAGTGGGTGAGACAGTTGATTGGCCTGATCTGTTTGGGAGGCATCCAGGCAGTGGGACCGGGTCCTGTGCTCATTGCATGAGTTGGCTGTTTGAAACCTGGGGCCTATGCAGGGTCCCTTGGCTCAGCATGGGAGGAGGGGACTGGACCTACCTGGACTGAGTCCACCAGGTTGATCTCAGTCTGTGGGGAAGGCTTTGCCCTGGAGGAGATTGGAGTGGGGGGCGGGCTGGGGGGAAGGTGAGGGGGGCGGGAGGGGGGAGAACAGGGGAATCTGTGGCTGATATGTAGAACTGAATTGTATTGCAAAATAAAAATTAAAAAAAAAAAAAAAAAAAAGATAAAGGATGTCTCAGAAAGCAAAAGGCTTGAGATGCAAGTGCAACTACCTGAGTTCAGATTCTGAGAAACTACATGAGTGTACATCTGTAATCCAGTAAGCATGTGTTGTAATGGGGAAAAACACACAAGAAGCCCTGGAAGTATTTAAGGGAGACTTAAATAGCATACAGAGGGGGAACTCTAAAGAAAGCCTATTAAAAGAACTTGGAAAGCTGTGACCAATCCTTGACATTGTGCTTTGTCTTGCACACATAACATTTAAAATTCTTGTACTTTCACAGACAAAGAGACATATGTGCATATAAATGACACATAAATATTATAAAATCAAACAAAAATGATATTTTCAAAGAAATAACTGTTTCTCTAGAGGGTTTGCATTAACATCATACCTATGAATCAGGATATTTTCTTAGGAAATTGGTTGCCTTAATCAAAGCTTATGAGCTTATAATTAGAGAACCTAAAAGACCAAGGTCAATGAACCAGGAGATGTGTTATTTTGTGAGTATCTTTGTTCATGTCCACAGAGAATTGGTAATATATCTAACATAGAATAAATATAAACAGAGCTCTCTTGCAACTGTCAAAATTGAGGCATAATTACAAGATCTTATTTCGTATTTAAAATATATTATGCTCAAAAGAATTTCAGTCACTTGAAGAAATATATTAAGTATGGATCTTAGGGAAACACTAACATTTGAACTAGAAAATATATTGAACTAAATCTATAGATGTGTGTAGTCTGTACCCTCTTGTGTATTTTCATGTTATCTATGCAGGTATAATTTTAGGAACTATGAACTTCTTCTGGCTCTAGTTTTTACTGTTGAGAAAATCAACAGGAACCCATACCTTCTATCAAACATATCCCTGGGGTTTGATTTCTATAATCTCCCATACAATGAACTACAGATTCTTATGAATGCTGCAATTTGGCTCACAGGAATGAGCAATCCCCTCTCTAATTACAATTGTGGAAAGGAGAACAAGGCAGCTGCTGTGATCACAGGAAGATCATGGAAAATATCTGCCCACATAGGGACACTCCTGCAACTCTACAAATTCCCACATGTTATGGTGTGGAAAAAGAAAGCTAGATCTCTGTTGATGACATTTCACATGTCTTTGAAGAAAAAAGGACATATAGATTACACATCTAAAAATGCACAGGTTCAGACACTGATGATAGACCCACATTTATAATGCTTAGAACAGAAAGGAAGAACACAATGGACCAGACAAGATGTGTTATTAAAACTGGAAGATGTGGCAGTAATTTTTTCGAAAACTCAGTCACAGAGATTTGTCTTTAAAATAAGAATGAGTATAACTTCAAACTGACCACTAGTTTCTTTTGATTGAGATTATGTATGATGCCAATGTTCTTTCCCTTGTTTCCTATTCTATTTTCTCTTCAGCTTACTTTTGGGCCTTTTGATCCTATGTTGAGCAACCAAGGTCAGTTTTCTTCTGTCTACCAGATGGCCCCCAAAGACACATTTCTGTCACTTGCCATTGTCTCTTTGATGCTGCATTTCCACTGGACCTGGGTTGGTCTACTACTCCCAGATGACCACAGAGGGACACAGATGCTATCAGATTTAAGAGAAAAGATGGAGAGTAGTAGAATATGCACAGCTTTTGTAGAAATGATCCCCGGCACCTGGACTTTATTTTCCAACAAATTTTGGAAAAATCTGGGAGTGATTCAGGAATCATTTGCCAATGTCATCATTATTTATGGTGACACTGATTCTCTACAAGGTTTAATGAGAAATCTAGGGCAACAGTTTTTGACACAGAAAGTCTGAGTTTTAAACTCTCAATGGGATGTTACCAACCATGCTGATTATTTCATGATAGACTCTTTCCATGGGAGTCTCATTTTTGAACACCACCATGAGGAGATGGTTGAGTTTACCAATTTTATTAAAACAGTTAATCCATATAAATACCCAGAAGACAACTACCTTCCTAAATTGTGGTTTTTGTTCTTCAAATGCCCATTTTCTGAGCTTGATTGTCAACTTGTAGAGACCTGCCAACCCAACGCTTCATTGGAATTCTTGCCTAGGCACATTTTTAACATGGCCATGAGTGAAGAGAGTTACAATATATACAATGCCGTGTATGCTGTGGCCCACAGTCTCCATGAGCTAAGTCTTCAGCAAGTACAACTACAGCCAAATAAAAATTGGAACACAATTGAGGTTTTCCCATGGCAGGTAATATACATTCCATTATGCTGGAACATCAGCTATGTTACAGTTTGAGCATTCACTAAGGTACCAATTTAGCTATTGTAGCTTTCAATATATCATGTTAAAAATCACAGGAGAATATATAGATTTTCATATTCTCAGAGATTAATGCAGATCCATTGCTGAGGAATGGGGTGCAATTGGCAAGGAGGAATTTTGATTAGTCAGTGTCTAGTTTATATCACAAATAATCTTACAATCTTCTCACAAAATTCAGAATTCTTCTACACGTTTCTTCAAAATGTAATCATGGAAGTGGATCCTTAAGATAAATAATAACACAGCTCATTATAACATTATATTAACACATAAATGAAGCTTTTAAACACCCTTTAGTCATCAGTATTCTCACTTTACATACTGAAATTCTGAATATACTCCAAAAGTAAACGTGTTTGGCTAGTTTTTCAAGTTGAAGTTTGTCTTATTCAACAGTCACTGATTCCTTACTTGAGTTTGGTCAAAGTATTTCTTGAAGGTGACTGCCCATTCAAAGGCAGAATGGAATCCCACTCACCGAGGCTATCGTTGACTCACTGATAAATATATTAATGTTATGTTTTACATCAGAGATTAAAAATAATGAAAGAAACACTATAAAAGTTTTTATCTATGTCTAGCATGCACTTTAACACAGTTCATCCCTTTCAGCTTCACCACTTCCTGAGGAAGATTAATGTGGAACACAACATGAGTTTAGACTGGAATCAGAATTATGATGCAGAGTATGACATTCTCAACTTTTGGAATCTTCCAAAGGGTCTTGGACTAAAGGTGAAAGTAGGAACCTTTTCCCCAACTACTCCCCAACATCAACAGTTGTCTTTACATGAGCAAATGATAAAATGGCCAGAAACATTTTCAGAGGTGGGTTATCTATTAGTACAATGCTTTCAATTTACTGTGAAAACAAATATATTTCTCATTGTCATAATTTTTTATTTCTCACTCAAAGCCTATCACTATGAAATTACCTGTAAGAAATAACAAAAAGCTACTACCAATAGGTTTGTTTTCTCATGCCTTAATTCTGATGAATGGAAGTATTTCACTTTAATTATTTTTGTTAATGTTTGTGTATGAGTTAGTTTATGTCAATAGGACAAAAACGTGGGACATCTGTTAAGAGGGAATCTCAAGGCCTAAAATGTCACCCAGTCCAATGTCTTAGAGAAAGTATGTGTTTAGTGATTTACATTCTGGAAAAGTATAATAGTGGCAGTTTGTTGCTGTGATCAAATACCATGACCAAACATGACTTGGTAGAGTTTAATTTCAGTTATGGTTCTGGTGGTATGAGAGTGCATTATATACATGAGGCATGACAAGTAGCACCAAGGAAAGAGGAGTAAGTACCTAAGAGTAAATGTCTCCATCCATACACTGGTAGTAGGAAAAGAAAACTAGAATTAGGGTACGGTTTATTAATGTTTTAAATTCCATTCCAATGACACAATTCCTCCAGCAAATCTGTACCTAATACAGTTTCAATAACTGCTCAAATAATGACAACAATCAGAAAATAAATATTTAAATACCTATAATTCTGAGGGACCTTTTTCCCTCCAAATCACCACATAGGGTCTCTGTCACATTTCATTCACTGCCTCTAGACACTGACAGGTTTATTTTGATTCTGTGCTTAGAAGTTTCATCTTCAAACAGTTATCCTTTTCCATTTAGGCCCCTGGAAAGAGAGAATATCATGGTTTGCATGTATGTGTCATTTACTTGTCTGGCTGGTGCAAAAGAGCAAGTAATTAAAATAACATAAGGAAACACTTCGCTTGGATGACAGTTTGAAGGCACAGTTCATTATCTTTGGAAATGCAAGATTGTAGAAGCATTAGGTGAATGACAGCATCACATTAATAGCTAGTATTTAGGTAGTAATGAATGCTGCTACTCAATCTTTCTACATTTTATTCATTTGGGACAACAGCCAATGACGTGGTAATATTTACTTCCTTAGTGGCTCTTTCACCATAGGCAAATTTCTCTATAAAACCCCTCACAGAAATGTGCAAAGGTTTGTTTCCAGAATATTTCCAATGTCCATCAATTTAATAACTAAAACACACAATTGTAGTGAAAGTAATAGCTGCTAAACCTAATAATCAGTAAGCCCAGAGAGAAGTTCAGTTTAGAAGGATCTCTTCCTTTTCTATGTCATGTACCCAATGACCCAATTTCCTTATGCTTGTCTCTACCTCATTAAGTTTCCATAACCTCCAACGCTGTGATATCTCCTGTTCAATCTGTAAACACATGGGCCTTTTTGATGGGCTCAGTTGTGGTTGATATACTGTGTACCCTAATAAACTTATCTAGAGGTCAGAGAATAGAACAGCCACTGGATTAAACATAGAGGCCAGACAGTGGTAGCACGCACTCCTTTAATCCTATCACTCAGGAGGCAGAGATCGGTCTGGATCTCTGTGAGTTCAAGGCCACACTGGGAACAGAGCCAGGTGTGGTGGTACATACCTTTAATCCCAGTACTTGAGCTCTCATGCCTTTGCTACCAAGTATTTGAGAAGCACACATGCCTTTAATCCCATCACTAGGAAGGAAGTGATGTCTGGGCAGAGAAAGGTATACATGCCTTTAATCCCAGGAAGTGATGGCAGGAAGCAGAAAGGTATATAAGGTATGAGAAGCAGTAACTAGAGGCTTTTGTACAGTTCAGCTGAGATCAATTTGGGTGAGGATTCAGAGGCTTTCAGTCTGAGGAAGCAAGATCAGCTTAGGAGCTGGCAAGGTGAGGTTGGCTGTGACTTGTTCTGTTTCTCTGATCTTTCAGCATTCACCCCAATACCTGGCTCCAGGTTTTTTTTTATTAATAATACCATTTAAGATTTGTGTTCCACTCATTCTTTTAAAACCACATTCATTTATAGACATAATTGTAAGTAAATTAGTTATATAATATTTAAAACTTCTGTATTTCCCAGTTTCCTATAAAATCTTAAGCCTTTCAAAACCTTTCCTTTGTTCTTCCCAGATTCCTCATTCTATGTGCAGTAAGAGCTGTGGGTCTGGATTCAGAAAAGCTGCACTGGAGGGAAAGTCTGTTTGCTGCTATGATTGCACTCCTTGTCCAGACAATGAGATTTCCAATGAGACAGGTAAATGTGCGTTTACAGAGAACATTCCTACTTCCTTACAGAAGTCTACAATACCTAAGCAAGTAAAAATCATTGATCATATAGTGGAGACCAGGGACCTCAAACCAGACCAATGACTCTTTGCACTGAACACTAGCAAGTAGAGATGTATGGACAAAGGGGTATATTGTAGCTGGAGTTTTCCTGCCTGGCCCACAGTCAGGACAAATCTCTTTCACCTGCCAGTCCCACAGCCGCTCAAACCCGACCAAGTAAACACAGAGACTTACATTGCTTACAAACTGTATGGCCGTGGCAGGCTTCTTGCTAACTGTTCTTACAGTTTAAATTAATTCATTTCCATAAATCTATCCCTTGCCACATGGCTCGTGGCTTACCAGGATCTTCAGTATATGGTGTGACTTGTTGGGTTGCACTGCAGCTTCCATGAAAAGATTTTAATATTTTCCCTTTTTTTCATTTTTTTTTTACTTTTTTCTCTTGCATTTTGTTTTATTGGAGAGTTCTAGGGCAAATGGCAGATGCAAAGGGATGGAGAAAGATGAGATCAAGATACAAGACACAGAATAAATTTTTTAAAAAAATTAAAAAAGAATTGTAATCATAAAAAAGGGAAATATCTGGCAAGAAGTCAGAGACAATTTTTTTCTCATTTTTAAGCAAGTAAAATGTCACAGTTTATTATAGTCCTCTTGAAACAGCAAATGCTAGGCATTGAAATTTATACATGGTTTAGGATTGTGATCCACTGTGTAAGTTGTTTACTGAAGAAACAAATTTCTTCTGCATATAATAATGTGTTTTATTTCACAATGCAATTTAACACATAATTTTAAAGTATCAAACTTGATGCTTTCCAAACTATATTTTAATCACATTTAGGACTCTAATAAATCTTTGATTTATTGCATCTAATAATTATTCTTCCTAGCTCAATCTTTTACACAAATCAAGAGATTGGAAATTTGTGTTTGATTTTATATACATATGTGCTATCCAATATAGCTAAAAAAATTCAAATTTCCTTAATGAGTAGGATTACTACCTTATTATCATGCTCCATTTAACAGTATGTGAAACAATAACTTCAGAACACTCAGAATAGTGTGAAATGAAGAGACATACCATGATCCAAGGCCTGGAATGGGCTACAGAATCTCCATTTATAGGAGTATGTCATGAACACATTTTGATGTTTTCTGTGGTAAAAAAAAAAAAAATTGTTAACATCAGTATGTCCACATCTGTCAACACAGTTGATCTATAACTTATATCAAATCTGAAATTCTTTAAGTGGTAATTTTATTTCTTATAGAATTTTGTACTACATATTTTGATCATATTTCTACCCTAGAAATGCTTCCAGATCTACCCTTACCTTTCTAACTCCCTACTTATCCTCTCACAAAACAAACCAACAAACAAATATCAATTCTAACTTGTGCTGCCCAAATACTCTTGTGTGTGCAACTTGCAGTGGAGCATGATATTACCATCAGAAGTCACATTTTTTTTTTTGGTTTTTTTTTTTTTTTTTTTTTTTCCGAGACAGGGTTTCTCTGTGTAGCTTTACGCCTTTCCTGGAACTCACTTTGGAGACCAGGCTGGCCTCGAACTCACAGAGATCCGCCTGCCTCTGCCTCCCAAGTGCTGGGATTAAAGGCGCGTGCCACCACCACCCAGCCCAGAAGTCACATTCTTAAAGAATATGGACTCTTCCTCTTTTAGCAGATATGAAATTCCAGTGTCTCCTCCGATAATTGTGGAACTTTATGACAATCTCATCTTCACGGTGTGTTCTTTTGTGACCTAAGATTACAAAGGTTATGTACATGCTTTCACAACTATATTTATCTGCAAATGTGTGGCTGTGTCTTGATACCACTGTTTCCTTTCAGTGTTCCACTGCATCAGAGTCTTAAATCTTTGCACTCTCTTCTATAAATTACCACATTTGATATATAATGGACTGTATCCCCAACTGTGTGTGTGTATTTATATAAGGAGTGCCACTCACCTACACATAATTCTTAGGTTTTCTGTTTTATATTTATACTTTACAACAATGTGCATATCAAAAATATGTTAAGCAATGCAAAATTGAAAATATTACTGATTAAATGTTGCACAATAAGCCAATTCTCTCATAAAAGAGAAATGTTACTTCTATGTAAACAATTTTTATATAGCATATCATGAGCCTTTAGTAAGAGATGTAGTTATGTTGCCTAAAACATTCAATAGAAAGGAGAAAACCACCAGAAAAGAAACAACTCCAACAGGGAATGACAGAAATAACAGAATCTGAGAGATAACCCTGATAGTAAACTCTGAAAAGCAGTTTATTAACATGTTAAGACAGCTTAACAAAACATGAAAATATTGAAAAGTTTTTAAAAAACAAATTTCATTCTACTAAAAAATAAAATTGAAAATATGTTAAAGTTTACCAATGACATAAAATTGAAATCTGGCAATGACTTCGGTTTTCAAGAAATACTAAAAAAAACATTGAAATAAAAAATATGACACATAGCTCAATGTGCATTTATTTTTGTTCAAGATGGATTTCAATTTTTTCAAGAGCAGAGGATAAGAAATGTGTCTTTTGAAGACCTAAAACTATTTCAATAGTTCTCCTACTGTGACAATATATGCTTTCCACCAAATATAATGACAAAAATTTCACTAGAGTACTTATTTCTTTGCCTAGAGGAAAATAGCAAGGTGACTTAAGTAACAGTCTAATGAGCAGGTAATAGGAAAACAATTAAGAGAAAAGGGATCACATCATCATAGACTCACAATCATTGCTTTCTTTCCAGATGTGGATCAGTGTGTGAAGTGTCCAGAAAATCATTTTGCCAACAAGGAGAAGAACCAATGTCTCCAGAAAATTGTCAGTTTTCTAGCTCATGAAGACCCATTGGGGATCATTTTCACCAGCATAGCCCTTTGCTTCTCTGCACTCACAACTGTGGTTCTTGGAGTCTTTGTAAAGCACAAAGATACTCCCATTGTGAAGGCAAATAACCGGTCCCTCAGTTACACCTTGCTCATCACACTCACTATCTGTTTCCTCTGTCCCTTGCTCTTCATTGGTCGTCCCAACACTATTACCTGTATCCTGCAGCAGACCATATTTGGAGGTTCATTCACTGTGGCTCTTGCCACTGTCTTGGCCAAAGCTATTACTGTGATTATTGCCTTCAGGGTCACTTTTCCAGGGAGAGTGGTGAGATGGTTAATAATATCAAGGGCCCCAAACTTCATCATTCCCATCTGTTCTCTCATCCAAATTGTTCTCTGTGGAATCTGGCTAGCAACCTCTCCACCCTTCATTGACCAAGATGCTCATGCAGAATATGGACACATCATCATTGTATGCAACAAGGGCTCAGCTATTGCTTTCCATTGTGTCCTGGGATATCTCTGCTTCTTGGCACTTGGGAGTTACATCATGGCCTTCTTGTCCAGAAATCTGCCTGACACTTTCAATGAAGCAAAATTCCTGTCCTTCAGCATGCTGGTGTTCTTCTGTGTTTGGGTCACCTTCCTCCCTGTCTACCACAGCATCAAGGGAAATGTCATGGTGGCTATGGAAGTCTTCTCTATCTTGGCTTCTAGTGCAGCACTTCTTGGCTTCATCTTTGCCCCAAAGTGCTATATTATCTTGTTAAGACCAGATAAAAACTCACTTCATTATATAAGAAAAACAAACCATTCCAGAAGAAGTTATACTCGCAAAAACTAGTTTAAAAATACACCTACTTCCTATGTTAAAAAAATTAAGTAGAAATATTAAATAATATACAATAGCATTCTAATAGTGTATTATAGAATTAAAGTACCAGTTTGATTCTATGGGCAATTATTTCTTCATCCAATTGTACAAGTGTCTTCTTGAAATGGAGCCACTGACTTTTTATGTAGGAAATCCAGGTTGTATTTTTTTCTGTGTACAGGACCTCACTATGCATATGTATTTGCCTTGACACTTCTATGAAGATCATGATATTTTGAGCTCATAGAGATCTAACTACTTCCTCCTCCACTGTTCTGAGCTTAAGAATGTGTGAACCATACTTGTTCCATGTTTAAAATTTATATCATCCTTTAAAATAGATCATTAATTCTCATGAAGTCATTTTGATTTTCTTGTGAACTCCATGCCTGTTCTCTTCTTTGCTTGAATTAGTCACTTTTTTATTTATTTAAATTTTTATTGGTTTTTCTTGTGGATTTCATAGAATGTATCTCAATCCCACTCTTTCCCCATTCCTTTATATCTAACCTCTGACCTTGAAACCCCTCAAGATATAACAAAATTAAATTTTGAGAGAAAAGAAAATCTCATAATGGAAGCTGTAGTGTGACACAGTGAATCACACAATATACCCTTTAGTTTGTATGACTTAATGGCAAATTTTAATTGAAATGAGTCATTGGTCTGGTTTGGGGCCTCTGGTTTCTGATACAGTATTGATTCTGCGCCTTCACTGAGACTCTTTTTGTATATCCTGTTATTGTCCTGTGCCATGGATTTCCTGCAACTTTAGATCTGCCTAACTGCCCCCTTTGAGTGCTCCAGCAGATCATAGATGGGGTGGATGTTGTGATGGGTCAACTCATAGCTCTTGTTCTGGACCTGGATGTTTCTGGGTTGTTCAGCCCACCATCTCTCCCTCATCCTCAATACCAGGTTGAGTTCTCCAGCACATCCCCAACAAGTTCACCATATGCAGAAAGCAGCAATGGGTGGAGTTGGTTCTTCTTCTCTAATACCTTCCCTTGGAGCTCAGCCATACCTATACAACTAGGGTCAGTTCTATCATTTTGCCAAGGGGAGGTACAAGGACTACTCCCCTGAGTGCTGCCATCAGTGAGGTACTTGGCCAGCTTACCAGTTCTCCTTATATCAGGATCAGCTCTCATTACCTGTCAGAGGTGGTGGGGGAAGGACAGGGTAGGGCATCTCCCTTTCATTCAGGCCACCATATGACAGATGAGGAGCAGGGTCAATTCTCCCTAGTGCTGTAGCCAGTGAGGGGCAGGGCCAACTCAGTGCAGACCTATCCTCTCTGCCTTTGGTGATAATAGAAGCCACTGACATCAACACAGACCATAGCTAAGTCAGGGCCCTGGGTGCAGATATGGCCCTTGGAAGGAGCCCAGGCCCAGAGATCACCAGAGGTGGCAAGCATGCCATCCATCTCAACCCACTCCTCACTGCCTTCACCTCTTTGGATCTGTCTCTCTCCACATGACATGAACCATTTTGTTTCTCTCTCTTCCATACTCCACCCTATATTTGCTCACCTTAATAGACTGTGATGGTACCAGGTAGGCCAGTGGTGTCTCCATCAGGACCAGGGCAGAGAACCGAAGGCAGGCATGTAGGTCTTTGTCTCCCACACAGTCTTCATGGCACTGGGCAGGCTCCCCTTCTTTACTCTCAGCCTAGGGTGGAAAGCCCTGGGCAGGTATCTAATTTTTGAAATTTTAAAGTGGTTTATAATATAATTTTATCTTCTCCTTTAATCAATTAAGGTAAACACTTCGAGAGATATATTTATAAATATTAATTTTATTATATATTCAGTTTTCAATACACAAGATTTGCACATGAATATCAACTGGTTTATAAAGCCCTCAAGATATTTTACTGAGTTATCATTTTTCATTTGTAGTAATGTACTTGTAGAATCTGAGTGTTCACATCTTCAAAAGTAGCAGGAACACAAGACAGACAATTGAAAATACACAGTGCTGTTAATATCAAAAGCCTTCCCAGTGCTTTCTCCAGGAAGGACGCCCTATCCAATCCTCCCTAAACAGCAGGAACAAGTGAGCAACAAGTGTTCAAATTCCTGAGGCAATGGGGGATATTTCACATTCAAATCAACACATCTTCCATGTAACAAACAGTGACCATGCACAGAACCATTTTCTATATTTGTAACTTATTGAAGTGAATTATTTAAATTCAGAGAGTTCTGGCAACTGAAGGCCCACAGGTGAATCAGAAATGAAGTTGTCTTGTATGGACTTTACAGTTCTCATATCTCTGTAGTTCTTAAACACTCAAAGAAGGATTTCTCCTAGCCAGAAGGCAAATGTTAAGCCTCTAACTTCTCTTTTTCTTCACTAATTGCAAAATATTAATGTTCCTAATTTTTCATCAAAATTCATGGTGTATTGTTCTAGTTGCACCAGGTGACTGTATATTGAAATTGTAGCCTTGTATTATGTACTATTTAAAGAACCCAGTTGATTTTATTTCTGGAAAACAGTTCCATGTAAATTCTTTGATAAGTGGGCTGTGCTCAGTGTTTCTGTCATTGTTATGGTGATATTTATAGTGTTTCCTAGCATATTTCCTTATCATAATTCCATTTAATTTATAAGTATATTTATAAAGATTGCAAGATTGCAATCATTTCTAGTGCAGATTATGACATTGTGTTTTTCATAATACAGACACTTGAGTGTACATCCCTGGATTTCTGTCTACTATTGGGCAAGTGTGATTGCATTGGGCAACATTGAAATCTGATTATAGATAATCAACTTCACTTTGTGGATAAGAATACAGAGAAGGATGGAGGGGAGTAAGACACACAAATCTCTTTGCAACATTCCCACACATGAGACCTTCATATTCTCTGGGTCCTGCTGTGGGATGGTCTGTATTTCAAGTGTGTTGCTGATTGATAGGTCAATAAATAAATCACTGATTGGCCAGTGGCCAGGCAGGAAGGATAGGCAGGACAAGGAGGAGAATAAAGCTGGGAAGTGGAAGGCTGAGTCAGAGACACTGCCAGCCACCATGATGACAAACAGCATGTGAAGATGCCGGTAAGCCACGAGCCACATGGCAAGGTATAGATTTATAGAAATGGATTAATTTAAACTGTAAGAACAGTTAGCAAGAAGCCTGGTACGGCCATACAGTTTGTAAGCAATATAAGTCTCTGTGTTTACTTGGTTGGGTCTGAGCAGCTGTGGGACTGGCAGGTGAGAGAGATTTGTCCTGACTGTGGGCCAGGCAGGAAAACTCTAGCTACAGGGTCCTCTGTTGCTATTGTCCTTCAGGGATCATGAGAATTTTAAGAGCCTCTCCAAACACTGTCTCTTTGGAGACACTGAAAAGAATTTCATGATTAGCTGTGGTATTTACCTATCAAATAAAGTTTGTGAAAAATTGTTGACTCCCAAAGCAAGAGCTGTCATTGCCTCTGTAGGTGAAATGAAAACTGCAGTTCAGAAGGGACATGAGGTCACAGCCACAGACTTTATTTCGCAGTTAAGATGCTTGCTTCCCTCTCCTTGATGCTGAATTTCAGAAATTTCAAGGTTGTTATGAAGTGTACGTTGACCAAAAATCTCTGCTCAGAGAATCAGTCAGGTGAGTAGTTTGTATTTAGTCCGGAGAACAAATCCAGCTGCTAAGGAAAATGTTGTGAAGTGATTTTATCTGGAAAGTTGATTCAGAAGTGGGTAATACATGCAGTGCAATTTTAGACTTTAGATTCTATGACTATCTTGTAGTTAAGTGTGTTTCCAATATCTTAATTTATTACCATATGTTTGACTTAAGGGATTAGTAAATATAAACATTCATATATTAATTAATGATAATTTAATTTCTTCTCTGTGTATAAGTGCATGTGGATAGGGATACATGTGTTCAGGAGCATACTGTGTGTGTGTCTGTCCGTGTGTGTGTCTGTGTCTGTGTGTGAGTATGTTCAGAAAATAACCTCAGTTTTTCTTCTTCTGACACATTTTGTATTTTAAATATATCATTATAATATTCTTAAACAACAGGCTTTAACTGGACTACAAAACTCTGAATGTTTTAAGCTGGATGGTCAGGGAGCCCCAATGATCTTCATCATTTTCCATTCCAGTAAGTGGGTGACAGATGTGTACTATCACAACTATATTTTTATTGACGTGTGGAGCCTGAACTCAGGCCCTCACATATCCAAGGCAAAGAGTTATTTTATTGAACCATCTCCCTAATCAAGAAATAACTTAACCTTTAGGCTACTCTATTCCATGTAATATTAGTTCTCCAGTGTAATATCTAAGAATCAATGTATTATCTAAGAGTTAATGCCAGGAATCCAGAGTCTGAGGCAAGAGGATTGCAGAAAGATATAGTCAAACCACATTATAAAATGAGAGCCTGTGTGAAGTCAGTTACCAAAGAAATAGAAATAGAGCATTTCCAATATGCTTTGTCACAACCCTACATCATGTCACTGATAATACTGTCCTGTTGTGTTACTTTTCCATGCTGGATTATGGGACATATCATATCAATGTTAAGCTATAAGAGACAGGATCAGTCTTGATGTGTTTTGCTTTTCCTAAATATATTCATAAGTTATGAACTTTTGCTCTTTCTTTGTATTTGTTTCTTGTAAATTTCTTCATCTTTCTTTTATACTGCTTCAGAGCACAGAATCATCTGAGTATCAGCTGAGGCTGTGTACTATTAGAGGACATGTGGGTAAGTCTAACATTCAAAGCTGAAATGTACTTCATAATTGTGACTTTGGCAAAATCCCAAGAATGGAATGACTGACATGTAGTTTTATATTCCTTCTATTGTACCCAACTTCTCAGATTTCATAATGCTTTCTTCAATGTGAACACCTATTTTCTGTGTGGGAGATGAATGCTGTATTGATTATCTCAAAGAAGGAAGGAGGAGGTTAACTGACCTAATCATTATGGCCCAATTAATTAAAACAAGCAATTAATTAAAGCAACTCTTTTTTATTTGTGTATTTAGACTACCTCATCCTGAGACATGATTAGGCAATATTGGAGACTTGCCCAGACTTATACACATTTGTGGGTTGGGTTCTTATTGTAAAATTACCTATGTAACTTTCTAAGTATTAACCATGTGTTATAAGATTTAAGTCAAATTTTTTTACAGATTTTACATATTTTAACTCTGTACGATAAACTTATAAATTCTGACGTACAGAAACCTCATATAATAGCCTTATAAATTTTGGGATGAGGTTTACATCTAAGGACAATTTAGAAAGATAAATAAAACCAATATTCTAGTTCTTAGCTGCTCTGCTTTCCTTGTTTTCTGCCACAAAGTCAGGTGGCTATAAAAACCTGTCTTTCTCACATTCAAAGCTGAACTCTCAAAACCCAACTAATGGGGAGGCAGCCTGTATGCATGAAACAAAATCTTGGTTTATTTAATTGCTTGCTTTCATAAATTTGGCCATGATGATTTGGACCAGTGGTCCTTCTCTTTTCATCTTTGAGATTAGATGTATACCAAAACATGGGGAGAGCTGGTGTTTCCTAAATGTCCATAACCTCACAATGACACCAGACATTGTATCTTATTAACAAAATTGGACATTCTTCAACTGTTAATTCCTGATCATTTTCTTCCTGATTTCCATTAAAGTGATTCAATTACTTTCATTCTGTTGTCCACTTAAAAGATTGCCACACAATATTTCCTGGTCTCTTTACTCCACAGTTCCTTATCTGTGCAAAAAGTATGCCTGTCTATGTCTGTGTCTGTTTTTATAAAACTTGATGATACATAGCTCTTTGCATAATTTTGTTTTCATTGTATAATAAACATTCTATTATGTAAGAATAAAAATATCCTCATTGTTATGGAGATATATATTCATTTTATGTTTAAATTTCAGATGAAATATGCATGGCTTTCCTTCATGCTGTTGCAAGAGTGGTTAAAGTCATTTTGACTTCAGTATGACTTGTAATTAGAAGTTCCTTTTAAAATTTAGACCCAAACATCCCTTCCATATGTACTCACTAGTCATTGTTTCTGCAACAGCAACTTGGACTTACTGCTAATATTGACATTAGCAAAGTTCTGCAATTTCTTTCAATAAATGTGTACAATTAAAGACAACAGCAGTTTAACTGAAAAAATATTTTTTTACAAATATTGTTGACAAAATCGTTTTGTGAGTCATAGTTCTGTTTTGTTGCCCACAATATCTTTACAATGTTGAAAACATACAATTTTCCCACACCAACAACCACGTCTAAAAATTTCAAGCCACCATTTTGCTCAGAGAAGTGATTTTTGGAACTGTTTAAGGAAAAATTTTTAAATGACAGAATGGACCACAAGGATTTGACAATAGGAATAGTGTTCTTACTTCAGAGTTCAGTTGGAATTGTTGGGAATTTCTCTATTCTTTCCTGCTACCTCATCCATTACTATACTGAACAGGCATTAAAGACCACAAATTTGATTCTTACACACATGCTCACTGCCAACTCCTGGGCAAACCAGGTCCCTAGCCCTGAGGCCCCAGGGACACAACCTGTGCCCCTCCCCAAAGCCATTGGATCCCCAGAGACCAGGCAGCTGCCTCTTCCCTTGCCCCCTCATCAAGAAAACAACCCCCTGTGACACCAGTGGAAACTGTACACATAAGCCTATCCTAAACCACACCAATTGGGAACAGAAAACAGGTCTTACCCTGCACTGATTGGGAATAGCTCTTCCCTGAGGCAGAGCCCACTTGTGCCCATTGGACTAAGATCTGCTCCCTGAGACACAGAACCCATCAGCACCGATTACACCAAGAGTCCGGATTAGACCAAAAGCTCCATTAACCCAAGAGTATCAATCAGACCAAAAGAAGCTTCCTCAGACACAGACAGCACTTGCATGAAGTGGAGGAAGAGATAAGTAGACGCCAGTACAAGAATACAGTCAACAACATAAAGACCAATAAGGCACCATCAGAACCTAGTGGTGCAACAACAGCAAGGCCTGAACATCCTAAAGCAGAAGAAGCAGAAGAAACAGAACTTAAAAATGACTTTAAGAAGATGATAGAAGCCTTTAAAGAGGAAATGAAAACTATCCTTAAAGAATTCAAAGAAGGGGAAGGCTGGGGGGTGGGAGGAGGGAGGCCAGGGGAATCTGTAGTTGGTATGTAAAGTGGATAGAAGATCTCTTAATAAAAAATATTTATATTAAAAAAAAGAATTCAAAGAAAAGACAAACAAAAAATTCAAAGAAATCAATAAATCCCTTACAGAAAACCAAGAAAAAGCAATTGAAGGGGAAAATGAAAAAGTCCAAGATTTGAAAACTGAAATAGAGGCAATATAGAAGACACAAACTGAGGGAAGGCTGGAAGTGGAATATCTGAGTAAACGAACAAGAACTACAGATGCAAGCATTACCAATAGAATGCAAGAGATGGAAGAGAGAATCTCTGGCACTAAAGATACAATAGAGGAAATAGATTCATCAGTCAAAGAAAATACTAAAGCCAAAAAAGTCATAACACAAAACATCCAGGAAATTTGGGACACCATGAAAAGACCAAACCTAAGAATAATAGGGATAGAAGGAAAGAATACCAACTCAAAGGCACAGAAAATATGTTCAACAAGATCATAGAAGAAAACTTTCCCAAACTAAAGAAGGAAATGCCTATGAAGGTACAAGAAGCTTACAGAACATCAAATATACTGGATCCAAAAAGAAAGACTCCTTGCCACATAATAATCAAACCAATAAGCATACAGAATAAAGGAAAAATATTAAGAGCAGCAAAGGAAAAGGGTCAAGTAACATATAAAGGCAGACCCATCAGAATAACACCTGACTTCTCAATGGATACTGTGAAAGCCAGAAGGTCCAGGACAGACATTATGCACACACTAAGAGACCATGGATGCCAACAATGACCATTATATCCAGCAAAACTCTCAACTGCCATAGATGGAGAAAAAATACTCCATAATAAAACCAGGTTTAAACAATACCTATCTACAAATGCAGGCCTACAGAAAACACTAAAAGGAAAATTCCAGCCTACAGAAATCAGATACACCCACAAAAACACTGGCAATAACTAACCCCACAGCAGTAAATCCCAAAGAAGAGAAATGCAAACACACTACCACCAAAAGATAACAAGAATTAACAATCACTGGTCATTAATATCCCTTAATATCAGTGAACTTAATTCACCTATAAAAAGACACAGACTAACAGAATGGAAAACAAAAACAGGATCCATCCTTCTGCTGCATACAAGAAACACACCTCAACTTTAAAGACAGACACTACCTCAGAGTAAAAGGCTGGGAAAAGACTTTCTAATCAAATGGATTTAAGAAGCAAGCTGGTGTACCTATCCTAATATCTAATAAAATATACTTCAAACTAAAATCAATTATAGCTGGAGAGCTTCTCTCCAGGTCCCACCAAGCCCCAGCAGTCCAATAGCCCACTTATAAAATAAACACACAGATGCTTATATTATTTAAGCTGTTTGGCCTAATGGCTCAGGCTTCTAGCTAGTTAGTTCTTACATCTTAAATTAATCCATTTCTATAAATCTATACCTTGCCACGTGGTTCATGGCTTACTGGCATCTTCACATGCTGCTTGTCATGGCAGCGGCTGGCAGTGTCTCCCCCACTCAGCCTTCCACTTCTCAGAATTCTCCTCTCTCCTTGTCCCGCCTATACTTCCTGCCTGGCCACTGGCCAATCAGTGTTTTATTTGTACAGAATGATATCCACAGCAATCAATCAAAAGAGATCGGGAAGGATATTACATACTTATTGCAGGAAAAATCCACCAAGATGAAGTCTAGATTCTGAATAATTATACCCCAAATACAAGGGCACCACATTTAAAAAAGAAACATTACTAAAGCTTAAAACGAACATCAAACCCCACACACTAGTAGTGGAAGATTTCAACACCCCACTCTCACCACTGGATAGATATGCCAGACTGAAACATAACAGACAAATAAGGGAACTAACAGAAGCTATGACTCAAGTAGATTTAATAGATATCTACAGAACACTCCACCCTAAAACAAAATAATATACCTTCTTCTCAGCACCCCATAGAACCTTCTCTAAAACTGACCACAGGATCAGTCAAAAAGCAAATCTCAACAGGTACAAAAAAGTGGAAAAACCTCCTGTATTTTATTGGACCACTATGCCTTAAACTTAGATTTTAACAATAACAAAATTTTAAAAAAACCTACAATCTCATGGAAACTGACCAATGCCCAAATGAATCATCAATGGGTCAAGGAAGAAATAAGGAAAGGAGTTAAAGATCCTAGAATTGAATGAAAATGAAAGTACAACATATCCAAACATATGGGACACTATGAAAGCAGTGCAAAGAGAAAAATTCATAGCACTAAATACCAACATAAAAAAGTTGGATAAATCTCACACTAGTTACTTAACAGTACACCTGAAAGCTCTAGAACAAGAAGAAGCAAAGTTACCCAAGAGGAACAGATGCCAGGAATATACAAATTGAGAGCTGAAATCAATAATATAGAAGCAAAGAGAACAATACAAAGAATTAATAAAACAAAGAGTTGGTTCTTTGACAAAATCAACAAGATAGACAAGCCCTTATTCAAATTAACCAAAAGGCAGGGAGACAGCATCCAAATAAACAAAATCAGAAAAGAAAGAAAAGAAAAAAAAGAAAAAAGAAAAGAAAAGAAAAGAAAAGAAAAGAAAAGAAAAGAAAAGGGAGACATAACAACAGACAATGAGGAAATCCAGAGAATCATCAGGTCATACTTCAAAAACCAGTACTCCACAAAATTGGAAAATCTAAAAGAAATGAACAATTTTATGGATAGGTACCACATACCAAAGTTAAATCAAGACCAGATAAACTATTTAAATAGACCAATAACCCCTAAGGAAATAGAAACAGTCATTAAAAGTCTCTGAACCAAAAAAAAAAAAAGCCCAGAACCTGTAGATGTAACCAACCGTCTTACTAAATAAGAAACACAGAGCCAATTCAGAGAAGAAAGCCAAGAGGTCAGAGCTAAGAGCCTCACCCTTCCTGATTCAGTGATCCTCTTCAGCCAAGAGAGCTCTCCAAAAGGGACCTACTTCCTGTGTGTATGTCTTTATATAGTAGAGCTGTTCTGCCTTCTCATTGGTTGTAAACCCAAACATGTGACTGCTTCGTCACTGCCTGTATGTACCGCCCTCCAGGTCCTTAAAGGCGTGTGCCACCGCCGCCACGCACTTGCTATGACTCTAATAGCTCTGACCCCCAGGCAACTTTATTTATTAACATACAATTAAAATCACATTTCAGTACAAGTAAAATACCACCACATTTCCCCTTTTCTATTTTAATAAAAAGGAAAAAAAGAAAAAGGTTATAACTAACAAAAGAAAAACTATATACAAAAGTACAATAACTATATACAATATATACAAGTAATGAATATTTAACAATGTCTAGTCCATTTGTATTTGTCAATTCAAAGAAAATAATTTCATTATCTATCCTATTTTGTTAAATCCAAAATGTATCTAATTCAATTTCTATCCTAATTAATCTTCAACTATAACTAACTAATCTTCAACTATAACTAACTAATCTTCAACTATAACTAACTAATCTTCAACTCCCTCAGAGACCCAAGAAGGAAATAATATTAGCTAACAAAAATAAAAACAGGAAGTGCATACAAGCAACTTCCAAAAAATTTGTGAGTTGACAGAAACAGCCAGCTACCTGGACAGTCATCTGAGGTTTCTCCGCAATGCTGGGGCATCATCTTCAGCCTATAGGCTTAGCATATCTGACAGACTCATTTGTGAAGTAGGATGTACACAAGGTCAACAGTTCAACCTCACATTGGGTGAGAGCAGTCCATGTACCAGAAACACCTGAATTCCACTAGTGTCATGTCATGATTCAGGATTTTAAATTCTGGAAATTGTTGATGGTTTTTTAATTCAGCTGTCTATTCTTCTTGGCTGTGTATATATGGCTTCATCTCAGCATCCCGTTCTTCTCCACATCCCTCTGTCAAATACCAGTCTACTATAGAGAGGCGTGAGCTTAGTTACTCTTCAAGAATAACTGTTTCAGCTGCTGTTCTATAGCACATCAGAAGCCATTGGCCCACTGCTTGTTCAGCTGCCTTCGAAGAAAAGGGCACTGTACCTTTTCCGAATTGCAAAGGCCACTTCAGGGATGGTGCCATATTGTCCTGGCCTCAGAAGATGCCTTTTGATAAAGCCATAACCACACTTGTTTTGGCAAGAATCAGTAGTCCTTTGTTTCATGTCCTGTCTGTCCATTTTGTCAGCAGTTGATTCGAGGACACTTTGTTGTCCAGTGGCTAACTTTAGCCACAATGAAAGTTAACTCCATATGCAGTTTCTTCAATGCCCATATTTTCTCTGAAGTAGATTGGTACTGCCAGGAGCTGACATGTCTCATAATCATAACAAAAAAGAAAAATTTTCTAAGTTATTAAAACATTTTAAATGCCATATTCTGTAGATCTCTGAAGGGTTTGAAGATGACCTGTCTAAAATATATCTGCTCAATTTTTAAAACATATGTAATATGACTACAAGTTCTATTGTAATGTCTAACTACTAACTTTCATTTCTTTATATCCTAATACTTGGTAATAATAACATTCAAGGATCAGAAAATTGCATTGTTAAATGAATGGTATAAGTACAATTAGAAATATACATATAGCATTTTCTAACAATATCAATTTCAATATATATAATTTGTATACAATATAAAACAATCCAATCCAATGTAAAATATTTAAAACTAGTAATTGTCTTTTTCTTCTTCTTTCTTTCTCTCTTTTTTTTAAACAAGAACCTTAAATCTAATCTCCTTTGCTTAGCCTTTTTCCTAACCCTTGACAACAACTTGTAACCAACCCCCCTAAACAATGAAAATTATCCCAGACCCAAAACCCATTAAAAAGACCAAAAAACCACCCACCCCACACCAACTCTTTGGGAATGTGGGCGCCGTATTCTTAAAAAATTGCTTCCTGCTGGGTATGGGTGAAGTTATCTTTATCCTGAAAGAAAAATTTTAGGTTAATTGTCAAATTCTAGGAAAGGTAACTATGTCCTTCATTATCCAGTCTGTGTATAATGCCAAAGTTCAGGGTTTATCTCAAATCTTTATTCAAGTAGTCTTTGAGACTGGATCATCTCAGCTAGTCAACTCAAAATTGCTCTGAGCACCTTGTAGTTCAAAGCTTATCTGTAGATGATGTTTGTCAGCTTAGTGATGTTATTATTGTCCACGTGGAATTGTTGTTGTTGTGGGGCCCCATCTTCTTCCTGGAGACTTCAGTTGATGTTAGGCCTGGCCGTGATTTCCTGCAGAAAACTGATAAGAGACTCGAACACAAAGACATATATATGCAGCTAATTGAAGCCTGTTTTCTAGAATTAATTAGTACTCTATATGACCATTCATATCTTAACAAAGTTTAAAATATGTATATATTAATCTTGTAAATTTTGATATAAAGTTTATACTTTAAGAAAAGTTTAAAGAATCAGAATAGAATCAAAGAGTTGAGATTAGTAATAGAATAGTCCCTTAATTAATTTGACTTTTCTCCTGTCCCATAGCAGAAGATGGCTCTTTTATTCTGGCATGATACAGGGAGTTTGCATTTTCCTTTTAACAACATGCTTGAGTTTAAAGAAGGAGAGAGCCATTCTCCAACTCCAAAGTCAGCTTTAAATTTTAATTAAACTGGGACTATTAGAAGACCAATAGTGTTAAATCTTTAGAGAAAAGCAGAAACAAACATTTAGGAAGACATAAAATTTTTTAGATAATATATAGCCATACGCTGTTTCACTCAGTTTCCTGGGATAGATGATTTGTCCCTTTTCTTCAGTTGTCTCATTTGTCCAGTGTTCTTCAGATTCCTTAACCTTCATTCTCCTAAAAGACAAAAACAAAAACCTTTCCCCAAGACTAATTTTGGGGATGTTTCTTTTTGGCAAATTATTATCTGATTAAATGAAAAGACATGTATTACTGGTATAAGTTAGTTTAAATTGTATGTTCATGTTGGTTGATGAACTATCACCTCCTCTAATTAAAAGGTTTGTCTTGTTCAAATTGAACCTTTATCAATTTTGATGATACCCACAGCTTATCTTCTCCTGTAGAAACAAAAGCAAAACCTCGTCCCCAACCTAACACATACCCTGGTTTCCATTCTGAGGTCAGCACATCCTTAAAGTATATAGGCTGATTTAATTCTGTAGTTTTTTTCTATTATCCAATGTCTCTCTGCAGCTGTTGTTCCTTTCTCATTGGCATTAAGAAAATTCAAAGTTAATAGAGCATTATGCAGTCTGTTTCTGGGGTTTTTTGTTACCCCTTTCTGTTTATTTAGCATATCCTTTAGAGTTCTGTTTGATCTTTCTATAACTGCTTGACCTGTAGGATTATGTGGTATGCTTGTAATACGCTTTATATTGTAATAAGCAAAAAACTGTTTCATTTTAACAGAGACATATGATGGAGCATTATCAGTTTTGATTTGTGCAGGTATGCCCATAATGGCCATAACTTCTAGGAAATGAGTGATTACAGAATCAGCTTTTTCAGAACTCAAAGCAGTTGCCCACTGAAATCCTGAATAAATATCGATAGTGTGGTGTACATATTTCAGTTTTCCAAATTCTGCAAGGTGAAACACGTCCATCTGCCAGATTTCATTCCTTTGAGTACCCTTTGGGTTACATGCTGGTAATGGCATTTGATTGTAGAAGGAACAAGTAGGACATTTCTTTACTATTTCTTTGGCTTGTTGCCAGGTTATGGAAAAATCCTTTTTTAAACTTTTACTATTGGCATGATGCTTTTTATGAAATTCTGAGGTCTCCAGCACATTTCCTATTAATAATTTATCAATCTCATTATTGCCTTGTGCTAGAGGGCCTAGCAGACCAGTATGGGATCAGATGTGAGTTATATATGAAGGATGACTCCTTTTCCTGATTGTATCTTGTAATTGAATAAATAGTGAAGTTAATTCTGAAGCATCAGGGATAAATTCTGCAGACTCAATATGTAATACTACTCTTTCAGCATACTGAGAGTCAGTTACTATGTTGAGAGGTTCTGAAAAATCCATTAATACCAACAGAATAGCATACAGTTCTGATTTTTGAACTGAATTATAAGGACTTTGAACCACTTTACTTAAATTTTCTGATTTGTAACCTGCCTTTCCTTGTTTGTTGTCATCTGTATAAAATGTACGAACTCCAGATATGGGTTTTTCCTGTACAATTTGAGGCAAGATCCAATCAGCTCTCTTTATAAGATCAATTCTATCGCTTTTGGGATATTTGCTGTTAATTTCTCCCAAAAAAATACTGCAAGCTTTTTGCCAAGGTTCACTTTCTGTCCATAATTTTTCAATGTCCTCCTTAGTTAAAGGTACGACAATTTCTGCTGGGTCTATTCCTGCTAATTGATGAAGTCTCAATTTTCCTTTCCAAATCAAGTCAGAGATTTTTTTCCACATAAGTTTTTAGTTTTTTTATTTGGTTTATTTGGTAAAAATATCCATTCTAATATAATATCTTTCCTCTGCATTAATATTCCTGTAGGAGAATTCCTAGAAGGTAAAATAACCAAAATGCAATCCAGCTTTGGATCAATATGATCCACATGCCCTTCATGTACTTTCTTTTCTACCAAGGCAAATTCTTTCTCAGCTTCAGGTGATAATTCTCTTGGACTATTTAAGTCCTTGTCACCTTCTAAGGTTTTGAACAAATTATGCAGTTCATCATTTTTTACCCCAACAATAGTTCATAGATGAGAAATATCTCCAAATAATCTTTGAAAGTCATTAAGAGTCTGTAGTCTATCTCTCCTAATTTGCACCTTTTGGGGTCTAATTTTTTGTAGCTCTATTTTATATCCTAAATAATTAATAGAATCTCCTCTTTGTATCTTCTCAGGAGCAATTTGTAATCCCCAGCAAGGCAAAATTTTCTTTACTTCTTCAAACATTCTTTCTAAAGTATCTGCATTTGAGTCAGCTAGTAAAATATCATCCATATAATGATAAATTATAGATTTAGGAAATTTTTTTCGTATCACTTCCAATGGCTGTTGTACAAAATATTGGCACAGAGTTGGGCTATTCAACATTCCTTGTGGGAGGACCCTCCACTGAAATCTTTTAACCAGTTGAGAATTATTATAAGTAGGCACTGTGAAAGCAAATCTTTCTCTGTCTTTTTCTTGTAAGGGTATTGAAAAGAAACAGTCTTTTAAATCAATAACTATGAGAGGCCATCCTTTTGGTAACAGTGTAGGCAAAGGAATTCCAGATTGTAGAGAGCCCATTGGCTGAATTACTTTGTTAATTGCTCTAAGGTCTGTTACCATTCTCCATTTACCAGATTTCTTTTTAATAACAAATACAGGAGAATTCTAGCTCAGTCGGTACAGCATGAGACTCTTAATCTCAGGGTCGTGGGTTTGTGCTCCACGTTGGGCGCCAAATGTAGATGTAACCAACCGTCTTACTAAATAAGAAACACAGAGCCGATTTAGAAAAGAAGGCCAAGAGGTCAGAGCTAAGAGCCTCACCCTTCCTGATTCAGCGATCCTCTTCAGCCAAGAGAGCTCTCCAAAAGGGACCTACTTCCTGTGTGTATGTCTTTATATAGTAGAGCTGTTCTGCCTTCTCATTGGTTGTAAACCCAAACATGTGACTGCTTCGTCACTGCCTGTATGTACCGCCCTCCAGGTCCTTAAAGGCGTGTGCCACCGCCGCCACGCACTTGCTATGACTCTAATAGCTCTGACCCCCAGGCAACTTTATTTATTAACATACAATTAAAATCACATTTCAGTACAAGTAAAATACCACCACAAGGACCAAATGGTTTCAGTGCAAAATTCTACCAGATTTTTGAAGAAGAGATAAAACCAATACTCTTCAAATGGTTCCACACAATAGAAACAGAAGGAACTCTTTTCATGAGGCTACAGTTACCCTGATACCCAAACCACACAAAGATGCAACAAAGAAAGAGAATTAGAGACCAGTATCTCTTAAGAACATTGATCTAAAAATACTCAATAAAATATTGACAAATGGAATTCAAGAACACATCAAAAGAATTATCCACTATTGGTGAAATTATTAATGCCACTCCACGTAGTTAAAAGGGAGGTTTATTTAGTGGCATAACTCACAAATGAAGGGATAGGTAGGTTGCAGGGTCTGGGGAAGATGTAGCACAGTCCAGTGGTGTTCTCTGGAGAACTCTGTGTAGCTGGAGAATTTTTCTCCAGATCCCACCGCCAAGTCCCGCCAGTCCCAGAGCCCATTTATAAAATAAACACACAGACTCTTACATTATTTAAACTGCTTGGCCATTAGCTCAGGCCTATCATTGTTTAGCTCACACTCTTATATTCAGCCCATTTCTATTAATCTTTACTTTGTCACGTGGCTTGTGGCTTACCAGTACTTTACATCTTTCTTGTCTTGGCGGTGGCTCCAGCTGGTCTCCTTTCTCCTTCCTCCTTCCTCAATTCTCCTCTGGCCAGTGCCAGGCAGGAAGTATAGGCAGGACTAACAGAGAGGAGAATTGAGAGAACAGGAAGCTGGGTGAGAGAGACACTGCCAGCCGCCACCATGACAAGCCGCATGTGAAGATGCCGGTAAGCCACAAGCCATGTGGCAAGGTATAGATTAATAGAAATGGAATAATTTAAGCTGTAAGAACAGTTAGCAAGAAGCCTGCCACGGCCATACAGTTTGTAAGTAATATAAGTCTCTGTGTTTATTTGCTTGGGTCTGAGTGGCTGTGGGACTGGCAGGTGTCAGAGATTTGTCCTGACTGTGGGACAGGCAGGAAAACTCAAGTCACAAATGGCATCCAACGTGGTGGCAAGAGTTTCCACCTAAAAACTGAGAAAAAAGATTCTAAAACGGAGCTAAAAACAGTTCCTAGTTGTTTCTCTCAAGTTAGTGGCAGCCTGCGTGTTTGAACTACTATGGCGGGTTCCTGGCGTGCATGCTCAAACTGCAGTATGGAGAAAATGAGGCCTCTGCAAGTGGCACATTAAGCTGTGTGGTGGATTTAGCCTTTACTAGTACAAAACAAAAAAAAAGAGGTTTCTGGGCTACACGCTGCTTTGATAGAAGCATAGACCCACTATTTCTGAGTGTTGATGGCTCCCAGAGCTGGCGGAAAACATACCACCGCCATGTTGGGAAGCTGAAGTGGGCGGAGCCAGCAGCCACAGGCGCCAGTGCCGTTTCAGGTTTAGCTCAAGCTAATATAAAAAAAATAAGCCACGTAAAGATGGCTACCATACAGAGAATCTGGATTATGTTCTCTTTGATATTCGTGACTGAAGAAAAACATTTGATTACAAAAGCTGTTGAGTTATGCCAAAATGCATATTTTAAAGATAACTTGACTTCAAAATTTGGATGTAAGGACATGTTGCTTTGTAAAGGAGGCTCTACTTTTGTTTCCACAGAAAGCCAAAGGCTATGGATTTGTTCCAGATTAAGATACATCAGGTTTGACCAGCCAAGACCCCCT
This sequence comes from Peromyscus eremicus, assembly GCF_949786415.1. Lineage (NCBI taxonomy): Eukaryota > Metazoa > Chordata > Mammalia > Rodentia > Cricetidae > Peromyscus > Peromyscus eremicus. The sequence goes on along the minus strand of NC_081416.1, from coordinate 192,004,970 downwards.
GAAAGGTCTCCGATGACACCATGGCCCAGATGATCCAACATCCAGAATCATTTCAAGGCAACTGGCTCAGACGATACACCCTCATGGACTACTCCATAATTCTAAAATATTCTTTGTGTCCCCATAAGATACAGCGCCCCCCTCCAGCAGGAAGTAGTAAGAAAAGCTACGCCCAAATTCCCAAATATACCAAGCTGACTTTAGAGATGTGTAAAGGTTAAAACCTTCCTTTTTAAGAAAAGAAAAGGGGAAGTGCTGTGGGATGGTCTGTATGTCAAATGTGTTGCTGATTGGTCAATAAATCAATCACTGATTGGCCAGTGGCCAGGCAGGAAGTATAGGCGGGACTAACAGAGAGGAGAATTGAGAGAACAGGAAGCTGGGTGAGAGAGACACTGCCAGCCGCCACCATGACAAGCCGCATGTGAAGATGCCAGTAAGCCACAAGCCATGTGGCAAGGTATAGATTAATAGAAATGGAATAATTTAAGCTGTAAGAACAGTTAGCAAGAAGCCTGCCACGGCCATACAGTTTGTAAGTAATATAAGTCTCTGTATTTATTTGCTTGGGTCTGAGTGGCTGTGGGACTGGCAGGTGTCAGAGATTTGTCCTGACTGTGGGACAGGCAGGAAAACTCTAGCTACAACTCTGCTCAGCCTACCTCTAGCGTTTAGGGCCCAGGAACCAAGAGCAGGCAGCACATCCAGATCTCAGGTATTCAGGGCCCCTCTTGGCCCCGCCTTGTAGGCGTGACAGTTACCGAAGCCTCAATGAGGGTTGGAATTTCCAGATCAAAGCTGGAATGGCTACCCACTATAATCCACCATGATCAAGTAGGCTTCATCCCTGAGATGCAAATTTGGTTCAACATACGAAAGTCTGTCAATGTAATACACCATATAAAGAAACTAAAAAAAAAAAAAAATACATGATCATCTCATTAGATACTGAAAAGGCCTTTGAACAAATCCAACACCCCTTCATGTTAAAAGGTTTTGGAGAGATCAAGAATACAAGCAACATACCTAAACATAATAAAGGCAATTTACAGCAAGCCAACAGCCAATATCAAATTAAATGGAGAGAAACAAAGCGATTCCACTAAAATCGGGAACAACACAAGGCTGTCCACTCTCCCCATATTTATTCAATATAGTACTTGAAGTTCTAGCTAGAACAATCAGACAACAAAAGGAGATGAAGGGGATACAAATTTTTTTTGCAGATGATATGATAATATACATAAGTGACCCCAAAAATTCAACCAAAGAATCTTTACAGCTGAAAAATACCTTCAGTAAGAGGGCAGGACACAAGATTAACTCAAAAAAATCAGTAGCCCTCATATATAAAAATAATAAAAGAACTGTGAAAGAAATCAGAGAAATATCATGCTTTACAATAGGCCTAAATACTATAAAATACTTTGGGGGGGGTGACTCTGACTACACAAGTGAAGGACCTGTATGACAAGAACTTTAAGTCTCTGAAGAAAGAAATTCTAGACAATATCAGAAAAATGGAAAGATCTCCCATGCTCATGGATAGGTAGGATTAACATAGTAAAAATGGCCATCTTACCAAAAGCAATCTGCAGATTCAATGCAATCCCCATCAAAATCCCAACACAATTCTTCACAGACCTGGAAAGAACAATACTCAACTGCATATGGAAAAACAAAAAACCCAGGATGGCTAAAAGAATCCTGTACAATAAAGCAACCTCTGGAGGCATCACAATCCCTGACTTCAAGCTCTACTATAGAGCTACAGTAATAAAATCAACTTGGTACTGGCATAAAAACCGACATGTGAATCAATGGAATCAATTGAAGACCTTGACATTAATCCACACACTTGATGACGCCTAATTTTTGACAAGGAAGCCAAAACCATGGAAAAAAGAAATCATCTTCAACAAATAGTACTGGCATAACTGGATGTCAACATATAGAAGATTGACCCATATCTGTCGCCATGCACAAACTCAAGTCCATGTGGATCAAAGACCACAACATAAATCCAGTTACACTGAATCTGATAGATGAGAAAGTAGGAAGTAGTCTTAAAGCATTGGCACAGGAGACCACTTGCTAAATATAACACCAGTACCACAAACACTGAGAGAAACAATCAATCAATGGGACCTCTTGAAACTGAGAAACTTTTGTAGGGCAAAGTGCATGTTAAATAAGATAAAAGGACAACCTACAGAATGGGAAAAGATCATCACCAACCCCACATCTGACAGAGGGCTGATATCCAGAATATATAAAGAACTCAATAAACTAAACATCAAAATACCTAACAGTCCAATTAAAAAATGGTCTATAGAGCTAAACAGAGAATTCTGAACAGAAGAATCTCAAATGGCCAAAAGACCATGTGCTCAACATCCTTAGTCATAAGGGAAATTTAAATCAATTTTGACTCTGAGATACCATCTTACACCTGTCAGAATGGCTAAGATCAAAAACCTGAAGACAGCTTTGGCGTCCAACGTGGTGGCAAGAGTTTCCACCTAAAAACTGAGAAAAAAGACTCTAAAACGGAGCTAAAAACAGTTCCTAATTGTCTCTCTCAAATGAGCGGCAACTGCTGGTTTGAGCTACTTGTGGGTTCCTAGCTGTGTGCTCAACCTGCCGTATGGTGGGAATGAGGCCTCTACAAGTGGCACATTAAGCTGCGTGGTGGATTTAGCCTTTGCTGGTACAAAACAAAAAAAGAGGTTTTTGGGCTACACGCTGCTTGGATAAAAGCATAGACCCACGATAGCTCCCAGAGCTGGTGGTAAACTACCACTGCCATGTTGGGAAGCTGAGGTGGGTGGAGCCAGCAGTCACAGCTGCTGCAGTTTAAAGCAATAGGTTCACAATAAGACAGATTCAGATGTAATAGTTTACAATGTGTGTAAAATATACGTAGGCTTAAAAGAGACAAAAAAAAGGTGATATATACAGTTATATAAACAAATGCATAGTTTTAAAAAATAAAGTCTTTAAAGAGACAGTAAAATTAATATAAAAAATAAGCCACGTAAAGATGAATATTACACAGAGAATCTGGATTGTGTTGTCTTTGGAATTTTTTTTAAAGACTTATTTACTTTGTATACAGTATGTATGACCAGAAGAGGGCACCAGATCTCATTACAGATGGTTGTGAGCCATCATGTGGTTGCTGGGAATTGAACTCAGGACCTCTGGAACGGCAGTCAGTGCTCTTAACCTCTGAGCCATCTCTCCAGCCATCTTTGGAATTTTTAACTGCAGAAAAACATTTGATTGTAAAAGCTGTTGAGTTATGCCAAAATGTATATTTTAAAGGTAACTTGACTTCAAAATTTGGATATAAGGATATGTTGCTTTGGAAAAGAGTCTCTGCTTTTGTTCCCACAGAAAGCCAAAGGCTATGGATTTGTTCCAGATTAAGATACATCAGGTTTGACCAGCCAAGACCCCCTGAAAGGTCTCTGATGACACTATGGCCCAGATGATCCAACATCCAGAATGGTTTGAAAGCAACTGGCTCAGACGATACACCCTTATGGACTATTCCATAATCCTAAAATTTTCTTTGTATCCCCATAAGATACAGCACCCCCCTCCAGCAGGAAGTAGTAAGAGAAGCTACGCCCAAATTCCCAAATTATATGTAATTTTACTTTGTTAAGGTTAAAACCTTCCTTTTTGAAAAAAAAAAGGGGGAAGTGCTGTTGGATGTTCTGTATGGCAAATGTGTTGCTCTGATTGGTTGGTAAATAAATCACTTATTGGTCCATGACCAGGCAGGAAATATAGGTGGGACAAGGAGGAAAATAAAGCTGGGAAGTGGAAGGCTGAGTCAGAGAGACACTGTCAGCCGCAATGATGAGAAACAGCATGTAAAGATGCCGGTAAACCACGAGCCATGTGGCAAGGTATAGATTAATGGAAATGGACTAATTTAAGCTATAAGAACAGTTAACAAGAAGCTTGCCACGGCCATATAGTTTGTAACCAATATAAGTCTCTGTGTTTACTTGGTCGGGTCTGAGCTGCTGTGGGACTGGTGGGTGAGAGAGATTTGTCCTGACTGTGGGCCAGGCAGGAAAACTCTAGCTACACAGGTTATGTTGGAGAGGATGTGGAGCAAGGGGAACACTCCTACACTGTTGGTGGAAATGCAAACTTGTACAGCCACTCTGGAAATCAGTATGGTGCTTTCTCAGTAAACTGGAAATCAATCTTCTTCAAGACCCAGCTATACCACTCTTGGGCATATACCCAAGGAATGCTCAATTGTACCACAAGGACACAGCATTATTTGAAATAGCAAGAACCTGGAAACAACCTAGATGCCCCTCAACTGAAGAATGGATAAAGAAAATGTGGTACATATACAAAATGGAGTACTACTCAGCAGAGAAAAACAATGACATCATGAGGTTTGCAGGCAAATGGATGAAACTAGAAAATATCATCCTGAGTGAGGTAACCCAGACTCAGAAGGACAAATATGGTATGTACTCACTCATTAGTGAGTACTAGATGTAAAGCAAAGGATAATCAGACTGCAACCCACAGCTCCAGAGAAGCTAGCTAGTAAGTAAGACCCTAGGAAGGACATATGGATCACCCAGCAATGGAGAAATGAATGAGATGTACATGAGCAAACAGGGGATGATGGGGAGTAATGGAGGCCAAGGGATAGATGATGAGAGCTTAGGAGATCAAGAGGTTCTAGCTGGAATGGAAACAGAGTGGGAGAGCAAGGAAAGAGATACCATGATAAATAAAGACGCCATGGAAATAGGGAGAAGCAGAGTGCTAGGGAGGTCCCCACAAAGGAATCCACAAAGATGACTCCAACATAGACTACAGGCAATGATTGAGAGGGTGCATTAGCTGAACTACTCTGATGATCAAATGATTGAATACCCTAACTGTCATTATAGAGCCCTCATCCAGTGACTGATGGAAGCAGATGCAAAGATCCAAGGCCAGGTCCCAGACGGAGCTCTAGGAGTCCAATTGACGAGAGAGAGGAGGGATTCTATGAGCAAGAAATATTGAGACCATGATTGGAAAAAGTACAGAGACAACTAGCCAAACTAGTGTAGACACATGAACTGTGGACCAATAGCTGAGAAACCCCCATGGTACTACAATAAGCCCTCTGAATAGGTCAGACAGTTGTTTAGCTTAAATTTTTTATGAGGCCCCCAGGCAATGGGATCAGAACCCTTCCCTAGTGCATGAGCTGGCTTTTTGGAGCCTAGTGCCTATGGTGAGACATTGGTGCAGGGAGGAGGGGCTTTGACCTCCCTCAATTGACTGTACCAGGCTCTGCTGACTCCTCATGGAGACCTTGCCTTGGAGGGGGTGGTACTGGGGAGTGGGTTGAGAGGGAATGGTTGGGGGCAGGAGGAGGGAGGACAGGGTAGTCTGTGGTTTGATTGTAAAATGAATAGAAAATCTCTTAATAAAAAAAAGAAAAAGAAAATCTACAAAGCTGAAGTGACAAAGGAGAGAACTTATCCAAAATTCCAATTTATAGTAATAGAATACTCAAACACCTCAAGAGAGTTGTCAATTGTTAATACCCAGATTCTACCTACAAGGACTCTCCCCTGACTCATAACCCACTACTTCTAGATATGTCTCACATCTAAGGTTCCCAAAAATTATTTTATCAACTTGGTACCATGAGTTCAAAGCACAAGTTTGGGGTAGGGGTAGATATCTAATCCTTAAACTCTATCAGTAAAGAAATGGGACCAAAAGAGACATGGCACTGCTTGAGAAGGATGAAAAAGGAGAACAATAAAATGAAAGGAGATGTGAAGGGCAGTGAATGTGAGTGAGTTAGAAGGGGCTAGGATAAATTTCAATGGCTATTAAGCCACAGGTCAGAGATCAGTACTCAGGGTTCAAGGACAGGCATTAAAGCCATGAGAAATTGAATGCCTGAACTGCATTATACATTGTTGGGCTGAGCATATTGTCAGAAAGGGCTAAAGTATTTGAACTGAGAGCAGATACAGGGCAAGGAGAAAGCAATTAAATAGTAATGGATTGGGCTGCTTGGTGGGGCTGAATAAAGATGCACCTCAGAAAGGTGATAGGTTGGAGTGTGTATCATATACTAAAAGACCTAGGTAGATGTAAAGCAGGGATGATTAGTATGATTCAATTTCTCAAAATGACAAGGGTTGGGAAATGGAAAATTTAAAAGTTGCTTTGGTCGCAATGCCTGCCTCAAGATCAGGAACTGTTTGTCAAATTGGGTGCCTAACTATACTGGAAAGAGTCATCAACAAGGATAAGTAAAGTTAGATATCACAGCAGTTCCTGAGACACTAGCCTAGCCACTTATTCTCCAAAGACAGAGTACTTACACTAGCCTAGCCACTTATTCTCCAAAGACAAAGACACTTACTTACTGAGTGTCAAGAGCTCAGAGATCTTTGCAGATGCCTGTTTTTTGATGTTGTGTTGTGAAAAGCTCAGCCTTACTCTGGAAACAGAATAATAAATACAATTCCATACAACAGAATTCCTGTTAATAAGACAGTCTGAAGCCACAATATATTTAGGAATCCTCTGCTATCACTTAGTCAGCTTTGCTCTAACATGCAAGATATCAGAATTGCCAAGGTATCTTAAAGCCACATAACCACAGTACTGTGAATTCCTTTATGCCTGACCAGCTGCAGACGATGATATCATCAGCTGTAGAGTCTATGAACACAGAATACTTACACATTTTGGGAAGGTGTACAAACACTCTGTACAAAGGGGTGAAAAAAGTCCCTATCAGTGAACTCCACAAGTGTCTTCCCAAGCACAGTTCCTCATTTTCCCCAGAGGCTTTCTTTATTCTCATTTGAATCCTTTGAAACGCATAGATCACTCAAGGTAAGGATAGACCACTGAACATAGTGACCCACATATGGTGCTATCACATATTTTTGTCATCAGAGTATAAAAGTGATGCCAAGGCCACACACATGACGACACTTTAAGACCACATCTGTAAAATAATCAAGACAGATCAACCAAGGATGCCACCTGCTATATAGGTGGGACAAACAGAGAAGAGAATTCTGGGAAGTGTAAGACTGAGGCAGAGAGACACTGCCAGCCACCCACTATGAAAAGTGAGATGAAAGGTACCAGAAAGCCATGAGCCATGTGGCAACTTATAGACTAATAGATATGGGTTAATTTAAGATATAAGAACTAGATAACAAGAAGCTTGCTGCAGCCATACAGTTTGTAAGCAATATAAGTCTCTGTGTGTTTACTTGAATGGGTCTGAGTGGTTGTGGGACTGGCAGGTGAGAGAGATTTGTCCTGACCATGGGCCAGGCAGGACCAGGAAAACTAGCTACAAATGGCGCCCAATGAGTTGGCAAGAATTTCCACCTAAAAGAAAAAAGATTCTAAAATGGAGCTAAAAACAACTTCCTAGTTGTCTCTCTCAAGTTAGTGGCAGCCTGTGGGTTTGAGCTACTCTATGGTGGGTTTATGGCGTGCATGCGGGCTTGACCTATGCTATGTTACACAGAGGTATCTTCAAGCTGTGTACTATGTTGTGTGTTGGATATAGTTTTTGCTAGTTTTTTTTTTTTTAAGAGGTTTCTGGGCTATGTGCTGCTTTGATAGAAATGCTTCCGGCCGGGCGGTGGTGGCGCACGCCTTTAATCCCAGCACTCGGGAGGCAGAGCCAGGCGGATCTCTGTGAGTTCGAGGCCAGCCTGGGCTACCAAGTGAGTTCCAGGAAAGGCGCAAAGCTACACAGAGAAACCCTGTCTCGAAAAACCAAAAAAAAAAAAAAAAAAAAAAGAAATGCTTCCGATAGTTAATGGTACACATAGCTCCAGACCCAGAGCTGATGGTAAACTGTACCACCGCCATGTTGGGAACCTGATGGAGTGGGGCATCAGCCACAGTGCCTTTTTAGTCTTAGAATGCTGAAGTTTAAAGCAATAGATTCACAATAAGACAGACTCAGATGGAATAGTTTACAATGTGTGTAAAAATGTATGTAGGCTTGAAAGAGGAGAAAAAAAGGAATATATGCAGTTATATAAACAAATAGTTTTTAAAATAAAGTCTTTAAAGAGACAGTAAAGGTAGTATAAAATAAGCCACATAAAGATGGATATAACACAGAGAATCTGGATTGTATTGTCTTTGAAAATTTTAACTGCAGAAAGACATTTGATTGTAAAAGCTGTTGAGTTAAGCCAATATGTATATTTTAAAGATACCTTTAAAAATTTGGACTTCAAAATTTGGATCTAAGGATATATTACTTTTGAAAGAAGGCTCTGTTTTTGTTTCCACAGAAAGCAAGAGGCTATGGATTTGTTCCAGATTAAGATACACCCAGTTTGACCAGCCAAGACCCTCTGAAAGGTCTCCAATAAAACCATGGCCCAGATGCTCCAACATCCAGAATGGTTTCAAGGCAACTGGCTCAGACGATACACCCTCATGGACTACTCCATAATCCTAAAATTTTCTTTGTGTCCCCATTAGATACAGTGCCCCCCTCCAGCAGGAAGTAGTTATAGAACTTACACCCAAATTCCCAAATATACCACACTGGCTTTGGAGATGGAATTGGCTCACTCCTTCTCTAAACCCAAACATATTGCTAAAAAAAAAAAAAAAAAAAAAAAAAAAAAGATTAAGAGATTCTTTTGTCCCATATCAGAAGAGCCCTCTGATGTGGGAAAGAGAAAAATCAATGTTTTTATTTAAAGCAGGTTGATTATAAATGAATCTCTTTCTAAAGAAGAAAAGGGGACAGTTTAGATATGATAGGATGAAAAGGTAGATTAATGAACCTACTTTTAAAGAGTAACAACTTGTTTAAAATGTTTTACATTGCTATGGATTTTAGTTTATTAGTACAAGTTTAAACTTAATTTTGTTATACTGTATATATATTTCTACTCTCGTTTGAGGTATTGTGTTCATGTAACTCATTTAGATTGTAATGGATAATTAAGAAATACAGATTAATAATTAATCTTCTGTGATAGTCAAACTTGTAACATGTTAGTTAAGTTTTCTAGGTATACATTGATATATTTCAGATAGACAGGTAATCTTCAAACACTTCAAAGACCTACTAAACTTTGCTTGGGATAATGGTTCTTCAGGTTCCTGCTTCACAGAGGAAACTGCCAGACATTCTACAGGACACCGAGAGAAGTGACTGAGAGACTCTAGGCCTGTGGACTGAAGACAAATGCCCCAACTTTACAAAAGAACTTTGGACGACTGTCCAGTCTGCCAGCTGTCTCTGTCTACTCTTGCAAGACTCCTGAAAGTTGCTTGCATCCTTCTCCCATTTCTCAGATAATATTATATCCTTCTGAGGTCTTAGATGTAGTTGAACATTAGATAGTTATAATTTTCCTTAGTTATGATAAAAGATAAGTTAGATATGAAACCTCAGACTCACAAATATAAATGAGATAGGATATCTTCTTTAATTTTGCCAAATACAAATAGACTAGATATTATAAACAAACTAGATATTGTAACTGTAATTCTTGCTTGATAATTGTTTTGTTATATGTAATTTTACTATGTGAAAATTAAAACCTTCCTTTTGAAAAAAAGAAAAAGGAAAGTGCTGTGGAATGTTGTGTATGTTAAATGTGTTGCTCTGATTGGTTAATAAATAAAACACTGATTGGCCAGTTGCCAGGCAGGAAGTATAGGCGGGACAAGCAGAGAAGAGAATTCTGGGAAGCGGAAGATTGAGGCAGAGAGATGGTGCCAGCCGCCCACCATGAAAAGCAAGATGTAAGGTACCAGAAAGCCATGAGCCATGTGGCAACTTATAGACTAATAGATATGGGTTAATTTAAGATATAAGAACTAGATAACAAGAAGCCTGCTGTGGCCATACAGTTTGTAAGCAATACAAGTCTCTGTGTGTTTACTTGGTTGGGTCTAAGTGGCTGTGGGACTGGCAGGTGAGAGAGATTTGTCCTGACCATGGGCCAGGCAGGACTGGAGAAAACTCCAGCTACAGCCACCCAAAGCCAACTTAGTGAACCAAGGATTTTAACTGGGATTATTTAAACGAATATTGGTGAGTGCTTACTTACAGGAAGAAATAATGTTTTCTAGACAGATGCATCCACAGAGCCTATCTCATCAAGTGGCTAGGTATGTCATAGGTCACAGAGGGAAACTAATGTTGAAATTCTGCTAAATGGAGATATTGCAGTGATTTCTAATGAGTTACTGCTTAAAAAAAAAGGTAGGTCACAATCTCTCTTAATCTTTCTACATGACTTTTTGAAGTGCATGGCAATTAACCTAGGGACTTCCACCAAGTGATGAATGTTCAAAGAATAAGAACTACAGAGTACTGAACCATAATTGGGACATACATATCAAATATGCCTGCTTAGACTTATCAATTTTCTCTAAAGTGTGAGTGGAAAGATTATGAGAGAGAGGCTTTCAATGCCACCAAGGAAACAATGTTTTACAGATAAATGGCCATATGAATATGTGAAATATATCAAATGACAGCTTGAAGGAGACATTGCAAGCTCAAGCTTGAAGCAATCCCAAAGTAGACTGGGACAAGTGGGTGTGAATTTGCACATCTAGCTGAGGAGCTTTAGAATTTGATAGCTGTTGGGAGAGGGAGTGTAAGTCCTCTTTACTGGTGTGACCCCTGATAGGTGGACACCAGATCAGGCCCCTCTACTGGCACACTTCTGTTCTTAGAATTTTAAATGCTGAATATTTCTTCATTTATTCTACCTTTTGCTGTGTGGTATATTTCCATTCCATTCAAATTATTTTCCAAGAGTTAGCTCATTGGTATATCACATGTCTATCAGGACAAGAAACTTTAACTCACAAAACATGAATATGTTCTTTTCAGAATCCTGCTTCATTGGCTTCATTCTTTGGCTTATTTTATTCAAGACATCTTTACTGTGATTAGCTGTAACCATAAGTACAATATTCTGTTTCCAACTTATTTTAGTGAGTTGTTGAATCTCAGGGAGATCTGGGAACTGAGGGCAGCAAGATGAACAGAAGGGATCCTTCTTCAGACTCTAGCTCACTGATTCTCTATTAGCTTCAACCTTTCAACATGGAAGTTTGTCTAGTGGCAGAGGGTGCACCTTAAATTTTTAGATTTTAAGTCTATTCACTGATTTCCAAACACTGAATATTCAAGACGCTTTCTGCAAAGACTTGCCTACAAGTATTCTACTTCTTTCAGGTAGATTCTATCTCCCAAAATCTCCAGATCCTCCTTAAATGATTCCATCAGTTTGGAACCAGGTATTCAAACTCTGGTTGTGTGGGGGAATTTTATTCAAACCATATCAGTAAAATCCATTGGGCTAAGATGAGTGAAAGTAACAGTGAACACAAATGACCACAGAGAAATAAAGGGATTTGGGGAGGAGAGCAGCATTTTTGTGTAGGCAACTTTTTGTTGCTATAGTAAAATGCCATGATGAAGCTCACTTATAAACGAAATGTTTCATTTGGGCATAAAGGAGGAAGAAGCATGGTCCAGATAGTAGTCCAAGCGATCACATTAGTATCCACACATGAAGCAAAGAATGGGAAATGACAGTGTGATAATGTTATAAATTCTCACAACCTACCCCTAGTAAATACTCACTCCATAGAGGGCGCACTACCGAAATGTTTCACACACTCCATGCAGATCAGAGTCAACTACCAACTAAATAAATGTTCACATGCCTCAGCCTATAGAACACATTTATCAGTCAAACAACTAGACTACTTTTCTTCTCCATAGGACCATGGACGTCTTATAATACAAAATGCATTTTGTACAACTGTAGAAGTGATATCATAGTTCAAAATCCAACATCTAATATTTCTTCTGAGACTCAAGGCAATTTCTTAACTCTGATCCCCCTATACAAGCAAACCTCATTAATGCTTCCAACACAGACTGGTAGAGAATATGCATTTCAGTTCCCAGAATGAAATGAGCACATGGAAAGGAAATACTGCATCAAAACAATACAGAAACTCAGCAGGGATATCACCAAAGACTGTTGTCGTGATATATTGTGTACCTTAATAAAATTTACCTGAAGATCAAAGAACAGAACAAGCTACTAGGTTAAACATAGAGGTCAGGCAGTGGTGGCACACACCTTTAATCCTAGCTCTAGGGAGGAAGAGATCTGTCTGGATCTTTGTGATTTCAAAGCCACCCTGGACTATATGAGATTGATTCAGCCTAGGAGAGAAACAGAGCCTTGCAGTGGTTGCACACACCTTTAGTCCAAGTAGTTGAGAAGCACATGTGTCTTTAATGGATGGGTGGACAAAGATATACAAAGTGTGAAGAGACAGGAACTGAAAGCTTTTTCAACCAAGGCCTTTTCGGCTGAAGGAGCTGATTCAACTAGAAGCCAATTGGCTGAGGCTCTTTCAGGCTGAAGAGCTGGTAAGGTAAGTAGTGATGGCTGTGGCTTGCTCTGCTTTTCTGATATTGAGGCAAGGTTTATTAGATACACAATATATCACCACAGTCTATAGCTCCATATTTAGTGTCTGGGACTTTAGGGTGAAAGGACTTAAATCACTACACAACTCCAATATTTGAACACAACACACATATCTGTCTATGGTTAGGTCTACTCTCCATATGTGTCTCTGTTTGCTCAGTATCTCAACAATCTGGCATGTTGAACATCCTTGTGTTATATACTGCAATACAGCCTCCACTCTCACAGCTAATGGATTCTCATGGCATCCCAGGGAATCTATGATACACACTGCATGTCTTCAATGGCTCTCAAACTTCAATAGGAAGACTCAGTGATCCACTTGCTCTTGCATTTGACAGGCCTCCAAAGATAGTACTACAAGTGAGACAATACCATATCAGACATCCAGTTTGAGATGTACCCTTAACACCACCGACCTCATTGCAACATCTTTGGTATTTTAATGGAATTACATTTTATGAGCAAGCAACATCTCAAGCTTTCTCCTTAGACATTCTAGAATCTTAGCTTGTTAGTGCTTTTCCCCAAGAACACACTTCTCACAGGTCATCTAAGGATCAGGAGACCTCTTTCAATGACATTAATCTGAACAATTACAGCATATCTTTTGGGATGTAGCTATGGCTGGAGTGTTAATCTTCCTTGTATTCTTTGACTTCAAAACCATACACTTCACATTTCATTCTGCCCAACATGCTGTTTTTCACTGTAGACCAGCATAAGAATTATCAGTAAGTAGGATTCTGTAGAGTCAGTGTTATACTGTATTTAAATTTCCTGTGCAAAATAAATTAACCATTCACTCTAAAATTCTGCATCATATAAACTCTCAGGATGTGGCAATAAATAGCCATAAAGTTTGTCATATGTCACAAAAATGATTTTTAACACAGTTGATGTTACACTCCATGATTCATTCTGGAATCTCTTAAGCCAGTCTTCAAAGTTCACTTTGCTCTCAGCAAAACAGTTTTCCAAATAGCAAGTTTAGCAGTCCATTAAGCTCTGCTTACAGTCCTCAACTGCTTCTCTATTCCAAAGTTCCAAAGTTCCAAACTTTTTCACATTCCTCCAAAAACAAACACGGTCAGAGTCTTCACAGTACCATCCCACTCTCTGGTAACAATTTATACATTAGTTACTTTCCTGTTGCTATCATAACTGGAAACAACTTACAGAAGGTCGAGTAAGTTTGAGCCTTGGTATCCAGATGGACTGTTCATCATAGTTGGGTAGCAGAGCAGAAAGCAACAGGCATGGCATCAGGAGCAGGAAGCTGAGTGCTCGCATTCAATTTGAAGTAGGAAGCAGAGACAACCAACTGGAATATACAAGCCTGTTAATATCAAATCCCTCCCCAGCATATTCTTTCTCCAGGAAGGGTGCCCCATCCAATCTTCCCAAAAAAGCACGAACAAGTGAGCAACAAGTGTTCAAATTCCTGAGGCAATGGAGGATCTTTCTCCTTCAAATGCACACATCTTCCATGTAACAAACAGTGACCATGCACAGAACAGTTTTCTATATCTGTAACTTATTGAAGTGAATTATTTAAATTCAGAGACTTCTGGCAACTAAAGGCCCACAGGTGAATCAGAACGGAAGTTGTCTTGTATGGAGCTTGCATTCTCATATCTCTGTTGTTCTTAAACACTCAAAGAAGGATTTCTCCTAGCCAGAAGGCAAATGTTAAGCCTCTAACTTCTCTTTTTCTTCACTAACTGCAAAATATTAATGTTCAAAATTTTCCTTCAAATTCATGGTGTATTGTTCTAGTTGCATAAAATGATTTTTATATTAAAAATGTAGCCTTGTAAATGTGTACTATTATAAAATTACAGTTAATTTAATTTGTGATAGATAGTTTCATGTAAATTCCTTGATAAGTGGGCTGTGTTCAGAGTTTCTGTCATTGTTATGGTGATATTTATAGTTTTTCCTAGCTTATTTCCTTATCATAATTCCATTTAATTTGTAAGCAGTTTTATAAAAGATTGCAATCATTTCTAGTTCAGATTATGACATTGTGTTTTTCCTATTACAGACACTTGAGTGGACATCCCTGGATTTCTGACTATGGATAAGCAAATGTGGTTACATTGGGCAGGACTGGAATCTGATCACTGAAAATGAACTTCACTTTGTGGAGAAGAATACAGAGAAGGGTGGAGGGGAGTAAGACACACAAATCTCTTTGCAACATTCCCACACATGAGACCTTCATATTCTCTGAGTCCTCTGTTGCTATTGTCCTTCAGGGATCATAAGAATTTGAAAAGCCTCTCCAAACACTGTCTCTTTGGAGACACTGACAAGAATTTCATGATCAGCTTTGGTAATTACCTATCAAATAAAGTTTGTGGAAAGTTGTTGACTCCCAAAGCAAGAGCTGTCATTGCCTCTGTAGGTGAAATGAAAACTGCAGTTCAGAAGGGACATGAGGTCACAACCACAGACCTTTATTTCACAGTTAAGATGTTTCCCTTTCCTTGATGCTGAATTTCAAAAATTTCAGGATGTTATGAAGTGTACACTGACTAAAAAATCTCTGCTGAGAGAATCAGTCAGGCAAGTAGATTGTATTTGGTCTGGGAAGCAAATCTAGCTACTAAGGGAAATCTTGGGAAATGATTATATCTGGAAAGTTGATTCAGAAGTGGGAAATATATGCAGTGCAAATTTAGACTTTAGATTCTATGACTATCTTACAGTTTAATGTATTTCCAAAATCTTGATTTATTACCATATTTTTACTTAATCAAGGGATTAGTAAATATAAACATTCAAATATGTACTAATGATAATTTAATTTCTTCTCTGTGTATGCATGCCTGTGTATGAACATGTGGGCAGAGACATATAAGTTCAGGAGAATAGTGTGTGTGTGTGTGTGTGTGTGTGTGTGTGTGTGTGTGTGTGTATGCGTGTGTTCAGAGAAAAACCTCATTTAGTTCTTTTTATACATTTTGCATTTTAATAATATTATTATAATACTTTTAATCAATGTCTTTAAGTGGCCTAGAACACTTTGGATGTTTTAGACTGGGTGGGCAGAGGGCCCCATGGATCTTCATTATTTTTCATTCCAGTGTGTGGGTAAGAGATGAATACTACCACACCTAGATTTTTATTGACCTGTAAATGCTCAACTCAGGCCCTTACATATATCCAAGGCAACACTACTCCTACTGAACCATCTCCCTATTCTAGAAATAACTTAACCTTTAGGCTACACTATTCCATTAAATATTATGTAGAGATATCCAGTGTAATATCTAAGAATCAATGTATTATCTAAGAGTTAATGCCAGGAATCCAGAGTCTGAGGCAAGAGGATTGCAGAAAGTTATATTCAACCCACATTACAAAATGAGAGCATTTGTGAAGTCAGTTACCAAAGAAATAGAAATACAGCATTTCCAATATGCTTTGGCACAACCCTACATCATGTCACTGATAATGCTGTCCTGTTGTGTGGTTTTTCCATGTTGAATTATGGGGACATATAGTCATATCTATGTTAACCGATAAGAGACAGGATCAGTCTTGATCTGTGCTTTGCTTTTCCTAAGTACATTCATAATTTATGGACTGTTGCCCTTTCTTTGTACTTGTTTCTTGTAAATTTCTTCATCTTTCATTTACAGTGCTTCAAAACACAGCATCATGTGAGTATCAGCTGAGGCTGTGTACTATAGGAGGACATGTGGTTAGGTCTAACATTGAAAGCTTAAATTTACATCAGAATTGTGACTTTGGCAAAATTACAAGAATAGGATGACTGACATGTAGTTTTATATACATTCTATTATACACAACTTCTCAGATTCCATAATGTTTCCCACAATGGGATCACCATTTTCTTTGCGTGAGATGAATGTTGGGCTGTTTATCCTAAAGAAGGAAAGAGAAAGGTCACTAATTCAAATCATCATGGCCCAATTAATTAAAACAAGCGATTAATTAAAGCTAGCATTTTCAATTTGTGTATTCAGATTGCATCTTTCTTGGTCAGTCTTGGAAATGAGGAAGACAAGGGACAAGGTTTTTATAGCAAAGGAGTAATGGGATTCCAATTGAGGGGTTTGGAAGGCAAAATAGTTGGCCTTATAGGAGGAGAACATAAGAATTACAAGTTAGTCATAATGACTTCATGAAACAGAGACATGATTGCAAGGTAATCATAATGTAGTCATAACAACAGGTAGTCATAAAAATCTTTGAAACAAAGTTAATGTGGCAAGATGATTATAAGTTTTTGGAGAAAAGATATAGTTGCTCTTTCCAAGGCAGTACAAAACCATTTATAATTAAGGTTTGAGGTGGGGCTTATCCTTGAGCAACAGATGGTTAATCATAAATAGGAATGTACCCATTTTGCCTTTATTATAAGATGGCTTTTTAGCCTAATATGTAGGCAAGATTGTTCATCATTCTCTACTTGACTTATATATCCCTCTCAACTATTTGATAGGTGTTTAGCATTATTTATCTGTGTGGGTGGATAAAATTTGTAATGTATCAACAGATACATGGTCTGTTTATAAATTATGCCTGTTTGGTTAGCACTGAAAGAACAAAAGTAATATAGGTAACCATTTTGTCCCCTTTTCCAGGGAATTTCCTTTATATCTAATATTCCAGCCCATTGTTGAGAATAAGGGGTGACATATTTTCAACTGTCTGAAATTAGGGTTCTATTGTCTGGGCCCAGAGAGACTGGACTAGTCACCAAAGGTGGGGACAGGATTAGGACAATGGAGTATTCATGAGAAGCATCTGCTTTGTTGACCCAACTGAAGAGACAAGGAGCAATTACATTGAATGGACTAAATTACATCAGCTTTCAGTAAGTCCGGAGCTTTCTGATTTTTGTAGAACTTCTGAGGGCTTCCACCATGTAGATCATCTTTGGAGCAATTTGTAGTCTTTAGTTGATTGCTAGATGGTGTTGACCAGTTGAGTGGAATTCTGCCAAGACATATATAGACTAGGGACAGAAAATGAAGTTAAAGAACTTAAGGAAAACTTTCACATTTGGATTTTCCCACTCAGGAATAGGCAATATTGGAGACTTGCCCAAAACTATACACATTGATGGGTTACGTCATTATTTTAAAATTATCTACGTAACTTTCTAAATATTAGCCATGTGTTAGAAGTTTAAAGTAAAATTATTTTACAGATTTTACATATTTTAACTAAATATTATAAACTTATAAATTCTGAGGTACAGAAAGCTCATATAATAGTCTGATAAAATTTTGGATGAGGTTTACATCCCAATTTAGACAGCTAAATGAAACCAATATTCTAGCTTTTTAGCTGCTCTGCTTTTCTCGTTTTCTGCCACAAAGTCAGGTGGCTACTCTGACATAGGACAGAAACTATCAAACTCCAGAACCACGTGTTCAATACAGCAGAACAGCATAGAACAATATTTTCACATACCCATCTCAAAAGACATTTGAATCATCTCTAAACTGAACCCAGTGACCATAAAAATGTTAAACCTTGATTACTGAAGTAGCCATGGGAAGATGCAGCAGAGGAGTTGGTCCTGGGGCAGGGGAATCCACAAAACTGCCTAGAGTGGCATACTGTAGAGGAGGGTGTCTGAATTACTCCAGCCCAGCCGTGTGGAAGTGATGGCAACTAGAGCTTGGCCTGGCTCCCATGTATGTGTGTAACACAGAAACACATACAAGTCTCAGACAGAGACACCAAAATCTAAAAAAAAACACAAAATGTACAAGACATGTAGTCAGCGAAAACAAATTGAATACATCAGCAGGGACCATGACAACAACCACTGAGGTCTTCCAGAGTTTCACCATTCAGAAAAAAAAAAAAGAAGTTTTTTGCAGGGTGGGAGGAGGGATGACAGGGGAATCCATGGCTAATATGTAAAATTAAATTAATTATAAAATAAAATATTTATTATAAAAGAACTAGATAACAAGAAGCCTGCTATAGCCATACTTTAAAAAAAAAAATTTTAAGCTTTTTAAGAAATAGGAAGCTTTTTCTCAATTGCCTCCTTTCACAACCCATGCACTAGAAACCCACCAGAGGCTTCTTAGATTTTTACTTTCTGGTTCAAGTAGGTCAGGCCTCTCTGATTCTGTCTCAGCTCTGGGTAATGCCTAGCATTATTCTATGTTGTGCCTATCCAATCACTTGGTTCCCTGAACTACAGGAGGTCCTCAGTGTTCCTCAGTGTATGGCCTAGTCATAGTAAGCTGACAGTGTTTGCTCAGGTGCCAGACCTCTATGATTTCTTGGCCCCCATTTTCATAAGGGCATCCCCACCATCCCAAGGCAGGTCAGAAAAGGACTAGCGCTTCTGAACAAACTCCTAAGTAACCAGAAATTACAATATGGGCTGTGAAATGTCTCCCTTGTTGCATATACATTGGACCTCATCAGATATGCCCTCTGCCTTTCCACCAGATCAGGATGCCACAGAACCAGAACAGAGATAGAACCAGGCATCACTAAAAGAGTTAGAAAATTTCTCTGACTTACCATAGTAGTCCTGTATGAAAAAGAAAAGAAGATACTTGCTGTTTTCCTTTTTTATGATACTGCCATTTGTTCAGACAGTCGAACAAACTGAAGGCATGCCTTGGGGGTTTTAGAAATTTTCTAAGATGTGGATTCCTGGGAGCATCTCTACAGTCCTGGTGGGTCAGAGGAATCCTGAGGGGTCTTGAAGGGTGTAGTTACTGAATTTCTGAATTTGTGTTAGGGTCTTGACCTCGAGATTTTAATCCTAACCCAAAACATCATTGACAAATTAATGACAGCAAGCAATTAAAGCAACCATTTTTACTCATGCAAACAAGCTGCCTCCCTCTAAGTCAGGGTTCCACAGGCCAGTCTAAGACATGGGAACACAAGGTTTTTATAGGTCAAGAGTTGAAATATTCTAAAGGAGGATTTGGAAGGCAAAACAGGTGGGGTTACGGGAGCAGGACATAAGAATAATAGATGCACAAGTCAAAATGGCCTTCTAAAACAGAGACATGATTGCAAAGTGGTCATAAGGTAGTCATAACAACAGATAGTTCTAACAATATTTTTAAACAAATGTAGGCTTTGGAGATAGTTATAACTTTTCAAAACAAATACAAGATTGCCATTTCCTGAAAGAAGCAATACATGACTATGCGTAGTGAAGATTATAGTTGGGGTACAGCCCAGTCCTGGAGAAACAGAAGTGTAATCAAAAAGAGGAACAAACCTAGTTTTTCTGAATCATAAGATGGCTTTTAAGCATAAGATGGAGGCAGGCTGGATAATCATCTAAATTGTTGTGGGTATGTTCTGCTCCTGTAACCCCTACTATTTTTTCCCACCAAACCTCCCATCAGGACCTCACTCTGAGCCATAAAAACTTTCTCACATTCAAAGCTGAACTCTCAAAACCCAACTAATGGGGATGCAGCCTGTGTACATGAAACAAAAAGCTTCGTTTATTCAATTGCTTGATTTCATTAATTTGCCCATGATGATTTGGATCATTGATCCTTCCATTTCATCTTTGAGATTAGATGTATACCAAACATAGGGACAGCTGGTGTTTCCTCTATGTCTATTACCTTACAATGACACCAGACATTGGATTTCATAATAAAAACTGGACATTCTTCATCTGTTAATTCCTTAATAAGTGTGATCATTTTCTTCCATATTTCCATAAAGTGATTCAATTACTTTTATTCTGTTGTCCATTTAAAAATTTGCCACACAATACACCCTGTGTCTCTTTACTTCATAGTTCTTTATCTGTGTGAAAAAGTATGCCTATCTATGTCTACGTCTGTTTTTATAAAATTTGATGACACACAGCTCTTTGCATAATTTTATTTTCACTGTATAATAAACATTCCATTATATAAGAACAGAAATATTCTCATTGTTGTGGAGATACATATTCATTTTATGTTTAAATTTCAGATGAGATGCACATGAGTTTACTTCATGATGTTGCAAGAGTGGTTAAAGACATTTTATCTTCAATATGACTTGTAATTAGAAGTTGATTTTAAAATTTAGAAACCAACATCCTTTCCATTTATACTCATTGGTCATTGTTTTTGCAACAGTACCTTGGACTTACTGTTAATATTGACATTTTAAAGTGAAGTTCTGCAACTTCTTTCAATAAATATGTACAATTAAAGACATCAGCAGTTTAACTGAAAAAATATTTTTACAAATATTGTTGACAAAATAATTTTGTGAGTCAGAGTCCTGTTTTGTTGTCCACAATATCTTTGAAGTCTTGAAAACATGTGATTTTCCCACTCCAAACACCAGGTCTCAAAATTTCAACTCACTATTTTGCTTAGGGAAGTAATTTTTGGAACTGTTTAAGGAAAAATTTTTAAATGACAGAATGGACCACAAGGATTTGTCAACAGGAATAGTGTTCTTACTTCAGAGTACAGTTAGAATTGTTGGGAATTTCTCTATTCTTTCCTGCTACCTCATCCATTACTATACTGAACAGGCATTAAAGACAACAGATTTGATTCTTACACACATGTTCACAGCCAACTCCTTGATCATTATTTCTAAAGGATTACTCTACATAATGAGAGCTTTTGGGATGGAAAGGTTCCTCAATGATTTTGGCTGCGAATTTCTTTTGTATATTGAAAGACTAGGTAGAAACATGTCCATAGGCACCACTTGCTTTTTGAGTGTTTTCCAGGCCATCACGATCAGTCCTGGGAAGTCTTTTTGGTTGGTTCTCAAAGTCAAAGCTCCAAAGCATATTGGTCTCTTCACTTCCCTCTGCTGGATTCACTACATGTCAGTAAATATGTTTTTTCCTGTGTATAGGTATATCAAGGGGAATAGCAATAATCTGACACATAAAAGTGGCATGAAATACTGCTCCACTTCAAGTCATGATGACCTTGCAAGCTCATTATATACAACATTTTTTGTTTTTCCTGAAATTTTGATTTCTGTCATCATTGTTTGGTCTAGCACCTCCATGGTTGTCATTCTGCATAGGCACAAACAACGAGTTCAGCATATCCACAGCACCAGTGTTTCCTCCAGAACATCCCCTGAGTTCAAAGCCACCTACCGCATAATGGCCCTGGTGTCAACATTTATAGGTTTTTATGTCCTCTCTTCCATCTTACAAGGTTGCATTGCTCTCATATATAACCCTGGTTGGTTGCTGATAAACATTACTGCAATCATTTCAATGTGTTTTCCTACTTTAGGGCCCTTTGTTATGAGCTGTGACTCCACAGTGCCAAGGCTGTGTTTTTCCTAAGAAACGAATTCCAAAACCCATAGTCTTATCACAGGTATAAATACTATATGTTCTCTTCCCCAAAATATACAAACTTTAAGATTCACTTTTTATATAAAACATCAACATACAACAATGTATAGCCTCTTGTCTTTCTAAGGGAAACTGTACTCTGAGTTTGGGTTTTAATCTTGTTCAAACTTGGACCTGTAATATCATAGCAGAGGTGAATGAAACAGGTTGTTCTTTTGTGAGAAAACAGTACTGTTTTCAGAAATATTTCTTCATATAATATTTATTTTATTCCACAAGTTATAAATTTTATACCTTTTCTCATTCAAATTTATTGCATCTGAACTAAAACAGAAATATATCTGAATTTATTGACAATTGACACATAAGGTTCAAATTTTGTAGATTTGTCTGTACAGATATTTCATAAACTGAACAAGGAAATGATTTACTTACTGACAATCTCTTCTTCACCCTCACCAAGTCTAGTTTATTCCCATCCTAATTCCAAAGAAAAGTAACCTGACCATTCTACACTGATAGTAGTAGACAAAGCATTATGGCCCATCTGAGGAACTACGAGAAAAGTATGGGGAATTCCCTGCACCTGGTGTTTAAGATTTCCATAAAATAGACCCAGGAATGGCTGCAAAGAAGATGTGTGACCTAAACTACATCATAATACTCTGATCGATTCCTGGGTAAAGGCCTCTATCGACACAAAATCTGAGCCTTTGTCTACCTACTGTGTTCCCTGCCAGCAACTATTGACAATGGCTAAGTAAGGTTCCTTGGCTGATTAACTCAACCCAACTGCATGATTAGACTTCTCACTGCTGAGCCATGATAGAAGCAGTTAAGTTCCATATTGTTAATTCTTTATGCATTTGAAATATGATGAGCACTAATTCTAAATTTCCATATTTTTAGATAAAAAGAAACAGCAAATGATCCAACAATCAACAACCTATTACAAATTATGACTCTAATTATATTATAATTATATTCATTAAATTTATGTTTTATTTTTAATTTATTCTTAGGTATTAAATGTTTAAATTTTTCCAGCCTGATCATAGTCTCCACATCCACCATCCTCTTCTTCCAGTCCCTCTCCCTAACTTCCCGTCTTCCCACACCTCAAATCAACTCCTCCTCCTTTCTCTTCATAGTAGGGCAGCCTTCACAAGTATTACAGCCAGCCATGCTATAGCAAGTTGCACTAAGACCAGGCACCTCCTCTCCTATTGAGGCAGGTGAGACAACCCAGTGCCATGAATATTTGTCTTTCTAAGGGAAACTATACTCTGATTTTGGGTTTTAATCTTGTTGAAATTAGTACCTGTAAGAGCATAGCAGAGGTGAATGAAACAGGTTGTTCTTTTGTGAGAAAAGAGTTCTCCGTTTAGAAAAATTTAGCACACTTTCTTAAATCACATTGAATCAGTTGGGCCTTAGGTCTTTAATGTCAGTTTCCAGAGACTATGTGACCATGTAATTCACTCAGTGGAGAATGTTTCTAAAAGAAAACATAGTGAAGAATAATGGTGCATGTTGCTGTGAGATAGTATTTTAAATGAATATGTTTATTACTTTTTCACAATTTTCATGTCTATTGTATTCATGATTTTTATAAACAAATTCATTAGAAGACCGATTCAATGCCAATTTCTAAAGTGGAGATAAAAATTCTTCTGCAGTTCAATAAAACAAAGCTCACAATTCCCTCTATGACAATGATAGTATGGTAATAATGTTGCTGTTAGTTATCCTTATGAGTTTGATATTTTTTGAAGATCCTCAAGTGAAGGGTAATCTCAATTGCTTACACCCATCACAAAGATTAAAAATAGTGATGAACGAAATAGTCACAATCAGAGTGTGTGTGTTTCTGGGATTTCCCTGAGTAGTAAACACCTTTATTTATCTTGCAAGCATTTTATGCTCCCAGCTCATGTATGTTGATGACTTGAGGAATAATCTCAAAAGTTCCATGGACTTTGAAAATAATTACAGCTATTATTCATTAAAGGGCCAGTAGATAAATCTCTATATCTCTATAAAGTTGAAGTTAATACTCTCTAGGTCCCAGTCAGTTCAGTGTTTAGTCTAGGCTGTCATCAAGAGAGAATCAGTTCATGTGTATCACCATGTAGAATGTTCCAGTTATTTGGAGAACTGGAATTCTGACAGGTTAAGTATTTTGGTTATTGGCATAAACTTCTGTGAAATTTAGCATGTAAAGGAGGTATAGTTGGTATTTTAAAGGAAAATATTCATGTGTTGAATCTTGAAAATCCTATGCTGTTTTATAAACAGTAGATTTTTAAACAAAGAATCTTTTCTTTAACATAGATGTTAACATAGATATAAAAAAGAGTAGCCCTTGTGGTTGGAAGGTTTTTTCAATCCAGCCCAGCCACACAATCCTGCAACTGCTTATAAAATAACCACTCAGAGGCTTAATATTATTTACAAAATGTATGGTCTATAGCAGGCCTCTTGCTGGCTAGCTCTTATAACTTAAATTAACCCATTTGTATTAATCTATGTTTTGCCACATGTTTTGTGGCTTTACTGGTCTGCTGGCATCTTGCTTCTCCTTTGGTGGTGGCTGGCATCTCTTTAGACTCTGCCTTTTTCCTTTTTTTTTTTTTGAAAAACTTTTTATTCATTTTACATACCAATCAAAGATCCCCCTCTTCCCTACTCCCTCCCCTTCAACCTCCCCCTCCCAACCCACACCACATTCCCTCCTACAAGTACATAAGGCCTCTCATGGGGAGGTACATTTAGTAGAGGCAGGTTCAAGCTTCTCCCCCTGGCTCAGGGCTGTGGGAGGTGTCCCATCAGAAGTAGTGGGCCTCCAAAAAGCTAATGCACCAGGGATGGATTCTGATCCTACTGCCAGGGGGCCCCTTAAGCAGACCCCAGCTTAGACTACTAGCAATAGTGGAGAGGGTGCCTGATCTGGCTTACCCCAATAATCAAATGAGTGAATACCCTGTCATCATAGAGCCTTTCTCCATTAATTAATGGAAGCAGATGAAGAGATTTCACAGCCAAACACCAGGCCGAGCTCCAGTAGTCCAGTCCAAGAGAGAGGAGAGGGATTCTATGAGCAAGGACGTCAAGATCATGATGAGGAAACCTACAGAGACAACCAAACCAAACTAGGGGGAACTCATGATATTTAGATCAACAACTGTGGAGCCTGTATGAGACTGGACTAGGCCTTCTACACAGAGAAACAGTTGTGTAGCCTAACTCTGCCTTTTTCTCTTCTATCTCTCTCCTTGGATTTTTCTATCTGCCTCCAAGCTGCCTTGCCATAGGCCAAAGCAGCTTATTTATTAACCAGTCAGAGCAATACATATTTACAGCATACAGAAAGATATCCCACAGCACTTCCCCTTTTCTGTCTAATCAAAAAGGAAGGTTTTAACTTTAACATAGTAAAATTACATATAATAGAACAGTTATCAAGCAAGGATTGCTGTTACAATATCTAGTCTATTTGTATCTGGTAAAATTAAAGAAAATATTTTATCATGTATCCTATATTTGTGAGTCTAAAGTTTCATATTTAATTTATCTTTTATCATAACCCAGGATAATTATACCTATAACTATTTAGTCTTCAACTACATCAAAGACCCCAGAAGGATATATTACCTAAGTAAATAGGACGTGCATTGTAAGCAACTTACAAAAGTCTAGAATGACAGAGACAGCTGCCTGCCTGGACAGTCATCCAAATTTCCTCTGCAATGTTAGGGCATCCATCTTCAGCCTATAGGCCTAGAGTCTCTCAGTTGCTTTTCCCTGTGTCCTGCAGAATGTCTGGCAGTCTCCTCTGCAAAGCAGGAAACTGAAAGATCGTCACACTTTGTTTTGGCAAATTTAGTGGTCATTTATTCATGGGTCCTGCACGTCCAGTCAATACAACTTTTTGTCAAGCAGTCCAGGCAAGAACAGTTTCTTGCCCAAATGGCTAACTTTTGCCATGAGGAAAGAAAACTCCATATGGAGTTTTTTCAATTCCCATCATCTTTTCTGAAGTAGATTAGTGCTGCCAGGAGCAGACATGTCTCAATGTCCAGAAAAGTCAAAGTTCTCAAAACCTCTTTTAAATGTCATAAGATGTAGGTCTTTGAAGTGTTTGAAGATTATATACCTAATCAAAATATATCTATATATACATTGAAAACTTAACTAACAGGACTATAAGTTTGATTATCATGGATGACTAATTATTAATTTGTATTTCTTAATTATACATTACAATTTCAAATGAGCTGCACAAACATAATACCTTAAAAAAGAGTAGAAATATACATACATTATAACATTATTAACTTTAAATTTGTATCAATAAATTAACATCAATTGCAATGTAAAACATTTTAAACAAGTTCTTGTTGCTCTTTAAAAGTAGATTCAATAATCTACCCTTCTATCCTATTATATCTATAAGCCCTAGCATGAGTGAAGCGATCAAAGTGGTCACATGGGGATAAAATGTCTGTTTTATAAACAGTGGATTTTTAAACAAAGAATCTTCTCTATAATGACAACATAGATATGAAAAAGAGTATCCCTTGCATGAGTAAAGTGATCAAAGTGGTACATAGGGATAAAATTTCTATAATTGCACAGAGGTAAGGAATTCAGCATACCCTTCTCATCAATTTGGAATATGAACACAGTGCATGCATGAAACTGGGGGTGCACAGAGACCCTGCATGTACTGTTTATACCTGTGTTCAAATAAGTAGCTTTTAGAAAGTTTGTAAGTTAGCCATGTAAGAGATTAACACAGGCAACTGGTGACAGTACAGAAGGATGATGACATACAGAAACAAAGGTTATGGAAGTATAAACTACATCTAGAATTTTGCATTCAGCAGAAGATATCCACAGGCAGCAGGCCACGTCCCCAATATGGCTCTGATGTGGTCCCAGGTCTATATGGCTGTGCACTGACTTTCTATATCTGGACCCATTATTAGGATCTGGCTAGAGACCAAAGACATCCTCCACCTGAGCAATCAATGGAAGCTACATCCACAAGCAAGCTGTGACATTTTATATTACCCAATCCCACCCCAAGTCATCTGCTATAAGATGCCAGAAGCAAGCATTTCAAATGGAAACTGCAGAAAATCAACCCCTTAGCAGGCACTAAAAGACTCAAAATTGTTGACAATGCTACCAAAGCCATCCTCTGATAATTTTCTCTTATCATTCTGGGAGGCAGGAGAAAATAATTTTCATGTTCTCTGTTCTTCCCATAACTTGGTTTGTGCAAATGATGATATTAACAATATCTGAAGACAATCCCTGACAATCATTGTACAATTAGATGTTCACAGCCATGACACAGGATAGGTGAGGGAGGTCAGAGTGACAATTCAGCTCAGGGAGTCAGGGAAGAGGAGGCTTGAGGTGGTGGGCAGTTTCTGAACCTTCAGTTAAAAGTGGTCAAATGAGGTTCGTCTGTGCTGCGCCAGGAGCTGCTCAGGCACTCTGCACCCCTTCTCTGTCCTACATCCCGCCACCATGCCCTTCTCCAACAGCCATAATACACAGAAGCTGTGCTTCCCAGCCGAGGATGAGTTCCCTGATCTGAGCAGCCATAACAACCATATGGCCAAGGTGCTGACCCCCGAGCTGCATGCCGAGCTCCGTGCCAAGTGCACACCAAGCGGCTTCACGCTGGACGACGCCATTCAGACTGGCGTGGACAATCTGGGCCACCCGTTCATCATGACGGTGGGTGCGGCGGCGGGCGACCTACGAGGTATTCAAGGAACTCTTCGACCCCATCATTGAGGACCCACACGGCAGCTACCAGCCCAGCGATGAGCACAAGGCGGACCTCAACCCAGACAACTTGCAGGGCGGCGATGATCTGGACCCCAACTACATGCTGAGCTCTCAGGTGCGCACCGGCCACAGCTTCTGTCTCCCCCAGCACTGCAGCCGCGGGGAGCGCCGCGCCGTCGAGAAGCTGGCAGTAGAAGCCCTGTCCAGCCTGGATGGAGACTTGTCAGGCAGGTATTACGCGCTCGAGAGCATGACCGAAGTGGAGCAGCAGCAGCTCATCAACGACCACTTCCTCTTCGACAAGCCCCTGTCGCCTCTGCTGCTGGCCTCCGGCATGGCCCGCGACTGGCCGGATGCTCGCGGCATATGGCACAATGACAATAAGACTTTCCTGGTGTGGATCAATGAGGAGGACCACCTGCGGGTCATCTCCATGCAGAAGAGGGGCAACATGAAGGAAGTGTTCACCCGATTCTGCACTGGCCTCACCCAGATTGAAATTCTCTTCAAGTCTAAGAACTATGAGTTCATGTGGAACCCTCACCTGGGCTACATCCTCACATGCCCATCCAACCTGGGCACTGGACTGCGGGCAGGTGTGCACATCAAGCTGCCCCACCTGGGCAAGCATGAGACGTTCTCGGAGGTGCTCAAGCGGCTGCGGCTTCAGAAGCGAGGCACAGGCGGTGTGGACACCGCTGCTGTCGGTGGAGTTTCCGACATCTCCAACTCCGATCGCCTGGGCTTCCCGGAGGTGGAGCTGGTGCAAATGGTGGTGGATGGAGTGAAGTTACTCATTGAGATGGAACAGCGGCTTGAGCAGGGTCAGGCTATCGACGACCTTATGCCTGCCCAGAAGTGAAGCCTGGCCCTCACCACCACCAGCCTGCTGCTTCCTAACCTAATACCCGGGCAGTGCCCGCCATGCATCCCTGATGTTTGCCGCCTGGCGGCTGAGTCCTTAGCCTCGCTGTAGAGACTTATGTTGCCCTGGGTAGAGTTTATTTTTTTGATGGCTAAGCTGTTGCTGACACTGAAATAAACTAGGGTTTGGCCTAAAAAAAAAAGATCAAATGAGAAGAGAAAATGATATGAAGGGGCAAGTATTTTACATGTTTTCAAGGAGTTCAACATGACACAAATTTAAACGGGGAACATAGTGAAGAACTGGAAAGATGGTAAGTGAAAGGAGTCACAGACACAAGGGTGATAACGTCCTGCCCCTCAGTTGAGTTTTCAAAGTGAGTGAAGTATTAGGGTGAGGGATAAATTTTTTGATGTAGTGTAAAGGAATCCAGAAATGCAGAAAGACATCAAATGAGTCAACTCACTCTCAGGATTTAATGGAAGTTTCTATAAAGCTAAACGAGGTTAATGTTGTTAAGAGACCTTTATGGTAAGCAAATGTTTGTCTTTAGCCTTTCTCTCACTAACCTAAGCTTCTGAGGAGTAAGACCCTTGGACTGACAGCTGTCAAGCAGTTGTCTTATTCCACACAGTCCTAAGGTGCTGTCATCAACAGGATCTCTGTCTATAGGAGGGACTGTCACTGTGAATACTGTGTGCTTCACAGTATCCACAATTAAATCCACAGTATTAAGTATGGGGCCTGTTCACATATGTCACAGAGGTTCTTATGTCTCCAGGACCATGCAAAGGACAGCTGTGAAAAGATGAGAAGCACAGTTTGCAAGGCCAGTGGTGCTTAACCCCCAGAATACATTTGTCAGATCACCAGCCCAGATAGAATCCCATTAGGTTCTACATCAACCAAATCCACATCAGCACCCTGGGTGTGTGTCTTGTACAGTGGAGTACAGGTTCAGGAGGAGAGAAGCATTCAATTGAACACATCTTCTATCTCCCAAATCACATGATTATTATGTTTAAAATGAACCCATCATTCTTGACTGAAATCCAACCCTTATAGTGTGTGTTGTACTCACCTACCTCTCAATCTTCTAAGGTGTGCATTCATTTTCTTTATCTCAAGGGCTTCAGTCTACATCCTCCTTATCTTCAGTTACGTCTACCAATGCTACTGACCATCAACTATGTCTCCCTTCTCATTGCCCTGCAAGTTCATCAAGCTGCTTGGTAGATAATTCAGAAGCCAGTCTGGAAAGAAATAAGAGATTCAAATTACTCAGTCTGTAACATCTCATAATAACAGCTCACAATAACAGCTTATTATTAATATAAATTGCAGGTGGGCCATATAAAGAAGTATTTTTAAAATGTCTAATCTTACCACAGTACCCTATGGCTTTTTGGAACCCTTCTAATATTCAGTAATCTGAAGGAAGCCATACTTCTGGGTGCCCTTAACACTATGCACCCAGTGTAGAGGCTACATCCCACACCACAGGCTGCACCCCATGCTTAATCTATAATACTGGGTGCTCTCAGTGAAAGCCAGTTTGCCATCTTCCCTTTCAAAGCTAGCAAGAGCCACACCACAGGGAAGATGTTGTAGCTCTTGGTAGCAAATAGCTGGATCTGATGTCTAACATACTCATGTAAGGTTAAAGAATTCCTGGGAGATGGACACACTGCTAACGCCTTCAGAAATTATGGTCAAGGGTTAGCCACAGGGTTGAATTAGAACAATGACAGCCATCCTGGTTCATTTTTTTCAGTTGTCCAACTAAGCAATAGGCTGCATGTTTCTAAAGCTATGCCTCAAAAGTCTCTGGGAGACTTCAGTGATGATGGGGTCTCCTTGAAGCAGTCTATTTTTATTTGTTTGTTATAGCCTGCAGTGCTGATAGTATTTATGTTATCCTTCTGTGTCATTTTCAGTACATGCAGTCATGGTGGCATAGGATGTGGCAGTAGGAGATGCAGTTGACAATTAAGGCTTAAAAGCAGTCGGGCAATGTATCTTGTTTATATATAGTTTATTCTAAATGGATGGGGGTGATGATGTGTGGAAAGTGGAACATTTGTTTATGTATAGTGGCCAAAGAAACTTGTATAAACACTGTAGAAATAAATTTGGAGGGTCCTCAAACATCTGAAAGTTGATTAATCATAAGACCAAGCTATATCACTCTTGGCCGTATAACCAAAGCATCCTACATCTTACTATAGACATTTTTCTATGCCAAATAATGTCAAAGGAAAAAAACACTCACATTTCAGACAATTTTCAATATTCCATGAAAGCCCTATAAGCACCTACCTATGAACATAAAACTTTCAATTTTTCTGGGGCCTTTGAAGCCACAAAGGACTCCTGTGATATGCTGATTCCCTCTGTTTTTGTTCATTCATCTTCCCTTGAATGTCCATCATCCTCTCTTAGGGCGCATTTCTTAAACTTACACAGAATGAAAATTCCCCAAAACACAAATGTCTAAAGTGTTGGAGTGTCGCTGTTTTAGAATGTAATGGAAACATCAGAAAGTAGGATGTAATTAGAAGAAGTGGATCATGGCTGACTCCTAGCAGGTTAAACTCTTGGTTCCTAACTCCTATCAGAATTCTGGAACTTTCAAAGTAACTCTTGAATAATATCAACTCTTTGCCATATCTTCTGCCAATGTCTCAAGAACCTGATGTTCATGGTCACTTCTTATCTTCATCCACCTTCAGGCAACTACTGGTGTTACCACTGACATTGTTGAAACTCTGGAATGATGCTGGAAACTCCACATACTTGTCTACTCTTTATGCAACCAGTTCAGCCTTTTCTACCCATAATAAAGACCAAAAGGAGGAAGAATCTTCCACTGAATCAAATGTCACACCATTGCAGGTAAAGGAACATAGGAGAAAAGCATTCCTAATTCACCAAAAAAAAACCTGTTGAATACATTGCTGCATACATAGAAGAAAAGCATGGCTGGCTTGCACTGTTATTCTAAATCTCCAATAACAGCTCTGTGACAGTGTCTTTACTCTTTCTCAATTATATGTTTTTACTTAGTCCCAAGAAAGGTGTGATTCCAACTTTCATATAGGGTAGAGTGTAACTACAAACAGGCTCAGGGTAGACTGTGGCTTGTACCTCTGAAGTAACTTCAGGCGAAGTGATCAGGAGCTTATCCATAAAAGGAGCTTGGGCAACTGAGGTGCTGGACCAGATGTGAACTGAGCAAGGCATTCTGTGTTGAAAGTTCATGGCTTAAATAGTAGCTGTGATTGTAGAGTCTTGTGGCTGTAGAATTTAACTACCATAGAACATATATTAAGAGAGCATCCCAGATATTTTGTATCAGTCTACCTGATGACAAAAGTAGGGATAATTTATTTGTTGAAAACATATTGAGCATACTCCTCAAGGCAGTCTGGACTAAAGAAAGGCTGTGAAATGTGTCCCATAAAAGGGGAAAAAAAGGCCTGGATTCCAAGAGTTTTCCTAGAATTGGATGAAGTTCCACCAGCAAAAGAAACCTGAATAATTCTTAAGGTTTACATTATACAGACAGATGTCTTCCTCAAAGAATTTTTTGTATTGTTTCATTTTTCAAAAGTTGGATTCTGAAAAAGCATGCAATTTAAATAGTTATAATAACATTAGAGGATGCTGTATCTTTTATCCAAAGAAAGCTGAGTCTAAAGAGAGGGGAGAATTGATTCATAAGTACAAAAGGGCTCAAAGAGGGAAAGCAGAAAGTTGTAATGATTGTGATGTTCATCAGCCACCAATTTTGAGAATATAATAGATCATTGCAACAATGTGAGATGGCAGAGAGGGTATAAAAGTCCAGAAAGGTGAACAGTAAGACAAGGACATTCTTAGTGGCTCTGGACTCAGGGGAGCTGCCATGGAAATCATGAGTACTGCAGGTGTGTTGAAGTAGCTGTTTGTACCTATGCAAAATGACAATCATTGAGCTGCTAGACCAGATGATTAGGGCAGAAAATAAAAGTTCAGGAAGCACAAAGAAAACTATATATATAAGTAGACTGTGATTTTGTCATGACCTACAACTGCATACTGTTGTTGAAAATCTGTCTCTTTTGTTATGTTTTTCCCACGTAATTTTATGGACACGTACAAAGGGAAAAGAACATTTAGCATGACGTACAAGAACAAGCAGAGAGAAATGTAGACACCAATGTCCTTGGGAGATTTGACTCTGAGATTCTTCCAAAAGGAGTTTCTAGGGCTGATCATGATGGCCTGGAAGACACTCAAGAGACAGATGGCAATGGACATGCTCCTGAAAACCCTTAGAACATACATAAAAAGTTGGTAGCTCTAATCATTGAAGAAAAGTTTCAACACAAAAATGATCATTGTGTTGCCCATTCCTTTAGAGAGAATGATCAAGATGTTAACTATGACCAGATGCATGAGAATTAAACACAAGGGCTTTACTTTGTGTTTCTTGTAATAAATAACTAGGTAGTAGGAAAGAAGAGAAGCATTTCCCAGAATTCCAACTGTATTTTCTATCAAGAATATTATTCCTATCCCAAAATTCCTGGAATTCATTTTGTTACAAAGCAAAACTTACTTCAAAATACGCCAATAGTCACTTCTCAGAGAAAAATTTTGTATTTTTATATCTAAGATGGTCCTTTGGACCTGATGTCACAAATGCACAAGAATCACATTAGCTGAAGACTGAAAATCCAAGGAGGTCAGCACAACACGATCCTATCCACACCATCTCTCACAGTTATTTTAACACCAAAGACAACTATCAGTAAGAACTGCTGAAGTCTCCAAATACACATGTTTACGGAGCAAATTCCCATTACATTTCTCACAAAACTCAGCACTAAGAATAGGGCAAAATTATCCTGGTAGAAGCAATGACCAGTGAGTTCAAAATGAAAGTATGTTCAATTTTACAAGTCCTCCCATATTGGAGAAAAAGTTTTCTCTTGTACTCTTCTCCAAGGAAGAAATCCATTGTGAATGCCTTTCTTATACCAATATTAACATTAAAATTGAAAATATTACAACAGGAGCGAGAATGTTTTTCTATTCATTGGTAATTATGTTTATTACATAGCACTTGCCATTAGGTGAAAATGATGAATTAGATAATGTTACATTAAGAGATAACTTCTTAAATTCCACCCCCTACATATACACAAGTAAGAATGGTGGTGCAAAGTTAAGATGAGAAGAGAGAGGAGAAGAGACCCATTCTGTATAAAGAATTGTCATCTGATACACTGGAGAGAAAACAGGGGAATGATTCCAACAGAAATTAGTTAGAAGGAGGCAGTACTCAACAAATAATACATATGGGAAGAATGTCCAGTATTCTTATCTAATCTATTATCTGATGCTTCACTCTGCAGTATAAATGTGAAGCAGAAGTCATAGGAAACATAGTCTTGGATGAAACAAGAATCCTGGCTATGGTGTTCATGGTACTTGCCACAATTTCCCAAATGAGAGACTGAGAGTATGCATAACAGATGTACACCTTCATGTGGAAAACCTAGCTTTTACAGACTAAATGAGCCTTCATAGGTAATGCTCAGAACCTACATCCAATGATTGTCTTGAAGGCAAATAAATACAAACCTGTACTTTAGCAGTAGAGTGATTCACTGATGTTTATGCAATGCCATCCTATGCAACAATGTAAATGCAATCAGGGGTGCACTGACAGCACTAACATGCACTGAAATCCACTTCAAAAACATAGGAGATCTTGCTCTAAAATTCAAATTATGCAAAGAGCAAGACACAGAAGCAGTGTTCTAGTCTTTTGAAGCTTAGCAGAGACATGAACTTACCTCTAATAATTTCCATTCCTGCCATAACCCAATAGATCTCTAGTTTTGTTGTGATGACTGAAATCGAAAGGAAGCTAGTTAATGAAATCTTTTTCCATTGGTTGCATGTGTTTTCAGATAGGGTCTTCTTCAGTAATGGAGGCTGTCCTGAAATGTACAATAATCCTCTTGCTTCAATTCAGGGATTCCTGGGATTGACATCAACCAATGTTCAGTTTCTTGATCTGTGTGTAACATAATGAGGTGCCTTTCATTTGTGATCTGTGAAGATATGAACAAATACACAAATCAAGGACTTATCAGTTTTAACACAAGAGATGCCAACATCTTGAAGACACCTTGAAGACAATGTGCAGCAGTGGAATGCACCCTGTGCTTGAGAATCTTATGTAAAGTCAGAACCCCCAGTCGCTGAAGAGAAAAAAGAGATGATGCCAAGAAGGGAGAAAACATCCAGGATTTCATCTTCACCATAAGACCAGAAGTGGCCAATGGAGATAGTTAAGCTGTTACAGTCCTTGATTTAGCAGAATGAGGACCTGAGTTCAGTCTCCAAAATTCACATAAAAATCTGGAAGTGGGTGCCCTCAGTTACAAATCACACAGCAGGGAAGGGGCAGAGTCAGTTATATCTCTGCATTTGGCTGACAAGAAAGCATAATATTCCCTGAGAATTTCAGATGAGTGAGGCCCTGATTCAAAAAGAACAAGATAAAAAAAAGTCTGAGGGACTACAACTGAAGTGTTACTTTGACTCGACACTCTCACATTAGTTCATGGTCACCTGAACACAGGAGAGAGAGGTCCTGCACACAGACACAGGGACATATGAACACAGAAAGACATTATTAGATTATAACTAATTACTTTTAAAACCTTTATTTACTAATGCCTTTGTCAAGTCAAATTATTAGTAATGAATCAAGACTTATAAACAACTTCTAAACAAAAACATAAACAGATAAAATTTGTAAAATACAAAATCTTATGAATTGTATAAATAGAGGCCAAGGGGTAAATATAGTCTGGGCTGTGGATGTAACCTAAATTTAAGCTCTTGCCTGATGTGAATGAGGCTCTAACTGCTGGACTCTTGAGCAATGAAAGGGGGGAACCTATCCTGAGATTGCAGTGTCCTCAGAATATCACTATATAAGGGTAAATGCCAGAAACTCTATGTGTGCTAGACCAGAATTTTGCAAGACTCACACTAACATTGCCACCTTTACTTTACCACAGTGTTTCCAAATTCAAGACAATATGCCTATCAGGGCAAGGATATTTTCTGCATAAAGCACAAATTATTTTCCATGATTCTCGGGTATATGCTACTACTCAATTCATTTTGAGAATTATCCTTTTCCTATATTAATCATAGCAGTTTTCGGTGTTCCTGACTTATTTCTGTGATTTACTGAAGCACAGACAGGTATACAAACAAAAGGCTTTCAGGTGGTCTGGTGTGGATTTTATCTCTATCATTTCTTGGTTGGCCTAAAGTCCTCAAAGAGAGAAGTTTAGTGGACAGATGGTAAATTTGCAACTTTTAATTTTTATGTTCCTTCATTAATTGATGAAAAAGGAATACTCCATTTTTCAGTAAAAAAAAATTAACTGTAGGTTTCTCTGGTTTCTATTCAGTAGTTTTAGAAGGTAGCATTGGGTCATATGACATGTAATGGATATTAAAGGTTATATCATTTTTGAGGAATGATTACATATATAGATTCCAGTAGTATAGTACTCTGTTCAGACTTCTAGTCACTGCTGGGGTTATAACTGCAACATTTCCCAGCATATTTACATATCAATATTTATAGTTAATTTGCCCTCAGTTTGTAAAGAAAAGAAAAAGTAGACAAGATTTCTAGTGTGGATTACAATGTCATATGTTTAAATTTACTAGTGCTTCAGTAGAAATCCAAGAACACATGACTGACTGCATTCCAAGGGATGCTCTAAAAGGTAGCAGTGCTGGGATCCAAGTTAAGAACTGTTTATATTTAGAAGCTAGAATAGATCAGCCCCATTCAAAGAGACACACAATCCTCCTTGCTATACTCTCACACAAGAAACTTTGTTATTCCCTACACTTCCCTCCTAGTCTGCCATCAGGGATCATGAAAATATAAGAGCCTCTCCAAACACGTTGTCCCATTGGAGACACTCACAAGAAACTCATCAGTGTCTTTAGTAATCAGAAGTGGTAAAGGTTTCAGAAAAGTTCTTTGCTCTCAAAGCAAGTGTTATCATCGCCTCTGTGAGATGAAGATTGCAGTTCTGAAGGGAGTTGAAGTCACAGATCTATGAACATTTACCTCAGGGTTGGGCAGCATCCCTCTCCCATAGTGTTGGCAGTCATGTCAGGTGCTGCACACCGAGCTGAAGGTTCTGCAAAGAGAAGGACTCATGTAAGTATTTCTTTTTCACTCTTGAAGGCAGAGAAAGCAAAACAGAGAGTTCTGGTAAGTGCCCTACATCTGGAAAGGTGATTCTGGGTAGAAACAGTACAGTGGGGATTCAGTCGAGAGCTAGGAAGACTTTCTGAGCTGTAAGGAGAATTGCTAAGAATAGTGCCCCCAACCTTGTACTAATTCTTGATACAGCAAAACATATCAAAATCTTCTCTGAGCCTGCCTATCGAACGCTGTGACGCTTAATGAAATCCGATGTTGAAGTTTCATCAGGAATGTAGTATTTATGCCATTTAGATTTCTATTCCCTCATCATTTACATGAAGCATCAACTAATTTTATAGTACAACAACCATAGAATCTGCTATAAAGGCTCAATGTTTATGATAAATATTATAACATAACTATGAAAATAATTTAATCATGGGAGAGGAAAATAGTAGGTTATGGACCTGCTTCTGAAGTAGAACACATTTTTAGGTAGCATTACATGTGTGACTGGAGTAGGAACAAGTCTGTCCTAAAAGTCAACAGTTACCACTGTTGAGACTATTTTTCCTGTTTAACATGGGTACATGATGTTCAAGTGGAAGTGACATTGTCATTGTTAGTTTTAAACAATCATGGCCTAGGACAAATCTATCTTCTGTTATTTCTCTTTGCTTAGTGATATTCTGATCTCGCTAAAATCTCAAGATGGGTTTTCCAATTTCCATTGCTGATGTTGTTGGAACATAGAGCCTTGTGCATGTCAGGCAGGTGCATAACCTTTAGGGTGCATTTACAGCCCATATTTACCATTTTACATTCAATATACACAGTTTGTTGAATTCCATCTTCTTCAGATTCAATGTATATGTTTTAAGTGTCATTCATAAGTCTTGATTTATTACTAAGTTTGTCTTGATCTAAGAAATAATATACAAAACTTCTAAGCTAAAATTAGTTATACTCTAGCATCTTTGCTACGTACCTGTGCTCCTGTGTTTGCATGCAGGCTTTCCCTCCTGTTTGGGTAGATATGTACTTGCATCAGAAATCTTCATTTGTAGTTCCGCAGACACATTTTTGTTGCTAGAGTTTTCCTGCCTGGCCAACAGGCAGGACAAATCTCTATCACCTGCCAGTCCCACAGCCTCAGACCCGACCAAGTAAACACAGAGACTTATATTGGTTACAAACTGTATGGCCATGGCAGGCTTCTTGTTAACTGTTCTTACAGCTTAAATTAATCCATTTCTATTAATCTATGCCTTGCCACATGGCTCGTGGCTTACCGGCATCTTTACATGCTGTTTGTCATTGTGGTGGCTGGCAGTGTCTCTGTGACTCAGCCTTCCACTTCCCAGCTTTATTCTCCTCCTTGTCCCGCCTACACTTCCTGCCTAGCCAATGGCCAATCAGCGTTTTATTTATTGACTAATTAGCAACACATTTGCCATACAGAACATCCCACAGCACATTTTATCTTCTTTTTTGAGACAGGGCCTTTTACTTATCTAGGATTCTAAGGGTATGATAAGCTTTCTAGCCAACCTGCCCCTGGTGTCTTACACCTTCCATCATTCCCTAATGTTTGTGTTATAATCATGTATAAGTTTGGCCAAGGTTTTTATGTGAATTCTGGAGACTGAACTCAGCTCCTCCTGTTGATAAGGAATGAACAGTAAGAGCTTAACCATCTCTTTGATTTTTAATACTGTAATTTCTAGGTCGAGCAATTTTTATATATTAATTTTCATGTTTTATAGCAGAGAGTAAAAGTAATATTGATCAATAACTCATTTATTTGATAGATAGCACCATATTTTATCTCCTGGAATAATAAAAATATATCTGATGAAAATACATATTGTGTCTCTTTTATACTCACCAAATATAAGTGGGACAAAGGAAGTTTTTGTAAGATTACATCACAGTTTGGGGACAGACCTGTATATATCACCAGCAGTTGAAAATACATGGGTAAGTTACGAAAAGTAACAGATTATAGGTTGAGCATTGAAGAATATGACTGACATAGCATGGCTTAGTGCAAAGTTTCTTTTCAGGCTTGCCATGTTCTATTTCTCGAGTTTCCACATTGCCCATAATGGTCTTATAAATTGATTTTTTTTACATATGCTCTGAAACCTTGTGATTGAAATTAAGAGAATTTCATTTTCTACATCAAACTGTTATTCATTCTGTGGGAAGCACAAAATGAACAGCACTATAACAGTGATTCATAGAATGTCATCTCTATGCAGTTTTCCATTTAACTGTGGAAAGCTCTTAACACAATTAAAACTTAAGAACTTATCTCTTACAACTTGATATGGTACAACTAGCCCCACTGTGTGTTCTTGTGAATAGTCCCTTGGCTCTGAGGACAAATATCAATCACTGGAAAGCAGTACAATGCCCCTAGGGATGACAGAACCAGAAGTGGTTGACAGGTCTCACAGTAAAGGTGAAATCATCACCTCTTTTTTTTCTTCACTGAGGGTTCAGGTCCTTATGTCTGATTGTCAAACACTGGGTGTCTTCAACTGCTCCCCATTGTCTTCAAAGTGGCTCAAAGGCCTTGCCACTGCTTATGTTAAATCAAATATCCATGAATTTGAGCATTTCTTTCTATATTCACAGATCTTTAATGAAAATTATCTCACAATGTATCTCATAGATCAAGAAACAGAAGAGTGGCTTGTTGTGGCAGTTACAGGAATCCTAGTACTGAGGCAGGAGGATTTCAGATTATGACAGGCCAACCTGAATTACAGCAGAAGATTCTGAACACTGCTGCCCTCCCAATAGAAAAAAAGATCTAGCCAACTAACTTTCTTTCAATTTAAAGTCATCACATCAGTAATGGAGTATTATTGGGTTACTTGCAGGAGTAAAATTGGTTAGACATATGTTCATATTTCTACAGACCTTTAAGAGGCCAATGCACTGCTTCATGTGAGGTTGTTTTCACTAATTGAATCTTAAGTAAGAAATCATATACTTTCCAGGTGTTTTGCAGTGAATCTGAGATTTATGAACAAACTGATAGTTTCATTTATATTAATGCATAGAATGGCATTGTATTGACATAAGTCAATAACTACTGCTAAAGTCATGTATATGTGCATATCTTTGCTTTCAAACTATTACTTGTGTGTAAATTCTGAGCAGTGCCTATGAAGATTCATTTAAAAATGTGAGTTTATCAACCTGAAATTATATACCTGTTCCACCTACACACAGACTTTCATTTGGTAATTGTATGAAGCAATGTGAACACCATCACCAATACCTGAAATTCTAGGTTATTCCTATCCTTACCAAGAGTGTTTCTATTTCATACAATTTTTACTTTATATTCAACTGATTGATGATACCAGACATTGCATTTAAAAGTAACAGTAGACATTTTTTCCTAATTTTTTTTATTGAATACAGTTTTTACTAAGTTTCTGTTGCAATGTTTGAAACACTTCCATTCAATTGGGCATTGTTATCAATCTCTACAGAGGACTCATCATTTCCCCACATTCTCTCTACCCTAACTCTGTGTGAGCATTCAGATGTGTGTGAGAATATGTGTGTTTGTGAAGTTTAAAGACTTCCTTCTTTTTTTTTTTTTTTTTCCTACTTAGGCTTTATTCAAAGACCAAGAGGTACAGGTGCGAGGGAGGGGGGAGGGCCTGGGCAGAAGGCAAGCCTGGCAGGAGGCAGCCATCCCTGAGGCTCCAGCTTAACGGTACTTGGAGGTCAGCACGGTGCTCACAGAGGCAAGGAATTTGTCCAGAGAAGCGTGCGCCGCGGGGGTGAACTCGGAAGGGTGGTGGGCGGCCAGGGTCACCTGCAGGCAGTGGCTCAGGAGCTTGAAGTTGACAGGGTCCACACGCAGCTTGTGAGCGTGCAGGTCGCTCAGAGCGGACAGGGCACCGGGCAGGTCATCGAGGTGGCCAGCGGCGGTGGCCAGGGCGGCGGCGACCTTCGCTCCGTGGCCCTTGACCTGGGCAGAGCCGTGGCTCAAATCAAAGTGAGGGAAGTAGGTCTTGGTGGTGGGGAAGCTTTCGAACATCCTCTCTAGAGCCTCCGCGCCATATTCAGCACCGTGGCCGCCAATCTTGCTCCAGACAGTCTTGACGTTGGCCTTGTCCTCCGCAGACAGCACCATGATGATTC
Source organism: Peromyscus eremicus (assembly GCF_949786415.1). Classification (NCBI taxonomy): domain Eukaryota; kingdom Metazoa; phylum Chordata; class Mammalia; order Rodentia; family Cricetidae; genus Peromyscus; species Peromyscus eremicus. The sequence goes on along the minus strand of NC_081416.1, from coordinate 191,964,027 downwards.
CTTTCTGAGTCTTCGAGAATCAGAAGTGTCAAGACTTCCTTCTTAATATAACATTATCTAACATACAATTTGTTAACTACTATTTAATCAACGTTCTTATGTATGATATAAAAACATTCTTTTTCTGGTTGTACCATTATTATTTTTTGTTTAAAATTGACACAAAAATGCATTCACAGTGGATTTCTTCTATGGAGAAGATGGGGACAGAATACTATTTTTCTTTAATATTGGTGGACATGTAGAATTGAGTGTTCTTTCCATTTGTAACTCACTGGTCATTCCTTCTCCCAGGATAACTTTGCCCTATTCTTAATGCTGACTTTTATAAGAAGTATAATGGCGCCGGGCGGTGGTGGCGCATGCCTTTAATCCCAGCACTCGGGAGGCAGAGCCAGGTGGATCTCCGTGAGTTCAAGGCCAGTCTGGTCTACAGAGTGAGAGCCAGGAAAGGCGCAAAGCTACACAGAGAAACCCTGTCTCGGAAAGAAAAAAAGTAAAATGGCAATCTTTTCCATAATGACATACATTTGAAGGCATCAGCAGTTACATTGGAAATTGTCATTCATGTCAAAATAACTTTGAGTTGGACTATGGAAGGGTCTTGCTTGGCAGACCACACTAAGTTTCTAGTATTGAGCAATTCTGACAACCTTGACTTGGTGTACACCACTACTCAATTATTTTACTCTGATAAGTGATTGTTGGCATAATTTGAAGTAAAAGTTGTTCAATAACAAAATGAACTCTGGGAATTTGATTATTCTTATCAGAGAGTACAATGGGAATATTGGGAAACGTTTCTCTTCTTTTTAACTATCTGGTCTTTTACCAAAAGAAGAAGAAGTTAAAGCCCATGGATTTGATTCTCATGCACTTAATCATGGTCAACTCCTTAATCATTCTCTTTAAAGGATTGCCCAACACAGTGGCAGCTTTTGGTTTGAAACAGTTCTTCAATTATTGGAACTATCAGTTTTTTCTGTATGTTCTTAGAGTTTTCAGGAGCATGTCCATTGTCACCACCTGCCTCTTGAGTGTCTTCCAGGCCATCACCATCAGTCCTAGAAACTCCTGCTGGAAGAACCTTAAAGTCAAGTCTCCAAGGGACATTGGTCTCTACATTTCTGTTTGCTGGGTCTTTTACATCATGGTAAATGTCATTTTCCCAGTGTATGTATCCATAAAATTTAATAGGAAAAACAAAACAAAAGAGACAGAATTTGAACACCATACATCTGTAGGTCATGACAAAGTCACAGTCTCCTCTTATATAACTTTCTTCATGTTTCCAGAACTTCTGTTTTCTGTCCTTATCACTTGGTCCAGCAGCTCAATGATTGTCAATCTGTACAGCCACAAGCAGCGAGTCCAATACATCTACAGCACTCATGTTTCTCACAGATGATCCATGGAGTCCAGAGCAACCCAGAGTATCCTGGCCCTAGTGTCTACCTTTCTGGTTTTTTATACCTTCTCTGCAATCTTGCATGGCTGTACTGCTCTACTATATAGTAACAATTCATGGTTGGTGAACATCACAGCAATCATAACTCTGTGTTTTCCCACATTGAGCCCCTTCATTCTTAAGAGTCAGGACTCTACTGTGTCCAGGACCTGCTTTATCTGGATAAAGGGTGCAAAATTCCCAATGTCATTATAACTATGTAAAATGCAGGCTTTTTCACAAAATCAAATTTTGCAAATAACACAGAATGCTTTGAGGGTGAAGTCATTTGTCTTTCTAAGGTAAATCTTAAAAGATTTTCAGAGAGCTTCAAATGTCAAAATGTGCATTCAACAATACCTAAACTGTTGGGATCTAGACTTTTGATCCTTTATTTCCCACTTTTCTGAGCCTTTTTGTGACATGAAGTCTTGAGGAAAAGCCGCTCAATATTTTGTCATCAAAATATGCCCTCTTTTGGCATCATGTGGACTGATACATAATATCCTATGCATTGCATCCTGTACATATACATCCTCTATATGTATGGAATATTACAGTTGATGTAGATATTTCATAGACATCCTAAGGAAGTTATATTCTACAGGCATAAAACTCTGAAATCACAGCAGCTGGTGAAGCCATAACCTTTCACACAGGAAGCCTTGCTTAGCTTACCCATGCTCCTAGACATCAATGCTCCAAACTCAGTTTCTTTCATAAAGTCCTAATCACTTTGCCTGTAGCTGTTCCAAAGCTACCAGACCCAGTCAGTTCTGAGCCTGGACATAGCTACACTCAACCAGGAATGAAAAAAGGAAAAACTCCTCTCACATATATTCAGTGAAATACATGATTGAGAAAGAGTAAGTGTATCTAAACAAGGCATATGTTTACAGATTTACAATTTGAATATAAGCATACCATACTCCTCTTCTAGGTATGAAAAAATCTATCCAGTACTCTTTTTCAGTGAGTCAGAAAAACTTTTTTCCTGTATTCCTCCATCATCAATGATGTAACATTCCACTAAGCAGAAGATGCTGCCTCTTTTTGTTCTTTATTATGGATAGAGAAGGCTGAGCTGGTAGCAAGAAGAACAGTCAAGTCCTTGGAGCTTCCATCAGCATCCATATCCCCAGCAGTGTTTCTGACAACAGAAGCAAAATCCTGAAGTTGGCAGAAGATATGTGGGAAAATGTATGGCAGATACTTGGGGTCTGGAAATATAAGACACTGCAAAGAACCAAGACGGTATTCACAGGTCACTGTAAGAGTTCAGAGATCTGACAAGAGTTAGGAGCCAAGAATCTAACCTGAAAGGATCAGAACATGACTCACTTTTTTTTAACTCTTTCACAACTGAGACTTTATTGGTTGAGTACACAGACATTTCAATTCTTAAAACATGGACCCAAACTCTAAGAGTCATACACTGTGTTCACGTACCCAAAAGAGCCACGTGTTGTTTCTCTATGAACTTATTCCAGTGATGTTCCATCCCAAGCTTGTCAAATTTTCCCTAAGACTTCACATAACAATTAAATGGTCACAATCCTTAATTCCACTGACTCACAATTTTATGCCACATACAGTACATATTCAAAATTTCAATCCTTCACAGCACATTATCACAATTGTTAGGAAAATGGACTGCCATGACCAGAGACAGTTCTGACAGGGCAAGGACCGAGGAGTGGGTTTTTAGGATACAGTTCTACTAGAAACACGAGACCAGAAATAACTGAAAATAGTCCAGACACAAATGCACAAGACTCCAATTACCATTCAGTATGCTTTGTGTTATAGGATATAAAACTAGCCCCTTCTATGGTATGCCTCTCCTGATTCAGTGTCCTGCTATTTTTTGGTTGTACCAAAAAATAAACAACCAGCAAGTGATTTATTTAACCTCTTAAAAAAATCATTTACACTTAAAAAATGGGATGAGATGGGACTTCCTCCCACCTTTTAAGAATGTTTCTAGAGCTACTAAAAAACTCGCATTTACAAAATAGTTGATAAAAATATTCCTCTGGATTGTATAAGAAGGGAGGTGGGGACACCGACAGACATGATGGATGGTGCTGTGGGATGGTCTGTATGTCAAGTGTGTTGCTGATTGGTCAATAAATAAATCACTGATTGGCCAGTGGCCAGGCAGGAAGTATAGGTGGGACAAGGAGGAGAATAATTCTGGGAAGTGGAAGGCTGAGTCAGAGAGACACTGCCAGCCACCACAATGACAAACAGCATGTGAAGATGCCGGTAAGCCACGAGCCATGTGGCAAGGTATAGATTAATGGAAATGGATTAATTTAAGCTGTAAGAAAAGTTAGCAAGAAGCCTGTCATGGCCATACAGTTTGTAACCAATATAAATCTCTGTGTTTACTTGGTCGGGTCTGAGCGGCTGTGGGACTGGCAGGCGAGAGAGATTTGTCCTGACTGTGGGCCAGGCAGGAAAACTCTAGCTACAGGATGGTTAGTCGGACTTGGCTTCTTTCTCTTCTACTTCAGAGGCTGGACTCTGGTTTTCAGTCTCTCCGTTTTCTGCAGGCACATCTGTAGTTTACTGGTCAGCCATGTCAGCCTGTTTGCCCTTTGCTCCACTCTTCCCTTTTGTTTGCACTTTTTTGTCTGATGATTTATCCTTTCCCATGGCCTTCTTCGGCTTAGCGTCCACCTTGTCAGGGGCGGGCTTGGCCAACAGCCTCTGGGAGCATAGTTTGGGCTCCGCCTTAACCTTCCTCTTGGGCATCGTATTGGCACTGGATGGGAGGCGCATGCAATACAGAACCTGTCACAGAGCTTCTAATTACATCTTTCTTCTTTATTTCTATTACATACTAAAATATTGTCATTTCAACATTCAAGATGTTTGTCTTTTGGAGAATAATCATATGCAAGCCACATCATTCAAAGAATCTCTATGAGATTCTATGAGAAGATGGTGGACAAGTAATTTAAGAATAGTAAACACAAAAGACTGAATCAGGGTAGGACAGAGGGGCTGAGTGTGTGAAATGGAAGACATTCTGGGTCACAGGTAGATATTTACGTTGGTTTTATTGCAGATTTCAAATGTCTGAAAACTTATGAAAGCATCATTATATTTCATCCATGTCTTTCTTCCTTTCTGCTCTGCATCTATACATATGTAATGTAAGTGTTTTTGCTCAGTTCCTCTTTTCTCTATGCCTAGCATCCTCTAAATATAAGTCATAAAGCCTATGCAAAAACCTACTATTATTGCTCTGCTAAATGTACATACTGTTAAATTAACTCAAGATTAATTATTATTATACTCATGAATTAGTGCATTTCTCAGTTCTCAACAGAGAATCTTCATTTTACAGTAGATGGCAATTAACACAGAGACTCATCAACAGTCAAGGCACACAGAATAAGAGACTAAGAATATGCAGCCCTAAATAGTACATCTACATCATAGCCTCTACTACCAAAGCTCAGAGCATATTTGCAAAGATGGCAGAGAAAGTATATAAGAGCCAGAGGTGGTAAATTACTATCACAAATCAACATTTACCAAATACAGAAGGGCAGTTGCATACATGAACTCACAAATGTTGTGACATCATACCAAAAAAAACATGCAATCTCAAGCCACACAAAATTCTAGAATGGAGTGTGGTGGTAGGCATGGCATCTCATCTCTATGTCAGAAGATATTGGTAATTTATAACTTCTGGGAGAGGGAGGGTACATTCTCATTAATATTGTGGCCCCCAGTAGGTTGCCAACACTATAGCTGAAAGTCACACATTCAAAAATATATGGGTATCACAAAAAAAGAGAGGAGAAAATATAATTAAAATTCACTTAATTAAATTATCAAAAATTAGCAAAATGATCCAAAACTATTCAGATCATGCAAAAGAAAAATAAAGCTGCAGGGTGAGAATATTGAGGACTGAACAGGCTGATATGATGTCAGCAACACTTATTGGACTCTGGAATCATCTTTCATCCAGGAACCTGACTATTGCACATATCATCACAAAGTCTACAGTAGTGAAATCCCAATGTCTACAAACTATTCTAATAGCATTCCAAGTATGAGTCCATATACTGATGAGAATATGCTGCCAATATCACCAGGGATATGGATCCAAAATCTCTGTGACATAACACCTGTGTTTATCAAAGCACAGAGCCATTTAAAAATGCCCACCAACAGAAAATCCCATTATATCACACAATGCATGTATTCCAACAAAATCGTTTGAAGCTGAAAGAGTGATGTATACTGGTTATATCTCTGTTTCTGGGTAGAAATGTGACATAATGCATATGAACACAAGATATGTAGCCATACTGCTTTGATCCTATGCTGTTATCTCAGTCTCACACTGCCCATCTATAGAACCGTTAGCTGCATGTGCTAGGGCTTGATGCAGGAGGGTGACTTAAACACTACCAGAACAAGAGGCAATAATAACACGATGAATATAGATTGCTGGAAGGAGATACAATCATTGTTGAGATCTCCCTAAATCTACCCAAGCATAAAATTAGGAAGCCACACTGTTCAGTTGGGAATTTGAAAAATAATGACCCAGGCAAGACACCATTTTCCCATCTCAACCTTTTGGCCAACCCTGTGACAGTACCTTCTGAAGACACTAGAAATGTCTCTGTACCTGTAGCCTCTGTTTCTCACAATTTGTTAGGTCTCAGATACAGTTATCCGCTACCAAGAGCTACAATATGTCTTTCCTGAAGCCCAACTCTTTCTGCCTTTGAATGGGAAGATTCCATCCATGTTATACTACAAATACTACAAATTTTTACTAGTATCTTGTATTAAAGATGAAGCTTGGAGTACAGGCAAGTGTGTGAGAAACATGGTCTGCTCTGGGTGTGCAGGGCTAAATATATCAACAAATGTGGATTCCTTGAGAGGTTCTGGGAAAGACCAGAAGGATTCTCCTCTCAATGGGGTACTGTAACAAGTGTTAGGCATGTGGAAGTACTGCTCAATGTATTCTACAAACTGTTAATGTCATGCATAAACGTTTATTGTAAGCTCTTCCTCTAAATAAGGTAATATCTTGCGGGCTGGGTTGATTTGACTCTATTTTCTCCACTGACTGTGGTTAGGTCTATTAGTTAAGCAGCCTGATAAACTATACTGGCCATTTTGAACATAAAACAAATGTCTTAAGTACGCTACACCGGTGCGTGCTGTCAAGACTGCATTGGACATTTTAAACATCCCAGATGCTATGTACTATTCATATTTGTGAACTAACCAAGATCTGGCATCATCTAGGAAATAAGCCTTCCAGCATCCTTGTGAGAGATTTTCTTTGTAACCTCTGATTGTGCCTGTGAAATATTACATTGGTTATACAAATTAAGTAGAAAATCCAATCCCATAAATTATTAAGATACTGTGTTGAACTTTTAAAAACAACATTTTTATTTATTCTTTGAAAATTTCATATATGTGTATAATGCATTTTGGGCACATATTTACCTCCCACTCTTGCAAAAGGTCCCACAATCCATCTCCTTCCTAATTTCATTTTCATTTCTGTTTGTTTATGACCAATATTTTAAACTCACTGAATCCAATGGATGATGCCCATATAATTATGAGTATGGGATCATCCACTGTGGCTTAAGTAACCAATTAGCATCACCAAGTAGAAATAATAGTGACTGTCCCTCTCACAGAAGTCACTATCTTCCCATTGTTCCTCAGCTAGGCATGAGGTCTTGGGAGTCTGTTACCCATTCATGTTTGAATTGTTAAGTAACTTGATATCATCCAGGTTTTATGCAATAACCACAGATGCTATGCATTCATTTGCTCAACAGTCATTTGACCAGCAGACAACATTTCACAGAGTTCTTTCCCATACCCTAGTTCTTTCTGTTTTTCTCCATCTTCTATGACATTCCCTGAGGCTTGAAAAGCAGAGGGGAGAGCCCTCATAATGCTCCCAATGGCCGTTAATTCTCAGCATGTTGAACAGTCTCTGACCTAATCACTGACCACTGCATTAACAATCTTCAAAGTTTAGCACAGCACAAATCTCTGGATAGAGATTTAGAGGAAGTTTTTGGCAAGCTACTAGCTTCATGAAATTCATGAAAGGCCCTTGGGGTTGAACTGAATACTCTTTCTCCCTCTGGTGGCTGTTTTCACTTTCAGGCCTCTTGGAAAGTGATGGTTTTCAAGTAGGACACATATCACTGGTTAAGGGGTTTGGAGTAGGGAAAGTTAAAATGATTCAAGACTCACTCATAGCTCTGAGGACTGAACTGAGAGCTTTGAGTTTTAGTATAGGGCTTCCTGACATCCAACAAAGGCTGACAACCCAGGCTGAGACATCACACAAATATGAGGTACACCACTCCACAGTATTTTCATGAACTGTGATTTAAGTTACTTGTGCTCTACCTGTGGTTTGGTAGACAATTTAATGGGCAAAAACCACTTTCACATTAATTTTGATTGGTATATTATTTTACCTGCCCTTTTGAATTATTAGTTACTATTATTCTCTTACCTGATATGTAAATTAAAATCTAATAAGGGTGTAGCTATACATGTCTAAAAAAATATAGTATGAATATAGTTTGGCATTATCTGTGATATTACATGTATATTGGGGGCCTGAAACATTCTCCTTTGAGGAAGATGGCCTCTTCAATTATACTTCCCCACAGTCCATAGCTGATTCCTACTTTGCAAGGATAAATAGAATGTTGTCATAGTCTCTGGGTTCCTTGCCCATCCTCCCTTTTCAATTGCCATTACTTTTTCACATAAAAAATATACCCCTAGAAAAATTTATTTGTTTCATATATAACCCAGGCATTAGCTGAGCCTATTTACACCTTTGGAAATAATTCTTTGACTACTGTATCAGTTACTTTTTCATCACGGTGACAAACACCTCACAAAACAGCTTTAGAGGAGAACAGATTTATTTTCTTTCATTTTTAATTTTTGAGAACATAATTACAACAGTTCTCCTTTTAATTCACTCCAAAACCTCCTATATACCCCTCCTTACTCTGTTCCAAATTCATGGCCTTTTTAATAATTAATTGTTATTACACATACATATATATTCTTAAATATGACTTATGACCTGATCAGCCAGTATACAGTACAGTGTTTATACACACTATATATATATATACATATACATATACATATGTATACATATATATGTACAGTCTGTATCTTTATATATATATACAGACTGTACATACAGATGTACTCACAACATGTGTGGTGGTTAGAGAAAAACTTCAAGAGTTGATTCTCTCCTTCCACCATATAGGCACAAAAAATCCAACTCAAGTCATCAGACTTGGAGCAACTGCCTTTACATACTGACTCATCTTAATGGTCCATGTTCTCTTTTTGCTTTAGGACAGAAACTCAGCCTAGGATATCTAGTCAGTCATATTTAGGGTCAGTCTTGCATCCTCAGATAAACCGCTCTGGCTGCACCCTCACAGACATATGCATATTTGTGTCTCCTGTTAATTCTGAATCCTGTCAAGTTGATAGTCAAGACTAAAAAGCCCATCCTTGGGCCAGTAAGATGACCCAGCAGGCAAAGGCACTTACTGCTGAGTCTGACAACTTGTGTTTGAATCCTCAAACCCACATGATAGAAGGAGAGAATCACTATTTCAGGTTTTCCATTGACCTCAACATGAATGCTAGATAAAATATCACAATACCATACCACTCACTCCCCTCCTCATATATATATATAAACAAACACATATGCAAATATGCACGCACACACACACATACACACTCAACTCGTGCACATGTTTGCTCACACAGATATACAATAAGTAAATGTAAAACTACTTAAAGTCTTTCCTTTCTCAACTTGACATGCAAATATACTCATTTTATGTATAACAATACACCAAGGTCCTCAGGGACTCATGAGTATATCATAATGAAAAACAAATTTTGTTCACCTGGAACAGTCTCAAATCTTTAAGTTCTAGCATTGTTTAAAATAACAAACTCCAAAGTCTCTTCTGAAAGTGGAGGCAACATCTCAACTGAGAGCTATTATTAGATGAAAATCTAGTTACACGTTTCCAGTATACAATGGAACACAGTGAACTTTCCTGTTCCAAAAGGTAGGAGTAGAGGCTAACAAGGGTCACTTGGAAGAACCAGACTAAAATCCCTCAGAGCAGACAATAACTTCTGCAACATCTAGGGTTCTTTGTGGCATCATTTGGCCTCAAATACCTTCGTGTAGCATCTGCTGCAGTTTTGTCTTGGAGAACAGAAAACTTCTCACCTGGGTTGGCTCCTCTTCAAGGCTATAAATTTCTTTGATGACTATCCCAGGACCTTGGCATTGCCCATACACCAACGTCTCTATTTCAAAAGAGATTTCATCTCCAGAGTTTCAAACAATGGACTCCTAAGATTTTGTTTCAACACATATGATCCTGTACTTGTTGCCTGGTTTTCTCAGACTTTTAAAACCTTCATGTCAGCCAGTATGACCCTATATGCACATTGGAAGTCTTCAAAATCAGAACCATGAAAATGATACGCCCAAGTTGTGCTGATACATCAATATGTGCTCTGCCCTCTTCTGCCACAGTTACAGTGGTCTCTGAGAGCTAAAATAAATGAAGCTGAAAAATAATTTCCTACACAGTTGTTTTTCAGCAGGAAACTACTTCAGTATCATTTTCAATGCAGGGGCTTCCTTTAAATGAAATTATATTTTCAAAAATTGGAGGATTGAGGTAGTAGACTCTTGCATAATTATATCTGCCCCATTGTCCAGAGCAAAACATGGTGCTTCTCTTTAACGGAACCAATCTCTTCAACCTCAACCTGTGTTCTCTGCACTCATGCTTCAAACACATACCCTTTTACTCACCAAACTGCACATTTTTCTACACTTATTCTCTTATCTGTAGAGCAGACTTTCAACACTTCAAAACAAAATCATTCATTTTCTTTGAAGAAACACTAAGCAAGATATTTGTTAACAAAACATCATAACTATGGGTAAGAACACACAGCTTTATTGACTTCTATTCTCACATATTCAAGACATTCAACTAAGTGAAGAATTATGTACCAAATAAGGTACATACAAAAGAAGTTTGGACTTAGAATGACAGATAATATCCTCCATAAATCTGTATTGATATGTTGAAAGCAAGAATAATTAAAAGTTAGATACTATGTAAAACCACATAAGTTACATACTTCTGGTAAGTTTAGGGAACTTGGTTATTCTTTCTTTTGCATTCTAAACAAAACAGGACCCGAACACAGAGGAGCTATGAGGCATAGGGACAAGGGAGTAAGTACATGGTGGGGAAACACATAAAGATTAAAGCGGTGATGTCCATCAGCCACCAGTTTGAATTAACAAAATGAGCAATACAGGCATCCAAGAATGTGGAGATGGTATAAAATGCTAGAAAGCTGGATATTAGGCCCAGGATGCTCTGGGTGGCTCTAGACTCATGGAAGATTTTTGTGAAAATGAGTGCAGTGGATGTGTTGAACCTGCTTCTTGTGCCTGTATAGAGTGACAGCCATGGAGATGCTAGAACACAGAGAACAGAGAACAAAACTTCAGGGAACACCAATAATGCTGTTTACACTGACTGTATGATTTTACCATGGTGTATAGTGGAGCAGATTATAAAAATCTATCTGGTGCCAGGCGGTGGTGGTGCACACCTTTAATCCCAGCACTCAGGAGGCAGAGGCAGGCAGATCTGTGTGAGTTTGAGGCCAGCCTGGTCTCCAAAGCGAGTTCCCGGAAAGGCGCAAAGCTACACAGAGAAACCCTGTTTCAAAAAACCAAACCAAAAAAAAAATCTATCTTGTATGTCATGATTTTGCTTTCCCACATATTATAGTTATAAACAAAGAAAAATACATTTATCTTTATATATAAGACCCAAAAGGTGGACCTGGAAAGGCCAATGTATTTTCTAGCTTTAACTTTAAGATTGTTCCAACAAAAGCCACTTGGGCTGATGGTGATGGCCTTGAAGACACTCAAGAGGCAAGTGGTACTGATGGACATACTTTTGTCAACTCTCCTAAAATACAAAATAAGTCTGCATCCAAAGTCATCGAAGAACCCTTTCAACCCAAAGGCTGCCATTATCTGGAGTACTACTTTAGAGAGAATAATCAAGGAGTTGGCCATGATCAGATGTGTGAAAATCAAGTGTGTTCTTTAATGTGCATTCGCTGTAGCAAATGAGACGATAATAGGAAAGAAGATAGGCATTTCCCACAATTCCAACTACAGCCTGTGTTAGGAGCACTATTCCTATTGCCAGTTCCCAGTAGTCTAGTCTAACAACTAACCACATTTTCTTTCATATTATAGTAGTGATCATTCCTCTTGTAAAAGTAAAACTTTCATTTTGTCTCTATGTGGTTCACTGCCGAGTACAATTTCAAGAGCCATGCCATATTGCCTGCCTGAGTTAAGTTTCTGTTGTCCAGTATTGAGCCACTAATCAGAAACTTTTGACATGCCTGTACAAGTCCTGAGTTATTAGAAAATAACTTAACATTTCCTTATCTTTCTGCTACAGTGACCATTAGTAACAATGTTTTGTGGTTAGGTTGTTTGGTTGGGTTGCTTGGCAACTCAACAGTCCCCTGATCTTTTCCCAAAGAAAGTTTCCTGGTCTGCTTACTATAAAACCCACCTGAGAAAAATAAAATTTTGCAGCTTGATCAGAATACTGTCTTGCTGTCAATTCTTTGTGTCTCTTGTCCCATCATTCGCCATTCCCCCTTCTAGGGTCTCTGCTGAAGATCCCGCTGGCCGGGACAGTTCACCTAAAGTAGTAGAAGCTGTTTATTAAACTAAAAGCTTAGGGTTTCTTTTTAAAATGTATTTTTGGCCGGGCGGTGGTGGCGCACGCCTTTAATCCCAGCACTCGGGAGGCAGAGCCAGGTGGATCTCTATGAGTTCGAGGCCAGCCTGGGCTACCAAGTGAGTTCCAGGAAAAGGTGCAAAGCTACACAGAGAAACCCTGTCTCGAAAAACCAAAAAAAAAAATGTATTTTTGACAGTTTTGAGGTGGGAAATTCCAAAATGTGTCATTAGAAAGGTATCATTAAGGAATAGCTAATGATGGTTTGGTAGAAACAGAGAAAGTGAGAGTAAAGTCAACTGAAGCACCATCTAACATTCATAGGTCAAACTGACCTTAGCTCGTCATGTGGAGAAAGGGACAAACTCACCACCCAGAGATAACCAATATAGTTCTCAGTGGATCTATCAATCACAAGATCTAATATTTAAAGACAAGCAATGAACACATTTGGTAACAAATATGTGTCTACTGTCTTAAAATGCTTTGTTTTCTTTTTATTGTTTGAGAATTTCATGCATGCAAATAACACATTTTGGTCAACTACATCTGCATCTCCTCCCTTACACTTTACTAAAAATATTCACTAACTCTAAATTTCAGAGTCTTTCTGCTCCTCCTTTAGACTAAAATCTCTGAACCTTTTAGGGGAAATGTGATGATCTACCATTTAGAGCTAAGTATGTCACACTCTTTCATTATCTACATATTAGGAGGTTTCAGGTATGTATATAAATCATATACTGTCAAAAAAAAGCTTCTCTGCTGAGGGTTGAGAGATACAATAATCTATGGTTATAAATATAGTAATTCATGAGGTAATTAATAGCACATTCATTTAATATAATTACAGTACTAGCTTATCCTTGGGGCCTATGACCTAGCCTACCACAAGCTTTTATTCCAGTTAGTGGTACTAGGCATGAGTTGCACCTTTGGGGATAGGACTTAAATCCAAACAAAAAGTCATTGTTTATTCCTATAATATTCATAGCACTGCTCTATCAGTGAGTATACCTCATCAGGTCAGGTATTATTATATCTTAAGGGGTTCATTTTTTGAGTAATGTTGGTGGATTCTTCTTTTTTATTGGAGTGCATCACACCTTCCAGAACTATGGAAGTGAATGAGAAGGGACAAAGTTTCCAAACGGGGACCAGTTTTATATTCCCCTCTCATTGACTCCCTTATGTAGTCTCTTGAGAAGGAGAACCTTAACTTTATGCTTTGAAAGGAAACCAAGAGCAATAGCAATAGACTAAGAGCTGTCAAGAACTTTTGTACACTTTTAAAAAAGCTAAATAAGAAGTAGGCATAAACTTTGAGATCTTTGGCAGCAGTTAACTCTGCAGCTCTCACACAATTGAGCCTGTATGATAATGAGTATTCAGAGATGGGTAATGCCTGAGGGGCACTCACCAGCCTAAGACAGAGCGCCTGTGTGGCCTGGACAGGCGTCTCCATGACGGGTAAGGTGACCTGCTGACATCCCACGCAACCTAAGTCAGAAGCTCATTTTTTTAGTAAAAGGGGGACCTGTAGGGCCCTGGCCCCCGTTTTGGGTAACTGTTGCCTTGCTTGCTGCCCTTGACCTTGATATCCTCCCTATGCTAATTCCCTGCTGGTTTCCACCCTCCTGAATGCTTAAGGGAAGTTCTTTGTCTGTGTATCCTGCATAATGGGTGTTAACAGCTCAGATGCAAGATTGTAAAACATTGGTAGCGAACTTCTGCCCTCCAGGGTTCTCCCATTGTGCTGTAAGCCTGTATTTAAGACCTCTTCCCTCCTTCAATAAACGGCATTCGGCATGAAAAAAAAAGGCACAAAAAAAAAGAATTTGTCATTTTCTAAATAATGACACTGGTAGAAAATTTAAGGAAGTAATAAAATTGTAGGGGATGTGTTAAAAAAAAAAAAAGAAGTAGGCATAAGTACCTACTTAAGAACTTCACTTATGGGCCAAGGTCTACACTCAGGGAAATGAAGTAGAAGACAATGTGAAATAGAAAATGACCAGCATTCCATCATAATGTGAGCCATGTGGGCTGTTCTTTAGTCCAAGTCCTTAAGAGTCACTCTGCCAGGTTCTGATAAGCAACAATTGTTCTATACAGGAACATGACATATGGCTTGTCACATAACTGAAATCCAAAGTTCTTGCAAGTATAGTCATAACAGAATCCACAGAGTAAACTGTGAAATCTGTGAGTCATAATGAGAGGTTGTGAATCAGTGTTATAAGTTTCTTCTTTGATTTTCATGACAAATGTGGAAAGTCAAGTTATTTTTATTATGAAGGTAGATAATACAAATACATAGAATGACTGTCTGAATTCATAACACAGAGACAGGGTGAAAAGATAGGAACCTGGATAGATCTAGTTTGGTGCAAAAGCTATCACCTAACCTCTGTGATCTTCAAAGCATTCAGTCTAATGATGCGACACTCCACACACAGGCTGCCTATTTTCATAAGTCATTATTTTATTTACATTACTAGCATTTTACCGAACAGTTTTTATTGTAAGTGGTTCTCATCTTAATGTTTAAATTTCTGAACCCACTGTCAAATACAAATTGAAACTTAAAGCAAGAAACATGCTAATAGAGTCTGTTGAGATGAAATCTTATGCATTATGTAAGTTTAAAAACAAGTGGGAAATGAGTCTGCAACTTTATCTCATGGTGGGGTCCTCTCTCACAATTTTCTGGGCTGTAAGTTAGACTAACACCACCAAGAACTAATTAGGAAAGTCATGACATCAGATTGAGTCTAGCACTAGAATATTGCTAACCAAAACAAACCACACAAATTAGATTTGGTTATGATCATCATTGTCCAGTATTCCTATTACACTTCCACTTCAACCAAGTTTGAAAGGAGAGTGAGAGGACCCACAATTATTATGCCAGTGACTGTTAAGCCACACTCACTTTCTGTCTCCATATCTGTACCACAATGTAGCATTACATAAGAACAATTTTATTACAGATGCCAAATTGCACATCCAGGATGATATGATTCATATCATTCAATTCCTAAGATTCTTGCTGACATTAATCCTTGAAATACACACATACACACACACTAATACTGATGAAATCAGTTTCCATTTCATGTTAAAAGTAACATGAGCATCAAATTGATTGATTACTTAAAACTTTGACCTCATTTAATTGGGATCATTCACCCAGAGACATTATCGATTAATTATATTAATTAATGATTAATATAGTGAATGAAATGGTTCCTAATTATATCCTGCTATACTCTTAGATTTGTGCTTTGTCCAGTAATTAGCAGATAGGCTTCCTCCATCAGCAAATGGAGCAGATGTAGAGTCCCACATGTAAACATTATACAGAGAGAGTTTACATTGGGGGCTTACAAAGATTTGTATAAGGTCAATGATACCTCTATAATGCATTCAGCTCTTGGCCAAGGATTTGATTTTCTCCTTCATCTCCCTTTTACCTCAGTTACTTCTCATCCCAGAGTAATTCTTCCAGATCTAAGACATCTCTTCTTACTTTCTCTGCCTTTGAGACTAAGGTCCCAAATCCTCACCTGACTCAATCTGTAGGATGGTAAGCTTAGTGTGCAGATCAGACATCATGACAGCCAGCACTATGGCACAGGGATTCAGTATAATCCTGAGGTAAAATTTCATGGCTCTGTGACCTCACCTCTCTTCTGAACTGCAATTTTCAATTCATCTTCAGGGACAACGACAACACTGGCTTTGGGAGTCAAGAACTTTTCCAAAACTTTTTCCGTTACTAATCAGCAAAGCCGCTTATGAGTTTCCTGGGAGTGTCTCCAACAGACAAAGTTGTTACTCTGGTTTCTTAACTTTTTATTATTGACAAACAGGGATAAAACATGCAAAGAATTCTGAGATCTGTTTTAGGAGAGAATTGTAAACAGGTTGTGTGTTCCACTGGTTTGCAGATCTCACTGAATTCTTCTATGTCAAATGAAGTTGAGATGTGGAGGACTGAGGAGGAATTATGGATTGGGAAGCCCCTCAAGTTACTATTTGACAAAGGAAGGTGGAGAAAACTGTTAGATGCCTCACTAGAGATATCCAGAAACAGATACTGGATTAAACATACCTTGAAGTCTTGAAGAACACTCTGCACAGAGAGGAAATGGACAGTAGGATAATTTTTCATGGAATGACCTAATGACACTATGTGGAAAGAACCAGAAGAGTTTCAGGGACTCAGCCATGAGACATTCCACTTTCCAAGACATCAGTGAGTTTTTACCATAAGCTTTGTGCTTTCCTGTCTTTTAAACAATACAAAACAGCCACTGAAATTCTCTCATAGGGGCCATTCCCTGCAACCCAAGGGGAAAAAACATATAGACTCTTTAAGATGAAATTTGGAACTCCTGACAAAAGAGAGAAAAAAAGAGACAGACAGAGACAGAGACACAGAGAAAGACACAGAGAGAGGGGAGAAAAATCAATGAAATGGTTCCTAATTATATCCTGCTATACTCTTAGACTTGTGCTTTGTCCAGTAATTAGCAGATAGGCTTCCTCCATCAGCAAATGGAGCAGATGTAGAGTCCCACATGTAGACATTATACAGAGAGAGTTTACATTGGAGGTCTCTATCAGTTCCCTCCCCTCAGAACTTAAGGAACCCTGAGGAAGAGGGGCAGAAAAATTGTAGGAATCACAACTCACTTCAAAATTGATCAAAGGTCATATTTAAGAGTGGTCTGTGAAACAAAAGCCAAAAAAATAAACTGGCTGTATTCCATTACAAATTTGATTTTGGGAAGATCTGGGCATTAGAAAGCACCTATGGGTCTTGGCAGAAAGTGTTAAGTTTGGCATTGGGATAAATAGAGCCAGGAGTCAGTTAAATGCTACATTTCTTCTAACAACCTGTCAGGGGTTGACCATGGTCAAAGTTGTACACTATGGGGTCAAACATTTAGGATAGAAAGCTGTAAGGAATGCTACTTTTAAATCATCCACATTTTTCACAGAATGATCTCTGGTTCTCTATTGAGTTTTTTCAAAGAAAGAAATGAAGTAAGTTACTAGAGTGTACTAGGGACCTGTGTTTGGAAAGACATTGGCCACAGAGCTTACAAGGAGGCCATTAGAAGTCATTGTGTGAAGCAGTGAAGGTGAGGGCTGAGTCGCATTGGAGACCCAAGAAAGTGGATATTGCCAGAGCCCTGAGACATCTGCAGAGAAAAGTTGCCTACAGGGTTTGAAATGAATTGGAAAGGATATGTATGTTTCAGGCACAGAATTGGATTGGTTGTGACATCTAAGCCCATAAAATGAAGCCCCAGTTAGCAGATATGGAGCTCTATAGTATATGATATTGGGCTTGCTGGCTTTCTATCTCCATTTGGTCGAGTGTTTCTTCACTATTTGGGGATGGAAATGTATATTCTGTACCATTTCATACTAGACATAACTAATTTATATTTTGATTCTTCAAAGGCTCAAAGCTAAGGGAGTACCTTGAAGCTTAGAAAAGATTGTGGACATTTAGCTTTTCAACAGTGTACACACTGTTAAATATTATGAGGACTTTTTAAGTTGGCCTAAATGGATTTTACACCATGAGATGTGCATAAATTGCCAAAACAGCTGGGCAGTGGTGGCGCACGCCTTTAATCCCAGCACTCGGGAGGCAGAGCCAGGTGGATCTCTGTGAGTTTGAGGCCAGCCTGGGCTACCAAGTGAGTTCCAGGAAAGGCACAAAGCTACACAGCGAAACTCTGTCTCGAAAAAAAAAAAATTACCAAAACAGAAGCAAAATGTTGTTATGTATATGAAAAATTTCATCTAGAATATCTTGGTATTTGTCTCCTGCTTTTTTGCACTCCTTGGGGCTATTAAGGATCTCTTAGTTGGTTGAGATTTCTTTGATGGATGAAATACATCACTGCAGACAGGCCTTGTGAATTATATAGCCTCGTCCTAATAACTTCTCTATTTTTATGCTTCCTGTGTGTTGATTTAAATGTGATCAGCTGCTGCCGGGTGGTGGTGGCACACGCCTTTAATCCCAGCACTGGAAGGTAGAGCCAGGCGGATCTCTGTGAGTTCGAGGCCAGCCTGGGCTACCAAGCGAGTTCCAGGAAAAGGCGCAAAGCTACACAGAGAAACTCTGTCTCGAGAAAAAAAATAATAATAAAAATAAAAATAAAATAAAATAAATGTGATCAGCTGGCTTTCTGCTCCTGCCTCCTTGCTTTTCCTAACTCTCACAGCAACTCCCCAGTGATGATGGATTCTTTCCCTCTGAAACCATACTCTGAAATAAGTGCTTTCCCTTCTGTCACTTTCCATGATGATATTCTGTAACAGTGAAGCAATAACTAATACAACATCCTACTGCAAGTCCTTACTGCATCTGTGCCAGAGCAGAGGACTGACTGCAGTCTCAGTAGCTTCTACACAGGGTAATTACACAAGTGCATCATTGGTGAGGATGGAGTCAGGCTCCAGGCTGGGAGGACACAGACCTCCATATGGTCAACCTCTCTAGATGTAAACTGTTAAAAGTTCCAATACTCACATCATCCATGACTTTCATGTAGCCCTTCTCCTTTTTTCTGCACCCTCTGTTCTCTCACCTTTCTGGGGAAGTTCTCTCTATTCCAAACACATCAGTCTTACCCCTCTTTATCTTCAGCCACTCCTGTAAGCACCACCAACCGACATCTGTCTGCCTTCTTCTTGACGTATACCAAGCCCCAATGTTAGACCATTCCTTGTATGATCTTGGCCTAACAAACTTGAATGTCACAGTACACAACTTCCAGTCATCACTTAACTCTGAGTGAATATAATGAATACCTCTGCCCCCAACTCATATTCCATATCTATATAGTGATTGCCATTTCCCATAGTCCCCATTAATTCACTCTTCCTTATAGTCATCCTTGACTCCTTTAATTATCTCTGCTCATATTGCTCATATTGCTCATATCTCTCATACTGAAGAGTCCCCATTTCAATCTCTCAAATGTGTTTATTTTTTTTATTTTTATTTTTTTTTTTAGTTTTTCGAGACAGGGTTTCTCTGGTTTGTTTATTCTTATTGTAGTTGGTCTTAATGTCAACTTGCCCCAAATTAGATCATTTGAGCAGAAAGCTGCAACTCAAGAATTGTCTTGATTGCTTTAGTTGATTTGTGAAGACCCAGCAGGAGTGTGGGCAACAGCTTCTCTTAGAAGCCTAGATATAAGAAGCAGAGCAGATGGAAGATTAATTACTTGGCCTTTTCCTTTGACAGCAAGTGATATACCTTGATACTAGTGCTGACAGTTCCTTCACTGATATCCTATCCTTTTCTCAGGCTTCTACCATGGACTAAAGACCAGAAATTCTCCAGGGTTTTCCAGGGTTTTGGAACCAAACTGGGGAAGATAAGGAACACAGATCAAAGAACTGAAAAACTACCATGATGTTGACCTCTGCAAGGTGAGTCAAGCATTGTGGTATTATTCCAACTGTAGAGACACCCAACATCAGGCATCAGTATGTCAGTAGTAATTAAATTTTAGCATAAACTGATTTAATAAATTATTTAATATTTATAAGGTACATATAAGCATTCATCATATTGGTTCTATTCTTCAGGAGAACTCTGAAAACTATAATTACTAAGAAAATGAAAGAAAACATAAATGCTTTCATGGCACCATTTTCCTGTCTACAACTATTCCAGTCTCAGTTATGCAGTGACTGGAGCAGAAACATACATTTGGGTCCATCCTTTAACTGAAAATATGTGAGGAAAATAAG
The DNA here is from genome assembly GCF_949786415.1 of Peromyscus eremicus. Taxonomy (NCBI): domain Eukaryota; kingdom Metazoa; phylum Chordata; class Mammalia; order Rodentia; family Cricetidae; genus Peromyscus; species Peromyscus eremicus. The sequence continues at coordinate 191,943,888 of NC_081416.1, read as the reverse complement.
TCTTACAAAAATAACTACTAGCAAAATTGCCAGAATAATAGGTTGCTTTCCACAAACTGACATCAATGCTGAAGACAACACCCACCACACTCTTTGAACATGAAGAGGTAGAGTTGTTGCTGCATAGAACCTTCACCCCTATGTCCAAGTATTTTTGTTATGAGAAGGGACCCTGCTGGCTACCAAAACAGAAATGTAAACACCAGCCAGAGACTAGATAGCCCATAGACCTAGGACAAAACCAAACACTCCCTGTCTAAAAAAAAGAAAAAAAAATGCTCTTAGTGATATTCTACTACACTCTTATATACTTATTGAGCCATCATCAGAGAAGCTTCCTCCAGAAGCTTACAGAAACAGAGACCCATAGCCAGACATTGCACAGCAAGAGAAACCTTGGAACACATAGCTCTAAATGGGATGTCTCCATCAAATCCCTCCCCTAAGAGATCAGGGAACCCTGAGGTAAAAAGGTGGAAAGAGTAAAGAGCCAGAGGGGCTAGAAGACACCAAGAGTACAAGACCCTTTAAATCAACAGAGCAAAGTTCATATGAAATCACAGAGACAGCAATCATAGGGCCAACATGGATCTGCACCTGGTCCTCTGCATATATATTATCGTTTAAGTTTAGTATTTTTATGGGAATCTTGAGTGTGTGATTAAGTGGGTCTCTGAATCTTATGGCTTCTCTTGGGATTCTTTGTCTTCTGTTGTTTTTTTTTCTTTTCCAAATTCAATGGGATAGTTTTTGTTTTATTTTATTATATTTTATTTTATTACATTTTGTTGTCTCTTAGAAGCCTATTCTTTTCTAATTAAAGATAGGAAGGAAGTGTAACCATATAGGAAGGGAGGTGGAGAGAAACTTGGAGGAGTTGAGGAAAGGTAAACTGTGATCAAGGTATATTTTATGAGAAAAAAATGTATGTTTAATAAAAGAGAAAATTAAGAGGGTATCTCAAACACTGATGATGTGGACACTCTGCTGTAATATTTTGTAAAATAAGAATCTTGTGTAACTGGATTACACAAAAGCCTACACATCAATCATGCACTTATGTCTTTACATTCAAAGACAAAGTTTCGAATTTGTATGGAAGTGATAGATTCAAACCAATGACCACTATCATTATGTGCCTATTAACATCACACTGACTCAACTCACATTCACACAGCATCATCCTGGGCAGCAGTGTTTACAAAACTAGCAATACATCACAAAATCAAAGTCACTGAAAAACACCAGGAAGTGATCCAGTCCCTTAAAGGTTAATACACAGAGAAAACTAGGTCCTAAAACCTCCAGTCCCACCAAAAACTAAATAGAACTCTGTTATTGGTGAAATGACTTAGATTTATCACAGCGCTAGTTAAAACTTCTCATTTTGAGAGGTTATTTCAGACAAGAGATCACTCTGCAATCCAGGCTGATCAGGAACATTCAGTAATCCTCCTGCTTCATATTCTGGTTCCCTGGGACTGTTATATCCAGCCAATATGTTGTTTCTTGATATTCTATACAAATTTCAGTAATTTTACCTGAGCTGAGCTGTGGGACCACAACTTCAAAATGTTTATTTCATTGAAACTTATATATCACAAAACAGACTGTGAGTTCTTGAAATGGTTTATTGAAAGTGTTTGAGCTGGTAATTCTAGGAATACCTGAACACATGTGAATATTAATGAGAATGCATACTGAGAGCTCTTTATGAGGTTCTTTAGGAAACTGACTTGAATCTTTGTTTTATGTGACACTTGTGAATCACATACAGAGAAACACTAACATCTATCAGAGTATACATGATAAAACTGAGAACCCCCTGCACTCAGAATTTTTTACAGTTTATCCCACCTGGAGTTCTGTGTTGACTGAGATGGCTTGACATACTCAAAGCAATGAGCAATTATGTTAATAGAAACAACTGGCCATAGCTAGGATAAAAAAAATACATTAGTAATTTCTTCAACCTAAGAATGGATAAGACCCAAGAGACACCCTCAGATATGATGGCTAAGAAGTGGAATGCACTTCGTGTTACAAAATTGAGGGTAATGGTTTCATCCATCCTTCATTTTAGACAAAAAACTGATGACTCAAAGGAGAGAGAAAACACCCAAATTCCTGCAGCACACAGAGATGTGTGAACCACTCCAATTTCTCAATCTGGAAGTTACTTTGAAAACTTCCAGTGACTGACATTTGTCTTCTGAATGGCATGATTCTGCACAGGAGCACACAAGTTTGGCTGCACTTACCACATCAACCATACTGTACTTTCACTGATGCATATGTACAGTTCCATCATGTTAAGAAGCTTTGTAAAACTAAATTGAAAACGGCAAACCAATGTGACAATCTAAGAATTGTAGTTATAATCCTGCTATAACCCTGTTCTTGTACCTTCTGTAACTTGTATAAATGTTTGATGTAGACAATGGCATTCTGTTCATTGCCAAGAAAAGACCTTAGGGAACTTTTGGAAAATGACTGTTCAGGTTTAAAAGGCTTTTGTGGGCAGTTAAGAGACTTGAAACATATGAACACCAGGCTGTGTGCAAAGACAGTCACCTACATTTGAGCTTAAAAATGCTGTCAGCCACAATGTCAAAGACTCAACTTCCATTCAGGTTTTCTCATAAAATGGCATGGTATCCCAATTTAACATCATAATGTAAAAAGGCAGTGTTAAAATATTTGCCTCATCCCACAGGCAAGTGTCCCAGTACAAAGTCAGTTTGAATCAAATATATTTATTTGTTATGATTCCAGGAAAGGAAACACAGCCATAACTATGAAATTACTTAGTATCCTTTGACCTTCATATATACAAAATGAAAACTAATTTGTAGTGAGATTAGTACTTAGTGTGGCATAGAAACTAAGTCACTGCTGGGTTGATGGGTGCCTGCGTGAGAAAGCTGTGAACTAAGAATGAGGCAGAGTGCACAAAGTTCTCACAAGGTGTACTTTTAGAAAAAAAAATTACATGAACTATGATAAGTGGATGGAGTTTAAATCAAGAACTTAAAGGGAATGCCCTGACATGTCCATATTTTCTCTGTGGGAAATGTGGAAACCAGGGAGGAATATTCTTGGCTCTTTCTCATGACCAAAGATAATAAGACAACACCAGGTATATTCCCTCACTGCACTTGTTTTGTTTAGGCTAAATGTAATATCACTTCCTAGAGTGAAGGACACTCAGCTGGTTCCTTCCTCTGAGACTCATCTACAGAACATCACTGTACCACAGGCAGCACTTAGAGGAAGGGTGAGACCTGGGACAAAATCTGTGGCTCTGTGATTTCAGGTCCCTTCTGAAATGCAATTTTGCTTTCACTTGCAGTGGCAGTGTCTCCACCAGCATTAGCAGCTGAAAAGTTTTCTGAAACTTTGACTGATAATTACCAAAAGCAATTATGAGTTTCTTGTGAGAGTCTCCACAGAAACAACATGCTTAACAAGGCCCTTACTGTTTCATTGTCTCCAGAGGCTGACAACATCTCGTATGGAAGTTGTAGAAAGTATCAGTCTGTCATATGAGAGACTTGTGTAGGAGTCTAAATGTCTCACTAGACTCCAGTCCTCACGAAGTTTTTCTACTGAACAATTACGTTAATAACTTTCTCACATCTAAGTTTTGGCACTTTAACACACCCAGCAGAAGAGCAGAATCCCATTTGGGGAATTATTAGATATCCAATGAATTATCAGTAAAAGGAAAAGCACAATGTCATAATCTGCACTAGAAATCATTGCATTCTTTATATAACAAAATACCATATAACTAGAAGTGCTGATATGGAAACATGCTATATATCATAGTCATTGTACCTGCAATGATAGAAAGTCTGAACAGAGCCCACTTCTTTAATAATCCACTTATTTATATATGTGTGTGTCATTTCTTAAAAACTAAGCCAACATTTAGTGTCACACAACCTAGTGCTACCTTCTCAGTCTAAAAGTCCAGAATGTATAAAATAAAATTCTATAATTAAATTTCATGAGGAAAATGAAGATTATTCGTTGTTCAGCAATTAATGAAGAAGCATAAAATTATAGGTTTAGCATTTGCCTTCTGTCCACAAAGTATCCACCTTAGGGAGGTTTAGACAAACAGAGAAGTGTGAAGTACCATCACTTCTGACACACCTATAAGTCATTGGTTCTCAGACTTCCCTGAAAGCCAATAATTCATTAGAATAAGTTGGAAACACAGAGAGCTATTGAGCTTGGGTCATGGCTCATTATAAGGAAAGGATAGTGGTTAAACTCAGCCAAGGGATAAAGTAGATGGGTCAAGAAGCAGAAAATGTTCTGGCTCTAATTAGTATGTACTCAACCACTGATTCACACTTCAGCTAAAACCACTGAATATGAACACATAGCATACTGATTCATTGGGAGAGTGAATTAAAAACCTCTTCAGTAGTTATGAAAGCATGCCAGGAAGGACCACACATAGTTGCTCCTGCAAGAAACAGAACCATTGAGAGCAGCTTGTGGAGGGCAAGCCATGTCCTCCATGACCAAAAACCTTGAAAGCAGTGGTTGTTTCAGGCATGTTCAACATCTTGCAAAACTAATAAATATATAACACATATAGCCCTCTACCTCTGGCCCTTGATCCATGCCTCATGCCCCTATAGTAACTGCCTTTTACCCTGATCATCTTAGCCCATTGACTGGTCTGACTTGAGGCCCAAGCCATGAGAAAGAAGCCCATGTCCAACACTGCTTGCATGGCATGGATCCAGAGGCTGGATAGTTTAGAGATGTAGAGTAGAAACAAACAGATTGACAAGGGGGGAAAAAAGTAAAGGAAATGATTCCTAATGATATTCTGCTATACTCATAGACCAGTGCCTAGCCAATCATCATCAGAGAGGCTTTTTCCGGCAGCTAATAGGAGCAGATACAGAGACCCAGAGCAAAATATTAGTCAGAGCTCGAGGAGGGGCAGGAAGGATTCTAAGAGGCAGAGAGGTCAAGACGGTAGGAGAACACAGCCCACAGAATTAACTAAACAGGGCTCATATGGGCTCGGAGAGACTTAAGTGGCAACCAGAAAGCCTGCATGGGTCTGTGCTAGACCCTCTGCATACATGCTGTGCTTGTTCATCTTGAGGTTTTTGGTGAACTCCTAACAATAGGAGTGGTGGTGTCTCTGACTTCTCCTCCAACTGGGTTGCCTGGTCCAGTCTTGATATGAAGGTTTATGCAGATTTGGTATGCCATTAGTAGGCATGGGAGAAATGTTTGCTAAGGACCTATTAGTTGCATGTAAATACTGATTTTTTTCCTTTGAAGTAGTCACCTACTGTTTCTCTTTCTAACACTGTACCTATGTACAAATGCATACTAGATTGTGGGTTTTTTAATTCAATGAGAGTTCTTACTGTAACATCTTCTAATTTGTCATCTGAACATAGAGTTGTGTGTTGTACACTGTATAATACCCATTTTCTAATCTAAGAATAAAGAATATTTCATACTGTTGTCATAGCATCTTCATTCTTATGTTTGATATTCAGAAGACCAATGGATTCAGAATGGATTTCTTCACTGGGGAAATAGTGCTTGAAGTATCTTTGACACCAATATGAGTGGGAAATAACAGTTTACTCAGATGTGCAATATTGAGCATTCTTGCATTTTGTACTCACTGGGCATTGCCTCTCCAAGAGTAACATGGACCTGTTCTTTTTTTCTCCCTTTTACCGAAAACAGATTCTTTTCTCAAATAATCTATCCTTAATACAGTTTCCCCCTACCTCTATTCCTCTCTGGTTTTTCTAAGAAATATACTGGGATTACCTGACATATATATGTGCATTTACAGACAAGGATGCCAGCCAAAGCCAACTTCATGAACCATGGAGTTTTCTTGGCATCATTTAAAGGAATGTGAGTGATGGGTTACTTACAGGAGAAAAAAAATATAGTAGAATATTATTTTAAAGCATGTTACTTTTGTTTATGTTGCATTTGTTTAACTCTGTGAAGCTGTGTTACTCTGCCTGTCCAACACACCTGATGGTCTAATAAAGTTGAATGGCCAATAGCAAGGCAAGAGAAAGGATAGGCAGAGCTGGCAGGCAGAGAGAATATATAGAAGGAGAAATCTGGGAGGAAAAAGAAAGAAGTAGCTGGAGAAGAAGGAGGAATACTACAAGGGCCAGCCACCCAGCTACACAGCAAGCCACGGAGTAAGAGTAAGAGTCACGGAAGTAAGAGAACAGGAAATGCCCAGAGGCAAAAGGTAGTCAGGATAATTTAAAGTTAAGGAAAGCTGGCCAGAAACAAGCCAAGCTAAGGCCAGGCATTTATAATTAAGAATAAGTATTCATGTGATTTATTTGGGATCTAGTTCATAGGCCCCCACATAGAGTAAAGAGCAAAAAAACCACCACTAACAAAAAAGTTTTCAAAGACAGATACATCACCAAGTCCCACTGCATCATGTCAATAGGTAAGACATAGGTCATAGAGGAGAACCTAATGTTAGCATTCTGTTAAATGGAAATAGTCTTACAATGACTCCTAATGACTTCTTTGTTAAACCAATAGTTCACAACATCTCTTACTTCTCCTTAGATGAGTCTTTTGAAGTAGATGGAAATTAACACAGGTAGCCCTACCAATTGGTGTTTGTGAGGAGAATAAGAGACTGCAGAACACTCCGCTGTAATTGGGACACATATATCATTCCACTCCCACTGAGGCTCATCAATCTTCTCTGAAGAGTGAATGGAAAGATTATAAGAGACAGAGGTCATTGATAACATACAGTAAGGTTTGCTGAGGACAGAAGTGAGGTATGCAGTTAGTACTGAGTCTGAAAAGCAAAAAAGAAGGGAGGTCTGGCAGGTGCTCAAGTCTGAAGGAGGGATTCTGGGGTGGAAACACATGCAGACCATTTCAGTAAAGGGAATAGGAAACTTGCTTGGCTAGAAGCAAATTTGCTAAAGAGAACAATGTCCCTGCCCTGGTGCTAACCCCTGATGTTCCAAAAATCATTTGATAAAATCCCTGAACTTGACTGTTTTTGAATCATCTCAATGATAATAAATCTGACTTCAAAGATGCTTAGGGATCATAGTAATTATGTTATTCACATTTCCATCTCCATGTATTTTACATACACTGTACACTAATTTTCCAATATGACAATCATAGAATTTGCTATAAAAACTTCACCTGTATGATGAGGGTTAAAGTAAAATCACAGTGATCTAATTCTGGAAAGAAACAAGAATCTGAATCTTCCTTTATAGTAAAAACCATGATGGTATGCAGAATTGCATGCCTTTTCCTCATTCTTAAATAATTGGTGTGTCTTATGATCTTTCTTTTATATTTATGCTACTGTAGGATGACACCAAACAATAGATCTAATAAGAACACTAAACATTTTTTTTCTTGTTTAGTCCTCAACCTTTTGTTGATTTGATTTACCATTTTCATCCTATTGCAATTAGGTAAGAGTTGAACACATGGAATATATTCACTGTGGCTCTCTCCCACACCCTTACTCCAAATGAGTAGGCTTGCATGTATTTGTGAGATTTTTGTGAAATTTGATGACAGCTAGTTCTCAGTGTAATGTGTCCTAATTTTTAACTTAACTTTATGGTTAGAGTCTTTTGCCATGAACAATGAACATTTTCACTAAGAATACATACTCACACTATTGTGTAATGTGTTCACTTTTTAATGCTTCACTATGACATGAGGACTGTATGGATTTCTTTCATGCTGAAAATAATGATTTTAAGTCTCTTTTCTCCTAATGTGATTTGTAAAGAGCAGTTTATTCTGGACCTTAGAAGTGAGCATTCTTTTCACTTGAACTCACTAGCTATTGATTCTCCCAGGGTGGCCTGCACTTTTTCCTAGTGCTTATATTTCTAAGAAGTGTACTGGGAGTTCTACCCATAAATATGTGCATTTATCAACTTCTAAAGTTTTACTGAAAGTTTTCATTTGTTTTGGTTTTTGTTTTTTGGGGGTTTTTTGGGTTTTTTTTGGAGACATGTTTGTTTGTTTGTTTGTTTTTTGTTTTTTTTTTTTTTTTTTTGAGACATGGCTTCTCTGTGTAATAGCCCTGGCTACCCTATAACTTGTTTTGTAGACCAGGCTGGCCTCAAACCCACAGATATCTACCTGCCTCTTCCTCTGTAGTGCTAGGATTAGAGGCATGAGTTACCATGCACAGCCCACTGAAAGTTATAATTATAATAAAACATTTGTTTTGAAACATAGTCTTGCTATGTTGCATACTGTAGCTTTGTAATCTTGAACTCAAGTGATTTTTTTTCTCACCAACACATTGAAGCCTAGAAATGCTCAATGAATTATTTGACTCTGAGATTTGTCTATTGTAATAATTTAAGGGAAAATTGCTGAATGACAGAATGGAGTCCAAGAACTGGGCAATAGGAATCACTGCTGTTCAATCTGCAGCCAAAAGGTCTCAGTGACCCTGGTGCACATACACAAATAATCTATCTCCTGGTTGCATTGATCTCAGTATACATATCCCCTACATGTTGTGAGACACAGAGTAGCATCTCAGTTTGTCACTCCTGCCAGAACTCTTGATGACAAAAAGGCTGTACCCTTTGAAGGTTTGCAATTGGTTCCTATGTGAGGCTTATGATTGAGTTACAAAGAAGTTTTTGGAACCATGTACATGGCTGGAAATTACTGGTGTAATTACAATCTCTATATTGAGGGTAATATTTTTTGTGGAAATGTAAACTGGGTCTTCACTTTGTTCTTTTATTAATATGAAAGACTACCATTCTGTTTACTGTCCTCACTCATCTTATTTTGTAGCATTAGTCTCAATAAATGTTTACCACCAGTGATGTCTTCTTATTCATGCTATTCTTCATGGGTATGACAGACTGAGTATGTTGCTTGTGTAGATTGTAATAAAGTAGAGATTCCAACTACAGCACTAGTCACACATTTGGAAGAGTTACTAGAAAGAGCCATACAACTGAGACTGAAAAACACAACAAAAACCCAAGTCAAGATCCCAGAACACTGGAAGAGCTCAATCTAGCTGCCAGGGGTTAAGAGGCAAAGTTCTTAGCACACAGTCTTTTCTAGGAATAACATGCTTCTTCTAGGTAGATCCTAGCTCCCAAAACTTCAAGAACTTTCTTAAACGGTGCCATCAGTTTTGAACCATGGACTCAAACACTGATTGAATGAGGAGACTTTTATTCCAACCATGTCAGTAAAATCAACTGGGCTAAGAAGAGTTAAGCAGGGGGTGAAGGCAATGAACACAGAAAAATAAAGGGATTTGAGGAGAAGAGCAGCATATCAGCATGAGAATGAGGCAGTTACTTTTTGTTGCTGTGCTAAATTACCATGGCGAAGCTGACTTATGGAAGGTATGGTTTATTCAGAGTAATGGTTCCGGGGAACATGCATAAAAGAGGGAGGAGATAAAGGAGAGAGAAGCGTGACAAGAGATAACCAAAACAGGAGGCCAAGAGATCTCATTTGTACCCACACAGGAAGCAAAGAAAGGAATATAAATGAGGTGATGCTATAAACTCTCACTCTCTCCATCAAGGATGTACCATCCGTATATTTCATAAATTCTCCTTAGAGCACCACCAATGAGGAACCAAGGATACACACTGTTATGATATTGCACTCAGGGGAACCTGGCAAGCCAGGGTATCCCACAAGTGAGGGAAAACATGCTAGCATGCTGGACAGATGAAGCAGAGGGTGGCAGGCAAGACACACCATGTGGGCTTGGTAGGGGCTGGACATTCATTCACAACCCAGGTGCTACCTCCTCGTGGAAATGAGTTTATTATAATGGGAGATAAAGAGGAAGATATGGAAAGAGGTGGGCAGGAAGAAAGAGAGGGAAAGCAGAGATGTACACACCTCATGGCAGGGTAGGGAGAAAAGATGGAAGAGAGAGAGGAAGGGGAGGAATTTTTCCTTAAAATGAGGCTTTTACATCAGGAAGCAGGGCGGCACCGAGGGGCAGCATTTCAATGGGCAGGTCAGAAGCCTATGTCTGGCATTTATCAGTCAAACAACCAGACATCTTTTCCTGTTCTCCACAGACCCATGGACATCTTATGCCACAAACTGTATTCTGTACAACGTTAGAAGTCTCAACTCAAGGCAATTTTTTAACCACGAACCCCTATAATAGCCCCACCAAAACCACCTCATAATAATTCTTCCAAAACTGACTGATAGAGAATATGCATTTCAATCCCAACAACAAGGAATGGGGCATGGTGAGGAAATACTGTTTCAAATCAAGAAAGAAGCTTAGCAGACATATCACCAAAGCCTATAGCTCCAAAATCAGTTTTGGGAATTTAGGATCAAGAGACTTAGAACACTACATGCCTCCAATTTTGTTTCCCATAACATACAACCTTCTCTATGGTTGCTGTTAAAATTCCCTCATTCACAAGGGGCACCAAGATCATGATGAGGAAACCTACAGAGACAATGGAAACAAGCTAGTGGGAACTCATGAACTTTAGACCAACTGCTGTGGAGCCTGAATGGGACTGGACTAGGCCCTCTGTATAGGTGAAACAGTTGTGTAGCTTGGTCTGCTTAAGAGGCCTTTGGCAGTGAGATCAAAATCTATCCCTGGTGCATGAGCTGGCTTTTTGGAACCCATTACCTATGGTGGGACACTTTGCACAGCCTTGATGCAGGAGTAGGGGCTTGGTCCTTCCTCAACTGAATATATCAGGCTTTGCTGACTCCCCATGGAAGGCCTTACCTTTTCGAAAGAGGAAATGGGCACGCGGACTGGGAGGCAAGGCTAGGAGGGGCAGAGGGAGGAAAGAAGAGAGGGGGATCTGTGGTTGGTATGTAAAATGAATAAAAAAATTCTTAATAAAGAAAAAAAAGCCCCCATTCCCTCTGAAACCTCTTGAGGCAGCCCTTAAAGTCCACTTTGCTCTCAGTCCTATGTGAAGGGGCCCCAAAATAGCTTGACCACACAGCAGCCATGACAGGCTTAGGGGCCTAGACACAGCTTCTGTGACAGGCTTACTGGCAGGCAACACCCAGATCCAGGAAAATCCTTAAGTTGACACTACCCAGGGATCCACCCAGGGATGAGGAAGGACCTGACATCCCAAACATTCCAAACATTAGATAAGGTGGCCAGATGCCCTGGAGTCTACCACACCCCTATTTTTGCTTTACAGATACCCTTAGACAACTGTCAGCCAATCAGGGTCCTGAACTCTGGAAATCCCCTTACCCCAACCTCTGCTATGATAAAAACTGTTTCCCCCTTGAGCTCAGGACTCTCTGCTCGCACTGCTGCGTTGTACAATAAAGGTTCCTTGCTTTTACATGCTGGATTCATTCTCCATAGTGGTCTTTTGGGGGTCCCCGCGATCTGGGCCTAACACCCTACAGTTCTCCAGGTTCCGAGTAGAATGGACCGTGGCACGCTGCTGCTCACAGCACTCAGCTACTTTTCCTTTTCTTTTTTACTTTGTCTTTTATTTTACATACCAAGCACAGTTTCCTCTACCTCCTCTCCTCCCATTGCCTCACTTCCTACCTCTTTTCTATCCCTCCTCCCATCCACTCCTCAGAAAGGATAAGGCCTCCCATGGAGAGTCAACAAAGCCTGGCTTATCAAATTGAGGTAGGACCAAGCCCCCTACCCTCCACTCCCCACCCACCACCACCACCACCCCAGGCCTCAAAACTGCTTTCCTAATCCAAAATTCCAAGCTCTTCCACATTCCTCCAACAGACAACACAGTCAGATGTTTCACAGCAACATTCCACTATCTGGTAACAATTTACATATTAGTTGCTTTTCTGTTGCTATGGCGACACCATAACTAAAACAACTTACAGAATGAAACGTTTATGGGCATTTGTATGCATATGACTGCTCCTCATAACAGGGAGACACAGCAACAAGCAGCAGGAAAGGCAGCAGGAGCGGGATGCAGAGTAATCACATCCTCAAAAGCAACTGGAATCAGAGAGAGCCAACTGGAAGTGCACAAGGATTTTAATATCAAAGTCCTCTGAAGTGAAGCATTTTCTCCCCTAAAGATTGCACCATCCAATCCTCTACAAAAGGTATAAAGAGCAGGGCACCAAGTGTTCAAATTTCTGAGGCAGTACGGGACACTTCTCATTCAAACTAGCAATTTTCTATCTTAATAAACCTTGACCTTGAGCAGAACAGTTTTCTCAGTTTATACTATATTGAAGGGAATTACTGAAACTCAGAGAGTTCTGGGAACTGAAGGCTTACTTGTCGGTCAGAAGAAATGATGTCTTCTGTGTACTGTATAGATCTGTATCTCTGCTCTCCTAAAATCCTCAAAGAAGGACACTTACTGGCCAGACAGCAAATGGTAAGCCTCTAATTTTTCTGTTTCTTCCTAATTACAAAAGATTAATGCTCCACATTTTTCAAATAAGCAAAATAATGGTGGATATTCCAGTTTCCACTCAATGCCATTTCTTATAATTAAACCTGTTTCTAATTAATTTTTTTTTCATTTATTTTACATACCAACCACAGGTTTCCATTCCTCCTCTCCTCCCATTCCTTCCCCCCACCTCCCATCTACCCCACTCCCCATCTGCTCCTCCTCAGTTACCATTGTGAAAGGGGCAGGCCTCCAATAGGCTTGAACAAAGTAAGGCACATCAAATTGAAGCAGGGCCAAGCTCCTCCCCCTTGGGGAGCAGGTTCCCAAAAGCTAGCTAAGCACAACAGGGACAGGTCATGATCTCACTGCTAAGAGCCTCACAGACAGTCCAAGCTACACACTGTCACACACATGCAGAGGGCCAAAGTCAGCTCCATGCAGGCTCCTATACTGCAAAGATAACCTCGGCTTGTGGAATATTTAATGAACACATTGAATTCATTTGTGAAAGATAATTGGATATAAATTCTTTAATGAATAGGGCTGTTTAGAGTTCATGAAATAGTGGGGTGATATTTGTAAATCTTTGTAGCATATTTCCATATCATCATTCCAGTTAATTTGTGAGCAGTATGACATAGATTGCAAAGATTTCTAGAGCAGATGATGAGATTGTGTTTTTCTTTTCTTTTCTTTTTTTTTTTTTTTTTTTTTTTTTGGTTTTTCGAGACAGGGTTTCTCTGTGTAGCTTTGCGCCTTTCCTGGAACTCGCTTTGGAGACCAGGCTGGCCTCGAACTCACAGAGATCCGCCTGCCTCTGCCTCCCGAGTACTGGGATTAAAGGCGTGCACCACCACCGCCCAGCCGACATTGTGTTTTTCTTCCTACAGACACTTCAGTAGATATCTCTGAAGTCCCGGTTGACTATGTTCTGCACAATGTGTGAACACTGGCAGCACCTGGTAATTTATAATCAACTTCACCTTTTGTAGAAGAATCCAGATTTACTGGAGCCCAGTGAGACACATATACCCCTCTGAAAGACTCCAGCACACAAGAACTTGATATTTTCTGGATCCTGGGTCACTGTCATTTTTCAGAGATCATGAGAATGTGAGAGCCTCTCCAAACACTGTCTCTTTGGAGACACTCACAGGAAACTCACAAACAGCTTTGGTAATTAGCTGTGAAAAAAAGTTCTGAAAAAGTTCTTGACTCCCAAAGCGAGAACTGTCATTGTCACTGCAGAAGTGAAAGCTGCAGTTCAGAAGGGAGGTGAGGTCACAGCCACAGACCTTTATCTCACGGTGGATAATGCCTCCATCACAATGGTGCTGGATTTCAGGATGCCACAAAGTGCACACTGAACAGAAGTTTCTGCACTGAGGAGTCAGGTGAGCAGTTTGTATTTAGTCTGGGGGAAAAAAAGAACAAATAAGAAAGGAAGTCTGTGTACATGCCCATATCTGGGAAAGGGATTCAGAAGTTGGAAAAACACAAACTGCAAAAATAGTCTTCAGATTCTATGAATATCTTGTAGTTTAGTTTCTTTCCAAAATCTTGATCTATTACTAATTGTTTGACTTAAGGGATTAGTAAATATAAGCATTTAAATATAAATTGTTAATAATAATAATTTAGTTTCTTCTCTGTGTATGTGTGCACGTGTGTGTGTCCATGGGCAAGTATGCATGAGTTCAGGAGCAGGTTCACAGTGTGTGTGTGTGTGTGTGTGTGTGTGTGTGTGTGTGTGTGTGGTCAGAGGACAAGCTTAGCTGTTCTTCAGGCACTTTTTACATTTACAAATTTTCATTATACTATTTTTTTTAGACAAAGTCTCCATCTGGGCTGTAATTCTCTGAATATTCTAGGCCGGCTAGTCAGTGAGCCCTATGGATCTTCCTGACACCTCCACTCCAGTGCTTGGATGACAGGTGTGTGTTACTACACACAGCTTTTTTTCAATGACTTGTGGAGACTCAACTTAGGCCCTCCCATATACAAAGCAAGGACTTTACCAACTGAACCATTTCCCTAACCTAGTAATAACTTTTTAGGCTACATTGTTGTATCAAATATTATTTTTCCTCTGTAATATCTAAGAATCAATGTAATATCTAACACTCCATCCCAGGAATCCAGAGGCTAACGCAGGAGGATTGCAGAAATTTCCAGTCCAGCTTGCATTACAAAGTGAGACCCTTTGTGAAATCCTTCACCAAAGATATAGAAATATGAAATTACCAATTAGCTTTATACAATCCTACATCGTGTCACTGATAAGAGTGTCCTGCTAGGTTTTTGGTGAGGGGAGGGATTATGGCTTATAGACATGTGTTAACCTATAAGAGACTAGAAAGCTGTTGATCTGTGTTGTGCTTTGCCTAAGTGGCATCATAATGTATGAACTTTTCCTTTCCATCTGTCTTGTGTGAATACCTTGGTTTTTATTTACATTGCTGCAGAGTACAGCACCATGTGAAAATCAACTGTGTATGTAAACTCTTAAAGGACATGTGGCAGGTCTAAAGTTAAAAGGCATAATTTACATATATATGGATTGTGAACTTTGAAGGCCAGGTCACAAGTGTGGTTTTGTGTATCTCTTGTTATACATAATTTCTCACATTCCAAAATGCTTGTTTCAATGTGATCACAATATCTGTGTGTGAGATGCTTGCTGTATCTACATCCATAAAAAGAGCTGGCGTTTTCTACAGTTTTCACTTTACATATCTGCTACTGCACTTGGACATTAGACAGTGAATCTTGTAAGAAAATCAGTCATTCATCGTTTGTTTGTTCCTTATTAAGAGTGCTCATTTTTCAGAGATTTCTGTTGAAATGATTCATGTACTGTCCTTCTGTTGTCTACTTAGTAAGAGTTTTCCACGTAGAATACTTCCTGAGTGAGTTTCTGTTCTCCCCAGTTACTTCCCTGTATGAACAAGCATGCATGCCTACACCTGCATCTTCTACGAAATTTTATGACACCTAGTTCTTTGGGTAAAGTCTCAAGTGTCACTTTATGATTAGTGACTACATGATTAGTTTGTTTTCACTGCATAATAAACATTATATTATGTAAGAATAGAGAAATGTTCACATTGTTGTGGGGAAAATGTTTTCATTATTTAGGTTTAAATTTCAGATGAGAAATTTATGGGTTTCTTTCACATTGAAGAGTTTTATTAAAGTCTCTTTATCCCCCATTATGACTTCTAAATAGCAACTCTCTATGGAATAGAAGTGAGTATCCTTTCCATTTCTACTCACTGGTTGTTGCTTCTCCCAGGGCAATTTGGCCCTACTCTTTATTATTATCATTATTATTATTATTATTATTATTATTATTATTATTATTATTATTCTCTCATGTATTACATCTTGACTGCAGTTTTCCCTGTCTCCTTCTCCCAGTCTCTACATCCCATCTCCCCTCTCGCCCAGATCCATGCCCCCTCTGACTCCCCTCAGAAAAGAGTAGACCTCCCAGGGATATCAACCAAACACAGCATAATATGCTACACTAAGACCAGATAAATACAATCACATCAAGGCTGGGAGAGGCACTTCAGTAGGAAAAAAAAGGGTCCCATAATTAGGCAGAAACGTCAGCAACCACTCCCTGCTCCCATTGTTAGGAATCCCACAAAAACACCAAGCTACTCAACCATAACATATATGCAGAGGATCTAGGTCAGGCCCCTACCAGTCTTACTCTTAATTCTGACATTCTAGGAAAAGTTTCTGAAAGACTTCAGCAGTAACAGTAACAAAATATTTTTGTCAAGATATTTCTGAGGCAGGATCTTGCTATGTTACCCACGATAGCCTTGTAATCTTGAATATATGCAATTCTTTCCCACCAACAAAAAAAGCTACAAATGTTCAAGTCACCATTTTGATCAGAGAATTTATTGTGTGCCATAATTTAGGTGGAAAAGTGCTAAATAACAAAATGGATCTCAAGGATTTGGCAATAGGAATAGTGTTCTTACTTCAGAGCACAATTGGAATTCTGGGAAATTTCTCTCTTCTTTCCTGCTACCTCATCCGTTACTACATTGAACATACATTAAGGAACACTGACTTGATTCTCACACACCTGTTCATAGCCAACTCCTTGATCGTTGTTTCTAAAGGAACGCTAGAGACAACAGGAGCTTTGGAGATGAAAGGGTTCTTCAATGATTTTGGCTGCAAGCTTCTTTTGTACGTTCAAAGACTTGGCAGGAGCATGTCCATTGGTACCACCTGTCTTGTGAGTGTCTTCCAGGCCATCACCATCAGCCCGAGTGACTCCTGCTGGAACGGTCTTAAAGTCAAAGTTCTAAAGCATATCGGCCTCTTCACTTCCCTCTGCTGGATTCTCTACATGTCAGTAAATATGATTTTCCCTGTGTATATGTATACCAAGGGGAATAGCAAAAATCTGACACCTAAGAGTGATATGAAATACTGCTCCACTGTAGGTCATGATGATCTCACAGGCTTATTGTATACAGCTTTTTTTGTTTTTCCTGAAGTTTTGCTTTCTCTCCTCATTATCTGGTCCAGCAGCTCCATGGTTGTCATTCTGTACAGGCACAAGCAGCAGGTTCAACATATCCGTAGTATCCATGTTTCCTCCAGAACATCCCCCGAGTCCAGAGCCACCCAGAGCATCCTGGTCCTGGTGTTCACCTTTCTAGGTTTTTATGCCCTCTCCTCCATCTTACAAGGTTGCATTGCTCTCATGTATAATCCTTGTTGGATGCTGGTGAACATCACAGCCATCATTTCAATGTGTTTTCCTACTGTGGGCCCCTTTGTTATGAGCCATGATGCCACTGTGCCAAAATTGTGCTATTCCCGAGTAAGGAATCCAAAGATCCCATAATCGTATCATAGGTATGAAGATTGTATGGTCTCTTACTCACAGTAACTAAAATTTTATGTTCTCCATGTCTTTCAAAACATCAACATACAACTAACTCCACAGCCACTTGTCTTTCTAAAGGACTCTATACTATGCACTTGGATTTCCATCTTGTTGAAACTAATACCCGAAGTAGCATTGCAGAAGTGAATGCAGCAGGTCATTTTACTGTGAGTAAATAGTGCTCTGTTGGTGGAAATCTTAAGTACTGTTGCTTAAAGGCAAATTAAATGAGTTGAGCTTTAATTCTTTAGTCTGTTTCCAGAGAGTAGGTGACCAAGCGTACACATATTGGCGAACTTTTCCAGGAGGAAGCACAACAAAGAACAGTGGTGGACGTTGTTGGGTGTAGCTGAAAATTTCCTGTGTTCTGCCTGGCCCCAAGGTCAGGACAAATCTCTCTCACTTGCGGGTCCGTAGCCACTCAGACCCAAATAAACACACACAGGCTTATATTATTTACAAACTGTATGGCCATTAGCCCAAGATTATTCCTGACTAGCTCTTACACTTAAATTAACCCATAATACTTATTTATGTTTAGCCATGTGGCTTGGTACCTTTTCTCAGTTCTGCCTTCACATCTTGCTTCCTGTGTCTGGCTGGCAACTCCTGACCCAGCATTCTTCTTCCCAGAATTCTCTTCTCTGCTTGTCCCACCTATACTTCCTGCCTGGCTACTGGCCAATCAGCATTTTATTTATCAACCAATCAGAGCAACACATTCACAACATACAGAGTGACATTACCCATTAGTTGGGAGATAACTTTTTAAACGAATCCATCATGCATGTTTATCACTTTTACAGATTCTCCTTATTATTGTCTTTATTATAGATATAAAAATAAGTTTGTTAGAAAACTAGTTCAATGTCATTTCTGAAGTGTGAAACAAAATTCTTCTGCTGTTCAATTAAACAGGGCTCACATTTCTCTCTAGGGAAATGGTTGTGATAATTTGCTAGCACTTATCTTTGTAAAATCGTACACTTCACACAAAGCTCACCAATAAAAACCACTCATTTGCACGTACCTACCACCAACATTGGAAATAGTGAGAAAACAAACAGTCACCATAAGAGTGTTTGTGTTGCCTGGTATTCCCTGAGTAGTAAACACATTTGTTTCTCTCAAAAACATTTTATGCATACAGCCAATGTATGATGAAGATTTCCAGAATGATCTCAAACTTTCATGGAGTTTGAAAATAATTACAGCTGTTATTCAGAATCCTCAGATCTCTAAAAAATGAGAGTTAACACTCTGCAGGCCAGAGTCAGTGTAGGTCCTTAGGCTAGGCTGTCTTCTTTAGAGAACAAGCTAATCTGTATCACAATCCAGAATGTTCAATTATTTAGAGAACTGGGATGCTGACAGGTTAAATGACTTGGGGGTGGGCATTAAATTCTGTGAAATTTAACATGTAAAGGATGTGAAGTTGGTATAATAATAGAAATATCTTCAATTATTGAATCTTGACAAGCCTATGCTGTTTTACATACAGTATAGGACTTTCTTTTTAGACTTTTTAAAATTTATTCTTTGTGGATTTCACTTCATGCATCCCGATCCCATTCATCTCCCCATCCCATCATAGCTGTCCTCTGTCCTTGCAACTACCCTCACCCAAAAAAAAACATTAACTTAATTTTTTAAAAAAGTAACCAAAAAACAAAAACTAACATACAAAAACAGAACAACAAAAAAGTCTCAGCATGGAAGCCATGGTGTGACAAAGTGAGTCAAAGAGTATACCATTTATTCCTTATATATTTACTTGTAAGTGTTCTTTTCCTTTTCTTTTCTCTTTTTTTTTGTTTTGGATTTTTTGTGTTTGTTTGTTTGTTTTGTTTTGTTCTTTTTTCGAGACAGGGTTTCTCTGTGTAGTTTTGGTGCCTGTCCTGGATCTCGCTCTGTAGACCAGGCTGGCCTTGAACTCACAGCGATCCGCCTGGCTCTGGCCCCCACAGTACCAAAGGGCAGTGACAATAGAGTCAGGAGACATGGCTCAGGTGTCTGAATTTAAGGGACCAGGTCATTTATTATTTTCACAAGTTCTTGAAGTACATGGAAGTTGAAAACCAAGGCTTTCGAGGTTGCTTGTCATAGAGGACACGTGGCCTATTATGAATTGAGATGTGTGAATTGGAGGCAGATACTTGACAAGAAGAAGAAGACAGAAACAGTGATTTCTGGACTTTGTGAGAGAGAGTAAAAGATAGTGAGGGTCAAGACTAAAATCTTTGGGATAGATAAAATGAAAAATTACCTCAGAGAGATGATAGCATGGAGGGGGCAGCACAGACGTGAAATAGTGGAAGTATTTGGGTTTCTAAAAGTCACATGGTAATGAGATGGAGGATGGGGTGGGTTGAACCATTTGTTCAATAGGAGCCTGATTCTGCTGCACAGAGCACTTGCTAGGTTGCAGCTGTGAAGTTATATGGTGAAGCAGCTTATGGGATTCCAGCCGGATCATTCCATCTCTGGCACAGATACATGAGGGCCTGGCAATAACTGTGCTGATTTCTATCACTTATTAGGTTGTTATGGGTAGTGACACAAGACTTTAATCTTCTTGAGGCAAAAGGTCAGTTAAGATCAGTGCCCCACCATGACATATTTTATTTCATAGTGTTACTACACTGTAATAAAAATGTCAACACCATTTAGTTTCATGTATTGGCAGTATCTCCTTTCATAAACTGCAGGAATAGGAAAGCCAATAGAAAAAGTAACATTAGATAGCCGTGAATCATTCACTGATACGTGTTTCAGATTGTGACATGCAGAGCTGCATGACCTCACACTGGCACTGAAGACTCTCAGAACTTTGGAATGAGTGACTATATCAGTTCACTCTCACAGATATCTTAAAGAAGCACATACGCCCAGCTCTGAGCTCTCCTAGGCTACTACTAAAATGCTCCATTCACTTCTGCTTATAGCGCTCAACCAAATTACCAATCTTCCAATCTCACCACAATCATCAGTTTTTTTCACAACAACCACCCCATTTTTGGTATTAACTTCCTTATTAATTACTTTTCTATTTTTGTAATAAAATACCATGACCAAAGGCAGCAGGTCTATAGAGATTAGAGTCCATCATGACTGGGAAGAAGGCAACAAGCTGCAGGCAACCAGCAGGACCAGAAAGCTGAGAGACAACCTCTTGAGCCACATGTTCAAGAGTAAAAAAAATAAAATAAAATAAGCAAAAGTAGAAGTGGGGTGAGACTATGAACCCTCAAAAACTTACCCTGAGTGACAAACTTCCTTCAGCAAGGTTGCATTTCCCAAGATTCTCCAAACAACACAACCACCTGGGTATCAAATGTTCAAATGCCCAAGCCTATGGGGCTTTGGTTTGACATTTCTTAGTCAAACCAACACATGTAGGTCATTCTGATATACTTTCAAACTTTAACACTGAGAAAGCCTCCTGGCATGTGTGATGTTTAAATGAAAGGGTCTGGAGAGATAAGATAGTAGTTTAGAGTGATGCTCTTCCATAAGACCAGAGTTTAATTGTAACATGAATCTTAAAATGGTCTTATTAATAAAAACAAACCCAGAGCCAGATATTGGGGTGAATGCTGGAAGATCAGAGAAGCATAACAAGCCACATCCACCTCACCTTGCCAATTCCTCAGCTGATCCTGTTTCCTCAAACTGGAAGCCTCTGAGTCCTCATTCAAATGGATCTCAGCTGAACTCCTGCTAAAAGCCTAAAAGCTTAACCAGCCAAAAGCTTCTAGTTCCTGGTTTTCAGGCCTTGTATACCTTTCTGCTTTCTGCCATCACTCCCTGGGATTAAAGACATGTCACCATACCCGGCTGTTTCCAGTGTGGCTTTGAACTCACAGAGATCCAGACAGACCTTTGGAATGCTAGGATTAAAGGTGTGAGTGCCACCATTTTCTGGCCTCTATATTTAGTTGTTCTGTTCTCTGACCCCAGATAAGTTTATTAGGGTGTACAATATTTTGGGGAACACAATACCACCACATTAAATTCTCAGAAATCACATGAGACCCTAAACTACCTGTAAACACCGTTCCAGGAGATTTGACACCCTTTTCTGGCCCCCTCGGCACCAGCACAGATGGGGTACACACTTAAGCAGACTTGTGCACACACATAAATCAAAATCAAAATAAATGTGAAAAAACCAAACAAAAGGACAGGTGCTTTAATTAATGAGGAATGGTTATGAACCTGTCTCCTAGGAACAAGGCTCTGTTCTGAATTCTATCCATGACTGAGCTGATATTTATAATTTTTCCCGGAATATTTGCATATAACTATTTCTCAATTAACTTGCATTCAGTTGTATAAATGAGCACAATCATGTCTAGTGTAGATTGCATCATGTTTTCCCTTTTACTCATACTTCAGTAGATGTCTGTTGAGACTTGTATCTGTTTAAGTGGCATATTTTGGGAAAAGTTACATGAGGTGCTCATAAGAATCTATATTCTCTTTTTGTTTGGATAAAATATTCTGTAAATACCTGTTAGGCCCCTTGGTTTATAACATCAGTTAGTTCCAGGATTTTTCTGTTTTGTTTTCGTCTGGATGACCTGTATATTAGAGAGAGTAGGATATTGATGTCTCCCTGTCTCAGTGATGGGAGAAAGTGGGTGTGATATAGTGTGTGAGAACTTTGGAGAATTAAAAAGCTTGAAAAAAAAAAGTGTGCGTGTGGGGGGGGGGGGGGAATGATAGATGATAGAATGACATGTGACCAAGGGATGAAGTTCCACATTCAACATTAAAAAAAAAAAAGATCAAATGGGAAAGGAAGTAACAAAGGTGAGTACTATATCTATGTAGGTTGCCAAGGCAGGGAAGCACAGCACAAAGACAATATCACACACACACACACACACACACACACACACACACACACATTCAAAGGAGAAAGTGTATAAAGGATCTTTCAAAACAAGGGATAAATTCTATGGTGTAAAGAGTTCCAGGTGAAATAGACACAGATTGTAAGTTGTCAAGTCTCCCAATGGTGTTTAATCAGGCGATGAGTACTTTGAACACTTTAGAAGCCTAAATTTCCCTCCGCTGAGGAATGGATAATAAAAGTGAGATACTGTGTAATACCGTTCAGCCATATAGAGAAATCATGAAATTTACAGGAGCATCTCTAGCTGTCTCATTTGTCACTCTCTGCTGCTACAGATCAAATGGCAAGTGCATTTCTTATGGGAGGGTGGTTACAGAATCATATACCCATATCTCAGAGTCCAGATAAGCCCTCCAACACACAGAATGCTGTCATGGTCCTGACATTCACTCTGAACGCACCATGAAGGAAATGGGCTGAAAATCAGTTGGTGTCATCAGAGTCCATCATAGGTTTGGATAATTGCTCATGCTGAAAAGTCTGTGTGTGTGTGTGTGTGTGTGTGTGTGTGTGTGTGTGTGTGTGTTTGTGTTTTCTGGGTTTAAACTTGTTTCAGGGCTCCAGCTACACAAGCAACAGAAGGGACTGCTGCAGGGGTGACCTGAGAAACAGAGGTAGGTTTCTACACCCCACACTGACCCCTGATTTAAAAGGCAGGGTCTGCAATGACAATGGCACTTTCTGTCTAATTTATCTCCTATTTGGTGTACCTACACAGATTACAGCTATAATGGTGAGGGCTGCAGAAGGAAGTCTAAAGTACTTCCCTGCTTGGCAAAAGGGAAGAAAGGCTCTACAGACAGCCCCTAGTCCTGTGCAGAATTTGTGTGCCTCTGTGCAGTCTTCTGTGTCTTCTAACTTTAGTGGATCACATATATAGTGGAGTCACTGTTTCATCATTGATTATGGAGAGATTAGTCCCTCTCAGCATCCAGAAAACAGCCAGCAAGGACAGAATACAGAATAACTATGTGATTCAAGGGTTAGCTGTCAGGCTCAGGGCATCTGCTATTTTCCTGCTTTAAAATATAAATCTGAGCCAGGCGGTGGTGGCGCACGCCTTTAATCCCAGCACTCAGGAGGCAGAGCCAGGTGGATCTCTGTGAGTTTGAGGCCAGCCTGGTCTACAGAGCGAGATCCAGGACAGGCACCAAAAGTACACAGAGAAACCCTGTCTCAAAATAAACAAGCAAGGGCTGGAGAGATGGCTCAGTGGTTAAGAGCACTGGCTGCTCTTCCAGAGGACCAGAGTTCAATTCCCAGCAACCACATGGTGGTTCACAACCATCTATAGTAAGACCTGGTGCCCTCTTGTGGAGTGCAGGAACACATGCAGGCAGAACACTGTATACATAATAAATAAATAAATCTTTAAAAAACCAAAAACAATATGTATATAATTCTGAGCTGAATGGTCACAGCATATGAAAAGCTGAGGCAGAAGGGCTCAAGAATTCCAGACCATCCTTAGCTACATAGTGAGTTCAAGTCCAGCTGGGTTACACAAGATCGTGTCACAATTTGCCTGCCAATCACACACACATACTTCAAATCCAATAACATGTTTTAATATAAAATCCTCCCAATTTTTGTCCTAACATTCCAGTTTTCATATGTGCCCTTCACTTTGATTTCTTTCAAAAATTGTGCTTTATTTAAGCCAATAATTTTGGTTAAGTAAAGCACTAATAGATACAGATATCAGTAACTGAGACCTGGCAGGATGGCCACTGGGTCCGTGGCAGTAGGAGTGGTCTTGTTACCACAATCTGCATTCAGAATCATGGAGAACCTCTGTTTCCTCTGTAGCCGGAGTCTCAAAAGTTCTTATTAATAAAATCAAACCTGAGGCCAGTTATTGGGGTGAATGCTGGAAGATCAGAGAGACAGAACAAGCCACAGCTACCTCACCTTGCCAGTTCCTCTTCTAGTTTCTGGTCCTCGTGCCTTATATACCTTTCTGCATTCTGCCATCACTCCTTAGGATTAAAGGCTCGCTTTCTGGGATTAAAGGCATGAGTCACCATGCTTGATTGTATCCTTGAACACAAGGATTACTGCCTCTGGAATGCTAGGATTAAAGGCGTGTGCTACCACTGCCTATCCTCTATGTTTAATACTGTGGCTGTTCTGTCTCTGACCCCAGATAAGTTTATTAGGGTGCACAGTATTTCAGGGAACACAATACCACCTCACTCCTCCATCATTAATTACTTCTTCCCATGTTCCACAGGGTACAAGTTGAAGAATACAGATCTGGCTGTGCAGTATCTCCACCATCATTTATTTCTAAAGGAATCACTCATACAGTGGCATTACTTGGATGGCAACTTGTCTTCAGGGATTTTGTATACAGATTCCTTTTATATTTTCACATGGTGGAGAGAGGTGTGTCCATCAGTAGTAGCACCTGTCTGTTGATTGTCTGCCAGGCCATCGACATCAGCCCCAGAGATTCAGGTGGATACAGCTTAAAGTGATCACTCCCAGAGACTTGGGTATCTCTCTCTTTCTGCTGGATTCTACAAATGCTATGTAGTGTAATTTTCTCTATGTATGTGTCTGGCAAACTGAGCAAGAAAACATCACAAATATCAAAGATTTTGGAGACTGCTCTGGTGTTCATCATGACAAAACCATGGGCATACCACATACAATGTTGCTGTTATTGCCAGATGCTACCTGTGTGGGAATCATGCTGTAGCTCAGTGGCTACATGGTTTACTTACCATAGACACAAAACAGAGCAGACGAACATGTGCAAGACCAAGGTATCCTCCAGATTCTCCCCTGAATCCAGAGCTATGAAAATGATCCTTCTCCTGGCTGGCACATTTGTCTGCTTTGACACACTCTGCTGTATTGTTCAAGCTTATATGTTTCTTCTTTATAATCCCAGCTGGATTATGGTGAACATATTTACAGTAATGTCCCTGTGATCATGATTGCTATCAATCAGTAATTCTGGGAAATTGTTTCAAAATATTTAATTTTTTTAAAGTTCTACTTACATTGATGCTTTGCCTGGCATTATTTTGTTCTTTTCATTAAGCTTATTAAAAATGTGGAATTATTTTTATTAATCTAGTTGTAATTTCTATTTTAGCTACATCTATTGAAAAATCCAAATGAATACAATAAAGCACTATTTGACTCTTTAAATTTGTAATGATTGCCGGGCGGTGGTGGCGCACGCCTTTAATCCCAGCACTCGGGAGGCAGAGGCAGGCGGATCTCTGTGAGTTCGAGGCCAGCCTGGTCTCCAAAGTGAGTTCCAGGAAAGGCGCAAAGCTACACAGAGAAACCCTGTCTCGAAAAACAAAAAACAAACAAACAAAAAAAATTTGTAATGATTATGAGGCTGAAGATGGCTCAGGGGTTAAGAGTACTGGCTGCTGTTCCAGAAGATCCAGGTTCTTAGCACCCACATGGCAGCTCACAACTGTCTGTAACTCTTGTTACAGGTGACCTGGCAACCTTTTTCTGTCCTCCTTAGACACCGTACACACAAACAGTGCACAGATACACTTGCAGGCAAAACACTCATGTACACAAAGTAAAAATAAATGGATATTTTAAAATGTTAGTGATTGAACAGAGTTGTACTTATTATCCTACTCTGTAGTTTTTCTGATACCTATTTGTTTTCTATTTTGATTTATTTAAACCTTCCTGGTTCATACATATTCTCCACACACTGTGTGTTTGGAAGTGCATTGATCGCAACTTAGAAACTGTCTTCCAAACTTAATCGTGTATAAAGTTATGGAACGGCCTTGTTCTTTATACAGGCAACCTAAGGATCTCAGAATTTACTTATATTCTGCAACTTACTTTTTAGTGTGTGTGTGTATGTGTGTGCATGTCTATGTGTGCCAAAGTCATGAGTGAATTGCTTGCAGAAATTTTATGAACTGGACACATTTTTGCATGCAAATTGTATGCCAAAAATCAGAATACTGCCACCCACACAGATTCCTCTGTTCCCCTGCTGTCACTACCCCTGTGCCATGGCAGAGCACTGGTGATCAGAAAGAAGCTGTGTACATACAATGGTAATTAATTTAGTCTTTCCACCCTCAGATGCTTAGGTGAGTGTCCAGCCTTAGCAGGGCTACCCATGCCACAGTGCTATTTGGTAGTATTCTGTTGGGAGTGTATGTGTGCAGAGATGGAACTGGAGGGTCATAACATTTCTTGAATCGAGTTCTGGAGATGGCACCAAGTTTTCCAAAAAGGACCACACAATTTTCAGTCAGAAAGTTGTCTTAATCCTAATCCAGTGTCATTTGCACTGTCATCCCGCTTTAAAATTATTATTAATTTCTGTCTTTTAAAACGCTTTCCCTGTAATAAAATGGAACTTATTTTCCTTTAAATACTATTTTGTGGCTTGCAAATGTACATCAACAGTCCATTCATTTGTCCACAGTGGGATGTGCTTTATTTTACTTTCAGAGACCTGTGTGTATATTCCCATGGGTTTGCGTATACTTGTCACCTGTCATGTGTCAGCCACATCAACATTATCTTATTCCCAGGTCCTGTGGATCCACATCTCACTGTTATCCCATTCTTCTTCTGGCTCTCTGGATTTTTGATATGCTCCATGGCTTGGGGCTGGGGTGGGGGTGACCTGTTCTTATGCATAACTGCTTTTCTCCAGAGATAGTTTTGTGGTTTTGGTGATAAAATAGACTCTGATGGGTTTTGCAAAGTCAGATTTTGCTACTTTTTATTAATTGTGCATTTGTTTTTGCTGATTTATTGCGTGGACCACACAGAGACCATTGCTGTTGGCATTCTGGCCCACCCCTTGGGGACCTGCCCTGCATCCTGACATAAAGTCCCCTTTAAAAAGAAAACTCCTCCTCCACCCTCTCTTCTTTCTCTTTCCCTCCACTCTTCCCCTTCCCTCAAAATAAACTTCCTTATTGAGGCCGTGCCTGGGGTGTAACTTTTCCACTGTGCTATGCCGCCCACTGATGAGTTTGCGTGGCCTGTCTCCTTCATTCATCAGGGCACCTTGGACCAACCCGCAAAGGCCTTCCGTGCAAATTGCTGCTTGACAAAGTTCCAGCATTTCAACATTGCAGGCCACACTTCTCCAGCACCTTTTTAATTTAATTTTTAATGATTCTTAATATTAATGCCTTTTCCTTTGAGAAATTTTGTGTGCGCTTTGGTAAAGGATAAAAATGTGTACAATGGTAGCCTCTCTAAACAAAATAATTCTTTAGAAAAAAAATCCTCAACACCATGGAAATAGTAATCTCACTTTGCCCTCCTATTTCACCAAGAACAGGTAAGTTAGAGATTTACTAGACACACTTGATCCCAAGGATGAAATGCCTATAATTCAGATCCAGAGCCTGAAGCCATTAAGGGCAAGAGTTCAGTTAATAAATATAGGGAAATCATAATGGTACGGTATAATGGGAAAAGAGTAAAACATCAGGACCTTCCCTTTTGGGAGCATTATGAGGGAACAGGCCCAAATAGTAACACTAAGAAATTGTAGTCTGGTCTCCAGAAGTCCCTTCCCCAAGGACAGGCATTTAGATAAGGTTCTCCATTCCCTGGGGGCTTAAAGAAAGTTCCTGCTTGCTAAAGCAGTCAGTCTTCTTATCCTCTGGCAGGAGGAACTTGTGGTCCTTTCATTAACATATGACTGGTGCCTATTGTCAAGGTCAATGCTAGATTCCTCTCCTCCGGATCTCAAGCCACACCCCAGTTCACATGGTCCCTTTTCTCCTGTGCAACTATAGAGTACAAAAGGTGTATTCTTTTCTCAGCGCTGCTGGCAGCCATCCTGATTCACCTTCAGATCATGTCCGTCTCCTCCTCCTCTTCCTCCACGACTCCACACATCCTGTTTGAGCCCAGATCCTTTGGCGGTTCATTATAAGTCTTGGTTCTAATGACACAGTGGTATGAGTTTCCTCCCCAACATAGATTCCCACACCAAGATAGGTGTTGTTGTGCCCAGGTCGCAATACCCTCAAGCAAGACCACCATAGAGCCAATATCCGATACAAGCACACAGAGGTTTTTAATAACAAAACAAGCAAGTTTGGTCTGCCAACATCTGACACAGCGGGTGGAGGAGAACACCCCAAGCATTCACTTTAAGGGGTTTATATAGGAAAGGTTTACATGCAGCTTGGGATTGGACGAGGGGGCTAGGGGTGAGGTAGTTCTTTGAAGTTACTGGCTGAACTATAAGCATGAGGCTACTGATGGCTAACAGGATTCAGGGTATCTACAGAGACATAAATTTTTACTCCCTATGTTTGTGGAGGGGCCCCCAAACAGCTTGATCACACAGCAGCCATGACAGGCTTAGGGGCCCAGACATAGCTTCTGTGACAGGCTTACTGGAGGGCAACATCCAGATGCAGGAAAAACCTTAAGCTGATACCACCCAGGGGTGAGGAAGTACCTGACATCTCAAACATTCCAACCATTAGAGAAGGTGGCCAGATGTCCTTGAGTCTAGCACACATCTATTTTTTGTTTTACAGATACCCCTAGACAATTGCCAGCCAATCAGGGTCCTGAACCCTGGAAGTCCCCTCACCCCAACCTCTGCTATGATACAAACTCTGCCCCACCTGAGTTCAGGGCTCTCTGCTCTCACTACTGTGTAGGACAGACAGAGGGACCAAGCTTGAAGCTTGAAATAAAGGCTCTTTGCTTTTACATGCGGGATTCGGTCTCCATGGTGGTCTTTGGGGGTCCCCAAGATCTGAGCATAACAATGTTGTAGCTAGAGTTTTCCTGCCTGGCCCACAGTCAGGACAAATCTCTGTCACCCGCCAGTCCCACAGCCACTCAAACCCGACCAAGTAAACACAGAGACTTATATTGGTTACAAACTGTATGGCCATGGCAGGCTTCTTGCTAACTGTTCTTACAGCTTAAATTAATCCATTTCTATTAATCTATACCTTGCCACATGGCTCATGGCTTACTGGCATCTTCACATGCAGCTTATCATGGTGGTGGCTGGCAGTGTTTCCTGACTCAGCCTTCCACTTCCCAGAATTCTCTTCTCTGCTTGTCCCGCCTATCCTTCCTGCCTGGCTACTGGCCAATCAGTGTTTTATTTACTAACCAATCAGAGCAACACATTTGACCTACAGAACATCCCACAGCACAATGTCCTGCTTTTGAAAACCCAGGATATATACATTCAGATTTATTGCTTCAGTCCTACTCTCCTCAGAGGTCAGTTGAGCACATTACTTCCCAAGTCCACGATACATAGATCTATTGTCCCAGCCTCATAAGTTCAACTTCTGGTCACTTCTAAAACTGCTGGTCAGCAAATACCTTTGGAGGAGGGGAGAGGAGGGGAAGCGTCCCTCAAGATGACTACTGATTTTTTTCCTTTCAGTGTCATCTCAAGAAAGCTGCAATCTTGGAGATTCTGCACAGCTTATACACAGCTCCACAGGTCAGAATGTCTGACCTGAGTTGGTTTGGTCAGAGTCAACTCCCCCCAGCAGCTGTTCGATGTTTCTCTAACCCTGAAGAGAGGCAGCTTAAACCTTGTCAAGTTTGTTTACTTCCTGAGTCTCAGAGGAAATGTTTCAACTCAGAGCAAATTGCTACACAAGTCTCTCAAATGCAGAGTGACTTACTGTTCCTAAATCTCAGTACACAGTATCCTCTGACACATACTGTAACTGTGTAGGACAGGACACATGGCACAGGAATAGCCTATGGTCTAGGGAATTAACACCATGTAGCCATTAGCAAATCCTCATAACCAACACTTCCTTCTGCATCTCCTGCCACTTGCTGAGACACAATGCAGGCTGCTATCATCACTCCACTCAGCCGATCAACTACGTCATAACTGAAGAACAGTCCCAGGTTCTCATATGTCTACATACACTCTTCCCTGTTTTTTTTTTTTTAATAATCATTTTCAATTTTACATGAATACAAAAATATACATGGTAGACTTAGTTCTCTGGTAATGAATAACATCACCTCCCTTCTCAAGATAAAACAAAAATAAAAATCAAAATGAACAGAAAAAAAATAGTAAGACAAAAAATGCCAAACCAAGCTAGAAAGCACACAAAAACACGTCTGCTTTGTGTTGGTCAGCCACTCCTGGGCATGAGTCCTACCTTGGAGTATAGTGTGGTTGATAAACTCAGTAATACTCCGTCAGAGAAAACTGATTTTCCCCTTCCCAGCAGGTAGCAGATGCAAACAGCAATTTAGCTAGGGGGTGGGACTTTGTGTCACTTCCCCTTCTCAGTACTGTGCCTTTGCATGGCTTGAACCTGTGTAGGTCTTGTGCATGCTGTCACAGTCTCTGTGAGTTCATATGTGCATCAGCCCTGTTGTGTCTGGAAGACACTGTTTCCTTAGAGTTAACCACCACCTGTGGCTCTTACAATCTTTCTGCCTTACCTGGTTCCTTTTCCACATAGATCCCTGAGCCTTGATGGGAGGAGTTTGGTAAAGACATCCATTAGAACTGAGTGCTCCAAAGTCTCTCACTCTCAGCACGTTGTCCAGTTATGGGTTTCTGTGTTAATTGCCACTTACTGCAAGAAACTTCTCTGATGAAGGTCGAGTAGTATGTAATCTGAGTCCCAGGGACTGGCAGCGGGATTTTGAGGACAGCTGTAGAAAATGACATCCTCCTATTAGGAGTAAAGTACAGGATAACCAACCTACAGTTCACAGCCCCAGAGAGGCCAGATAACAAAGAGGGCCCAAAGAGAGATGCATGGATTTCCCTAAGAAGGCAAAATAGAGATCTCCTGGGTAAACTGGGGGTGGGGGTGGGGATGGAGGGAAGGGAATTTGAGGGAGCGAGTTGGATGGGCTGGGTGCAGGAGGCAGGTCGGGGTGGGACGGAGGGGGAGAGTAACAAAAGAGACATTTTGATGGGGGGGGGCATTTGGGGATTAGGGAGAATGGTGTCAAGGAAAACCCCAGGAATCCACAAGGATGACCCCAGCTAAGACTCCTAGCAACACTGGAGAGGATATCTGAACTGGCCATCTACTGTAATTAGACTGGTGACTACCCTAATTGTCATCAGGGAGCCTTTATCCAGTAACTGATGGAAGGAGATGCAGAGATCCACAGTCAAGCACTGGGCTGAGCTTTAGGAGTCCTGCTGAAGATAGGGAGGAGGGATTGTATGAGCCGGTGTGGGGGGGTGGGGGGGTGGTCAAGGTTACATGGGGAAACCCACAGAGACAGTTGACCATGGACTCTGGACCAAAAGTTAGGGAGCCTGCATGGGACCTGCAAAGGCCCTCTGCATGTGTGTGACAGTTGTGTAGCTTGGTCTGTTTGTGGGGCTCCAAGCAGTAATATCAGGACCTGTCCCTGGGGCTTAGCTAGCTTTTGGGAACCTGTTCCCCATGCTGAATTACCTTGCCCAGGCTTGATACAGGGGGAGGAAGTGGGTCCTACCTCATCTTGATGTGCCATGCTTTGTTCAAGCCCAAGGGAGGCCTGCCCCTTTCAGAATGGAGATGGAGGAGGAGTGGATGGGGAGGGGGTAGATGGAAGTAGAGGGAGGGAACGAGAGGAGAGGAGGGAGGGGAACCTGTAGTCGGTATGTAAAAATAAATGAAAAAAAAATGTTAAGTAAAATTAAAAAGAAATTAAGTATCTAGGAATAAACCTAAAAAAAAATAAAATAAAATAAAAAAGAAAGAAAATTATATCCTCAGGCACTGTGGATGTGGGGTGCCTCAGAAGAAAACAAGGAAAACAAGTTACTCCTGGAGAGCTCAAGCGGAACAAGCAGCATATTCTCTTCCTACCCCACCCCACTTACAGGATCTCATGGAGGCCAGATTGCCTTTTGACTAAGCAGCCAAGGATAACCTTTAACCCCTGATTCCTGAGTCTGTCTCTCCTGCTCTGGGATTACAGGCGAATTCCACTACGCTCAATTTTATATGGTGCTGAGGTGTCAGTTTCTGTGAACTTGACAAAAATATAAATATATCTGGGAAGTGGGACTCTCAGTGGATAAATTGCCACTGTCAGAACAGTCTGTGGGACTCTGTTGAGTATTTTCTAGATCAGTGATTGACTTGGGAGGACCCAGCCCATTGTGAACAGAGCCATCCACGGGCAGGTGGGCATGAGCTGTATAAGAAAGGTATCAAACCCCAGAAATAAGCCAATAAGAAGCTCTTTTCCATGGTTCCTGTTTCAAGCTCCTGCGTTGGCTTCCCTCAGTAATGGATTGTAACCTGTAAGCAAAATAATAAACCCTTTCCTCCCCATGTCAGTTGTGTTCAGAGGGGTTTATCAGAAACAGATTGCTAACTAGGGCCTCCTCATGTGTAGTGGGCAAGCACACCAGCCACTGAGGTACTTCTAGCCTTTACCTTCCAATGTTCTTCTTTTGCAATTGATTTTCTCCGACAGGTGAAGTTCATTAAAGGGTAAAGGCCTGTAACCCATCCTCATTGTCTTCTCGCTAAGCAAGACACAGATTGTTATGATTATTTATGTGTATTACTGTTATTCATGGATATTATTATTCATGGATACACTGGGTTTCTTCCATCAAACTAACGAAGGTTTGTG
The DNA here is from genome assembly GCF_949786415.1 of Peromyscus eremicus. Taxonomy (NCBI): domain Eukaryota; kingdom Metazoa; phylum Chordata; class Mammalia; order Rodentia; family Cricetidae; genus Peromyscus; species Peromyscus eremicus. The sequence continues at coordinate 191,911,022 of NC_081416.1, read as the reverse complement.
TTCTTTCTCTATCATTCATTTGCAGTGTGTGTGAATGGGGGAGGGGGGGTTAATGTTCTCTTTTCCTGGAGAAACTCAAAGAAGACTGACTTACTATGAAACTCAAACTCAACTGCCTTTCATCCATTGCTTCTTTCCTGTGACAAAGACAAAAGAAAGGAAGAAAAAAAGGAAGGAAGGAAGCTGAAAGCTAGGCTTCAACCTTTCTTTTCTTTCATTTTCCTCATTTGGAGCTTTGAACCCAGGAACGTACACACTCTAGGAGTCACCTAAAACGTATATAGAGACTGGAAGTTTTGAACAAAAGATTGTTCCTCACTCCTTCTCCTTCCCTTCCCAAGCTTACCTTTTCTGTAGAAGGATGATAGGATGATGCTTGACATTTCCCTGAAAGTCTAAACCCAGAATGTTTTATATTGATGCTATGAAGCAGGATGTAGAATTGGAATGTCATCTATACTGTTAACCACTCTGTTCTCTTTCTTATATCTCTGATTTTTTGAATTTTGGGTTAAAAAAACAAAATTCTTCTCTAGATAGTAAAAACACAGATGCTCCATCCCACACAGGTAAAAAGAGTCAGAGAACTATGCATTGAAGGGTTGAGGATGTGGTTTAGTTGGTAGAGTGCTTACCTTGCATATATGAGTCCCTGGGTTCCATTCCCAGTACTACATAAATTGGGTATGGTGATGCACACATGTAATCTCAGTGCTGTAGATGTAGAGGTAGGGGAGATCAGGAAGGAGTTCAAGTCCAGCCTTGACTATAGTGAGTTTGAGCCAGACTGGGATACATGAAACCTGTCTTCGAGAGAAACTGGCATAAAAACAAACAAAAGAAACAGATCCAGCTTGAGTTCAGCCATGAGCACTTAGTATCCTTGGAGAGAACCGGCAGTTCTCTCATATTTGAGGAGCCCTCCTTGCTGAACTGCTATATGGAACAGCTAGAAGAGGCTGCATTCCAGAGGAGAGTGCCAGGTTTGCATCACAGTGACAAAACAGTGCAGAGAGTTCTTCTGGTAGGAGGGACAGGAAAAAAGAGGGGAGCCCTATTTCACATCCTACTGTCTACAAGTCCCACTATCCACCCCAGGGCAACTCAAGCCCTATGTTCTCCACACCTCCAATGTTCTCCTCCATCCTCTCATCACATCAAATCACATACCTGAAACTTGACTTCATGTGGAACTACTCTGCACTGTCTGGAGAATGATCTGTGATAGCTGTGCTTTCAATGCTGAATGTGTGAGTGTGCTCTGTATGTGGTAAGCAAAGTGAAAGAATAAATAGTGGGGCTGGAGCAATTGCTCAGTGGTTAAGATCACGTGATGCTCTTACAGAGGACCAGAGTTCAGTTTCCAGCACATCAAGCCACTCACAGCTACCTGTGAGTAGCTCCAAGGGATGTGACGCCCTCTTATGGGCACCTGCACACATGTAACATATACATACACATAGATACACACGTTAACATGAATAAAGATTAAAAAATAAATCTTTGCCTGTACATATTAAGTTAAACATTCTTTTTTTTCACCTTACCCTTTTCTTTCTTGTACTAAGGGTTGAAACTAGAGCATTGTGCATCCTAGGCAAGCATTCTACCACTGAGCTACATCCCCAGCCCTCAAGTGGGACTTTTCTTTGTTTTGTTTTGATTTTTTTTTTTTTTTTTTTTTTGGTTTTTCGAGTCAGGGTTTCTCTGTGTAGTTTTGGTGCCTGTCCTGGATCTCACTCTGCAGACCACGCTGACCTCGAACTCAGAGATCCACCTGGCTCTGCTTCCCGAGTGCTGGGATTAAAGGTGTGTGCCACCACCGCCTAGCAAAGTGGGACTTTTCTTAAGGACAGAAAAACCATAAACACATAGCTGGGTGTGGTAGTACATACCTTTGGTCCTAGCACTTGGGAGGCATATTTCTAGGAGTTCAAGTTCAACCTTATTTACATAGTGAGTTCCAGGTCAACAAGAGTACACTGTGAGATCCTGTCTCAAAAACAAAACAAAACATAAACACGTTAAGCTAGAACTGGTAGGTTGATTAATAATTCTACTGACCACTTGAAACTACTAATCATATGCTTTTTACCTAATTTCCTAATATACAAAACCTTCAATTATATAACATACATTTCTATTATATATTGTATATAACTGTGTTAGGTTCAGATAGTCTGTGGTCTCCTGACTGAAAAAATGCAGGAACGAGATAAAGCCTAAAAGGAATGTCCACTGGGACGAAAGAAGCCAAGGGCAGGAAAATGCAAAAGAAGAATTCGGGTAATACAGCCAAAGAGACTGTTTCTCAAACTCTGCTTGCAATCTCCAGGTGCTAGTTAAACAACATATAAACAGCAGTGGGAAAAATAACAATTGTTCACTCTCAAAGTGAACCTTGAGTCTTGTGTCTCTGTCTTCCATTATCCTTCTTTCTAGGTCCCTGTGATGCCCAGATGTGTTGGCCATGGCATAACTGTTTAACAAGTAACGTTTCTAAATGTAATAATATCCCAAAATACAATCATGAAATTATGTATTTATGATATGTCCCCAAATTCAGATATATCACTAAAAATTACGGATTTTCAGCATGAGATAAGGAGTACAAATATAAAATCAAAATACTGCTAAGTGAAAGCCTGAGCTTTTATTTGAATTCTCATAATTTTTATAAATTGATTAGAAGTGCCAATAAGAACTCACAACTTGTAAAAACGCATACTCACACTAACCCCTGAAGAGCCCAGTACCAATTATAATCTTCTAGTAACAAACACAACTTACCCCTATCTTGTGATTGTTAATGAATCCAGTATTTCCTAAATTGTCTAACCCAGGACAGTTCAAGATGAGACTGGAAATCATTGTTATGTATGAAAGGAGATGAACAGGAAAGGGAGGAGATTTCTATAGAGATCATTCAAATTAGGAGGGACAGCACTTCAAGAAGGCACTGTTAGGACCATAGTCTCCTCTGAGAGTCCCAATTCTTGTGTCTCCACTCAGGGCCAGAGCCACAATTTAGATACAAATGCACATCATTGATTATAAATGCCCACTCTCTGCGAGGGTATTTTCTTCTTTAATTGTCTCTCTGGTCTGAGAGAGAGGGAGGGAAGGGAGAGAAGAGAAAACAAACAAGTATAAAAATAGCCATGCGTTGCTAAGAGAAGTCTTTCCTGAATAAGGCTTCGACCAACCCTGCTACCTCCACCATTCCTCCCTTTCTTTCATACGTTCATTTTTCAACCTCAAGGAGAAATGACTGTGATACTTTACAGGGTTGGGCTCCCAATCTCTTCGTGAGACAGGGGTCCATCCTCAAATACCTTCCACTTCGCTGATTGCTAACTAGCTCCCTAGAAGCTCCTCAGCCAGATAAGGGCTCTAGTTCCTACGACTGATCCAGAGTAGGAAGGCAGGTGGGCCTATGCCACCAGCCCCAGGCCCGCGGTCGTAGGAAGCGAGCGGACGGTGTAACGCCGCGGAGGTACAACTCGACCAGCCTGTCCTTCATTACGTCACGCACGGCTCCCAGCACCCAGGTTTAAACCTTCTCGATGCCTCCCGACAAAGCCACTTTCGCCACCTCCCACTCTCGATCCTCATTGGCTCAAAGCCCTGCTCGTTCCTGCGGTTGCTAGCGGCGACGTGGGCGGGAACAACCTTGGTCGCTAAGATACTCCACTTCCGCTTCCGATCCTGCGGCGGAAAGCCAATCTGGTTCGTCTGACCAATGGTGAATGGGAAGTAGGCGGGACTTGGTTGGTTCGGACCAAACAGACGCGACCTTGTGCGGAGAATGGCGTCCGGACAGCCCCTGTAGCCTGGCTCGGGCGCCCCCACGCCCTCTTTGCGTCCTTCCCCCGGCACCGCCCCGCCCGATCCTGGATTCCGCCCGGCGCTGGCCGCAGCCTGACACAGACGCCAGGGAGCCAAGATGGCAGCTGCCGACGGCGACGACTCACTTTACCCCATTGCGGTGCTCATCGATGAACTCCGCAATGAAGACGTTCAGGTGTGGGGAGCCTTCCGTTAAAGTGTGTGGGGGAGATCGGGGACGGGGATGTTCGCGGAATGCGGGAGAGATGGCTCCGGGTTCTCCGGGAGTGGCGGAAGGCAGCGGCGGCCAATCAGGACCGAGGTCTCATCTTCCATGGTGGCAGGATTCGATGAGATGGCGCCCCTGATTGGGTCTTGTCCCCGGCGGAGGGCAACCCTCGAGGGTCCCTTCTGAGTGCGCGCGGCCGCCGGGGATCTGTGCTGGGTGGCCCGAGATGGGCTGGGGAGCCTGCGGCCGCCTGCTAGTCGAGTGATTGGCGGCGGACTCAGAATGGCCCCCTGGGGGAGATGGACGGGGGCGCGTGACCAGCAGAGTAGGGGAAGCCCTCATGGGTGCCGAGGACCAGGGTACATTTCCCGTTGCTTTTAGTGTTTTCTTTACCTGGGCCGAGGGGAGACTGATACCAGGACATCCACCCATTCCTCTAGGCCTGCACCTCGTATTTTGGGGTAGCTCTCCTGAAGGAGGAGGGAGGACGTGAAAGTATCCTCTCCTGAGATTTAACTAGCCTAATTCAGGGATAGGTCACGTGTACAGACCCCCGCTCCCCAACCTCGTCCCAGGCCGGACTGCCAAGCGAGTTAACTGGTTCGTGGGAGAAGAGTGATCCAGGGCCTTTTGAGTCGGTCGGCTGTGGTTTTGAAAAAAAAGGTCAGACCCCAAGGCCGTATCCTCTCTCCTGAGAATGACTTTGTGTGCACATTATTTCATCGCCCCTGGCTTCCGTTTTCCACAAAATACTGGCTAACCCCGGAGGCTGAGGAAATGTAGTAAAATAGAACTGGCTGCTTGTAAAGGCCCCATAAATGTTAGCTGTTATTTGGGGGAGTGGCTATTGTGCTACCATGCTCTATGGAGCCTCTGTTTCTCCTACTGTATGGAATTGTTTGTGGTGCACTGAGTAACCTGAGGCTGAGCCCAGCCTCTAAGTCTTAATGTATATGATTCTGGTTCCGATGCCTGACAGGCAGGAGTTTGTATTCCTGGGCCTTGCACTTCTTGCTGTTTGACACGGCAATCAGTGTTTCTCTTCTCTTAAATGGGAATAACAGCCTGGTTTTAGGGATACTCTGAATTTATGTGTTTAGTAAACACATGCAGTGTTATTAGGAATGTTGTTGGGAACATAACAGAGACCAGAGCCAGGTATGGTGGTGCGTGTGTAATCTCAGCATTCAGGAGGCAGAGGCAGGTTCAAGACTAGCCTAGTCTACATAGTGACACTCTATCAACAAAGAAACAGGCTAGTTACTGTTCAGGAGCTAGGTGTGAAGCAGGTAAACAGAAGTAAATAGACTACTACCTGTAAGAAGTGATGAGACCTGTCAGTGTTGAGATAATGAATCAGCAATTGTTTGTTGGGCCTGTGTTCTGAGCAGTGCTCTAGATGCTTGTGTACAGCTGGGAGAAAAAGGACAAAAACTGGCCTTGGAAGAATTTACCTTGTAGTGAGGGGTGACAGTCAAATACATATTGGGTTGACCATGAAAAATAGTAGGGAGAAAAATAAAGAATGTAGGGTACAGTATTAGAGTAAGTATGGGGGAAGTCTTGTTAAAAAGTTGAAATTGGAGCCAATACCTGCTTGTGGTCAAGGGGAGAGCTGTGAGATTCTGGGCAGAGTGCATAACAACTAAACAGTTGGGTGAGGAATTGGGACAGTCAAGAGATTCCAGGATGCAGTGTTTGAGAAGTTGGGGGAAAGGCCTATAGAAAGAGGGACTATATCTATGCGGTGACTGCAGTTTCCGTCTTGAAGCGATTTTTGCGACCAGGGATGTTGAGCAATGTCTAGGGATGTTTTGGTTGTCATTTGTCATAACTGGGAGATTGTTGCTGCTTTTAGTGAGTAGAAGTCAGGAATGCTGTTATACATGGTTCCGTTTGGGGGTGGGGAAGTCTTATTTAAGACATTAGTGCTCAGATTGAGGGAAGCTGTTGAATGAAATGTGCATGCAGAGACAATAAGGGACTTGATTAGCTTAGATCAGTGTGTCAGTTTTGTTAGGCTTTTGTAACACATTCCATAAACTTAACAGTATAAAACAACATACAGTTTTATTTATGGTTCTAGAGATCAGAAGTCTGTCCTAAGTCTCACTGGGTGAAGATGACTTAAGATCTTGCTGATTGATAACAGCATAGCTTTGAATTCAGGCTACATGGCTACACAGCTTTCTGCCTCTTTTCTCTAGCATTCACAGTGCCATCTTCCTAAAGAAAACAATGGACATTGTTAACAAAATCAAAATTAGAGTGGAAGAACAGCTGCCCACAACTGGGGAGGAAGCTTGATACTCAGGATCCCAACTCTTATTTCTGCAATGACAGGGTGGATAGTCAGAGTGCTTAGGTTCTGGTTGGGGATTCATTGCTTTCCATAAAGTGCCTGTTTCTTTGCATCATCATCCTTGCCTTTTAAAATGGTGTTTCCAGAACAAGACCTCAAAGCACAATGCCGACTTTGTTAATAAACTGGCTGAGCATACCGGGAGCAATCTATAGATGTTCTCTGCTGTTAATACTAACATTAAGATTATGAATGTGATTGCAGTTGCTCCTTGATACCATCCGTTGCTCTTAGGGCTGCTGCTCACCAGTTGTGGCCCTGGCCCATGCATTTCCCATAGTCCGTCTGGGAGAGGAGCACAAACATCTGTCTACCTTAAACACAAAGGGGAAAGGAAGCAGGCTGCTAGGACAGCCATTCCTGTAGAATTTCATTTTTAAAAATTGAGGCAAGAATGTTGAAATCAAAACTAGTTCACAGGTCAGTAAAGTACAGGCTTTGGACCATATCCAGCCACTGTCAGCTTTTGCAGGTGAAGTTTTGCTGGACTATAAGCCATGGCAGTTTGTTTACGTAATGTCTCTTTCCCATGGCTGCCGTTGTGCTGTGAGTACAAGTTGAGTGATTCAGAGACAGTGACTGTGAGGCCAGGAACGTTTACTGGTAATTTAAAGAATAGTTTTGCTAGGTACTCAGCAGTGCACTGAGCACCTGCAGACTCACTGCCAGCATCTAGGGATTGTTAGTGTTTGCAGTATTTGGTTTTTTTAACCTTTTCATAGATCTCTGCACATTTTTTTTCAAGACAGGGTTTCTCTGTGTAGTTTTGGTGCGTGTCCTGGATCTCACTCTGTAGACCAGGCTGGCCTTGAACTCACAGAGATTCACCTGGCTCTGCCTCCCGAGTGCTGGGATTAAAGGCGTGCGCCACCACCACCACCACCCGGCAGATCTCTGCACATTTTATAGTTTGGCTGAAAATAAGTTTTTTGGGTTTATAGTACTTCATCCTGACGTCTTTTTACTACTGAAATGAGATTTGGGGCCTCCTTTGTTCCTTCATTCCTCCAAAAGCCCTGGTGACAGTGAATGAAAAGTTTGTTGTTTTTTTGTTTTTGAGGTAAAGTATTGTTTTGTAGACCAGGCTGACCTGGAACATATGATGTTCCTGCCATAGCCTCCCAAGTGCTGGGGATACAGGCTTGTACTGCTGTGCTCAGGTACAGTTTTCATCATAGCACTGTATCAGATTCTCAGTCTGTGCGCCCAGAGACCCGCCTCAGTCCCCTTATTTGAGAACCATACTTGTCCAGGATCACAGTTATTTGTAGATGTCTTTCCAGTTGTCTGGGGCCAGAAAAGAGAACAGGTAGAGAGCACCCGCTCTTCAGCTCTCCCTCAGTCTCCTCTGTTCTCTTTTTTTTCTTACAGGGAAGAGTGTTCCCCTGTGTGATAATGGTTTGTGTCCCTCAAGCATTGTCTTCTTCACATTATCTTATTACATTCTTGGGACAGTTCTGGACCTGGGTAGAATAAAAGCACCGTGTGGAGAGGAAGAAACAGACAGGGAAGTTGTTATAGTCAGTTTTCAGGGCTAGTCTAGGCAGGTGTTTCCTTATCTGAGCCTCAAGTTTCTGTGGAGAGGCATGGTCACACATGTTCTTCCCTAGTGGGAAACCTATCAAGTGAGAACCTAGCATGTAAATGCTTCAAGACAGACCAGTTGTATGTGTTAGCCAGACAGTCATTTGTTAAGACTGATGGAGTAAATCACCACAAACAGGGTGGGTTAAAACAACAAATGTATCCTCTAAAAGTCCTGAAAGCCAAAAATCTGAAATCAAGTCAGCAGTTCTTCAGAGGTTCCAAGGGAAATCTGCCTCATATCTCTTCTAACTTCAGGGAGCCATTGACAATTCTTAGTGTTCTTGGGTTTGTGCATATGCCACCCGAACATCTTCCTCCATTTTTACATGACCCTGTCTTCTGCAAATATGTCTTCTCCATTTCTGTTGCTTATAAGGATACTCAGAGGGCCTAGGACCAACTCTGAATAGCGGATGATTTCATCTTAAGATGAAACATACTACTAGCAAAGATGCTCTTTCACATTCTCAAGTACAAGAGGTTAGGACTGATTTGTGTCTCCCATATGCTGTGCATTGGAAGAACAAAACTGCTTGCTTTTCCTGGGCTCTCACACAACAGTCAAAAGAGTTCCGTGATCCTAAAATGGTGCATGATTTCCCTGATAACAACAAAGCATTCCATTCTGTAGCAGTACCCACCAGCCAGTGTTCTGTAACCTAGTTCAGTTGGGATGCTGTCTCACTTGGTGAGTGTCAGATCTTACAGTTCAGGTCTCATCCTTAAGACTGTCTCCTGACCTTCAGATGCCAGTTGTAAGCCCCAGGTCTTTTACCTGTGCCTCTTTATCAGCTGGCTGTAAATCAGGGTCCCCACATACCCTATTTGGTAATGGACTGGATAAGGAAAACCTAGAAAGGTTTCAGCATTCTTCTTGGTCTCTGCAGCATTCCTCCTTCTAGGGTATAGGATGGGACCCCTTCTGAAATGGTATTTATAGTTGATGGTCAGGATAAACCCTTTATGGCTACAGTAGTACAGGAAGGCAGGGGAAGATGAGCCTTTCTGTGACTAGCTTTGGGCAGGAAACATTCTTCTGGCTGTTATGACCTATGTGAGAGGGAAGCTACAAGCCAAAAACAATAAGCAAAAACACATGCTTACATAGAGACAAGAAATAAACCTTCATATTGTGGGTCAGCCCCACTGAACTAGAGGGATTAGCACTTTTAATGCTAGTCTTGCTTTTTGTTGTTGTTGTTGTTGTTTTAGCATATATTAATTCTACATAATAGTTTCATTATGATATTCTCCTGCATCTACATGATGCATTTTGATCATAATCCTCTCTGTACCCTGCCATTCCCACTGATCCCCCATTTCCCATAGTCCTCCTACATACAGTCATTTTAATTAGGGTGGCTTATAGGAGCTCTAGCTGAGGCTGGCCTGGAACTTGGTATGTAGTTAAGGGTGACCTTGAACTTCTGATTCTCCTGCTTCCTCCTGCTGCCACCTCCCAAGTGTTCTCTGCAGTAATGGTAGGGGAGTGGAGTTCATTTTAGACTAAAATTGGAAAGACCCAGGGAAGGTGCTGGCTTCCATTGCTGTATTTTTTTCAGGAACACGGAGTTGCTTGTTTGTATTTTACTGTTACCTACTGTGGATCATTGAGCATCTTCATGAATAGCATGAAGTCTAGGTATTGACCTAATAGTTTCAGAACTGTGGAACTCCTGTGGGTCCAAAATTCCTAAAGGTTCTCCTGTCCTTTGCTTGTCCTTTCATTAGCTTCGCCTCAATAGTATCAAGAAGCTCTCCACCATCGCCTTGGCCCTTGGGGTTGAACGGACCAGAAGTGAGCTCCTGCCCTTCCTTACAGGTAAGGATTTCTGGGGCCCAAATGCAGTGAGGACAGTTGGGTGGTTCTTGCTATTGAGTGAGAAGTCTCACTGTAGATTAATAAATTAATGTCTTCCCTATGCCACTGTGGTAGCATGGGCAGTACTCCAGAGGAGCCTAAATGCAGTCCTCTGAGAAAAATCATCTGGAATGATGGCACAATAGAACCTAGTTTATATAAATCACAGCTTCAACAGTAGCATTGCATTTATTACATAGTTGTCACATGCCAGCTCGCCCCTCAGGTCTTGTTTTGTGATATTGAGTTAGCTCTTAGTTCACACAGTGTTTATAATGGTGCCTATACTCCTAAATGTCTATCTCCATTGCCATTCATCTCAGTCTCATAGCAACACCTTAAAGCAAGGAGCGGTACTGTTGCTGATTTATACATGAAGAAACTGAGGCACAGAAAGATGAAGTAACTCATTTCCCTGGGATTTTTCTGTCTGGAGATGACCAAAGGGAGTTTATATTTAGACTCCATAGTGAGCAATGTTAGCTAATTGTAAAGAACTGTGATCTGATTTCACATCTGCCTGCATCAGAGGGTTCATGGGTAAGATAGGCATGATGCTGTAACAGGTCCAGGCGTTTGGCAAGTGGGGCTCTCTTAACTTTTAGCAAGTCCACTGTCTGCAGGTACATATCAAATACTCAGTACATGGCTGGCACAGTGTGGGCCACCTTACTAAATCCCTGCTCTCGTTATTGTCATTTCACCCCTACTACAGTCACCTCTAGTCAGAATTGGAACTAAAGGTTTTCAATGCTCTGTTACTGACAGAGTGATTTGTATTGGATCATCTCCTGTGGATGACCTGGGAGAAGTAGAAGGCCAAGCGCCTTGGCTTTCCCCTGTTTGGTACATGGGCAGCTGAGGCCTGTTGAGGAGATGGTCCCAAACCAGGGTCTTCCTTTGACAAACTATCCGAGATACCCTAAGGTTTTAGGATGCGGAGATAGAGGCAGCTTATGGGGCAGCAGGATGACATGAAGAACAGTTACATGAATAAATAGTACAGGAGAAAAGCCACTGATCCCTGGGTTTTGAAACAAGCTGCTGTGGCTTTACCCTGCCGAGAACCTGGGAATGCCCTCCAGCTTGGGCTCAGCTCCTTAGTTGAAAGGCTGTTCTATAAGAACTGTGGAGTAAGTGCTGTATGTAGGCAATTCTTTGAGGAGGGAGCTGTGCAGTTAGTGAGAATGACCAGTGTGAGTGACTAGTGAATGGAAGTGGGATGACAATGCCATCAGGATTAGGGGCACCCAGAGAGTCACATAGGTTATAATGGGTTGCCTTTTCCTGGCCTTCTGTACCATATGGAGCCTCTGAGGTTTAATTCTGTAGATGGGCAAGGTGCCATTGTGGCTGGCTGCTGGAGTACAAAGGGAGTGAGATTTAGGATCATCGTGTGGATATATAGAGGGGGTGTGAGGGGAGGCACAGGGGCAGCAAGCCTGCCAGCAAGGTAATATCTGAGAACAAAGGCTCTGTAGTCAGATGGCCCGGGTTCGGGCCTGCCTTGCTGTTGTCCTTCCTCGCAGTGTCACAAGTCACATAATGGGACAGTGACAATTCACTAAGCGTGGAAAATAACTACTCAGATGTATTATTTGAAAATTGCATGTGGCATTTAATAATCCAGATGGGAAAAACTGTGGGAGCCGGAAAGTGCGGGAGACCAAAGATTGAAAAGGAACTGTGATTCAGACACCTTTATTTTTGAGCTGTTGGAAATCTAAGTAATGTCAGATTTCTTCTGCTCTGGGCTCCGAAAGTGTTCAAAACAGCAAGCAGCAGACACATGTGCAGGACAGTGATAGTGTTTTAGAGAGCACAAGCTAAAGGCCTCTAATCTCATTATTGACAGAACGTTCAGCTCTTTTTTTTTTTTTTTTTTTTTTTTTTTTCTTTTTTGAGGGAAAAATCACTGAATTCTATTAGTTTACTAGGGACAAAGGCCTCAGACTGGGCATCTTCAACAGCTGTGTTTTTGTAGTTCTAGAATCTGGAACTGTGAGGTCAAGGTATCAGTAGCGTTGGCCTAGGTTTCTCCTGAGCTACTCTGCTTGACTTCCTCATGGCAAGTCCAAAGTGGAGAATGTTAAAATGCTAGTGACTGCACATTGTGGGAACAGCCAGCATTTCCCTCAGGAGAGGCAGAACCTGAGAGAGGCCCTTGAGTTGGGCAGAGCAGGCAGTTTCCCTGTCACTTGGTCACTCATTTTTTAACAGACTGATTTAAGCACATGCTACTCCAGCTCTGGCAGGAACTGGAGCATGTGAAAGCAAGTCCTGGCTGCAAGTGACCATAGCTCATGACAGGGTACTTGGTAAAGGTGCAAGTGGGGGGAGAGAATGAGTTCAGGAAAGGATCTGACGTAGTCTAGCGGCTTCTTGGAAAATCTGCAAGCAGCAGTGGCTAAACCAACCCTGAAAAGGTAGAAAAGAATTTCCTGGCTGAAGTTTCTGTCAGCTCACAATTTTTTTGGAAGCTGCTTGCATGCACTTCCTGTTTTTATTTTTTATTAGGTAATATTATTTCCTTCTTGGATCTCTGAGGGAGTTGAAGATTAGTTAGTTATAGTTGAAGATTAATTAGGATAGAAAGTGAATTAGGTACATTTTGGACTTACCAAAATAGGATAGATAATGGAATTATTTTCTCTGAATTTGTCAAATACAAATGGACTGGACATTGTTTAGGTATTTATTACTTGTATATATTGTATATAGTTATTGTACTTTATGTATATAGTTTTTCTTACGTTAGTTATAACCTACCTAACTTTTCAGGAGTTCCTGAAAGCAGTGCTGTGTGTTTAAGCCAGATGTTCAGTTGAACATCCTGTGCTACATAAACATGGTTCTGTTTGCCCCCATTGAGAGGAAGCCAAACCTGGGGCTTAGAGTAGTGGTGCCACTCAGTTGCCACTCTCCATCTAATCTAGCACAGAAAAGGCAGTTGTGGGACTGGGGCTCACTCTGCTCTCCAGGTAGAGGATGATGAAGAAAGTGGGTAGGGAGATGGGGTGCTGACAGTGAGGAAGCAGAGGGCTCTTCGCTTGTTTGAAGCTGGGGTTACTAGTTTGGCTTGAGTCTTTGATGGACTTGGTGTTTGTCCCACAGACACCATCTATGATGAAGATGAGGTCCTCTTGGCCTTGGCCGAACAACTGGGAACCTTCACCACTTTGGTGGGAGGACCTGAGTATGTGCACTGCCTGCTGGTGAGTGAAAGCTGGGAGGTCCCCTAATCCTCTTTTTTACCTTGGGGTCAAAACTGTGGTTCTGTCCTTGGGGACCAAGAAGGAGAGGAATTAGGAAGGCTGGAGATCACCTCGGAATGGATGGGCTTTGGATGTCACTTATGTCTAGTCATTAGTGGCATTTAATCTACAGTTACAATGCATTCTGTATACTTACCCATACTAGGGCCAGCTGGCACCCCACTTGTAGGGTTGTGGGTTTGGGGTCAGGCAGAGTTCTACAACTTATTGATAAGACTTTCAAGAGTGCTAACCTTTGTCTGCCTCTAAATTGAAGCCACTGAAGCCCACCCTGCTAACTGACTTAGAGTCCCTCACACAGCATTTGCATGTAGTAAGTACTCACAATTAGATGCTGTGGTTGTTGTGGTTGGGTAGGAAGGTATATCTGATATATGAGTCACCTAGAGTGCCAGGAGGGACTCGTAGCTAGTAAGTAGCAGAGCTAGGTTTTCAAGATTGTTTGCTTGATCGTGCCAGGCCATACCATACCATACCATACCATACGTCTGTGTGATGGCCGAGAGCACAGAGAGGACCTAATACTGACAGGATCTGTTATGTATGGAAGGAGAGCCAAATGGTCTTTCAGATCTTGGCTTATAGCTGTTAGCAGCTTAGGCAAATTACATAGCCTGTGTCCTTCAGATTCCTGCTCTTTGATTAATGAGGACAGTATCCAGACTGTTTCACAGGACTCATAAAGGAGTGACAAATATGTGAGCAATACAGTGGTGTTGCCTACATCCTGGTACAGGGATTTTGAAGCCAACATCAGCAGTGATTATTGTACATTGAGAGCTACACACGTGGGCCTCCTGGAGAACTGATTGGTTTGTGGACCCAGTGAGGGTCTTTCAGGGATCCTCATGGGATGCTTGTGATGAAGATGGGGTGGGGAGATCAGGCCATGAGGTGGGGTACCAAAGCTGACAGTAGGGAAAACACTGTTTTCTAACTTGTGTTCTCCTCACAGCCACCCCTGGAGTCACTGGCCACAGTGGAAGAGACAGTGGTGCGAGACAAGGCGGTAGAATCCTTACGGGCCATCTCACACGAGCACTCACCTTCCGACCTGGAGGCTCATTTTGTGCCTCTGGTGAAGCGGCTGGCGGGTGGAGACTGGTTCACCTCCCGCACCTCGGCCTGCGGCCTCTTCTCAGTCTGCTACCCCCGAGTATCCAGTGCTGTGAAGGCAGAACTTCGACAGTGAGTCCTCACTTGCCCTTGGCAACCTGCACCCTGTCACCTCTTCTGACGGTCCTCGAAGCCTCAGGCCCCTCTAGGTCTTCCCAGAACCTGATGTTGCTGAGTTCTCCTTACTCCCTCCTCAGCTTTCCTCAGAGGCTTGTCCTTGACGGTGGCCTCTGGACACCACAGGAGTGAATTTGCCTGGCCTGCCTTCATGGAAATTCATTCCTGCCATTGGTTACACATGGCCTGCTTGGAACAGAATCTAGAACACCACATAACAAATGGTGTCTGGTGTTACCTCCAGCCTGCCCCTGGTCTAGACCCCTCAGTAGATGTTCTGGCAATTGCACTGCCTTGTTGCTCAGACTTGTGAAGCCCAGGTCCTGATTTGTCACTTTGTAGTACTGGGTTACAGCCATGTGCACATACTGCAATGTCTCCATTAGTCCCTATGTGTCTCTGACTGAGGCTCCTGACAAGGAAGACCTGTTAGTGGCATTTTAAACAGTTTTATGGCCATGGCCAGTCGTTAGTACTATTTTGTACTCTTTCACTGAGACCTCAAGTCAGTTGTGCGGGGACATTCCATTCTTGTTTGTCCCATTTGTAGGACTGGGAAAACAGAGTTCATGAGTTGTACAAAGTCACCATTGTGGGCAGCAGAGTTTCTAGCAGAACCAGCAGTGCTCTGTGCTGGGCTGGGCTGCCAGCTGCTAGGGTTTCCCAGGATCCTAAGCCCAGGCCTTCATCTATCCCAGGTACTTCCGGAACCTGTGCTCAGACGACACCCCCATGGTGCGGCGGGCCGCAGCCTCCAAGCTGGGGGAGTTTGCCAAGGTGCTGGAGCTGGACAATGTCAAGAGTGAGATCATTCCCATGTTCTCTAACCTGGCCTCTGACGAGCAGGTGAGTCAGTCCCTGCCTGTCACCATGCCCTTACTTGCTCAGGCAAGGGACCCTCAGAGCTCAGTGGACCTCTGCTTCCCCACCCTACCCCCTGTTCTCCCCAGGACTCGGTGCGGCTGCTGGCAGTGGAGGCATGTGTGAACATTGCTCAGCTTCTGCCCCAGGAGGACCTGGAGGCCTTAGTGATGCCCACCTTGCGCCAGGCTGCTGAGGATAAGTCTTGGCGTGTCCGCTATATGGTGGCTGACAAGTTCACAGAGGTAAGTTGGTATGAGGTTCTCTGAGGGGAGGAGTGAGACACATGTGGGAGCTGGCATGTTTTATTAAAGCAGTCACAGTCCTCAGTCTTAATAAGTATTCCATTGATCTTGAAGAGCCAGCCCTGGATACATGATTGGCACCTGAGTGTGCTAAGATAAGAATGATTGTGAAGCCAAGTTCCAACTCCATGAAAGCATGTTCCCTGACCTCACAGCTTCCTTAAGAAAAATACAGTCTAAGAGCTAGTTGCCATAAGATAGACAGAGCAGGGACAAGATCAAAATTTCCTTACCTGACAGCATGACCCCAACCCCACCCCGGTGCTGAGAGTTGATCCCAAGGCTTGACCCATTTGACCCATGCTAGGCAGACGCTCTACTGCTGTGCTATGTTCCCAGGCCCATAGTTATTAGCAGTGCCTTTGGTGGAGGTACTACAGTCAGTGAATTACACGCATACCTTGCCTTCAAGGAGCAGGCTAAAGGTCAGCCTCAATAGAAAGTACTGATGGAGTGTGCTATTCTCTATGCCTCATGGCATTGAAAGGAGGAGGTCGTGCTCCAGCTGGTTTTGAGGATGAGGAAGTGGCATCTAGATAGGAACTGTGTCCAAACAAGAAGACAGCCTGTGCAGAGGATGTAGGAGGTGAGAAACAGAATGAGAAGCGGGATCCTGGGATTCATTGAGAGAAGGGGCAGAAGTGATGGACAGGAGCACCCCCTTGTGATAATGATTACTGCGGTCTGCTGGAAGGCTCAGCCCTAAGGGCTATTTCGTGGGCATATGAAGTTGACACTTGGCCATGCTGAAGTCTATGCGCCTGAAGGGCTTAGAACCACTGTAAAGGCAAGAGAGTCAGTCTGCTCCTTCTGTCTCAGCGGGAAGTAGGCTTACACTAGGCCTTGGAAGACAGGACCCTTGGGTTATGGAAATAACAATCTGCCCACAGCAGACCACAAACATGTTCTTAAATAAAAGGTATTGTGTGCCCAAGATAACGTGAGGCCCTGCAAGATTTTTACTTATTTATTCTCTTAGTAGTAGAGAGTCATCCTGCTTCCAGCTGGTCTTCCAAGCAGGTTAAAGCAGACCCACATACCTTCTTCTCCTGGATCCTTGAGACTGGCAGGGCTCATATGTCTTCCTCTTTACTCATTTCATTTGTAATTACAAAAATGATACCTCCTTCTTGTAGCCAATTAAATAAAATATAAATATGCTTATATTTTCATGTCAGATGAAAGTGGGAGCCACTTACTATGTTTAGGTAATGGAATCCAGCCCCAAGTAACCTGAACAGTAAATGGAAAACATACTATGTTAGCTGTCCTAGAGCCTTCCTTCTGTTTCTGAGGAAGCAAGAGTTCAGCACAGTGACGACTTCACTGGGGATTGTGTTGTGGTCCTGGGATGAGGTTCCTGGTGCTGTGTCTTACCTTCATTCTGGTGCCTTCACCTCAATTTTTGCCTCATTAGCACTGAGTGGCTGCCAGCCTCTCAACCCTGCCCCTCTTCTCTTTGTGTACAGCTCCAAAAAGCAGTGGGGCCTGAGATCACCAAGACAGATCTGGTACCCGCCTTCCAGAACCTGATGAAGGACTGTGAGGCCGAGGTGAGGGCCGCAGCCTCCCACAAGGTCAAAGGTTGGTGCTGGTGACCAGAACACAGCTAGGTGGGTGGATGTCTGCGAGGCAGAAATGGGACCCGGCTATCAAGTCTCAACAGCACCTTCCTGTCTTTGCCCACAGAGTTCTGTGAAAATCTCTCAGCTGACTGCCGGGAGAATGTGATCATGACCCAGATCTTGCCCTGCATCAAGGTAATGGAGTGCTTGGTTGTAGGATTTGAGACTGCCACCGAGGGGTGAAGATTTGGTTTTGAGTACCATCAGATCCAAGCTAGGTTTGGGTCCTTTTGGGACACATAGTAACTGGGTTTAACAGTCATGGTTTGTCTGTAGGCAAAATCTGAGGGTTACAGCTGACCCTAAGATCTAAGGGATGTGTTTACCCCTCAGAGGCCACTGAGTCCCCTTACCCACGGAGCTTGGGGAATGGGGCAGTGGCTGCTGGAAGCAGGGCTCACATAATAAACAAGGGAGGGCTTGTTTAATATAAGTGCAGTTCATGCCTGAGCTGCTCTGACTATGTTAGGAGAGTGTGATCTCCTTAGGCATCAGGGCTGAGGTCTCTGTAGCCACTTGCCAATAAAGGGGTTTTTCTGACCCTTTCATCTCCTCCCCAGGAGCTCGTGTCAGATGCCAACCAACACGTCAAGTCAGCGCTGGCTTCAGTCATCATGGGCCTCTCTCCCATTCTGGGCAAAGACAACACCATTGAACACCTCTTGCCACTCTTCTTGGCTCAGCTAAAGGATGAGGTAAGAGCACCAGGAAGGTTTTCAGCTCTTTGCAGAGATGATGGACTACAGTTCACCCGATTATCTAAGAATGCTTTAGAATCTTGGCACCACATACTACACCCCGCACTCCCTGCTTGATGACAGGCCTAAGTGTCTGTGTCTATTCACTCACTCTTGTTAGACATTGCTTCATGTGCCCTTAACTTTGCACTCATCCATTCTCTAGTGTTGAGGATATGAACAAAGACCAAGACAGTGGTGATCCTTAGGGATCCACAGAGTGTGCCAGTGGAGAGGAACAGGTGGTAACCTGTCCCATAGTTCCATTCAGATACTGTAGATACTAGAGAGGTACGCCATGATTTTTAAGTTCATGTTCCATTGAGACCCTAATACAGTAGCATAAATAAGTTGTGATTATTCCTCTCACATCATTCCAACTGTTGCTTTCTTGGGGGGTTAGTTTTGCTGGCCTGGCTTTCTTGGTCTGGGGTCACAACTATGATTTTATCTCTTGGCCCATTGAAGGGTTTGGCTCTAGCTTGTGTCTTCTACATGTTCCAGTGACCATAGCCAGTCAGGTCACCATACCTAACTGAGCAGGTAGCCTAGACCACAGAGGACAAAAGATGTCACTGTGGTAACAGAGGGCCAGAGGACTTGGGAAGCAAGCCTGGAGTGCTGCTGTCCTTTCAAATTCTTTAATGGAGAACTTTCATGGAGTACCCAGTGGCTGATTCTTTTGCTTTTTTGTGACAGGGTTTCTCTGTGTAGTTTTGGTGCCTGTCCTAGATCTCACTCTGTAGACCAGGCTGGCCTCGAACTCACAGAGATCCACCTGACTCTGCCTCCCAAGTGCTGGGATTAAAAGCGTGCGCCACCACTGCCCGGCCAGTGGCTGATTCTATAATGATGAACCAGGCAGGGACAAAGATTCTTCATAGGCTGTTCCTGCTCTGGAAGTCTTCTTTAGAGGTGTGTGAAGTCAGTTGAAAGGTCTAACATTCACAGCTCTGGGTTCAGTTTCTATCACCACAAAAAAACAAACAGACAAAAAAACAAAACAAAACCTCTTCCTGGATCTGGGTTTTGGGTTTTCCAGAGGACTTGCTTTTCGTGGCCTCTGTGGAGCCAGTCCATGTATTTGTTCCTGTAGATGTCTCTGCTCTATGGAATGAGTGTGGATGGATATGGACTGCCATGCTTAGAGTCAGGCACTTCAGAGACTTGTCACATGTGCTCCCTGGTCTGACATTAGCAAATTGAAGTGATGAGAATGATAGAGAATGAGTCCTACACATTCACTCCTTGGTATTCCAGACACTAGATACTTCAGTCTATCAGGGGGCTCCCATTTCACTTTGAAGAGCCTCAGCTATCCTTGAGACTAGATGGATATTTGGTTATTTCATGTTACAGGATGATACCCAGAAAGGAGCGCTTGCCTGCTCCTATCACCTTTCTAGAGCTGCTGTATGCAGTGTGTTATCTTAATCCTCCTATCCTTTTCCCAAGTGTCCTGAGGTGCGGCTGAACATCATCTCCAACCTGGACTGCGTGAATGAGGTGATTGGCATCCGGCAGCTCTCTCAGTCTCTGCTCCCTGCCATTGTGGAGCTGGCTGAGGATGCCAAGTGGCGAGTGCGGCTGGCCATCATTGAGTACATGCCTCTGCTGGCTGGACAGCTGGTGAGTAAGGAGCCAGCTTTTGTTGGTCCGGAGTTGATAGATTTCATATAGATTTCTAGTCTGGCCATAGCCCTGGTGCCATAGCTGTGGTGCTGTAACTAGGGTCTTGGAGCCTCAGTGTAGGCAGTGACAGCTGCCCATGGTGGGAGGACTGGACTCAGGAACTGGGTCCTTAGCAGATGCGTGGAGTTTAGTCAGAGGAAGAAGACTGGCAGCTCTGATGTGGTTCAGAATTGCCTGATTCTCTGGGACCCCTCCCTCCCTCCCTTCCTTCCTCTTATCCCCTCAAGCCTTACCAATCATTTTTTCCTGCAGGGTGTGGAATTTTTTGATGAGAAACTCAACTCTTTATGTATGGCCTGGCTGGTGGATCATGGTAAGTGTGCTCAGCCACACAGCAGGACAGGTTAGTAGTCACAAGGACAGACAGATGAGCTGGCACGTTTCCTTAACTGTCAGCGCTCACCTGTACCCACTCTGTTGCTGTTAAAAAAAAAAAAACCTAGAGAAGTGTAGATTAGGGGTGGGGATGGGATGTGGAGTTGGAGAGCCACCAAGAAGAAATACATGGGTTTGAATCCTTCACTTTGTCTGATGAACCATAAGCAAGTCCCTTCCTATCTTGCTGCTTTACACTCCTACTGAAACATGAAGACTTCTCACTGTGGTCTCATGGGCCCTTGTAAGACTTGTTCCTTGTTTTTATTAAGTGGTTACTGTTTTTGTTTGTTTGTTTGTTTTCTGTCAGGCAGTTTTAACTAGTTTTTGTTTTGTTTTGTTTTTGTTTTTGTTTTTTCGAGACAGGGTTTCTCTGTGTAGCTTTGAGCATTTCCTGGAACTCACTTGGTAGCCCAGGCTAGCCTCGAACTCACAGAGATCTGCCTGGCTCTGCCTTCCAAGTGCTGGGATTAAAGGCGTGCGCCACCACCACCCGGCCAGTTTAACTAGTATGCATTAAATAACTTGAGATATAATCTGCACAAGCAGACTCTCAGTTAGCACTTCTAAATAATGAGGCAAATAGCGTCTGTCTCTGGGTGGCCAGAAGGTACTGTATGAGAAGAAACTCAAAGCGTAGCTAGTGCTGTTTTCTGTTTTGGCTGAATTGACCACATTAGGGCCTCCAACTAGGCAGGAGCAGGCGTGGCTGTTAACCCCTCCTGGTCAGTCTTTCACCTTGAATCACCTCACCTGCCCTTTTCCTACTACAGTCTATGCTATCCGCGAGGCTGCCACCAGCAACCTCAAGAAGCTAGTGGAGAAGTTCGGGAAGGAGTGGGCTCATGCCACTATCATCCCCAAGGTCCTAGCTATGTCTGGAGACCCTAACTACCTGCACCGCATGACTACACTCTTCTGCATCAATGTGAGCATCCCAACTGCCTGTGAAGCCCAGGGAATGGGAGTGCCCCTGAGATGAAGGTGGAGGAGGGCCATATCTACCCAGGTGTTTTGCTTAGAAATGGAAACCTGACTTGGTGCCAGGGATGGGTGTCTGAGGACTGCAGGCCTGAGCTTGAGTCTGCAGTGTGACATCAAGCCTCGGGGGCTGAGAATTGCATGGTGAAAGATGCAAGATCGGGAGGCTGTAGTGTGGGAGCAGCAGTCTCATTCTGAGCACCCTCTCCTCGCTGGTCAGCAGAGCACATGTGTTCATACTGCAGCACCTTCTGCTTGCTGAGCAGGAGAGCAACTCTGTGGCTCTGGAGTTAATCCAGTTCAATTCCAGCTGTGCCACACATCAAAGGTTTGTTTTGCTCACCTTTGGGGATTTATGTTGGTGCTCACTAGGCTGTGAAGAGTAATGTAATAGACACAGAGGGCATAGAACAGCTCTGATTCTATGTCAGAGTATACTTACTAATACTCATTAGCGTTATACTGACCTGTACTGCTTTAAGGATATGTAAGTCCTACCTAGACTAGAAGTTAAAGGATGGGTTGGAAATGACAAGTATTCTGCTCATTTCCTCCATACTACAATTTGGAGACTCCTGTATTAAGGAGGGATTTCAGGGGTTAGGAATCAATACCCCTTAAACCCTGAGGATGAAGGAAATACAAACATAGAGCCCAGAACATCCCCAGATGAAGACTGTGTTAGGGAGTTTGGAGCTACAAGAGGGAACCTCTCCCCCAGGGTGATACCTCTGGATCCAGTTCCTCCCGTGTTCCTCAGGAACCTGATGATGACCCAGGTAGCCTGGTCAGATGGGGAGACATGGGGACTTAGCAGTGAGCCTTGCATAATCATGCTTCTGCTGTTCACTGGTCTTCAGGTGCTGTCTGAGGTCTGTGGGCAGGATATCACCACCAAGCACATGTTGCCCACAGTTCTTCGTATGGCTGGAGACCCAGTTGCCAATGTCCGCTTCAATGTGGCCAAATCCCTACAGAAGATAGGACCCATTCTTGACAACAGGTGAGGTTTGGGGCTTGTTCTAAACATCTTAGATATTGGAAGATGTAGCCCAGGGTTTGAAGACTTCTTGTTTGTGACCCTAGCCTCCTCTTTCGTCCCCAAAGCCTGTTTTCCCTATTGGAATGAGAATTCATTCCCACAGAATAGAGTGAAAGAAAAGAGAGGGTGGTAGTTGCAGGCTTACACTGCAACGAATTACTACAAAATGAAATTAGCCTGTATTTATTTATGTACCGTGTTTATCTATGTAGATAGTTAGGCTTGTATCTAAAATTTATCTTGTACCACAAATATCAAATAACCAAAAATACATTCAATGAAATACATTTAACATTTCTAGTGAAGCTATTAAACTGTCCTGGAAAGCTTGGGAAACATGTACATAATTAAGAAACAGCATGATGGACATTCATGTCTCACTGGAACATTTTCCAGAGCACACAGAACACTCCCATGTGTGGAACAGTGGGTACCATTGTAGTTAGATGGAGAAATGTCCATTTTTAAGAATGATTGGATCACTTGGATGCTCATGTAAAATAACTGGAATTCCTGCGTCTGCATAAACAAATTAATTTGAAGTTAGTTTTCAAACCAGAACCAGGATGATGAATGAAACTTGTAGAAAATATGGAAGAATGTCTTCATGACTTGGGTGGGACATAGACCAGGGAAGTTGTGAAAGGAAGAAATTGATAGGGTGGCCTTTATGCAAATGAAAAGCTGTGTATCAGAAGGTGAACCCCTGACAGGGTGGAGATATTTCTATGTGTAAAGAACTCATCTAGACTCTTACAGGTAGGAAGACAAGGAAACTCTAAGATACAGATGGGAAGAAGACAAAGGGAAGTAGGGCTTGTGGCATTCACGTGGGAGTATTGGAAGGTGCAAGTTGGGAGGAGAGAGAGGCAGCAAGTAGTCCATCAAAACAATATGTGTGACAGTATCATGAGGGAACCTGTGCTTTTGTGCTAATTTAAAAATAGGGTCTTCACATGCTCAGTGAGCACTCAACTAGGTGCATCTGACTAGGTGCTGAGCATCGTAGGTTGTTGGGACAGCACAGGTTACAGCTGAATTTCTCTGAACTGGGAGCTGTGGCACAGCTATGCCACCAGCACATGGCTTAAAAGGCTGAGCATTAACTGGAGGGATGCAGTTAGGTAGACATAGAGCCAGGCCTTGCTTTTAGAGAAGTGAGTACTCCTCCCTCCAACCCCCACAAATATAGTGGCTATGGGTGTCCTTTTTTTTCCCATCAGCCTGTTGGCCACCAGGGCAAGAAGGGAAAGAGGCAGGTGGGGTGACAGAAAGATTTGGCGGCCCATGAGCATGAACGGAAACAGCCCTCCAAGAGACAGATTTCAGGGAATCAGGTCAGTTTTATTCCAGAGTATAAGGAATATATAGGGTTGGGGTGCCTTGGGACAAACGCTAATTTGCATTAAGTGGCACTCTTGAATCACAAGGCTTAGTATGTGGCAGTAGGGTCCTATAGCAGAACCCCTAGCACAAGTCTTCTCAGCAGGGATCTGTGTCAAGGGTCAAGCAAAAGATGAATCAAGCAACTGGTTGAAGACAATTTTTAGGTAATGTCAGCCCTCCAGGCCCAGGGACATTCTCTAGATAAGGGCAGGTAGAAAGCAGGAAGCTTTGCTGGAGGGAGGGAGCTCCATGTTGCTGAGCTTATTGAGATAAACTGCTAGGCCATGGGGAGGCTTTGACCTCTGACCAGGCAGCAATGTCTTGCAACAAGTGGCCTTATGTATAGCAGCCATAAGACAGAAGCAGCCAAATGCCTTCACACAGTATGTTGTGGCTTATTCACGGGACAGAAAACTTAGTAATGAGAAAAGAAATGCTTGTTTCCAGTAGCAACGTGGATAATTATGGATAATTTATTGGTACCATGTTGAGGGAGAAGCTAGAGTCAGGAAAATAAGCCATTTATATTTTGTTTAAAAGAGTCAGATGGAAGCCAGGAGAGATGATGGCTCAGTGGTCAAGACCACTAGCTGCTCTTGCAGAGGACGTTGGTTTGCTTCCAAGCACTCAGACAGAAGCTCACAAGTGCTTGTAACTAGTTCTAGGGTATCCAATACCACCTTCTGGCTTCCAAGGACTGTTCTACACACACTGAAGACCATGAACTCACAAAAATGTGCACACACACACACACAAGTAAATAAATAATTTTTGGGAAAAAGTAACATCCAGAGTGCTGGGCGGTGGTGGTGCATGCCTTTAATTCCAGCACTCAGGAGGCAGAGGCAGGCAGCTCTCTGTGAGTTCGAGGCCAGCCTGGGCTACATAGTGAGTTCCAAGACAGGCTCCAAAGCTACACAGAGAAACCCTGTCTTGGGGGGAAAAAAAAAAAGTAACCACCAGGCATGATGCACAGCTTCCTGTAGTCCCAGCACTCTCAGGGTTGAGGCAAGAGGGTCATGAGTTGTAGACCAGCCTGACATACATAGTTTGAGGTCACATGTAGTTATATAGTA
Source organism: Peromyscus eremicus (assembly GCF_949786415.1). Lineage (NCBI taxonomy): Eukaryota > Metazoa > Chordata > Mammalia > Rodentia > Cricetidae > Peromyscus > Peromyscus eremicus. The sequence goes on along the minus strand of NC_081416.1, from coordinate 191,886,567 downwards.
AGGCCTGCCTCCCCAAAACAAACAAAGGAGCAGGCAAACAACAGAAGCAAAGCAACTCTAGGTGTTAGAAATGCTGGCAGTGACTGTATGGAGGGAGGAGGAGCTGCCTGCCAACTGAAGGGGACATCTGATGCCTGTCTGTATTGCCTCTGCTCCAGGGCCTTTGACCTTTGTCTCTGAGATGGGCCCTCATGTCTCACAACTTGCTTACAGGACGTGCAGACCCCCCCCCCCCCTCTCCGTATAAATGCCGCTTCTAGGCCCCTTGAAATGAACAAGCCTTTGATCTTCCTGTCATACCTATTGTCCCTGTCTATTAGTCTGGGCTCATCCGGACAAGAATCTAGAGGGATGTGCCTTTGTATTCATACCAGACACACAGTCCCTTGGTGAATATGTTTGCTCAGCTCTTAACACCTGTGGGCTCTGCTTTCCAGACCTTGCTCACATCCTGTGCTAGCCCCAGAGCTGTCCTTGTTTAACTGATTCCAAGCCTAGGGATCAGGATTTCTCATTTGTATACTTGTGTGTGTCCTTGTGTATACTCTGCCTAGTGATGTGGTGTGTCTCTGTCTTGATGCTTACCTGCACAGGAACCTTCTTCCTGCCTGTGACTCCCCTGTCCCAGCCTAACCCGGCTCACCACACTTCTTTTCTCCTCCCTTTCCAGCACACTGCAGAGTGAAGTCAAGCCCATCCTGGAGAAGCTGACCCAAGACCAGGATGTGGATGTCAAGTACTTTGCCCAGGAGGCTCTGACTGGTAAGGGCCTGAGAGTATTGAGCCCCTGGAAGAAAGGTGGGGGGTCCTGGGAAGGGGGCAGCGCTTAGCAGTGTAGGTAGAGAATGTGGTTTGGTTCTGAGGTCTGATTGTTCCTTGTTTCCCCAGTTCTGTCTCTTGCCTGATGCTGGAAGAAGAACCATTGCCGGCCTCTGGTGTCTACCCTCCAACCCCCACCAAGTACCTCTCTTAGGGAGGTGGTGGAGGTCAATGACTGTCACTCCCTGTGCATGGTCTGACCCCAGGCCCCTCCCCCAGCACGGTTCCTCCTCTCTGTAGCCTGGGAAGACTTCTCTGTCCACCTCCCAAGGGGCTGGGGCAGTGCAAGTTGGGGCAGGGCAGCAGCCTGAAAGGAAGAGCTGGCTGTTCCTGCCCATATTGGGAGAGATGGAGCATCCTAGGTCACTGGCTCCTGCTGCTGTAATAGGGACCCCTCACCCATCTACTTACCACCACTACCCTTTCTCCGACCCCGCAACCATGTGGTTTTTTTTGTGTGTGTGTCAACTGTGCCATTTTTATTTTATTCCTTTCCCTACTCTTTACACAGAGAAATAAAGGTGTAGAAATAGTTGGTGACTAGTCTTGGTCATCTGAAGGGAGGAAAGAGCACTGCCTGGGGCTTGTTTTCTGCTCTCCTCCTGAGGAGACCGTCCTGCAGCTATCACTCCTGCTGTCCTGAGAGGAAGAAGGACTTGGGTCAGCAAGAGACACAGGGCAGAGGCCCCAGAGGCTGCTTGGTGGTTCAGGTTTTCAGGCACTGTTGGCAGGATCTTCAGGTTTGTGTATTGCTAGTTGTGTTAGTACCTGTGATAGTCACAGGGCCAGTGTGAGCCCTCACTGGGAGAGCACTCACAAGCTCCGTGAGCCACTTGCTATGCAGTCAGGTTGGCCGGTGAATCCATGTGTAAGTCTGCAGGCTAAACCTTCCTACGTGGAGATTTGGTTAGGGCTCCGTGAGGAGACTCAGGTCGTGGCTTCACAGTGCTTTGTCGGAACTGTGTATGAAGACAAAACCGTTTGTTCTCAATATCTCCCCTGCCTTTATTATTTGTAAAGATTGATTTTTTTTTTTTTCCTCTATTACATTAGTGTGTGTAGCCGTGCGTGTGCAGGTACCCCTAGAGTCCAGACGAGGGTTTGGAATAAAGGCAGTTGTGAACGTTCTGTCATGGATTTTGGGAACCAAACGAGTCCTCTGAAAGAGCAACACTCTTAACCACTGAGTCATATCTCCAGCTTCTGCTCTCCCCTTAATATGGAAGTGATAATTTCTAGCTGTCTATATAACTTCTTTGGTTCAAAGCATTTTCTCCTGTAGTGTCTAGTGGTACGACTAAATTCTGGCCAAAGTGACATGGAAAGAAATATTACTCATAAGATACCACTGGAAAGGTATGATCCTCCTTTCTGTTCTCTGGAATGTAGACCAGATGTCTGGAGTAGGGGCAATCATCTCAGGCCAGGGAAGTGTTATTGTAAGCTAGGCAGGGCAGTAGAGTAAAACAGAGCCTGAATCCCTCACACAGAAGAGCCAACCATTACTGTTAACTGTGGAACTGTTAAATGACTAGCGTCTTCTCTTGAAGGTCACCCCAATTCTGACCAAAGCAAAAGAGTAGGAGGCCAAAAGCCCCTGAAAAAGGAACAAGGGACTTACAGATAAATTGTCTACCAGGAAGAGTCTCACAATAAGTAACACTTGAGTGATACATGACTCACCTGTATAGGAAGTAACTGGCATTGGGTGACTGATTTTTATCATTTCTGACCTCATTTATTAGACCATGTTGGCTGTGGGGGCAAGGGCAAAGAAGACCAACAGGATCCTCAGGCCGTGCTGTGTGCCCCAGAATGGAGGTTTTCTCGGGTGAGAACTGGGCACACACAGTCTGACATTAATCCAGTCCTTACCTTTTTTACAGACTGATGCACAGAACTTGGAATCTTGTTACTTAGCACTGTCTGCAGGCAAGTTAGAAATGTAGGAGCACTGGCCCTGGCCTACATCTTTTGTTTTGTTTTGTTTTTCGAGATAGGGTTTCTCTGTGTAGCTTTGCGCCTTTCTTGGAACTCATTCTGTAGCCCAGGCTGGCCTCAAACTCACAGAGATCCGCCTGGCTCTGCCTCCCGAGTGCTGGGATTAAAGGCGTGCGCCACCACCTCCTGGCCTACATCTTAATCTCCCTATTTTAATAAGGTCTCCAGGGACCTACCTCTTCAGTAACATTTGGTAACATTTGTGTGACTCTCCCTTAAACACTATCATATCCATCCCCCCCCCCCCCCCCCCGTTTTCCTTTCTTGATAGTGATTTTAAAGACAAGAAACATTCCACTCAGAGAAGTATCCACTTGGGTGAACATGTACACAGGGCTACAGGATTTGGTGGTGTTAAGATGGGGATCAAGACTGAAGTCCAGGTGTGGCTGATCCCCAGGATGGGCTGGCTGAGGAGGAGGTCACCCTAGTCATGAGATGGGGACATTGAAATCCTAGCAGGGGATCACAGGTTACCAGGAGTGCTTTGGTGTCTGGTTGCATAGTTTAGAAGCAGCCAGAGACTACTGGATGGCCTAACACTTAGAGTGTTGTTAGAAGGGGCAGGAGCAGCAGCTTCCATGTCCCTAAGAGATGCCTTCTAATCAAGGCAGTGTTGGACGTGGGTGAAGCTTTGCTTGCTCAGTGATCTTGTTCCTGGGACCTTGACCTGGAGCTGGTTCAGGGTACAGACACTATGTGGAGCTAAGATGAGCTTAAACACTCCACTTTCACCTGTGAGGCTCAGTCTACAGAGCTGCAGTTGTCTTCTGGTCTCATTCATAGGACACATGCACAGGTTTTGTCTTCTTTCTGGGTAAGTCCAATAATCTGGCTCTTAGACATATTTTTCTGGCATCTTTTTTACTCAGCCCTTCTGCTTTGACCCAAAAAACCCAGATGCAGGCGAGGGTGTGGCCTTTGACTAATGAGTAGGGTTCGGGTGTAGACAAATCGTTAAACAGTCTTATTAATAAAACACTTGGAGTCAGAAATTGGGGTTAAAGCCTGAGAGAGATCAGAGGAATAGGAAAAGCCACAGCTAACCTCACCTCACTAACTCCACAGCTTCTAAAGCAAGCTACTTCCTATCTACCCACACTTATATGGCTCTCTGTTCTCTCATTTGCTCTCTCAGCCCATTTACATCACTTCCTCTTCCTGCCTAGCTCTGTCACTTCCTGTCTGTCTGTACAGACCTCCAGGCCTTTATTCTTAAGTAGTGTTGGAATTAAAGGTATGTACCACCACAGCTGGCTCTGTTCCTAATGTGGCCTTGAACTCACAGAGATCCAGACAAATCCCTGCCTCCCAAGTGATAGGATTAAAGGTGTGCTACCATTGCCTGACTTCTATGTTAATATAGTGGCTGGCTTTTTCCTCTGATCCTCAGGTAAATTTTATTGGGAAACACAGTATATTGGGGGACACAATACATCACCACATTCGGGAGTAGTGTTAGGGTTATAGTATTTTCAGCTCCCACACAAGATCTACCTGTGGGGTATGAGCTGCAAGTGGTGCTGGGGAGAATTACCATGGCTCTCCCACTGGATGAAGACATGTGGCACGTGTTCACACACAAGAACCGTGTCCTGCTTCTCATGAAGATGGATGTAAGACATCAGGTCTCGGGGGCTGGAGAGATGGCTCAGCGGTTAAGAGCACTGGCTGTTCTTCCAGAGGTCATGAGTTCAATTCCCAGCAACCACATGGTGGCTCACAACCATCTGTAATGAGATCTGGTGCCCTCTTCTGGCCTGCAGGCATACATGCAGGCAGAATACTGTATACATAATAAATAAATCTTAAAAAAAAGACATCAGGTCTCTGTCCAAAATAGCAACAACAGGTCAGAAAAACAGTCTCCTTCAGGCCTTGCATATGCCTGCAGTAGAGCATGGTGCATACCTCTGCAGGATACTCCAGTGTGGTATGGATCCTCACCGGATAAGGTCTAGGTCAGTTTGTGTCTGGGAGATTAGCTGAGGATGAGGAAATTTGTGCTCATTTTCATCTTACTGACAGATTTCTCTCCTTTGTTCGCTTCTGCTCACTCTACTCCAGCCTTACTCTCCCATTTCTCCTGTGTCAGCCTACAGTTGCACCACAGACATCAGCACATTAATGTGGGGTTCTTTTGCTTTGTTGAAGCCATCAAGCCAGGTACCGTCTAATCTTTGCTAGCAGGATGTCTAGGCAGGTGGATCTGAATTATAGTTCAGCTAAGACTGCATGGTGAGACCCGGTCTCAAAAACCTTTTCTGCCTGGGTCTATGTGGGAAGTATAATGCGTCTCACCTGCTGGAACAAGAAGCTGTGTCAGACAGGATAATGCTTCCTCAGCCAGTGTTTCCGTCTGTAACATGTTTTCATGGCTTCCATATTCTCCAGATCAGCACACTATCATGTGTAGGGTAAAAAGGAACACCCTACCCGTGACTTGACCCCAGGACCAGGACTTGAAATCCCAGCAATCCCTGAGCTTGCCCCAGAATCTATAAAGCTATAAAAACCCACCAATCCCAAACCACCCTGGAAAGCTCCCCCACCCCAACCCACCTCAAGAAACCCTATGTAAGCTCTGTACTCTTCAGTTTTCCACTGTTCTTTATCCTAGAGGCAGCCACCCTCCTAGATTTTTCCTACCCAATAAATCACTTGAGTGAGGTTTATTGTGAGGTGTTATACTTTTCCCTGGAGCCCAGCTGTAACAACTTTTCCTGGAGCTTAGCAAAACTGTAACACTTTCTCTGTGGAAACGTTCCCCTACAGGAGCAGAGTTGTTACACTTAGGAGGAGCTGAGCAGAGCTGCTGCTGAGCTTACAGTGACAGTGATATTCCTTGGCACCTGACTGGCAGGATATCCTTATGTCAGAGCTGCATCTAGGTTTGCTGCAGAATGTAAACTTTACAGCCCAGTTGGAAAGGTATCTTGACAGTCGGGAGCCAAGGAATACTACAAAGTCACAAGTGTTGCAGCTCTGAGGGGAAAGGTTTTCCCAACAGAAGTGTTTCTGCTCCGTGTGTGTGTGTGGGGGGGGGGGGGGTTGGGGAGGCATTCCCCAGCAAGTGTTACAGCTCTGCTCTGCTCTGCTCTACTGAGCTTCACTGTGCTCTGCTTGGCTGGGTGGAAAAGTGTTACAACTTGGTCTGGTGAAAGTGTCACACCACACCACACAAACCTCACACATGAGATTTATTGGAAGAGAAAAAAACCCAAGAGGATGGCTGCCTCTTCTTGGGCAAGATGCAGCAGCCAGCTGATCAGAATGCAGGGCTTATATAGGGTTTCTTGGATGGGGGTTATTGGTGGGATTTTAAGTCCTGAGCTTGGGGCAAGCTCAGAGATTGGTTAGTTTTCAAGTCCTTAGCTTGGTGAGATCTTGTGGTCAGACTCTGGGGCAAACTCAGTGATTGGTGGAAGTTTGTGCTAAGGAGTTGATTGGATTACATGCTCAAGGATTGATGGGATTTCAAGTCCTTGGCCCTGGTCACGTGTAGGGTGTTTTTCCTTGGCCCTGGTGTCAGGGCCAGGGTGTTCTTTCCCTGGCCCTTTTACCTTACAGAGAAGCCCTTATTCCTAAAGGGAGTTTTCTTCTTAGTCATGTCTGGAGCCAAGGAATCATTGTCAGGAGGATCTACCACACACAGATTTAGAGCGTTGGACAGAACCTATCTCTTTCTCTCTGTTTCTGTCTTCAGACATGATGTTTTAGTGTCTCCTGAGATCCACCATCTATCTCTTGTTTGTAGCGATAATGCCCATGCTACCACCACCCGTTCACCATATCTGAGCGAGGGGCTGTGGATCGAAAAACAGAGACAAAAAACAGCGGGTCATTCGCCTCAGCAGAATGCCAAATGCTGAATGCCGTTTATTGAAAAAGGGAGGAACCTTAAATACAGGCTTACAGCACAATAGGAGAACCCCAGAGGGCAGAAGTTTGCCACTGATGTTTACAATCTTGCATCTAAGCTGTTCATGCCCAATATGCAGGATACACAAACAGGGAACTTCCTTAAGCATTCAGGAGGGTGGATACCGGCAGGGCATTAGCATAGGGAGGACATCTGGTCAAGGTCAGCAAGCAGGCAACAGCCTACTCAAAATGGGAAGGTCGGGCCTTACACTTGTCAACATAGATCCTGTGTAACAGGAAGGACAACAGGCAAGTGTTTCTGTTCTTTGCTTACCTGATTTATGTTTCTGAATGTTTAATATTGATGAAAATAAATTTATCTCTGTGGTAGAGAAACAGAAACCCCAAACCATACATTAAATAGGAAATATCCTTGTTGTCATTTAGATGGAGTACTGCCTTGTCTGATATACTCTTGTCTCAAGCAGTCTGATATGAGATGCCTAGTCACTTTGGAATTCTATGTCACCATAGAACAGTAGAACAGCCCTGTAGTCCTAGATGATTCTTAACAGTAGGAAGAATACAAGAAAGAGAAAGTGAACCCTCCGACCTACCATCTTATTTTACTTGGTACTCCAGTCTACTCCATTGCTGGCTCTCCTTGTTTTCTAATCCAACCCCTTCATCGTATTTTATGAAAACTTCAGAGCAACTCCCTTGCTATTCCACATAAATCAACTGTTTCTGTCTTTAGAAAGTTTGACTCTCAACACACCCCACTAAAATTCACAGGCTTAACAGTCTAACATCTTCCCAGGAATCTTTGCCAATCCCCAGATCATATTCTTAGGGCTAAACACTGCACTCACTGTAGGCTTCTTGCAAAATTTCTTTATTTATGTCAACTTCTACACTTAAGACTCAGGGATCATTGCAGAAGAAGGGTGTAAAGTTTGTAAGTGCCAATGTGACAGGAAGTTTGCTATGAGATTGTGTCTCCTAGAAATGTCAGAGAGGCTATACCCATGAGGTCTCATCAACATGACTGCCTAAACAAGCCCTAAACAACAATGGCACCAATGGATGATAACATGGAAAGGAGAAAGCTTATGATGTCTCAACCCTAGAGAAAGTACTATGAACTGGTGAATGCTGAGAAAGGAGAAATGGTCTTCACAAGGGACAAGCACACCAATTTTTTATTCAATATAAAGTGGTCAGTGCTGAGATCATATACATAGATGTAACACTATATATGGACTAAGGAGGTTGTATTTATATATTTGGAATAATGGATAGATATATAGGTAGGTAGATAGGTAGATAGATGATATAAAACAATGAAAGGAAAAGAGGCCATGAATTTGAGAGAGAGCAAGCAGATGTATGAAAGTGGTGGAGGGAGAAAAGGGAAGGGGGAAATGATGTAATGATATAATTTTTAAAAGTATAGAAAAATGTGTGTGTCCATGTATGTGTGTTATATATGTTTGTGGAGGCCAGAGGTAAACATTGTCTCCTACAGTTATGTTTCACCTTATTCGAAAAGTTTTATTTTATTTTTATTTTACATATATGTATGTATGAGTGCCTATATGTGTGTATGTGCACCATTTTCAAGCTTGGAAACTACAGAAGCCAGAAGTAGATGTAAAGGAATTTGGAAACCTCCCTGTGTGCCTGTTGCCCATGAAGGCCAGAATAATTTGTTAGATCCTCTGGAACTGGTTGTGAGCTGCCATGTGAGTACTGGGAGCCAACTCATGTCCTCTGCAAGAGCGGCCACTGTCTTAACTGCCTAGCCATCTCTCCAGTCCCAAGAATATTGAGACATTTTAAAGAAAGTTTCCAAGAGAAAAAAATGTATCAGGAGCTTGCTTCATGACAAGCTATGGATACTGGAACACCTTATCTTGAGAGTAACCTATGATTCACTAGGATCCACATTGTACACAAGAGTTCTAGTAGACCTATCATATGAATCAGTTCAATAATCATGTGTTCTACCAAAATCTCAGCACAACTATTACTCTCACCTGGTAAAACAGTTCAGGGAAGAAGTAAAAGTTTTACTGATTTGATTTCATATGATGCACTGAAGTGATAAGGGATGTTTGAATTGAGTAAAACAGATTTTTGATTGATATTATAACAGACATGAGCAAACTGGTAAATGTATAACATGAACACTGAAATAATTGAAATACATGTCAGGCTTTCATTAGGTAGTATACAATTAACACAATTTATTATTTAGAGCAATTATAGGTTCATAGTGAGACTGAACAGACCATATAGTTCCCACGTGCCCATGTACACTTTCAGACTCTTGTTAAATTCCTTTAACACAGTGCTCTATTTTAGACAATATGGAGAATTCCATGAACAAGTAGAAATAGCTGATACTTCTGAAGGGTCTTGTTAGGAAATCAGGATTGCCAGGCATGGTGTCATATGCCTTTAGTCCCAGCACTCAGGAAAAAGAGGCAGGTATACCTACATACTGAGCTCCAGGTCAGTGAGAGCTGCATAAGTCTCAAAAAAATGTCAGGCTGATGATGGTAACTTTTAATAGCTGGTATTAACAGAATGAGCTTCATCATAATCAGACAGTGACATTTTCAGGGTAGATTCTGTTTATCTCTATACTCAGCACACTCTGACCAGAGTGAGAGTAGCCATTCTCCTTGAGCAGTTTCCGTTTCTGTACAGACTAAGTAGTTCCTTTTGGTTCATCCTCTTCGCAAGCCTGGGAGCTTACAGGCATGGCTTTGGGAAACTTGAAAATCAGGGCTAGGATTGTGGGTTGGAGGCAACAGCAGCAGGCTAATATCAGTGCAGCCATAACCACCTTCAGCATCAACTCTCATTTTCAAATAGATTTAATCCCAGCAAGAACTGTCAGAGAGGAGTATATTAAAAGAGAAAACATCTGGGTTTGGGATGTATCTAGGACCCCACTGCTCTTGCTGCCTAATCCCATTCCTCCCCAGTTTCTCTACTTCCTGTGTGACTTTGTGATTCAGTTGCTTTTAATCCAGCATCTTATTTTCTCATATAAACACTTACCAGATTCTAGACACAGGTTTCCTATGTGAACTTGCCTCTCAGACTGCAGCTGGAAATACTCACCCTGCTGTTGGTCTTTGCTGAAATGGAGATTTCAGTGTCATGATTTTTATGCTCTGACACCTGGAGAAGTCATTTCCTGACATGTATGAGATCTTAAGTTCATGAAGGAAGTCTGTGTTGCCATTATAATCAGAGTACAGAAGTGTTAGATTATAATCATTCATTAACTATGAGAATAACATTTTCACAAACATTTTTCATTCCACAAATGATTTCATATTCTTCGTTTCTACACAGTATGAGGGAATTCTTGTGATTTCATCCTATTCTTTCTCAAAAGCCCAAAGTCAAGGTAAACATATTGGTTGACAGTAATCCTGAGGATTTATCTTGTGAGATGTAGATATTGACAATATGACTGCTTTATGGTGTGGTTAAGGGGAAGGTTTTATAGTACATAGATGATAGATAGATAGATAGATAGATAGATAGATAGATAGATAGATAGATAGATAGATAGATGATAGAGAGAGACAGATAGATGATAGATAGATAGATAGATAGATAGATAGATAGATAGATAGATAGATAGATAGATAGACAGAGAAACAGCCAGAGGCATCTGGCAGAGTCTACGGGAGTCCAGAGCAGAGAGAGAAAGTAGTAAACAGACCACCTGGCAATGAGAGAAACAGGAGTGCTGGGGGAGTGGGGGATGTGGGGTGGGGGTGGGGTTAGGAAGAGCAGAGAAAGGAGGAGGAGGGAGACAGGAAGGAAGACAGCATAGCTGAAATAGCAGGTTTATAAGAGGGATGAGAGTAACTGCAGGGAGAGAAGCCTGTGAGCTGGGGGAAGTTGAGGGTAGGGGAGGAGGTAAGAAGAGCTAGGATGCACATGGACTATGTGTGACAGGTACTTGTTACACTGAAGAAGCCTGGAGGCCAGCATATGCTTTGGTATGCTGATACGCACCACAGATAACCATTTGTCCCTTCTGCCTTTTAGAATTTAGGGAAATGGAGTTTCCCTTGGACCTGACATGATGTTTGTAAGGTTACATGAACAACAGACATATCTCTCTTCTCAAGTCATGTAAAGCCTTCCTTGTCCATAACTTGCATGGTTCAGCTGTGCCCATCTCCAGAGATCCTTTCATTAAGTTGCCTTAACAGCCCAGTTTACAGAGACCCTACATGGGATTTGTATCCCTAGAGTCCATTTTCCAAATGTCAGCACTAACCTAAACTGTCTTTCTTTCATCCCCTCCCTTGTTCTGCCTCACAGACTGCAGTAAAAACATAACAGCTTCCCCTTTCAGGACTGTGGGATAGGTTCTAAGGTCACAACAGCCAGTGTGTTTGGGGAAAGCAGCCAGGTCCTGAGGTATAGGTTTCCCATTCTGTGACCTCTCCCCCAAGAGCCAAAATTAACTTTTCATCTATTAGTGGCAATGGCATTTCAGGCTTGGAACCCAGGAAATGTTTTTGACAAAAGATTTATCCCAGTTGCTAATTAAAACTCACTCCTAAGAGTTTTATCTCCTAAGAGATCTCTGAAGTGTTTAGAAGGGGATTTTACTTTTTGCTTTCCATAAATGCTGATATAGGGAAATGTGGATTAAGATTCTCAAGAAAAGGGGAACACAAACGTCTTTGTAGATACCCTGCTTCTCTGACATTTTATTAAAATTAAGAGTATGTCATTTTCTAGCCGGGCGGTGGTGGAGCACGCCTTTAATCCCAGCACTCGGGAGGCAGAGCCAGGCAGATCTCTGTGAGTTCGAGGCCAGCCTAGGCTACCAAGTGAGTTCCAGGAAAGGCACAAAGCTACACAGAGAAACCCTGTCTCGAAAAACCAAAAAAAAAAAGAGTATGTCATTTTCAATGTGCCAATCAAACATTTCTGATGATAAAACAGAAGTAAACTATTTAAACCAAGTCTTTGATAATATATATAATCTCTTTGGCTATTGTAACTTTATGTGGAACTTTGTTTTTATTTATTTATTTTAATTAAAATCAAATTATAGGCCCCGGACTTCCCTTCTGAAGCACAGGTGAGTGCCCTAGCTTGCCCCCGACCCCATCCCTGGGCACCAGCCACTCCGGGGAAGACCTGCCCAACTTGGCCCCAGGTTCTGGTCACCAGGCAGGTTCCCTTCTAGCCCCACCGGGAAGGATACCCTTCTCCAAGACCCCTGGCAGACCCTGCAGTCTCCACACCCTGCCCCCACGCCCATCCCCTGAGCCCCAAGCCTCTTCCTGAGACTTAGAGGCTGGCCCCCAGCTCCCATCTTGCCCCGGACTTCCCTTCTGAAGCACAGGTGAGTGCCCTAGCTTGCCCCCGACCCCATCCCTGGGCACCAGCCACTCCAGGGAAGACCTGCCCAACTTGGCCCCAGGTTCTGGTCACAGGGCAGGTTCCCTTCTAGCCCCACCGGGAAGGATCCCCTTCTCCAAGACCCCTGGCAGACCCTGCAGTCTCCACGCCCTGCCCCCACCCCCATCCGCCTGAGCCCCAAGCCTCTTCCTGAGACTTAGAGGCCGGCCCCCAGCTCCCAGCTCCCATCTTGCCCAGGACTTCCCTTCTGAAGCACAGGTGAGTCCCCTAACTTGCCCCCAACCCCATACCTGGGCACCAGCCACTCGGGAAGACCTGTCCAACTTGGCCCCAGGTTCTGGTCACTGTGCAAGTTCCCTTCTAGTCCCACCGGGAAGGATCCCCTTCTCCAAGACCCCTGGCAGACCCTGCAGTCTCCACGCCCTGACCCCACGCCCATCCGCCCGAGCCCCAAGCCTCTTCTTGAGACTTAGAGGCTGGCCCCCAGCTCCCATCTTGCCCCGGATTTCCCATCTGGAGGAGAGAGAGAGAGAGAGAGAGAGAGAGAGAGAGGAGAGCACCCATCCTCCCCCGGACTTCCCTTCTGAACAAGAGCTCCCATCCTGCCCCGGACTTCCAATTTGGACAAGAGAGCTCCCATCTGGACAAGAGAGAGAGACTTCCTGAATCTGTCAGCTCTGTCTGAACCAAGTGTGCGGATAAGGCCAAGAACGAACCACAAGGAGATGGGCAGACGTCAAGGCAGAAACACATACAACAAAATGAATAGCAATACACCATCACCAGGCCCTAGCCCTCCTCCAACACCTAGACCTGAACATCAGAAATTGGAAGAAGCAGAAGAAAATAGCCTTATGAATGTCATCATGAAGAAGCTAGAGGCTCGTGTAGAGGAAAAGACAAAAAAATGTGAAGAACGCTGTAAACAACTAGAGGAAAGGGCAAACAAATTAGAAGAAATCAAAAAAGTCCTGGAAGAGAACAATAAAATACTGAAAGAAAATCAAGAAAAATCAATGAAACAAATGAAGGAAACAGTCCAAGACCTGAAAAGGGAAATAGAAAAAATGAAGAAGACACAAACAGAGGGAATGCTGGAAATAGAAAATCTGAGAAAACGATTGGGGACTTCAGATGCAAGTATAATCAACAGAATGCAAGAGATGGAAGAGAGAATCTCTAGCGTTGAAGATACAATAGAAGAAATAGATTCATCAGTCAAAGAAAACACTAAAGTCAACAAAGTCATGAACCAAAATGTCCAAGAAATTTGGGACACCATGAAAAGACCAAACCTACGAATAATAGGGGTAGAAGAAGGAGAAGAATACCAACTCAACGGCACAGAAAATATATTCAACAAGATCATAGAAGAAAACTTTCCCAACTTAAAGAAGGAAATGCCCATGAAGATACAGGAAGCCTATAGAACACCAAACAGACTAGACCCCCCAAAAAAGTCCCCTTGCCACATAATAATTAAACAATTAAACGTACAGAATAAAGAAAGAATATTAAGAGCAGCAAAGGAAAAAGGCCAAGTGACATATAAAGGCAAACCTATCAGAATAACACCCGATTTCTCAATGGAGACTTTGAAAGCCAGAAGGTCCTGGACAGATGTAATGCAGACACTAAGAGACCATGGATGTCAGCCTAGACTAATATACCCAGCAAAACTTTCAATCATCATAGATGGAGTGAACAAGACATTCCATGACAAAGCCAGATTTAAACAATATTTATCCACAAACCCAGCCCTACAGAAAGCACTAGAAGGAAAATTCCAACCTAAGGAAGTCAGATACACCCTCCAAAACACAGGCAATAGATAAAGCCACAGTAGTAAACCCCAACGAAGAAAAGTACACACACATCACCACCAAAAAATAACAGGAATGAACAATCACTGGACATTAATATCCCTCAATATCAATGGACTTAATTCACCTATAAAAAGACATAGGCTTACAGAATGGATACGAAAGCAGGACCCATCTTTCTGTTGCATACAAGAAACACACCTCAAATTCAAAGATAGACACTACCTAAAAATAAAAGGCTGGGAAAAGACTTTCCAATCAAATGGTCTTAAGAAACAAGTGGGTGTAGCCATCCTGATATCCAGCAAAATAGACTTCAAACTAAAATCAATCAAAAGAGATCAAGAAGGGCATTACATACTCATCACAGGAAAGATCCACCAAGATGAAGTCTCAATTCTGAACATTTATGCCCCAAACACAAGGGCGCCCACATATGTAAAAGAAACATTAATAAAACTTAAATCACATATGAAACCCCACACATTAATAGTGGGAGACCTCAACACCCCACTTTCACCACTAGACAGATCCCCCAAATCGAAACTTAACAGAGAAATAAAGGACTTAACTGATGTCATGACTCAAATGGACTTAATCGACATCTACAGAACATTCCATCCTAACAAAAAAGAATATACCTTCTTCTCAGCACCCCATGGAACCTTCTCTAAAATCGACCACATACTTGGTCACAAAACAAATCTAAACAGATAAAAACAATTGGAATAACCTCCTGTGTTCTATCAGACCACTATGGTCTAAAGTTGGATTTCAACAACAACAAAAACTACAGAAAACCTACAATCTCATGGAAACTGAACAATACCCACCTGAATCACCAATGGGTTAAGGAAGAAATAAAGAAAGAAATTAAAGACTTCCTAGAGATCAACGAAAATGAAGACACCACATATCCAAACCTATGGGACACTATGAAAGCAGTACTAAGAGGGAAATTGATAGCACCAAATGCCCACATAAATAAGCTGGAGAAATCTCACACTAGTGACTTTAACAGCACACCTGAAAGTTCTAGAACAGGAAGAAGCAAAGTCTCCCAGGAAAAATAGATGCCAGGAAATTATCAAAGTGAGAGCTGAAATCAATAAAATAGAAACAAAGAGAACAATACAAAAAATTAATGAAACAAAGAGTTGGTTCTTTGAGAAAATCAACAAGATAGACAAGCCCTTATCCAAACTAACCAAAAGACAGAGAGCATCCAAATCAACAAAATCAGAAATGAAAAGGGGGACATAACAACAGACATTGAGGAAATCCAGAGAATCATCAGGTCATACTTCAAAAACCTCTATTCCACAAAACTGGAAAACCTAAAAGAAATGGATAATTTTCTGGATAGTTACCACATACCTAAATTAAATCAAGACCAGATAAACTATTTAAATAGTCCAATAACCCCTAACGAAATAGAAACAGTCATTAAAAGTCTCCCAACCAAAAAAAGCCCAGGACCAGATGGTTTCAGTGCAGAATTCTACCAGATCTTCAAAGAAGAGTTAATACCAATACTCTCTAAATTGTTCCATACAATAGAAACAGAAGGAACATTACCAAACTCCTTCTATGAGGCTACAATTACCCTGATTCTCAAACCAAACAAGGATACAACAAAGAAAGAGAACTACAGACCGATCTCCCTCATGAACATTGATGCAAAAATACTCAATAAAATACTGGCAAACAGACTCCAAGAACACATCAAAACAATTATCCACCATGATCAAGTAGGATTCATTCCAGGGATGCAAGGATGGTTCAACATACGAAAGTCTGTCAATGTGATACACCATATAAACAAACTCAAGGAAAAAAACCACATGATCATCTCACTAGATGCTGAAAAGGCATTTGACAAAATCCAACACCCCTTCATGATAAAGGTCTTGGAGCGATCAGGAATACAGGGAACATACCTAAACATAATAAAGGCAATTTACAGCAAGCCAACAGCCAACATCAAATTAAATGGAGAGAAACTCAAAGCAATTCCACTAAAATCAGGAACGAGGCAAGGCTGTCCGCTCTCCCCATACTTATTCAATATAGTACTTGAAGTTCTAGCCAGAGCAATAAGACAACATAAGGAGATTAAGGGGATACAAATTGGAAAGGAAGAAGTCAAGCTTTCCCTATTTGCAGATGACATGATAGTATACTTGAGCAACCCCAAAGATTCCACCAAGGAACTGATACAACTTATAAACACCTTCAGCAACATAGCAGGATACAAGATCAACTCAAAAAAATCAGTAGCCCTCCTATATACAATGGACAAAAAAGCAGAGAAGGAAATCAGAGATACATCACCCTTTACTATAGCCACAAATGACATACAATACCTTGGGGTAACACTAACCAAGCAAGTGAAGGACCTATATGACAAGAACTTTAAGTCCCTGAAAAAAGAAATTGAAGAAGATGTCAGAAAATGGAAAGATCTCCCATGCTCATGGATAGGCAGAACTAACATAGTAAAAATGGCAATCTTACCAAAAGCAATCTACAGATTCAGTGCAATCCCCATCAAAATACCAACACAATTCTTCACAGACCTGGAAAGAATAATACTCAACTTCATATGGAAAAACAAAAAACCCAGGATAGCCAAAAGAATCCTGTACAATAAAACAACCTCTGGAGGCATCACAATCCCTGACTTCAAGCTGTACTATAGAGCTACAGTAATAAAAACAGCTTGGTACTGGCATAAAAACCGACATGTGGACCAATGGAATCGAATTGAAGACCCTGACATTAATCCGCACACCTATGAACAAATAATTTTTGACAAAGAAGCCAAAAGTGCACAATGGAAAAAAGAAAGCATCTTCAACAAATGGTGCTGGCAAAACTGGATATCAACATGTAGAAGGCTGCAAATAGATCCATATCTATCACCGTGCACAAAATTTAAGTCGAAGTGGATCAAGGACCTCAACATAAATCCAGCTACTCTGAACCTGCTAGAAGAGAAAGTAGGAAGTAGTCTTGAACGCATTGGCATAGGAGACCACTTTCTAAATAGAACACCAGTAGCACAGACACTGAGAGAAACAATCAATCAATGGGACCTCTTGAAACTGAGAAGCTTTTGTAGGGCAAAGGATATGGTCAACAAAGCAAAGCGACAGCCTACAGAATGGGAAAAGATATTCACCAATCCCACATCTGACAGAGGACTGATATCCAGAATATATAAGGAACTCAAGAAATTAGACATCAAAATGCCCAACAGTCCAATTAAGAAATGGGCTATAGAACTAAACAGAGAATTCTCAACAGAGGAAACTCAAATGGCTGAAAGACATTTAAGGAATTGCTCAACATCCCTAATCATCAGGGAAATGCAAATCAAAACAACTCTGAGATACCACCTTACGCCTGTCAGAATGGCTAAGATCAAAAACACTAAAGACACCTTATGCTGGAGAGGATGTGGAGCTAGGGGAACTTTCCTCCACTGCTGGTGGGAATGCAAGCTTGTACAACCACTTTGGAAATCAATATGGCGATTTCTTAGAAAATTGGGAATCCATCTCCCCCAAGATCCAGCTATACCACTCTTGGGCATATACCCAAGGAATGCTCAACCACACCACAAGAGCACTTGTTCAGCTATGTTCATATCAGCATTGTTTGTAATAGCCAGAACATGGAAACAACCTAGATGCCCTTCAACTGAAGAATGGATAAACAAAATGTGGTACATATACACAATGGAATACTACTCAGCAGAGAAAAACAATGACATCATGAGGTTTGCAGACAAATGGATGGACCTAGAAAAAATCATCCTGAGTGAGGTATCCCAGACTCAGAAAAACAAACATGGTATGTACTCACTCATAACAGGATACTAGATGTGGAACAAGGATGACTGGACTGCTACTCACATCACCAGGCAGGCTACCTGGAAACCAGGACCCCAAGAAAGACACAGGGATCGCCCAATGACAGAGAAATGGAATGAGATCTACATGAACAGCCTGGACATGAGTGGGGGTAGTGAAGGGCGAGGGTCGAGGGAAAGAGAGCTTGGGTGAGTGGGAGATCCCAGCTGGATCAACAACAGAGAGGGAGAACAAGGAATAGGAGACAATGGTAAATGAAGACCACATGAGAATAGGAAGAAACAAAGTGCTAGAGAGGCCCACAGAAATCCACAAAGATACCCCCACAACAGACTGCTGGCAATGGTCGAGAGACAGTCCGAACTGACCTACTCTGGTGATGGGATGGCCAAACACCCTAATTGTCGTGCTAGAAACCTCATCCAACTGCTGAGGGATCTGGATGCAGAGATCCATGACTAGGCCCCAGGTGGATCTCTGGGAGTCCAATTAGCGAGAATGAGGAGGGTTTATATGAGAGAGAATTGTTGAGACCAAGGTCGGATAAAGCACAGAGACAAATAGCCAAACGAACGGAAACACATGAAATATGAACCAATGGCTGAGGGGTCACCAACTGGATCAGGTCCTCTGAGTGGGTGAGACAGTTGATTGGCCTGATCTGTTTGGGAGGCATCCAGGCAGTGGGACCGGGTCCTGTGCTCATTGCATGAGTTGGCTGTTTGAAACCTGGGGCCTATGCAGGGTCCCTTGGCTCGGCATGGGAGGAGGGGACTGGACCTACCTGGACTGAGTCCACCAGGTTGATCTCAGTCTGTGGGGAAGGCTTTGCCCTGGAGGAGATTGGAATGGGGGGCGGGCTGGGGGGAAGGTGAGGGGGGCGGGAGGGGGGAGAACAAGGGAATCTTTGCCTGTATGTAGAACTGAATTGTATTGCAAAATAAAAATTAAAAAAAAAATCAAATTATATACCTTTTCTCCTTTCCTTTCCCCAGCCCTTTTCCTTCAACCTATATCATCTTTTTTTTTTTTTTTTTTTTTTTTTTTTTTTGGTGAAGATTTATTTATTATGTATACAGTGTTCTGTCTGCATATACACCTGCAGGCCAGAAGAGGGCACCAGATTTCATTACGGATGGTTATGAGCCACCGTGTGGTTGCTGGGCATTGAACTCAGGACTTCTGGAAGAACATCCAGTGCTCTTAACCGCTGAGCCATCTCTCCAGCCCCCAACCTATATCATCTTAATGACTAAGATAAAAAACCAAATTTGCATACTAAGGAGATAGATGTGATTATTTTACATAGCAAATTACATTATGGCCAATTGTTTGGTACTCAATAACATGGGAAATGTTAGTGTATTTTAAAATAAATTCATGATGTTATATGCTGGGGGCTATGATTCAACATGTGGGTTATGGACATAAGCAATTCTGCACTAAGAGAATGTGTATTTATGCTAGAATGTCAAAATGCATGTGTGAAATTTTCCATGATATGAGGCAAAGACTGGAAAAAGAGCATACACTGATACTTTGTAAGGCAAATGCTTTTTTAAGGTCAGATGCTGGCTACTTTCATCTTAAGTTTTGTTTTTTTCAGGGCTAGAAAAATGCCCTAGTGGTTAAGAGCACTAGCTGCTTTTGTATAGGGCTTGGGTCTCAGCAAACACATAGCTGCTAACAGCCATCTGTGACACGATTTTGAGGGTATCTAGTACCTTGTGGCACCCATAGGCCTTGTACATGTAGTGAATATGCATACACGCAAGCAAAACTTTCATATACAAAGTAAAACAAACAAATCCAATTTTTTTTTCCAGTTTCAGTTTTTCTTGTAGCGGTCTTTCAACCTCCTCAGTCAGCATGTTTTGTGTTTTATTATTTTCATATCTGCTATGAGTGAGATTCTGGTTTTATGTTTATTTTTGTTTCTGTGAGTTACCTCAAATATTTTTCAGGAAATTGTCTGCAATGGGCAGTATTCGTTTTGTCAGTCATAGATTCATGGTCATTTACCTACTTGGCTTTTGAATGGAACATATTTTTCCTCTTGAAATACACTTATTTGATTGAAAATTTGACATTTGAATAGAATCCTATAGAGTAAAATCTGCCCCCCCCCATAGATAGTAGAACACAGGATAGATATAAAGGAAATAATGGGAGGGCAGGTTTCAATGGGGAGAGGTATTGGAGTGTAGGGCAGAGGATGGGGGAGAGGGAAAGATGACATTCAAAATGTTTGAAAAGGCGTTTAGAAACCTATTTTATCCGCTTCCTCTGTGTGTGTGTGTGTGTGTGTGTGTGTGTGTGTGTGTGTGTGTGTATTTAGATACAAGCGTTTAACTGAGGTTTCCCTACACAGAGGAATTATGTTCCTCCCAGAAGCCATAGACTAACAAATAGAAAGCACAGTGCCAGGAGTGGAATACTTTCTCTTAAGTTGTCAGTCAGAAAATGTCTTGGACACCCTCTCAAACAATACAGGCTATTGAAATTGTGCTTGGTTACCCACCAGGACTTGATGTTTAGACTGGATTCCTAAAGATACTATGAACATTGGTTACAGATCATGGAGAAATCAAGTTGGTAGTGGCCAAGAAGTTTTTTTGTTTTTTTGTTTTCCTGATGACTAGCTTTCATTGTACTGGAAGATGCTATTCGGACTGCTGGAGGACAAAAGTCATCAACAGTCTTACTCAGATATGACCCCTGTGGACTACAAGAGTAACTAGTGTGGCAAGATATGACCATGGGTGCAGTAGAGGCACAAATGTTACAGGGCTAACCAATTCTTGAGTATAAGGCCTACTTCACAGGGAGAAATGCATGCCTGGTTCCTGAAGTTTGACCAAGAACCTATTCTGGGGAAACCCACAGGCCCCAGAGGTGAAATTGCTGTTACTATCCTGCTAAATGTATATAGTATGAAACTGCCCTTTAAAGTCATATCTCTCTGCCCATAGATTAGTGCAGCTCTCAGACCATATCAAAGAAGTTTCTTTGATTTGATATGCCATGGTTTCTTGATATCCATGGAAAACCTGTCCTTTCCTGAACAGAAACTGAGGAGGAGTGGATTGGGAGATTGGGAGATTGGAACAGAGGAGGAGTAGGGGGAGGTACTGGGAGGAGAGGAGGGAGGGGAAACTGCAGCTGAGGTGTATGTGGGGGGGGGGAGGAGAGAGAGAGAGAGAGAGAGAGAGAGAGAGAGAGAGAGAGAGAGAGAGAGGAAGTTTCTTTGAACAGTGGATGACAATGCAGAAATACCTAGCTTATCCATGGGCAGAGAATATGTGTCAGCAGAGTGCTCAGACACAAATAGGGTATCTATACTCTCTTTTCCCAGGTCTTAGGGACTATTGAGGAAGAAAGCAGAAGAATTGTTTGAGGCAGATGGTGAGGGGAATCCAAATGAAATGTCTTCTGGACATGACAGGACCCTGAGTGAACACACAACAGCTCTGTCTTCCTGCACAAGACTCACATAAGATCAAGCCAGACAGCATTCTAGTATGGAGGTCCCCTCACTGAGGAACTGTTGACAGTTGGTGGCTTCCAGGGGAAGGAGAGTTGCTGTTTTTTAAGGGGGTGAACACTGGCAGAGTCAAAGTTGATTGTATGAAATTCTCAAACAACTAACAAAAATATTAATGATTTACCTTTTCCTTGTCTTTTCTTGGGATTTTATTATTTCCATTTTTTAAAAAAAATCATTTTATGTGATCATTCTACCTATGGGGATCAATTTTAGGTGTAAACTTGGAAGTCTTTTTTTGTCTGAGACTGTGCTTTTCCTTCAGCATGCACAGTAACATTCTAAATACCAGTATATATGCTCCCAATTTTTAATATACTAGATTTTAAATGATTGCCTCTTAAAAATGGGAAGGACAGCTGGGCGGTGGTGGCGCACGCCTTTAATCCCAGCACTCGGGAGGCAGAGCCAGGTGGATCTCTGTGAGTTGGTGGCCAGCCTGGTCTCCAAAGCGAGTTCCAGGAAAGGCGCAAAGCTACACAGTTTTTAAACCCTGTCTCGAAAACCAAAAACCAGAAACCAAAAACAAAACAAAAAAAAAAAAGAGAGAGAAGGACAGAAAACAAGGAGAGAGTGATGCAAATATAAACACTGCCCTTTACAACTGAGGAGAGACTAGTAAGGAAGGATAAAAAGACAGGGGGTGATGGATGGTAATGGGGAGGAAAGAATAGGACAGTGTGGTGGCTCTGCTCTAGAATCAGAACCTCTACTTTGGTGAGTAAGGCAGGAACACTGATGAAGCAAAAATTACCCATGGGGATGATATGAGTTTCCATGTGATATCATAACAAGGACAGTACATAAACTCCCCTTACTTATACCTAAAATGATGTATAACTTTGAGTTTATAGTGCTCCTCACTCATTCCTAAATCTATACTGTATACCCCCAATATATCTACCTTATATCTTTCTTTGCAGAAGGAAATTATTTAATTTTTTATTTATTTATGTGTATTAATGTTTTGCCTGCATGAATGTAAGTACGCTGTATGCATTCAGTACCCAAGAAGACCAGAAAAGGGCATTGGATCCTATGGAACTGAAGTTACCGATGGTTGTGAGCTGCCATGTGAGTGCTGGAAACCAAACCTGTATCCTCTGCAACAACAGCCACTGCTCTTAACTACCAAGTCATCTCTTCAGCCCTGACATTCTTTAACTTTGAATCATTATAAGCTACAGACTTTATAGTCCTTGAGCAATGTTAAAGAATGGAGTGGGGCTTACTTAGCAATCTTTAGGGATACAAAAATGAAAGTCACTAAAACTTCACACACACACACACACACACACACACACACACACATGCTGCACAGTAAAAACAAAAAATGAGTTGTCCCCTCTCCCTTGAGAAGCACACACCCATCCTATTTGATACGAGTTTCCTCTCACACTAAATTCCTTTCTGGTTTTACCAAATCACCCTTTGCTTCATACTGGCATGCCTTGAAATTAGTTTCATCATCAAAGCCTAAAATCCTATTTTTACTTGGAGATCTTTGAAAAGAGCTGCTCAGACATCTACATGTGGTACTCTTTACTCAGAGTACCAACCTTTGGACATGGCCTGTCACTGTGCAAAGGAGAAGAATAATGACCTCCTACATCTGGGTCAACACATATAAGACTACATGAATCAGAAATCAGAATCAACTCAGGTATCGGACATGCAGAGCTCGTACATCTTTTTTGTTTTGTTTTGTTTTTGGTTTTTGGTTTTTCGAGACAGGGTTTCTCTGTGTAGCTTTGCGCCTTTTTCTGGAACTCACTTGGTAGCCCAGGCTGGCCTCGAACTCACAGAGATCCACCTGGCTCTGCCTCCCGAGTGCTGGGATTAAAGGCGTGCGCCACCACCGCCCGGCCAAAAGTTTTAACAAATGGAACTTTCTGGAGAAACTCAAATCATGTCTCAACCATAGTACATGAACCTCAATAGAGTAACATTAAAGTAATTTTATATTTATGTAGTTGAATTCTGTAACCAATATAGGAAAGTGTAGAAAAAAATTAAAGCACATAGAATTTTAAAAGCCAAATGTAAAAGACTTCACATTGAATGATATGGTTTATATAAAGTAAAAAATTAGGAGCCAATCTATGCTGTGAGATGTCACAGTAGTTACCACCCTTAGTAAGGCAGATGCCTTTTGATACTGCAGTATTCATTTTCAATATAGGAGTTGCATGCAGAGAGGAGTTCAGGCAGAGGATTTTATTGATCAGTGTATGTCTGACTTGGGCATGGATGTTTTAAAATTGGTCAGTGCTTACCAAATGCATGCACCGTTTCATGAAAATATCAAACCCATTTCAGTTGTTGAGTTGAAATACTCTGTGCCTAAGTTTTCATAATTTGCAGAGGACCTGGGTTCCGTTTCCAGAACCCACATGGAAGCTGAGGACTAGTTCAAGTGGACCCAGCTCTCTCTTCTGGACTCTTCAGACACCAGGCACAAATGTAGTGTGCAGATACACATAACAGACAAAACAGCCATGCACATAAAATAATAAAGTATTTTTAATATACTTTGTTAAGGTTATAATTAGCATTCTTTGAAGTCTAAAATTCACACTTTATCATTTTCCTTTGAAATGCATGTATGTTACACTCGATTTTCACATAATATTTCTGTATGGAAAATAAACATCTGAGTGAATACATGCTCATGCATTCATGCACAGACATATACACTTGTGTATTCATACACAGGTGTATTTAACATAAAAATTTCTTTGTAGAAATCACCACTCATGGATGTTAAGATTGCTTATATTGTGATTAAACTTCTGTAGATAGGACTGAAAACAAATGAGAATTCTTCAAACTTTATTCACATGTTTGTTATGAAATTAGGCAGGATTTTTCTGTTCTTTATCCAAGTACAGCACAGTATGGATGAACTGAAGCCATGTCTCATGAGCAGAAAGGGGCTGAGACAGGAAAAACACATGGAGAGTATTCCAGTGGCATTAACAATCAACCAACCAGGATCAAGCAGAAACATTAAATAGATGGTAAAGAGGGAGGAGAGTGTGTAAAAGAAGACAAAGGTGCTCACCAGGAGAAGGATGGTTTCAGTAGCTCTGGTCTCAGGGGAGGATCTGGAGGTGACCTTGGTCCTAAGTATGTGCTGCATCTTCTGCTTGTGCCTGCGCAGGAGGAGAACCATGGAACTGCTGGCCCATAGCTTGAGCACCATGCACACAGCATCAGGAAGGGTCATGTAGATCACATGCAACATTTCACCACTTTCCTCCCAAGGAAAAGAAGAATGGCATTTCAAATCCTTTAGATGAATGATGTTTGTATTGCACAAGCTACCAGTCATGTGCTCAAGTATATCAGTATTTACCAGGAGGGACAGGATCCAGGTCAAGTATATGAAGGGGGTAATGAATTGGGGAGCTTTAATTTTAATTCCTGTCCAGCTGGAATGCCTTGGTTTGATAGTGATGGCCTGGAAGACACTCGATAAGCAGGTACTGCCAAATGATACACCTCGGCCAACTCTGTGAAGGTAAAAAAGCAGCTTGTACCCAGAATCACTGGGAAAACACTTGACACCAAAAGCTGACATTGTCTGGGGCACTCCTTTACAGAAGAGAGTTAAGAAATTGGCTAAAGTTAAATGCACCAGAATCAAGTCCTTGACCTTTAGTTGGTGCTCCTTGAAATGATGCAGCAGGTAATTGTACACAAGGTAGGAATTGCCTGAAATTCCAGCCAAAGTTTGTATTAAGAAGATGATTCCTGGGGGCTGGAGAGATGGCTCAGAGGTTAAGAGCACTGACTGCTCTTCCGGAGGTCCTGAGTTCAATTCCCAGCAACCACATGGTGGCTCACAACCATCTGTAATGAGATCTGGTGCCCTCTTCTGGCCTGCAGTCATATATGCTGTATACATAGTAAATAAATAAATCTTTTTTTTTTTTTTTTTTTTTTTAATTTTTATTTTGCAATACAATTCAGTTCTACATATCAGCCACAGATTCCCCTGTTCTCCCCCCTCCCGCCCCCCTCACCTTCCCCCCAGCCCGCCCCCCACTCCAATCTCCTCCAGGGCAAAGCCTTCCCCACAGACTGAGATCAACCTGGTGGACTCAGTCCAGGTAGGTCCAGTCCCCTCCTCCCATGCTGAGCCAAGGGACCCTGCATAGGCCCCAGGTTTCAAACAGCCAACTCATGCAATGAGCACAGGACCCGGTCCCACTGCCTGGATGCCTCCCAAACAGATCAGGCCAATCAACTGTCTCACCCACTCAGAGGGCCTGATCCAGTTGGTGACCCCTCAGCCATTGGTTCATATTTCATGTGTTTCCGTTTGTTTGGCTATTTGTCTCTGTGCTTTATCCGACCTTGGTCTCAACAATTCTCTCTCATATAAACCCTCCTCATTCTCGCTAATTGGACTCCCAGAGATCCACCTGGGGCCTAGTCATGGATCTCTGCCTCCAGGTCCATCAGTAGTTGGATGAGGTTTCTAGCACGACAATTAGGGTGTTTGGCCATCCCATCACCAGAGTAGGTCAGTTCGGATTGTCGCTCGACCATTGCCAGCAGTCTGTTGTGGGGGTATCTTTGTGGATTTCTGTGGGCCTCTCTAGCACTTTGTTTCTTCCTATTCTCATGTGGTCTTCATTTACCATGGTCTCCTATTCCTTGTTCTCCCTCTCTGTTTTTGATCCAGCTGGGATCTCCCACTCACCCAAGCTCTCTTTCCCTCGACCCTCGCCCTTCACTACCCCCACTCCTGTCCAGGCTGTTCATGTAGATCTCATTCCATTTCTCTGTCATTGGGCGATCCCTGTGTCTTTCTTGGGGTCCTGGTTTCCAGGTAGCCTGCCTGGTGATGTGAGTAGCAGTGCTCTTAACCTCTGAGATGGCTCAGAGGTTAAGAGCACTGACTGCTCTTCCGGAGGTCCTGAGTTCAATTCCAGCAACCACATGGTGGCTCACAACCATCTGTAATGAGATCTGGTGCCCTCTTCTGGCCTGCAGTCATATATGCTGTATACATAGTAAATAAATAAATCTTTAAAAAAAAAAAAAAAAAAAAGAAGATGATTCCTAGGCCGAGCGGTGATGGCACACGCCTTTAATCCCAACACTCGGGAGGCGGAGCTAGGCGGATCTCTGTGAGTTCGAGGCCAGCCTGGGCTACCAAGTGAGTTCCAGGAAAGGCACAAAGCTACACAGAGAAACCCTGCCTCAAAAAATTAAAAAAAAAAAAAAAAAGATGATTCCTATAGCCATGTCTCTGTCCCTCATCCTATCAGTGACTGATTCCTGAGCAGGGGAATCCTGCATGAGAAGATGAGGCAAGGGCTTCAGATACCACATCATCTGTATCTCAACCATCTCCATCTATAGATATTAATCCCTCTGGACTTATTGTCAACTGATACACTTCAGTTCATTACATCATTTTGTTTTATTTTAAATTGTTTTAAATAAGAATTACATCACTTTCCCCTTTCCCTTTACTTCCTTCAGTCCTTCCTATGTTCCCACCCTCCAACACTTAGCACGCCTCCCCACTCTCAATTGATAGCTTCTTTCTCTTTGGTTATTATTACTACATGCATATATTAATGCATGTTGTATACACAGTTACATAAAAGTAAACAGATCATTTTTATTATTTGTGTGTATAAATTTTTACTTTGTATTGGACAACCAGTAAGGGGCTCATGCCTGAGAGAGGCATGTCCTGAATCTATGGCTTAGGGAACACCATGGAAGAGGGAGGGGAAAGATGGTAAGGGCCAGAACACCAGGAAGGAGTATTCTGTCCTCAAATTAGCTGCATAACCAAGTCTGTAATAGTGGCAAAGTCAATAGACACGTTAATGTGGAAGGTATAAAATTTCACAGGGTCCCACTCCTAGACAAAGAACTATAAATAGATAATGACTTATATGCTGTAATTTTATAAAGGATTTACAGTGAACAGATTCCAGCTATATGAGAAGCCCAAGAGATAATTTCCTTTTTTTATTCTAGAAGGTAGCACTAGTAGGATGTCATGTATGAATATTAGGAAAACAGTTGAACGTTGAACATAGAATGGTTACATGTTTCTGAATTCAAGCTTGGTAAAGGATAAGGTGCTGACAAGGAAGTGGCTATGTATTATCAGAGTGCACGTATTCAACAGGCTTTTAGTATTACTAGTTACTGGACTTCTTCGTTATGTTGTGTATTTAAAAGCAGGGCATTGTGGTGTAGATTTTTAATCTCAAACCTGAGAAGGCAGAGGAAGGTGGAATTCTGTTAGTCAGAGGCTAGCCTGATCTACATACTGAGTTCCAGGCCAGCCAGAGCTCTGAGCTCCCCAGTGAGACCTTATTTTATTTTTTAAGTTAGGTATTTAATTTGCTTTTCATAATTTATAATTATGCTTTCAATGGAATGTTTCTGTAAGAAGTATCCATTTGCTTGTGAATATTAATTGTGTAAACCAAAACTAATGAAGATTGATCATTGAGATATTTGATCATGTTCATCAACTGTGAGAAACACAGTATCTTAGAGGCCTACATCAAGATGAGTCTGTGAAATAAACCAAGTGCAGGTATTTACTCAGAACTCACTTTTTTTCGTATTTAAATACCAGGATGATGACTCTATCACAAAAATATTCAAGCAATCACAAGGCAGGCCATAATGTCAGGGTAAGTAGGACCAATGCAAGAATAGAGTATAATAGAATCAAAACTCACAGAAAAGGGAATAGAAAGATTGTAAGAGCCAGAGACAGTGGATGACTACAAGGAAACAGGATTTTCTGGAAACAACAGTGAAGCTACACATATGAACTCACTGTAGTTGTGATAAGACCTATGTAAGCTCAACTCAGATAAAATTTTAGCATGGATAGAGCAGTTGGGCATGAAGTCCTACCTCTAGCTGAGGAGCTATTGGCAACTGGTAAGCTGCTAGGAGAGTGAGTGTCAGTATTTTTCCTAAGAGTGTGTGGCTCCAAGGCAAGCCACATACCCAATAATATATGGACAACACAAATTGAATTTGATAGGTTAGGTTAAGAGACAGAGAGAGAGAGAGAGAGAGAGAGAGAGAGAGAGAGAGAGAGAGAGAGAGAGAGAGAAGGAAAATGAATACAAGGTTGGGTTGGTAAGGAAAGGGAGTGAAGTGGT
Organism: Peromyscus eremicus; assembly: GCF_949786415.1. Lineage (NCBI taxonomy): Eukaryota > Metazoa > Chordata > Mammalia > Rodentia > Cricetidae > Peromyscus > Peromyscus eremicus. The sequence continues at coordinate 191,858,060 of NC_081416.1, read as the reverse complement.
TCTGGGAGGGGATGGGGAAGCAATATGATCAACAATGTATGATATCCTCAAAGAACTAATAAAATATTAAAAAGAAACAATGACACACTGAAGTGCTATTAGTGCAATTAAATAGTGCTTTCCCCATTGAAGCAGCATTGCTAACTGCTATTACAATAGAGCTCATACATGAAAAATGGCATATTTATGAGATGAAGTTATACTAGAAAAAATTTGAAATCAAGGCTGGAGATAAGAGCGCTGACTGCTTTACCAGAGGACCTGGGTTCTATCAACACCCACATGTTAGCTCACGACATCAGTTTCTCCAGTTCTAGGGAATCCAATCCCTATTCCAGCCTCCTTGGGCACTGCATGCACATGGTTCACAGACATACCTGCAGCTAAAACACCCACAGATAAAAATGAGGCCTCAACTCTATACAAAAAACTAAGATGACCAAATAAAGCTGGGAGCTTCATCCCACACATGGACTTGAGAACATGTACTGGAAGAATACATAGTCTTAAAAAGGTCAAACATCCAGTCTAGGATTCCAGAGCTGAGGGTTGAGTAACAGATTGATTTTCAAACACCTTTAATCAATTAAAGATAAGCCTTCATTACCTCAGATTAAGTCCCAACAGCAACTGTTAGTGCTGGGAACCTTTAAATGCAAAGCAGGGTTATCTGTGTGATCAGGGCTCTATGTCTCTTTGCTGCCTAAACTTTCCTCAAGAGTCCTCATTTCCTACATGGCTTTGTCATCAACCTGGTCCAATCCCAAGTCCTATTTGGTGGTGTGGTCACTTACCAAGACACTCGACACAAGCTTTCCTTTATGGACTCCCCATTTCAGACAGCAGTTGGATCTTGTCTGGGATCCTGATGTCAGTTCCATTGCCCCTATAAACACTATATGTGCTGAAGAGAGGTATCTAGTGCCTGAGATATGGATGGGTCTGTGATTCTGTGACCTCACCTCCCCTTAGACCTTCAATTATCTTTTCACTTGCAGTAGCAATGGACAGGCAGCTGTGAACAGCCAAAGAACTCTTCTGAGAATTGTTCATCTCAGGTGAAAGGGAAATACAATTGCTATTTTCTCTCTCTCTGAAGAGAATACTGGAGGTGCAGATGATGGTCTTATAATTCTTGATCCCAGGTGGAAGACAATATCTCACTGAGATGGAGCAGGAAATACTGAGGTCTGACATGTGAAGGACTAGCAGTGAACTATGGAGGTCTCATTGCATTCTTTCCTCCCACAAGGAAGCCTACTTAATTATTTCCTATTTGTGAGTCTAGAACAGTGGTTCTCAACCTGTGGGTCATGACCCTTTGGGGCAGTAAATGACCCTTTCACAAGTGTTGCCTAAGACCATTGGAAAACACAGATATTTATATTTCAGTTCATAACAGTAGCAAAATTAGTTGTGAAATAACAATGAAAGTAATTTTAAGGCTGGGGGGTCCCCACACCATGAGGAACTGTATTAAAGGGTCACAGCATTAGGAAAATTGTGAACCACTGCTCTTGAGTGACACCATCATTTACGATATTGAAAGATAACCAAAATGAGACAAATGTATGATGAAGATCTTAATAGATTTGTATAAAATACACTAATAATTCATATAGCCAATCATTAGATCCCTTTGCACAGTCAGTCATTCTGAACTTACATCACATTCTGTTGCCAACTGTTACTTAGCTTCTATAGCAAAATACACTTTACCATTTGTACTGCCCTTAGCGATAAGAAGGAAACCTAAACTACATTTAAAAATTAAAAAACTGAAGGTTCTGAAAATGTGAGTGATAAGTGACAGCAGCAGGGACAGATGTAGTGACAGGTCATGTGCTCCTCAAGTGCTGACGAAATCCTTCGTTTTAGTTAATCCTGTCCTTCCCACCATCTTCTCCCACATCTGACTCCCATCCCCATTTAAACCTCACCACCTCCAGTTTCCCATCCCTCTATTTCCCCAGCATATGTCACACCATCTACCCTTCCATCAAGTCTTTCTCATCCATCTTGGGACCATCATCATTTCCAGGTTTGCAAAGACATTCCAAATTACATAGACAAATATCAAAACTCTTAGTTATAACCTTCATATAAAGGAGAACATGCAACATTAGTCTACCTGAGCCTGAGTCACCTAACTTGTTTTCTAGTTTGATAAAACAGATTTATGAGAACTTGTGTTAGCTCTTCTAAATGTTTGGAAGAATTTACAGGGACTCCATCTGGGCCTTGCTTTGTGGGAAGCATTCTAATACTGCTTCAATCTCATTCGATGTTTTGGCTGTGTTCAAGTTCATATTTTCTCTTTTGTGATTTTTTAAATGCATATGTAGAATATGTTTTGATCAAACAGACCCCTTTTCTCAGCTTCAATTCTTCCCCTACTTACCTTCCAACTTGACATGCTCTTTTCTTTTTACATTCTCTGACATATATACTGAGAAAGAAACCATGGAAATAATACCATTCACCATAGTCTCACAACATTCAAAATATGTTGGAATAAATCCAATACAGGAAATGAAAGAGTCACATAGTGAAAATTTTAAGATACTGAAGAAAAAAAAAAGACAGAAGATGATACCAAACCATGTAAAGAACTTCCATGCTCATGGATTGGCAGGATTAATATCATGAAAATGATCATCTTACCCCAGGCAATCTACAGACTCAGTACAATTCCCATTAAAATTCTGGGAAGCAGTTCTTTACAGAAATTGAAAAAAAACATTAAATTTTGTATGGAAACACAAAAGACCCAGAGTTATTAAAGTAATCATGAGCAACACAATAACTACTGGAGGTATCACTATCCCAGATTTCAAGTTATACTACACAACTATAGTAATAAAACCAGCATGGTACTTACATGATTATAGACACACTGATCAATGAAATAGAAGCCAGGACTCACAGATAAGCCCACACTCCTACAGTCACCTGACTTTTAATAAATACTTGTAATTAAAAATGATTTTATGTATATGGTATTTTGCATGTATGTCTGTGCCACTTTCATGTCTGGTACCCTTGGAAATCAGAGGAGGGCATCATATCTCAAATAAAATGAAAAGATAATATCAAGATTAATATGTTATTTTTTAGTTTTATTAAGCTTGATAAATAATTTAACTAAAGACATTTATTTGTTAAGAAAAAATAAGGTATGCAAATACACACATAATATAGCATGCAAAATTTATGTGCATGGTTCACACATGTATCACCCTCACTTTTATGATATGATAGTTTCACCAATGTACTGAGAATGTATAAGTGATAGAATAACAACTAAACATTGTTCAGAAACAAACAGTTTACATGTTGACCATGTGATTAGTATTTTCTATTCTTTGCCCATTGAAAACAGAATGAAGATTCACAGGAATCATGGGTCATCAGCAGAAAGGGGCTCACAGTTGGGAAACACCCAGAGACAATTGCAGCGGCATTTACCATGAACCATGTGGGATGATAGACAAGAGCTAAATGAGTATGTATGAGGCAGGAAACTGTGTAAAAACATACAAAGGTGCTCACCAAGAGCAGAATGGTCTTTGTGGCTCTGGTCTCAGAGGAGGACCTGAGGGAGACGTTGCTCCTGTGAATGTGCTTCATTCTCTGCTTGTGTCTGTAGAGGATGAAAACCATGGAGCTGCTGGACCAAAGCATCAGGCCCACAAAAAACACGTCAGGACTTGTGAGTAATACTGAATAGAAGATGTCACTGGCTTTGTTATGACGGATAGAAGAACAGTATCCAAACTCTTTTAGACTTGTGATATTTGTATTGTTGGATTTTCCAGTTATGTGCACAGGAAAAACTATGTTTACAAGAAGGGACAGGATCCAGGTCAGATATGTGGAAGAGCCAATGTACCTGGGAGCTTGCAATTTACACTTTAACCATGTTGAGCCCATGGGGCTGATGGTAATAACCTGGAAGACACTCAAGAAGCAGGTACTACTGATGGACACTGTCCTCCCCACCCTGTGGAGATAGGAAAGTAGTTTGCACCCAATATCCCAGAAGATGTCTTTCCAACCAAAAGCTGCCATTGTCTGGGGCACTCCGTTACACAGTAGACTTAAGATGTTTGCTGTAAACAAGTGCTGCTGGATATAGTCTGTTGACCTTAACCTGCACCCCCTGAAGTGAAGCAACAGATAATAGTGGAGGAGATAGGAATTGCCCAGAATTCCAGTGACAGTTTGTGATAAGAAGATCACTCCAGTTGCCACATTTGTGGCTGCCATACTGTTGATTCTTGTGGTCTGAGCACAAGGATCCTGCACAGGAAGATGAAGTATGGGTTTCATGTATCAAGTCAACTCAACGTTCTCCATCCCCGGTTAACCCTTTATGAATATTTCCTTCACCCTTGTTTTATTAAGAGGCTTCTAAGAAACCATCTACTAGTGTAGGAAGCATTTATAATGTATACGTTTCTACTGCGAGACAGCACATCATAACCGTCTTTTCATCCTCTCTGCTCATGGTCTAAAAAGCAGGCATGACTCTAGTTTTATTTGTAAATTTAGAACTCCACAAGATGGTAATATTGGATGATGTGGAACAATGGAGTATGTAGGTAAAAGGATACATGAGTCATGAAAGAGTATAGAAAAGCAACTATTTTTAGATTCAATTTCATTGCAGTTCATGTGTGTGTGTGTGTGTGTGTGTGTGTGTGTGTGTGTGTGTGTGAATATGTGTTCAACCTTGTTACATTGAAGTAGCAAGAACCATTTTTCCATTTACAAGGAATCTGGAATATGTTGTTCTTTTGAGGCAGTGATATTGGACTGAAGTGGAATAAGGTAAAAGATCAATTATTGGATATTTATTGATTGATTTACTTAGAGCACCGCTTGTACTGCCTATTTTCCAAGAATGACTTCACTTGCGACCTGGAGAAATAGCCAGAACAAAATGCCATTGCCCTTTAAAAACCTGCTGAATGCAATGTAGGCTTCTATAAAATCTCGATTGCTGGCCTGTCCACCTTGTGGTTTGATAACACAAACTGGACCTGAGACCGAGGCCTTGCTGGAATTATTCTGGCTTCATTCCACTGGTGACATCTGCTCTCTTCCACTGTCATCAGTGTCAAGGTGCTTATTTGAGAACTATTCCCACAACAAGACTTTCTTTTAATCACATTGATCATTAATGGTATAGGAATCAGACAAGAGGAGTCACTGAATACATTTGTTGTACTGACTCATTTAGAAAAATTATTTAAAAATTTGTTCAGATGGGACAGGTTTTGTAAGCAGAAAGTTTTCTCTTTTTTCTTCCTTTGAAAACTATCAAATCACCCTGGAATAGTATTATTATTTTATAGCAATAACTACTGTATATAAAGTATTATTTAAAGAAATAAGAAAGTGTGGTGGCTATCTGGGTTATGCTTCTGAGAGCTCATGCTTGATAAATGGGAAAGTGGGAACTTGAAAGTATCTGAGGATGGATAGAGACCACAGTGAACCAACATCCTCCCTACAAAGAAGTACATGGGTTACACATCAACCCTGCATTTTGTTTTTCTACATTCATATGAGCTTGCAACAACCATCATTTCACATATTTGATAGTGAGAATTATCCTTGTGTGTAGAGATATTTATTACATAAGATAGTAACCATTATTAGTGAACATCCAGGTATTTTAATTCAATGATGAACATGTAATAGTTCTGAAACTTGGCCCGTGGTAAACACTGAGCATCTGTATACAGAGGGCTCAGTCCTAGGACTGATAAGTAATAATTTATCTATGCTAATTTATGTACTGAATAGCATTTAATAGAAGGATTTGATAGTGTTTTCAAAGAAAGAATCTAGTTTCACACAAATATCTAGAAATCGATGATAAGAATCTATCAGTCATCACATGCTTTGTCATAACTTAAGAAAAAAGAAGCCACAGACAATTCTAGAGTGGGAGACATGAGCAACATTACTATTGATCTGATGATATGCTTATGTACCTGATAACTGAGTTAGTGAGACCATTTTCTATGAAGGAAGACAGGTGAATAACACCACACACAAGGGTCATCATACTCACAGATATGTGTTGGCAGAGAGTTTGTTCATTTAAATTGAAGATATCTGATTTCCATGATATATAATAGATATGGCTTAGAACAGGGTTAAGTTCACAGTCCTCTTGAGAAGTTCAGGAAGAGAATTCCAGATGGCTCTACACACTCACACAAGCCTCCTCTAACAGACCACCACACTAGGTGAGTGTATATTTTCTACAATACAGAGGATGCTTTTAAACAAATGGAAACAAGATGATACACATCTTAGTGCTGGTATAAGAAGCATATAATATCCATGCGAACTTCTTTCTTTAAGATTTCTTTGCAGGATTTCTAGAAGGGAAACAACATAATCATAACAAAAGGTGATGATGTCAAAGTGGAGACAATTCCCATCTCCATTACCTTCATTGTGTGTCAAAAGTTAGAGAATACCATCTACTCAAGCAGTTTCCTTATGCATGCCCACAACTACAAGCTTCCTCTACGTACTGTCCACCTTTTACACAATGCATGGGGAAACCATAAGCATCGACCTAGGGAACTTAGAATTCAGGTTCAGATTCCTGTAGTGGAAGCTGAGCAAGCAGACAAACTATACACGTAAGCATGTTAGAAACACAATTTCATTAAGACTTTGAAGAAGCAACATGCACATTGTGTCTGAAAATTTCTTTGAGTCAAGGGAAGCAAGTATCAAGCATGAGTCTAAGATCACATTGTTTCTTGTACCTTGAACTCACTTGCCAGATTCTTTTCTGCCTCCTGTGATGCTGTGCTATCCAAACAGGTTCAGTCTACATCTTTTTTCTCATAAGATCACTTACCTAGATGCCCGGAACAGCTTTCCCATCCACACTTTGCTCCTCGCGTGACAGTTGGAAAAACCGTCCATTCTTTTTGTCTCTGCCATGGTCTCTCTGACTAGGAGAAATCTGTAGAAAAGAAGATAGTGCCTGAGATATGGATCTGTGGATCTGTGATTCTGTGACCGCTCCTTCACTCAGACCTGAAATGATCATTTTATATTCAGTAGCAAAGGGTACAAAAGAAAAAAAGAGTTTAAAAAGAAAAGATCCTTGGAGGCAGACTTATGTGTATCCAGGGAAAGGGAATCCTGAAGTCTTTCTGGGATCTATTAGTGATCTTCACACTTGCCATTCAATTGCTTCCTTAATTGGGGGTTGCATACACAAAATCTATGTATTTTTGATTTCTCATCTCAGTAAACACTTCACTATTTTCTCTTTTAAGGAAGAAAGTGAATAATAAAGCATAGCTCAAAGAAAAAGAACAGAATGCTAACAATTCGAAATAGCTTTCAGTAACCTTCCACAAAGTGTGTACAGTTTTAAAAGCTTTAAAGTATTTGTGAACTTTATCAATCATATCAAGACCTATGGAGAGAAATCAGGAGTGTTTGTAGGGTGACTTGCATATGTGTGACACAGACAGAGAAGTGAGAGCTCAGGGAGAAGGAGATGGAACAAGATGATGGTAGAAGATACCAAGTACAGAGAGACAGAAAAGAGTGAAGAGGGTCAAATGGAGAAATATTAAAAATCCAATGGGAGAACAACAACATGGCTGCTTTGGCCATAACAGTGGACAAAATGTTGACTTTGAAGCTAGGCTGTGGTGGCGCACACCTTTAGTCCCACCACTTAGGAGGCAGAGGCAGGCAAAACTCTGAGTTTGAGGCCAGCCTGGTCTACAGAACGAGATCCAGGACAGGCACCAAAACTACATAGAGAAACCCTGTCTCGAAAAAACAAAAAAAAATATTGACTTTATGAAAGATATCAGACTTGTTTTGTGCTGGAAACACAAAGGTGACTGTTGTTGTGGGCTCAATGAAATGAGCATTAAGTGTTACACTTGAAATTATCTACAAATTTCAGAGATCATTGAGGTTTAATCCAATAACATTTGAGGCTGAGTTAGACTTATGAGTTAGAAAACAGCCTGAGCTACCTATAAAAATATTTCAGATAGCTGGACGGTGGTGGCGCATGCCTTTTATCCCAGCACTTGGGAGGCAGAGCCAGGCGGATCTCTGTGAGTTCGCGGCCAGCCTGGTCTACAGAGCGAGATCCAGGACAGGCATCAAAACTACACAGAGAAACCCTATCTCGAAAAAACAAAAAAAAAATATGTATTTCAGATAACAACCCCCAGCCACATTGTTTTGCAATAGACAGAACTTGACATACTTCTATTCTTTATAAGATTTAAATAAACATTCTGGAAACCTAGCCAGCTACCCAAAGCTACTGAGGAATGGACCTTGAAGGAGAACTTATTACCACAAATTTAGTAAACCAGCATAATTCCTAATGACGTTCTAAATATTTATCCTTTACCCACAGGTTAGTGCTGCTCTCACCCTTAGTCAAAACAACTTCTCTTTGCAACAGAAAGACACCATTACAGAAAACCACAATCAATTCAAATGAAGACAAAAAGATATTATTTAGTACCTACTCATAATTGATACATATACAACACAACTCCTGCACTTAAGACTTGGGGATCATTATGTGAGAGTAGGAAAAAAGATTATAAGAGTCCAAAGAACAGGAAATCTGCTGTGAAATATTTGTCTCCTAGAAATGTCAAGAAATCTACACTCAAGAAGTCCCATCAAAATGGCTGCCTAACCAAGACCTGAACAAATAGACATGGTAACATAAAAGGGAGAAATAGCACAGGACCCAAACCTGGACAAAGAACTATAGATTGCTAAAAGTCCTGAGATCAAGAGAAATGGTCTGCCCCAGGGAAGAGCACACCTAGTTGGTTATGCAATATAAAGTCATCAGCTTGGAAATCAAATACATACATGTAACATTACACAGACTGAGTAAGTTGTGTGTGTGAGTGTGTGTGTGCATGTATGCATGTGTGTATGTGTAACAATAATTAAAGAAAAATAGCCATGAATTTGAGAAAGAGCAGAATGATACACGGGAGGAGTTTCAGGAAGGAAAGGGAATGGTGAAACCAATGTAACTATATATTAATTTTAAAAATTAAAAAATCTATAGGGTAAAAATTTTCATATTTCAGGCATAGGAAGATCTGATTCAGATGCTTGTTCAAAATGATATAGATTGTAATTATAGACATAAAGTATTTTGAGGTACTATTTTCAGAGATGGAGACAAAGCAGTCCCAGAACATGGTAGCTGAGTAGTGTGCTCCACTAACTAGACCATAACAACCAAACAGCAAGAGAAATGTTAGGAAAGCCTCTTTGAAAGACGAATCTTTGTAAATTTCAAGACTAATCTTACCATTTTAAAGCAATGCAGACTACCTGGAAGATGTACAAACTCCACAATAGCAAAGAAACAATCGGAGAGTCATCACAAATGAAAAAAAAAAAAGGCAAAATGGTGTCTATCTAAGGTGGGTATAATATCATAGTTTTGGGGCTTGGCCCACAAAGTTTAAGGCTACCTCCAAGTTAATGTTGTGTAGTCAGTTGCATGCAGCAGAGTGGTCTTGTGGAATAGACAAAGGTATGACATCATGGTGTGCATGTAGTACACAAATAACAAAAGAAAAAGAAGGGCTTTGAGGATGGTGTTTAGGAGTGAAGGAAGGGGCTTATTTTCACTAAGTTCATTTCAAACTTCATACAGTTTAGTGATGTCTAGATAGGTCTCAAGGAAGAAATGTGCATGCTAATACTTATGTGGAAGACTGTGGAAGGGCTGTGGCAATTTTAGTACGTTGCAAAAGTTAACAGACAGAAATATTGGAAACTGTAGGATGTGACTTTGCAGATAAGGACAGCTAGAGCTTGCAATTAAGGTGATGGTAAAGGTCAGATTGTAAGTTACTGTTTGATCCCCTAGCACTCATTTACTTCCTTTGTGGTCAAATACAAACTGGATGGAAATCCTCACAATTTTAGGACAGGAAACAAAAACATTGTTCCTATAAACTGCCACTAAAAACACGTATTGACCACAGTTGAGGTAGACCATTGCAAGTTTGGGTTAACAGCTGTATGGAACACTTACCTTTTTCCCTATGGACTGAAACTGGATATAGATGGACAGGCCCGGCTGTGTGTTTCACTCACATCTTGAGTTTCATGTACTGGAAGGAGCATCTCCTCCTGTCTTCTGTAGAACAAAAAGGGAAGGAGAAGGGCAGATGGCGGAAGAGTTCACAGTGTGCGTGTTAGAGGTCCCTGCTCGTTTTCACCAATCACTTCCCTAATTGTCAATCCGCAATAGTCGTATTGACTGTAATTTTGTTTGTATTCTAAATTCTAACATTCCAGGAGAAGTGATGTCAGCAAGATGGCTTATAGAACCTTTCGATGTCATTCACTGGGTTTTAATTTTGACAGCAGCTCACAACAGAAAGAAGTACCCTTTGGGGGTTTAGAAGTTCAATCAAGAAGTTTCAGCACACAAGTGTAGCTGAAATTCTCAAAGTAGCCAAATTTCAGGGCACGGTTTATATTCCATCTTACTCATTCCCATCTTGCCCAAGGTGGAAATTCTCAAATTAATAAGCCATATTTACCCCTATAGAGTGTGAATCCATCAAAGAGGACCAGAATGACAGGGTGATGGTCAGTTTTGAGTGGTTTAGAGGGGCTGGGAGAAGAAATGAGGGGTTTTGAGCCCTCCCATTCATGCTAAGGGATTTCCCTTAGCATCTTGGAGACCCTTGTCCATGAGCAAGGACATTGGGCAGAGGCTCCAGATACATATAATCTGTCTCTGCTTTCTCCTTTTCTCTCTTCTGTGAAAGGCATTGGAGTGTATTAAAAATTAAAACCCTGAATATAATTTTCAGGATTTTTATGAAATAAGTCTGTTAGTCTGCAGGACTTTGAGAAGCATACAGGTGCAACCTTTCATATACAAGCAGTTGAGTATTTTATGTAACTTTAAATAAAAATTCTATCATCTACAATGGTACAGATGAAACTTATGGGCATCATATGAATTAAGATGAACCAAACACAGGGAGACAGTTTTACTGACATGCAGAATCTAAGAAAGCTTAATTGCTAGAATCCCAGAAAAGTGTGGAAAACCCTAGGTACTGAAGAGTAAGAGAAATGAGGAAATATTGGTCAAAATATACAAATTTTCGGGTATGAGATGAATAGGTTCTAGGTCTGTAAAGATGGCTGAGTTGCTAAAATGTTTACTGTGGAAGCCTCAAGACCTGAGCTTGATCTCCAAGCACCTACCTGAGTAGGTAGACCAGTAATACAGCATGCACTTGTAACAACAGTGCAGCAGGTGTAGAGACAGGAGAATCTCTGGACTTGGCTGACCAGCCAGTCTTGCTTGACTCGTGAGCTTCAGGTCCTTGGACACATATGCTCACAAAGATGTGCAAGTTCTGAGGCTCTAAAGTATACAACAGTGACCACACTTCATGTTTTTATGTTAGAAAGACCCAGACTCAAATAGTTTGCAAACACAACAGCACTTATTCTGCAGAAATAACGAGCATATAGGGGTCGATCATCCACCGAAAATGGCCATGACAACCTGGGACAAAGGCACGCAAGCCTTTTTAAAGGGGGACGTGGGGAATTCTAAGTATCTTTGTTCTAATTGTATCTTCACACTGAGACAACACTTCCAATAGAGAAAATATTTGGTTAATATGTCAAATACTCTCCAAACCACTGCATACATGCATTGAAAGACCAAACCTTAAACTGAGGATCCGATACAAACACTACCATGAGAAAATATACAAAACATCAAAACCATACAACAATATACAAAATTCCAACACCAACATGAGAAAATATACAAAACATGAAAAGCACATGGAAATGTATGCAATATAAAACATTCCATAGTGAATTGCTCCAGCTCTGGAAATAAAATGAAAATGGGAAGGCAATCTGTGCTGTGCCTGTCATAATAGTAGCTACACTTGGTTTAGTTACAGCAAGATATGAGGAGGCTTCTTAGAGACTGACAGCAGTGTGTGTCCATGTGCAAGCAGCATGCAGAGGTGTGTCCAATTTTAGAAAATCCCAGAGCAATTTATGGCAGATGCACATGCAGGGGCTCAACATATTATCAATATTTGAAATGTCTACTGTAAAAATGAAAACAATATGATTTAATGCCGTAGAGTATCTTGTTGGAAAATAAGCCCATTAAAAAAGCATAAAGTAGGATGATAATTTTAAAAGCAGGAATGAAGCATTATGAAAATGAATATCAACAGGAGAAATGAACAAATGAAACAAAGTAGAATGGGGGAGAAGGAGATTTAAATTAATACATGTTCATAATGATATAAAACTCATAAGAGGTGTTCAAAGTGCATAGAGGTTCATTGAGCACTTTTGGCAGTTTCAGGAAATATACCCTAAAAAGTAACTTAAAAGTAAATGAAAATGTTTATTTAACAAGTTTCTCACAAAATATAGCAATAAAATATGAAATATATTACCTTCATTCCAAAGCATCTTATCACACTTGTAATTCTACAAAACATATGATTTAGATTTTTATTTAGTCTTCTTTTTAAGAGTTCACTCTTATATAAGGTACAAACAATATTAGGAAATATTGAGTGATGGATAAATAATGCCATATGAATAAATATATTCTTACATATGTATGAACATAGTATATGTACTTATACATACATACACATATTCACAATGAAAAGGCTTATTTTAATAAAATATCTGGTTCTATGTTAAATGACTGTTCTGCTCCACTTACAAGACTATGTTGTACTTATGAAAACAATAACATTGTGCAAAAGCTTTCAAATCACATGTTCATCTTAAGTTTTTTTCTATCCATTCCTTATGGAGATAAAGCAGAAACACCTGGACACATGGAACTCATGGCTCAGGAGCAGGAAGGGGCTGACAGTAGGGAAACACCCAGCAAGTAATGCAGACACCTCAAGCAGGAACAAGTTGTGATGAATAGAAAGCAATAAACAAACAATAGAAATGCAGGAGAGTGTGTGAAAACATAGGAAGGTGCTCACCAGGAGAAGGATGGTTAGGGTAGCTCTGAACTCAGGGGAAGATCTGAAGGAGACCTTGGCCTTGGGCATGTGCTAGATCCTCTGCTTGTGCCTGTGCAGGATGAGGACTAGGTAGGCACTGGCCCACACCATGAGCCCCACAAAGAGAAAATCAGGAACTGACAGGAATGTTGCATACAATATGTCACTTGTTCTGCCAGTAGGAGCAGCAGCACAGATTCCCAGATCTTTAAGTTTTACCGTGTTGTTCTTGTATGTTGATCTCAAGTACACAAGATTAAGACTACTGGCAAACATGTACAGAATCCAGCTCAGATACACAGAAGTACCAGTATGTTTCTGTCCTCTTCCTTTAAGCTCTGCCCACCTGAGTTCCAGGGGGCTGATGGTGATGGCCTGGAAGATACTCAGGAAGCTAGTGCTGCCTATGGACACATCTCTACCCATTCTGTGGAGATAGAAAAGCCCTTTGCATCCAAAGTCATCAAGGAAGTCTTTCAACTCAAAAGATGTCATTGTCTGGGGCATTCCTTTACACAACAAAGTTAAGACATTGGCTATAGTCAAGTGCATCAAAATCCAGTCTGTGGGTCTTAATGTGTGTGGGAGCCCGTTCTTGGGTTCCTCGTGGCTTTACCCAGCAGGTCCGCATAGAGGATGATTAGACCACGGGCCTAAGTGCAGGTGTCTGGGATGGTCTGCACTTGGCTGTGCTGGGGGAGGAGGTCTTTTGCTCCACCCCTTGGCGTCTCTATAAAAACCCTGGGGCAGAGACAGTCGGGGCCCATTGGAATAGGTTCCAGGCCCTCTCGAGGCTATCCTTTATTTTCTATCTGTCTATCTCCGCGATATTCTCCACAATAAATCCTTCTATCTAATATTTCCTGCTGCTTGCACTCAAGAAAACTCTGGGGAACTGTGGGGGTGGTTGGGTAAACACCCCACAGAATGGCGCCATGAACAGGGACTAAAGAAAAAAGAAAAAAAAAGGACTAAAGGGGGGAAAAAAAGGGACTAAAAAAAGGGGGGACTAAAGACAAATGAACAGGGACTAAAGACAAAGTAATAGGGACTAAAGATAAAGGAAAATAATAGTTTTATTACAGAGTGTTTGGCAAAAGTGCTGAGTTCAGCCCTGCCAGTGGATGAGTCATGCCGGTGTTATGGAAAATATATATTTTTTATATATATTGAGAGGCAGGGGTTTTACCCTTGAGAGAAAAGGAAAGCGGACTGGAAGGATGTCCGATGCTGCAGCAAAATTCTCTTCTGTCAAAATTTTCTATCTTCTATCCCTTTCTCAATTTCTATCTGAAAAATAAGGCATAGGGTAGTAATATAGTGTAGGAAAAACTTAGAAGTGTAAGATCGTGTAGGAAAAAAGTAAGGCAACTAGACAGAAAAACTCTACAATTTTCTAACTTTGGGGGCTACGAATGCAAACTGGGGAAAAAAAATCTTTCTTTGGGCTTTACAGGTAGTAAAAAAGCTCTTCTTTGAGCTTATGGGGAAGAAAAAGTTTCCTATGGAAGCTTTTGACCTGGGGACAGCTGAAATGCTAAGTCCAAGCGGCAGGAGAAAGTGATTTCTCCCTGAGGCAAAAATGGGGGTGTAAGAAGTCAAAGTTTAAATTTGGGAAGTTTTGGAAAAGTTGGTCTTTCTCCTGGGGAAAAAAAATCTTTCTCTTAAACTAAAAAGCTTTTCTTGGAAAATTTGGAAAAATCTCTCTAAAAAGCCTTCATATTTCTCAAAAGCTCTCTTAAAAACTAAAGCCTTTAACTTTCTCAGAAGGGCAAAAATTAGAATCTCCTGAAGATATTAGTATGGGGACCACCTGTGATTAGCTCAAAGGGAAAACAACAAACTTAAGACAGCAAAACCTCTCTAAGTTCTCTTTCAAGCCTTAAAAATCCTCCCTGCAATGCAGGAGGCAGGGACAAGTTCCTAAAAACCTCTTCTAAGCTCTGTCTCTTCAAGCTAGTAAAAGACAGTGGGTCAGAGTACCCTGAGGGAAATGCTTGGGAGAGTGTGGGTAAAGAGCTACAGAGAGCCCAAAAGTGCAGGAAACTTTACTGGGAAAAGCAAAAAAGCCAAGCTTTTCAGTTACAGCCAGCCCAGCTGAGGCATCAAGGGTTTTGTTTGAGCGTCTTTGAAAAGGTGCTCCTAATCTTCCTAACGCAAAGATCCCCTGAAGCATTGTATCCTCGCTTCTGACCAAAAACCCAGAGGTGACTGGCCAGCATCTCTGAGTTGGAGTGCATTTCGGGGATACTAGGGTTCCTGCAGTTGTAAACTTCCTGGAGCACAGAGCTGAGGCAGGAAGGTGCAGGACCCAGGGGAAGATTGCCAATGAATGGACAAAACTAAAGCCAGTAGGAACAGCACGGTTGTCCACTTTCCTACAAGTCCTGGGTTGATAGGTCCACAGCTGCAAAAAGAAATCTGAGAAAAAGCTTTCCTATCAGAGAAAGGACCTTTCTGGGAAAAGAGTAAAGCTGAACTGTGTCTGAAGCAGTTGTGCTGCTGAGTCAGAACGCTGTCTGGGGAAAGAGCCCAGCTAGGGCAGAACAGAACTGTCCAGGAGTAAAGCTTTCTTTTCTGTCAGAGAAAACACCTCTTTGAGAAAAGCTTTGTTTCAACTGACTCTGATGAAGGAGTGTAACCCTAAGTGGTGATTGCCTCTGGCATAAGCTCTGTCCTTGAGCACCCAGACAAGCAAATGCAACCCACTGGGGGACTGGGCCAGGTGAAGGCCTAATGAAACAAAACGCCTGTCTTAATGGAAGTTTAGAAATGGCAAAAACCTTCCTTGTTAGATTTTTCAGTCTGTACGCAAACCACACAGACCCTGAAAACAAATGGACAAAAAGCCCCTACCTTCAGTAGCAGGGAAAGCCACCACTGTAGTATCGGAAACTGTTTCTGGGGTAGAGGGGATAAATTGAGACCAAACTGGGAACTGTCTGGGAGATAGACTCTGAAGAAACAGAGAAGGGACATAATCCTCCCCAGAAAAATATGACCTGAAAAAGCTGCTAGAATTTGAGGCAGATTTGGGGGGGGAAAAGCCCCTACCTCCAAAAGCAGCTAGCAGAGGTACAGAGCCGCAGACATCTGCGTCAGCGGGGGGGGGGGGGGGGGGACACAAGCAAAATGAGAATAAAATCAGTGGGAGAAAATCTCTCTGAAGGAGCTATGGAAAAGCTGTTGTACGTGATCTTGTTTTTCACTGACTAGCTAAGACAAACACAAGCCCCAAGGAAAGTTGCTATCAGAAATGCCAGCCTCAATGCGCGCTAACGAGGCAGGTGCAGATCCGATTTGGTGGCCAGTGTCAAATGAAGGAGAGACACCTGTTAAAGCCAGCTGAGGAGAGACCAGAAACCTCCCAATGTCCCATAACTGAAAATGTAAAATACTTGTTCAAATCTCCCATTGCAAAAGCGAAGAATTTTATTCAAACCTCCCGGGCAAGAATTTGTAAGCAAGTCTGGTAAAAAAAAGAACTTAGAAAGTGGACTCTCAAACCCAAAAAGAACTATGGGAAATGAAGTCCAAAAGCTAGCTTGCAATAAGGGACTGATATAAGGGAAATACATTCTGGGAAAGATAGTTTTTCCGCTAAAGATGGCGACATTGCCCCGAAACACGTTTGTCAGCTCGAGAATACGTTCATGGTAAACTTAAAATACAGCCTTTAAAAGAATAAGGAGGAAAGTTGTCTAAGAGTTTAAGTGTCAGTTCCAATGAAAAACTGAAAGAATATGTAACTAGGTGCTTCACGGTTTGGGGCTCCTTTGGTAAAATGCCTTATTTACCCTAATAGCTGTGCAAAGTTTTTATGGTATCTGGATGACAGAAAGCTACCTATAAGAGCAAACAAGCCACTTTAAAATCCTTAAAACAAGGGAAAGCAGTTTATACACTGAACGTTGTCTTAGATATGGAGAAACTTATGTTGAAATTAAAAATTATTTGCCTTTTGAACAAACTGCCTGCAATGAGTGATTCCTTCACAAATCTAATAAGGAGACAAGGAAACAGACATTCAAAAAGAAATGACTGCTTTATAAATGGGAAACTTCAGAAAATCTAGCTGTCTTACAAAAATAGTTGCTTCACCTGAAAGTTTCTTATAAGAAATCAATGCTAAATATCACAGCTGCTAATAACATCAGGAGTTAAAGCTAATGAAATGAAAATACTAAATCCTGGAAATGCTTTTTCTCAGAGTAAGCTAATGAAGGATACGTTTCATGAAAGAACATCTATGTTTTTGACTCCTTTGAATAGTAACAGTTTTGGTGAAAATATTAGAACTAACAACAACCAAGTCAAAATGTTTCAATAAATTCAAGATGCTATTCACAAAAGAAAGCTGCCATGCTTTGTGGGCCATATTAGAGCTCACTCCAATCTTCAGGGTCCTTTAGCTGAGGATAATGTGAAATGGAAAGATCCCTGCTTGGGATTATGGAAGGGTCCCAATCCTGTGTTAATATGGGGTTGAGGACATGTTTGTGTTTTTTCACAAGAGGAAAATGAAGCTTAGTGGTTACCGGAGCATTTCGTAAGGAGCGTGAAACTAAGAAAGGTCAGCTCCAATGACGTTCCTACAAAGGAACTAGAATGAAAGTGGCCCCATTAGTGTTTCTGAGGTTTTGTCACTGGTTAATGCAAACAGTGAGAAAATAGAGTTCAGAGCTGTCCCACTTTTGGCTTTACTAGCTTCTTTAGAAAAATACTTTATATCACCTAATAGCTGTGCAGTATTTGGTGAAGAGCTTACAGTAGCTAAACATGGTAATTTCACCCTCAGTGTGAAGTGAAGTTTTCCTGCAGAACAAACCAAAAGTACTGCAGTAATAGAAACACTTGTCTGAATTGAAGCACTTAGGGGAATTATTATGAATTTGGGTGAAGGGACAGCCTCTAGTTAAACACTGTCTACCGCTGACAGTGCATCTCTGCTGGGTCCGGAACGGCTGAGAGAACTGGCAACTTTGGAGTGTGGCATCATCCTGGGAAGGTTATAGTCCCCTAGCAACAACTATCACAATTCTATAACAACAACACTCACTAAATCCCAGTGTTTTATAGCAAAGCTGACTATAAACTCTAAACTTTAGCAATGATCTACGTACTTCCTGTCTAGTTAAGAAAATCTTTCTAATAGAGATAGTGATAATAATTAAGAGTAAGCAGTAGAAAAAGATGAAAATAAGATATGTGAATTTGTAAAATTCTGTCTTGTTAGATCTGTGTTAAAGAAATCTTCAGATGTTTGCTAAATTAGATATATGCTAATGGTAGCCCTATATAAGTTTGTAAAATAGATCTACAGAGTTCCTTTAAGAATATAAGCTTGCAAGAAGTATCTAAGGTAGTCTTAAGACATGTAGTAATAAGCTTGTAATAAGTAAAGATGCTAGTTGTAAATGTAAGTTTAAATAAGTACATAAGAAGTGATAAGAAATATATTTGCTAAAGTAGTTCTATAGTTTCCTTAAGGAGTTTAAATAAGTAGATGTTAATGTTATATGAGTTTGTAAAAACGTGTAAATGTTGAATATGAGTCTAAATGCTTTGCAAGGCAAGAGGTTATATGTGAGTTTGTAAAAAAGTGTAAATGTTAAGTGTGAGTCTATGCTTAATGTATATGGTGAAAAAAACCTGAGATACAGAAGTTAGTGTCCTAGGAGACTGCAAAGCAGGCAGTCTGAGCGGTTTTCAAAAGCTCCAAAAGCCGCTAAGAAGCTAAGAATGGCGGATGCCAGAACCAGCACAAGGCATCCGCAGCTGAGATCCGTGGAAAATTGACGCAACACAGAAAAACCTGAGCTAACATCAAAAACGGTGCGGTTTAGAATACTACTGTACCTAAAAAGGTCTCTGGCTTAAGAATAAGTTCAGAGACGCTTGTTTGAACAAAAATTGTTAACTGCAAAAAGTTTTGGTTGAAAAATGACTCTTTGTATTTTGAAGTGAAAGCCTAATACCAGAATTTGTTTGAACTTTTTGAACTTAAAATGAGATAAAACTACAAAAAGATTTTGGTTATGGATTTCTTCATATTTAGAAGGCTAGTACCAGAATTTATCATTTGAATTTTGGGACTTAAGAAATGAAATGAACAATAGAGATTTCATTGCAATGGGACAATTTTAAGTTTACTTATAGTAATGACCTAGGAACTGTTTTCTGGAATTGGGTTAAAAATGGAACTGTTTAAATGAAGAAATTTATTATTTCTACCTAGAATCAAGATGCAGTTTTGTGTATGCATATATGCTTTATTAACTGGTGATTCATGAATTGTTTTGTGGAACTGTTTATGTAAAAATGGAATTACTTACAGAACTGGTTATGTGTTACAATTGGAACTATTTAAATGGAAAAGTTTGGGTTTTCTAACTAGGCTTGAGATTTTGCTTAAATTATAAAGAAAAGGGGGAGAGTTAATATTCCTTAGTCTAATTTCAAAAGTTGTTTGAGTGGATTAATGTCATGTTTTTGTTAGTAAGAAATGCAAATGGGGTATATTAAGAGACTTTTAAAGTGTAAAGAGTTTTATTAAGAAACTGCTTTTGGATGTTTTGCTAAGTTTTCAAAGTGTTAATGGTTAGATTGAGAAGATTGCTTTTCAATATGGGTTTGTAGGAATTGTATGAGTTTGGGTTCTTCTAACTAGGTTTGAGATTTTGTTTATAAAATTATAAAGAAAAGGAGGAGTTATGAGGTTGAATTATGTTTGCGGAAATTATGTTTAACCTATTGATATTAATGCACCCTGATTTTGTGGAGTTAAGAAAATATTTAAGTTAATATGAATACTTCGAAGTTTTTCCTATGTTCTGTTGGAAGAAAATTCAAATGATTAAGAGTTAAAGTTGTAAGACGGAGAAAATTGTTAACTATATATAGCACCATATATGCTAATTCAAATGGTTCTGTTAAGAGTTTGCTTTGAGTTGTAAGATTGAGAGAATTGTGACTATGTATAGCAATATTTATGTTAACCTGTTAATGGTAATGATGAAGCTAAGGGATTCTTTAAGTTTGTAGTTGCCTTAAGAGGTTTTGGCTTAGAAAGGGCTTGAGGCAGCTAAGACTGCTGTAGTCACCTTGGACCTAATTCAAAAGAGAAATGCCATCTTTGTCATCCTCTACTCCCATATTGGGAGGTGTAACAGCTATGGAGATTGCTGTAAGCCATTAATAGTTATTTTTTATATATTAAGAAAGCGGGACCTGTGGGAGCCCGTTCTCGGGTTCCTCATGGCTTTACCCCGCAGGTCCGTATAGAGGATGATTAGACCACGGGCCTAAGTGCAGGTGTCTGGGATGGTCTGCACTTGGCTGTGCTGGGGGAGGAGGTCTTTTGCTCCACCCCTTGGCGTCTCTATAAAAATCCTGGGGCAGAGACAGTCGGGGCCCGTTGGAATAGGTTCCAGGCCCTCTCGAGGCTATCCTTTATTTTCTATCTGTCTATCTCCGCAATATTCTCCACAATAAATCCTTCTATCTAATATTTCCTGCTGCTTGCACTCAAGAAAACTCTGGGAAACTGTGGGGGTGGTTGGGTAAACGCCCCACAAATGTGCACCCACTGAAGTTAAACAATAGAAAATGGTAGAGAAGATAGGAATTGCCCAGGACTCCAACCACAGTCTGTGACAAAAAGATGACTCCTATTCTCACCTCACTGGTGCCATGCTGTCAGGTCCAGCTGTCAGCCTGATAGTGTATGGTTAAATGATGCCAGGCTGACATGTACTATGTCATTCACAGTGAGTCCTACTAGAAATATTCAGCTGCTTTTCTTTTCCTTGGAAAAGTGGTAGGCTGTTTCTATGAACTTTGAAATAATAAGTCATATATATATAGCTTTGCTATAGGTGAAAAGTACAACACAACTATTCAATTTTAACAGCATATGTGGCAGCATTTAAGGTTATTTCAGTTATTAAAATGAACACACTAGAACTATTGTCAAAGCTTCAAATTTTTAATGAATCAACGTTCTGATGAAAGTTAAATTAGGTTAAAAAACTGGCTGAGTGGTGAGAGAGAGAGAGAGAGAGAGAGAGAGAGAGAGAGAGAGAGAGAGGGAGAGAAGTGAACCACCACTCTTCACAACTGCAAGTTTATAGATTTCTTCCAGCAATACAGTTGAACACATCATCTAATTTTATATAATTCTATTGCTAGTCAGTAAGTTGATCTTTTGATGTATTTGCTGCAATGAAATTCCATGTAGTTGTGAATTCTTATTTTGTTAGTTAATTAAAATATGACTTTATGTTGAGCTATCTCAGTAAATGTTAGAACATTTCAGACATTATAATGCAGAATGAATTTGAAGCCTTATGAGTTATTTGTGAAGAGGCAACAATCTCTCAATAACAGGAAAGGCACAAATGCTCCAAACAACTGAGGTTAGAAATAAAGGCAATGACCTTAATCCAAACAACAGTCTTAGTATAATGTCATATATTCAACTTTGTAGAAAAGAGTAATGCATTAAAAATTGTGTATGCTATCAACATAATATTATTACTTTCAGATCTCATCAATATTATAACTTACATTCTTTTTCTGGTGTGGCCATTCCCATTAATGCTCATGGTTTTCCCCATATGTGAGACACAGGATTCTGCCACTGGCAATCAGTTACACTCATTATATTCTTCTTACTAGGATGCTGATCTCAGTGCCATGGCCCCAGAGATCAGGAGGTCAGTGGGAGCAAGGCAGCCTGTACCTAATATATGGGTCTATGATTCTGTGACCTCACCTCCCCTCAGACCTGCATTTATCATTTCACCTGTAGTAGCCATTTACCATGATCATACATGAATTTTCTCAATATTTTCCCCCTAAGGGGATAGTTAGCTAAGGCAATTAAAAGTCTCTTTCCAGTGTGATTAAGTAATGTTGCAGAGACTGGGGACACTCCCTTACTTATCCTTGACCTCTGGAGGCAGACAGTATCTTACATGGAAGGAATGAAAGCACTGGGATCTGACATGAGAAGGACTGACAGGGAGTTGTGTGTCTCACTGAGTTCCTAGTTTTACTCAATGGGAATTTACCCAGGATCTATATTTTTCTATACCACATCTCTGTATGTTGCCCCACAATTTTAGTTCCTCAAAGGCTAAGGAATGAGACAAAATAGCTTGAGTGGGTGTGGGTTTCCCACCACTCCATGTCATCCACCTTTTTACACAGCTGAATCAATCATTTTGATGCTCTTCAAAGGCAATCATCTTCTTTACATTTTTTAAAAGACGCACCTCACTAGTAAGTTTGCCTCCATACTAGTTACTGTCCAGATAGGTCCCAGTAGAATAAGCCAATACAAGTCTTTGCCATTGATCTTGGTTCCTTTCATAACTAGATGATAATGCCTTATTGAAGTAGACAGCACACATTTTGACTATAGAACACAGAGAAATCAATCTTGAACTGACAAAGAAAATCTGCTTCCCACACACTGGCTAGTTTTCACAGTGGTACAAGGCACTTTCCAAAGTGCTTGGGAAGGAAAGATACCAAGTGTCTTATTGAATACTGGTCCCTACAAGCCTACACTATTGACCTTGAGTCAAATATTCTCACTGGTGCAATACTGGAAATATCATTTAAGTGTTAACCAACAGGTCTCTTGGTTAGGTTGGAGTACTGCTCCAAAGAATAAATTTCATGCTTGGGATTTTATACAAATCCCTTGTTTAGTGAAATCTATGTCCCAATAAAAACCTATTGGTAATTGTTTTGTAAGTGTTCATGTGGTTAAACCTCTCTCTCTCTCTCTCTCTCTCTCTCTCTCTATATATATATATATATATATATATATATATATATAATATATATGCAAAATTAAATTATAAAATTTATTTATATTCATTTCTCTCTATGTATGTTTGAATGAATATATATATATATGTGTGTGCTTCTATCTAACTCAGAGAAGAGAAGCTTCTTATTGTAGAACGGAGTGATAACACAGAGAAGCATTGCTATGGAAACTGCTAGAATAAGAAACTGTGAATGTTCAGCTGCAGATGGCACATCTGTATTAGTGCTCTTCTGCCAAGTTGCATGGAATAATGCAATAGAATGTGGAAAGATTATAAAAGTCAGAGGACAGGCAAGAGTGTATGAATGTTGCCTTTGAAACAATGGTTTCCATAGTGGCTGTACATGTTTGAACTTCCAGCAGCAATGGGTGAGTGTTCCTTTTCCCTACATCACTGCCAGCATGAGCTATCATTGTTTTACTGAGCCTGGCCATACTGGGTAGTATAAGATGAAATGTCAAAGCTGTTTTAGTTTGCATTTCAGTGATAACTAATGATGTCGAACATTTCTTTAAGGGTTTCTCAGCCATTTGAGTGTCATCTTTTTAGAACTCTTTACTTAGCTCTGTATCCCATTTTTAAATGGGTTGTTTCCTTTTTGTTCAGTTTTTTAGTTCTTTTATATGTTGTAATCCTCTATTAGTGGAGTCTATCCTTCATGGTGATGTGAGATTCATGTATGCAGAATGTGTCCTGCTTGCTAATCCAATAGGTATAGCTATGTTTTTTTTTTTAACTGGGAGAATTGAGATCATTAATACTGTGAGTTATGAATGATCAATGTTTATTAATTCCTGTTATTTTGTTGTGATGGTGTGTATTTTCTTCCCTTTTGATTTACTTTTCTGTGATTATTTATTTCTTGTGTACTCTTGGGTGTGGTTAACCTCTTCAGATTGAAGTTTTCCTTCTCATGCCTTCTGTTGAGCTGGATAGGCAGATAGAAATGAGGCAGATAGAAATTGTTTTTATTGTGGTATGTTTTTCTTTATCCAGGGGATGGATAATTTTGCTGGGTATAGTATTCTGGATTACATCAATGGTATCTCAGAGTTTATAGAACATCTTTCCAGGCCCTTCTGCCTTCTAGTTTCTCTATTTATAAGTGTGTTTTTCTACTGGGTCTGCCTTTTTATATGACTTGGTGTTTTTCCTGTTAGCTTATATCATTCTTTCATTGGTCTGTTTTGTGTTTTTATTATTATGTCATGGGTAATTTCTAATCATTTCTATTTGGAGCTCTTGTACTTTCATAACCTCTATCTCAAGTTGGGAAAATGTTTTCTATGATTTTGTAAAAAAATAAATATTTTCTCTGCTTGACCTTAGTTTCTTCTCTTTATCTCTATTATTTATAGATTTGGTCCTTCCATGGTGTCCCAAATTTCTCAAGGTTGATTTTTAAAGCATATTTATTTTGCTGTGCGTGTGTCTTTGTACATGTGTAAGTCAGGAAAGAACAACTTGTGAGGTCAGTTCTCTGCTTCCACTTTGTTTTTGTTGTTTGTTTTACAAAGGTAGAAAGAGAAATGGGGAGGGAGTTGGAGAACTAACTTTACTTGGTTTTCTTTCTTCCTTATTTTTTGTTGTTGTTTTGTTTACTTGGAATGTTTTAGATTTAACATTTTTTTGACTGAGGTATACACTCTCTTTACCTTGTCTTCAACACCTCAAATTCCCTCTTTCATGTCTTGTATGGTGTTGGTAAAACTGATGTTTCAGATTTTTGTTTGACATCATATTTTTTCCTGTTTTATTTACGTTGGGTTTTCATTTTTTATTTAAGAAATTGTTTTATTCATTTTACATATCAACCACAGATCCCCCTCTTATTCCTCCTTCTGCTCCCCTCCAGCCTCCCCCCACATATGCCCTACTTCAACAGTGTAATTCCTCTCATGAAGAGTCAGCAAAGCCTTGTACATACAGTTGAAGCAGGATCAAGCCCCTTCCTGCCCTGCATCATGGCTGAGCAAAATGTCCCACCATAGATCATAGACTTCAAAAAGCTAGCCCATGCACCAGGGATAGATCCTGATCCCACTGCCAAGGGCCCTTCAAACAGACCAAGCTACACAACTGTCTCCCATATGCAGAGGGACTAGTCTGGTTCCATGCAGGCTCCACAGCTGTCTCTCTTTAGTTCATGAGTTCCCACAAGCTGGGTTCAGTTGTCTCTGTAGATTTCCCCATCGTGATCTTGACCCCCCTGATTAATGGAATATCATAAACAGTTCAAGACAGGAAATAGAATGGAACCACTGAAGAAAACCCAACAAGACCTTCACCAGTTGGGTTTTATTTAGTGGTTTCATTCTATTTCCTGTCTTGAATTGCTTATGTTATTTCTCATTCTATAATTTGGGTGTGTGTGTTTGTGGTCTTCATTAAGGGATTTATTAATATTCTCTTTAATGTTCTTGAACATATACATAATTGATGTTTTGAAGTTCATGTCTTGTGCTTCATCT
The DNA here is from genome assembly GCF_949786415.1 of Peromyscus eremicus. Taxonomy (NCBI): domain Eukaryota; kingdom Metazoa; phylum Chordata; class Mammalia; order Rodentia; family Cricetidae; genus Peromyscus; species Peromyscus eremicus. The sequence goes on along the minus strand of NC_081416.1, from coordinate 191,832,647 downwards.
AAATTGCATTTTTCGGGACCTACTGTAGTAGGTAATTGGGTTCTGGTGGAGGCATATTGTCTTGACTGTCCATATTTGTATTTTTGAGTATGTGGAGTTATAATATTTGATGTGTTTCTTGGTGGTGTTATTAGGTCTTTTCTTCTTTTGGTTGGTGTTCCATTCTTTGGATGTTGCTACCCTCTCGGTATCCTAGGCAAGTGTGGTGGCTGTAGAATCCCTGTTAGAAAGTGCTTCTGTGGGTCCACTGGGTCTCAGAAAGGAATGAGTATGGCCCAGGAGGAAACGTGTGTGGTAAAGAGCTAAGAGTATAATATCTACACCAAGAGATGGAATTCCCAGGGTGTGATGGTGTGGTAGAAGGAAGGGGCCTGTAAGGAGGCTATAGTAGGACAAAAGTTACTCCTAGAGAGATATCGATGAATGTTTTCTGGGGACCCTGTGTCCACAGCATGAGTTAGAGTTCCCATGGAATGGAATTGGGATGGATGGAGGGGCTCTTCAAGCAGGCTACTATAGGAATCTTAGCACCTTCTAAACACTCTTGTGAAAATAGTACTATTGTGCATGGAAGTGTTGGCATCAAATACTATACATTTGATGACCAATTCTTGGTAATACCTTTCTTCTTACCTTGTCTTTCAGTCATAGATGTTGTGAGACACAGTTCTGAAGGAAATATGAACAAACTCCTACTAACTCCAGATGGGGAGCAAATGAAAGAGAGTAGTTGGAGAACACTAGAGTCCAAATTGGTGAACCAATGAGTTTTATTGATGCCTCTTACAAAGATATGGTTGAGGGTTTATATAAAAGAACAGAAATACTTCAAAGACAGCTGCATTGAAAGCTTTAAAAATATACACTCTGAAGAAATCTCTTGACTGCACCTACGTTTCAGAGGTGTCCCAGCACAGTTGATCATTAGCAGTAAAATTTTGAGGAATGGGAAGGAGATATTGAGCATCTCTCCCTGGACCCTGAAAAGCTCTTGAGACCTGGGGTCATGAAATACTGCCAATTTTTTCCATGATGGAGACTTAGAAGCCTGAGCTCTTGTATTCTTCATGTGTCATCAGAGTTTCTATGCTACACCATGATAATGCCCATGTGTACCAATGAATACAGAGCTGAATTGGAAGACAATCTCAGAATATTCTACATTTGTTTTGTTTTTATAAATATTGTTTTAAAAGAACGTATGTCCTGTGCCTGCTATGTAGTTGAAATTCCTTTGTATTCCCTGTTGAAATATATATCAAAAGAAGTAATGAAACCCAAGCTCCATCCCCCTCAGCTTTCATTGTATTGAGGTTTCAGGCATGCACACAAGCAGCTCTGATACAGGACTCTGCATTTCCCTATAAAAACATTACACTCTTCATTGATCTGTGTTTTGTTACCTTGAAAACTAACAAATTTTTATAAAAATTCATAATTATTACAAAAACAGGCATTTCATTTTTAGGTTAATTACATTCTTGTATATGTTGGTTTGCAGACTCCAGTGTGTTACACTATTACCTGAACTGCCATTGAGGAACTTTTAAATGTATCTCCTCCACTCCTTTGCTCTACCTTCCTCTTTACTCCTTGGTCATACATTTGACTTCTCTGTCCTGCCTACAAGTTAGTTGATTTCACACAATCTCTCATCATCTGGGAAGAGGCAACTGCAGTTGTGAAAATGCCTCCATTGGATTCCCTGTAGTCATTGTATATTGCATTTTTGATAAAATGATTGATGAGGAAAGACTCAGGCATTGTGTATAGTGGCAACTGTGGGGCAGTGATCTTGAGCTTTATAAGAAAGCAGCCTGAGCAAACCATGGGTTCTACTAAGTGGAGTTTGTCAGTACAACTTATCTCCTTCAAGACAACTGCAGAGATAAGCAGTAGCGTCGCAGCCATAACGACACCCCACAGTAAGGCAGAGGGATGGCTTATGGGAATTAATGAAGCCTGTATTGTCAGATACTATCTAGGTTGCCTTTCTTCATCAATGCCATAGGAGAGGCAGCAAAACCAGGGAACTCAAGACAGCTGTGAATTTCAGCACAATTTTTAGGACAAGACATATTTTTATTATTTGGTCTCCTTTGATACCAGAGTTAGGAGTTTATAGTTCAGCAGTGTTTCACAACATTGCAACAGGGTGTGGAAAATTATAAAATTGTAAGTAAGCAGTCCAAAAGGCACTCTGTGTGAGAGGGCTAGGATGTTTATTTAAAGAGCTCTAAGGAGTCTGGCTGAAAATCTAAGTGGCAGATGTGAACTCCATTTGCGCTCCAACATCACATTGGCTGTTGTTGCCATTATTTTTTGTTAACTGACAGAAAAAAGTAAGTCTTTATGGCCAAAGACACAAGGTTTTGGTTTCAGGACAATGCCCACGTCAAACAGAAGCAGAGTTGGATATCCCGTCTTTGCTGGCTTCTGTAATCCTGGAAGTCACTATTCAAGCTGCAACATGTGAATTGTCCCTGAGACTCTTGGTCATTATGTATTTGCTTGGCTACGTGGTACATACACTGAACAATATTCACATATGGGTACAATACTTGCATGGCAGTTCTAGTAGTAACAAAATGATTCCTGAATGCATTTAAGCCTTTTCCACAGGAAGGAATTCATGGCTAGTTCTCTAGATCAGGGATGAGACATTTATGCTGGGTAAATCATAGGCCTCAGAAGCACGGTCAATGCTGTTGCTTTAGTCGTAAACATGATGCACAGATGACGTAGCCTTGTGTACCTTGGAGCTTAAACCAATAGGTTACCTGTGTTATTAGCTACAGTAAAGGGTTATATTTTCTTCCAGCAGGTAGCAGTTATGGCACAATGTTTAATGCATTGTATTGCCAAGAGTCAGTGACCACTGGTGTGGTATCATTGGCCAATCCTTAGCCATAAATGGTAGGAATTAGTCAGAGATATGTATTAGTCTTTTAACTCTGATGGAACATAGAAGAGAATAGTATATAAAGTCTATGAGAACAGAGTAAGGTGAGGTGTTATAACTACTTTCTTAGAACTAGAGTATTTGGTCTTGTATGGAAGAGAGACATAAGACCCAGGAAGCTCCCAAGGCTCAGGAAGGAAAAAGGACAGTAGTTCTTAAGAGTCAGAGAGAGGGAGAGAGAGAGAGTATATAGTGGACTTAGCAATAAAGTAGCAAAGAAAAGAAAAAGAACTATGGGTGCTGATGATGGTGCAAGTAGACAAAGCCTAAAGTTAGCATGGAATTCTGAAGAGGAGATTGAGTCACAGGGAGGTGACTGGTATGGTCCAAGGAGAAATCTAACCACCCAGTGAAAGAGCTATAAAAGTCCAAGGACATGGTTGATCTAAATAATCCAAGAAACACATTGAGAAATAACAGCACTGAGTGTATGGGGAGCTATATGGAGGCTAGATTAATGGAGTGGTTGGGAATGCCTATGAGAGAAAGCTGAAACATTTTCTTTGGTGGGATGTAAATGCTCAAGAAATGGACAGAGACATCCTAATTAGGGAGTGGTCTTTGCAGATTTTATAAAACACTCAGAAAGTCCAACAGATGTTCCTAAAATAAAGGACACCATGGGGCAGCCATATCATAACCTACAATGGAAAAAATTTGGTGATATCACCCTCCCAGCTTTAAAGTTATATTAGAGAGTGGTTATAAGATAAACAGTATGGTACTTGGATAAAAACAGACTTGTTCATCATGAAAAAGAACTGGGAACCTACATATAAGCCCACACTCCTAAAAGCATCTGTTTTTTGACAAAGACAACAATGAACATTGGAGAAACACATCTTCAACACCTGGTACTAGTCAAACTGAAGAACCACATGTACCAGAGTGAAAGTTGACTCTTCTCTTCATTGTTTTATATTTGTTTGCTTTAATTTTTTTCATATGATGTATTTTGATTATATACTTTCTCCTCCCTCACCTCCTCCTAGATTCTCTCCACATCTGTACCCAGTCAACTTCAACTTCATGTTCTATCTCTTTCTCTCTCTCCAAAACCAAACCCAAAACATCAAAGCAAATAACAACAAGCCCAAAAGCCAAATAAATACTAATCCAAACCAAACATTAAAAAAAGCAAACAAGGGCTGGAGAGATGGCTCAGAGGTTAAGAGCACTGACTGTTCTTACAGAGGTCCTGAGTTCAATTCCCAGCAACCACATGGTGGCTCACAACCATTTGTAATGAGTGTAGATGTAACCAACCTTCTTATTAAATAAGAAACACAGAACCAATGCAGAGAAGAAAGCCAAGAGGTCAGAGATAAGAGCTAAAACCTTACCTTTCCTCCTGCAGTGGTCCTACCTCTCCGAACTCACTACCCCTGTGTTAATGTCTTCATATAGTGTTCCTGTTCTGCCTTCTCATTGGTTGTAAACCCAACCACATGACCGCCTCGTCACGGCCTGTCTGTATAGGCCTCCAGGTTTTCCTTGCTTGGTATTGAGATTAAAGGCATGTGTGTCCAATAATGGCTGTATCCCTGAACACACAGAGACTTACCCAGCTCTGCATACCAAGTGCTGGGATTACAAGTATACGCCACCACTGCCCTGCTTTCCTATGGCTTGCTAATAGCTCTGACCCCTGGGCAACTTTATTTATTAACATACAAATAACATTTTAATACAAATAAAATATCACCATATTTCCCCTTTTCTATTTTAATAAAAAGGGAAAAAGAAAAAGCTTATAACTAACATAAGAAAAACTATATACAAAAGCACAATAACTATATACAATATATACAAGTAATAAATACCTAAACAATGTCTAGTTCATTTGTATTTGACAAATTCAGAGAAAATAATTCCATTATCTATTCTATTGTATCTAATTCACTTTCTATCCTAATTAATCGTCAACTATAACTAACTAATCTTCAACTCCCTTAGAGACCCAAAAAGGAAATAGTATTAGCTAACAAAAAAAATAAAAACGGGAAGTATATGCAAGCAACTTCCAAAAACTTGTGAGTTGACAGAAACAGCCAGCTGCCTGGACAATCATATGAGGTTTCTCCGCAGTGTTGGGGCATCATCTTCAGCCTATAGGCTTAGCGTATCTGACAGACTCATTTGTGAAGTAGAATGTACACAAGGTCAACAGTTCAACCTCACATTGGGTGAGAGCAGTCTATATACCAGAAATACCTGAATTCCACTAGTTTCATGTCATGATTCAGGATTTTAAATCCTGGAAATTGTTGATGTTTTTTTAATTCAGCTGTCCATTCTTCTTGGCTATGTGTGTATGTGGCTTCATTTCAGCATCCCGTTCTTCTCCACATCCCTCTATTAAATGCCATTCTTCTGTTGAGAGGTGTGAGCTTAATTACTCTTCAAGAATAACTGTTTCAGCTACCTCCCCATTGCACATCAGAAGCCATCGGCTCACTGCCTGTTCAGCTGCCTTCGAAGAAAAGGGCACTGTACCTTTCCCGGATTACGAAGGCCACTTCAGGGATGGTGCCATATTGTCCTGGCCTCAGAAGATGCCTTTTGATAAAGCCATAACCACACTTGTTTTGACAAGAATAATGAGTTCTGGCACCCTCTTCTGCATACATAACAAAAAAATAAATCTTTTAAAAAAAGCAAACAAAAACATGAAGTACAGTTTGTGTTGGCTAACTACTTTTGAGAATGGGGCCTGCACTGTAGTGTGGCTGATATCATTCTGTTGGAAAAAACTAATTCTCCCTTTCCCAGCACTAGTCAATTGCAAATAGCTTCTTGTACCAACATTCCCTTCTGCATGCTGGGATTTTATCTGACTTGAACTTATTCACATCTCCTGCTTGTTTTGTTCTTTGTTAGATTCTTATCTCTCACTTTGCACAAAACTGAGTGACTATGGATTAAGGACTTCAACAAAACATAACGCTGGATGGTAAAGAAGAGAAAGTAGAGAATACATTTGAGTTTGAAGGCACAAGAAGGGACTTTGGAGCAGAATTCCAATAGCACAGGTATTAACACAAATAATTGACAAAGAGGGTTATGTGAAACTAGAAAGCTTCTGTGGAACAATGGAAACCATCAAGAGAGTAAAGAGACAGCTTGCAGAATGAGAAAAAAATCTCATCTGACAGAGGGTTAGTACCTAGCATAATCAGTGAACAACAACATTAAACATTAAAAAAAAATAGTGAAGAAGACAAACAACCCAATTAAAAATGGGGTATCATATTAAACAGAGTTCTCAAAAGATGAAACACATGTGTTTACCATCCTTGGCCAACAAGGAAATATAAATTAAAACTACTTTGATATTTGATATTTTATCTTACTCCAGTCAGAAATGGAGTAAGTCTAAAGAAAAAAGAAATAAAATGATGACAGATGCTGATGTTATGTGGGGAAAGAAGAACACTAGTGTACTGCTGGTGGGCATGCAAACTTGTTCAGCAAGTATGTAAATTAGTGTGGAAGTTACTCAAAGAGCTGCAAATAGAGCTACTATACAACTCAGCTGAATAATTCCTGGCTTGTTTACCCAAAGGACTCCATATCCTACTCTAGAAATACCTGCTCATCCATGTTCCTTGTTACTTTATTCAAAATATCCAGGAAATGGAAACAGCATAGATGTCCATCGGCTGATCAATGGATAGTTAAAATGTGAAATAATTACATACTGGAATATTATTCAGATGTTTAGAAAATTAAAGTTATAAAATTCACTGGTAAATGAGTAGAGCTGTTAAGAATGATTCTTAGTGAGGTGACCTAGACTCAGAAACACAAAAATGTGTCTTTTTTTCTCATTAGTGGGTGTTACTTGAGTGTTTTATTTATGTGTGTTTCATTTGGAATAGCTATAGAGGTCAAGAAATTAGTATAGGGCCATTGGTGTGGATCTCAAGGTAGGGGAGATAGAATGCTGTGATGCCAAGGTTAAAAGGGGAATAATGGAACTGGAATGGTTAAATGGGATGGAGGATGGGATAGGAGGTTAGACTAGGGTAAAAGAAATCTAGAGCCGGATGTGGTGGCACACTCCTTTAATCCCAGCAGGGAGGCAGAGCCAGGCGGATCTCTGTGAGTTCGAAGCCAGCCTGGTCTCCAAAGCGAGTTCCAGGAAAGGCACAAAGCTACACAGAGAAACCCTGTCTCAAAAAACAACAACAAAAAAAAGGAGGGGGGAGAAAATACAGCTGATGACTAATTATTTTCTTAACAAGTATGACCGCTATTTTATTAACATGGATGACTATTAGCTTAAAGGCAAATTTTAATGAGTAAAATTAATAAAATCACTTAAAGTTAATTAGTATTTGATTTCTAAACACCTTTCAGTTGTGAGTAGAAGAAATCTAAAATAATACCTGACCTGGCTTATTTTGAATACTTTTCTGTGAGATGCTAAATTAGGTAAGTACATAAAATCACACTGCATGTATTTTACACAGGTAATAAAATACAGGGTCATGATAAACATAAAATAAACAGTATACAGAAGAGGATATTACCATTGCTTCATTGAATATAACAAATCCCCAAATAAACAATTTCATTTAAAAGTTCAGTTTTGCTCATGGAACAACCACAATAACAGAATTGTAAACACAGACACATTATCATAGAGACAACAGAAATAAACGTGGATGCAAGTATGTGCTCATATGAGTTTACCACTCATTGTACTGATAAACTATTTATCATCGTACAAAGAGTATGTGAGGGTGATTGAGTACAGAGCCAATCATTGTGAGCAAACATGCATTATATGTGTTCCTTAGATGGTCATGGGGCATTTCTATTCCTGACACAAGTGAAAAAGAGGGTCAGCACACGAGAGTTACAGCTCATAAGGAAAAAGGGACTCATGGTTGGGAACACCCAGAGATTACAGCAGACATATTCACCGGGAACCAGGGAGGATTATAAACAAGAGCCAAACAAACTTGAGAGATGCAGGGAAGCATTTAAAAGCACATAAGGGTGCTCACCAGGAGAAGGATGGTTTGCGTGGCTCTGGTCTCATGTGAGGACTGAAGAGAGGCCTTGTTACTGAGCATGTGTCTTCTGCTTGTGCCTATACAGAATAAGTACCATGGAGCCACTGGCCCATAGCATTAGCCACATGCAAATAATGTCAGGGCAGAATTTTATCAATTTTCCCAAGATGAACAGAAGAATAGTACCCAAAGTCTTTTAGCATTGTGATGTTTTTATTTCCCTGTTTTAAACTTATGTTTATAAGAAAACTATATTTATAAGGAGACTCAGAATCCAACTGAGGTTTATCCAGAAACAACATACTTGGGAGATTTGAATTTAAGTGCTGCCCACTTTGAGTCATTAGGGCTGATAGTGATGGCCTAGAAGACACTCAGGAAGCTGGTGTTGCTAATGGACACACTCCTGCCAACTCTGTGGAAATAGAAAAGCCTCTTGCATCCAAAATTATTGAGGAAGTCTTTCCAACCAAAACCTGCCATTGTCTCGGGCACTCCTTTACATAGGAGAGTTAAGACATTTACTACAATCAAATGCATCAGAACCCAGTCTATGGACCTTAATCTGCTTTGGGTAAAGTAAAGAAACAGATAGTAGTAGAGGACAGAGGAATTGCCCAGAACTCCAACTTCTGTGATAAGAAGATTGTAGGATGACTCATCCCCAACAGGCTTGTGGGCCATGCAGCCCAAACAAGTAAAAAAGATACTTTCTGAGAGCCAGCCTGGGTCTGCCTAATGGTCTTAGCAACAGCAGCTGAAACATCACCTGGAGATGACCTGGACCAATGAGAGGCAGCCATGCCATACCACCAGATGCATATTCATCAGACCTCCCCCCAGGGTGGGGTGGAGGGTATATAAGGCTTGCCTCTTCCTGAATAAACTGAGCTTGTTGTTTCAACATTCTCCCAGAGTCTGTGTGCCATTGACTCTGTGCCTACTTGGCCCCCTCCCACAAAGAGAACAACAGAAAGGACCCTGCTACAGAAGACCATCCCCATGTTCACATCACTGGTTGCCCTTCTTTCTGGGTCTGGTGTTTTGAGTCTTGGGATCCTGAATGGAAAATGACGCATGGTCTGTATGTGATGTGTCACTTGAAATCCAACATTTTCCATTCCCCATGCTTCTCTCTAGGAATATTTATTAAATGTTTCATTAGCTAAAAACTTAAGTTTAGAAAGCTTTAGCAATGTACAAGTCCCTACTACAAAGGCAACACAAAGAAAACTTCTCCACTCCCCACCATATATGTAGAATTTGCTGCTATGAATTTGATTTTGAAGACAAGGGCAGCAGATTTATGCAGCAAACAGTGAGGGTTTGTAAGTTTAGTCTTGATTAAGGTTAAAAAGGATCCTTGAACCTGGCAGCTTTCTAACAGACATTACAGTGGTTCAGGAGGCATTCCTGAAATCTATCTATGTCGGAGCTTCAGATGAACCATTTGTATGCTTTTCCTTTTGTCCTCATCCATTCCCTTTCAAATGGTCATATGTATTCCTTTTGCTGTAAGTGCTTTCCACATCTTTGTGAATATTTACTCTATAGGATACATCAGTTGTGAGTGAGTTTTGAGGTGTGTTAGTGAAAGTTGATACATGAAAGGAAATGCAAACCAGTTTTTCACACCAAGTGCATTGATACAATAATGTCTCCATATTAGTCTGTTACTGATCCATTTGTATTTGTGTTAAGGACATGTGTTTAATAAGACCTACAACATGTATCATTCAATAATCACATCATGCAACAATACAGAACATTCAAATCAATATGTAATTTAAGATTAGGAAGAAATTAAGTTACTGCTGAGTTGATCCATCAAGTGACAAATAATATCAGAGTCAGTCACAATATCAGCAATGAAAAAACATTACTGACTAATAATCATAGGAATATGCATGTAAAGTATCATACTATAACATGTTGAATTGTCCATTTAAAAAAACTAAAAAATACTTTAAATAGTCATTATATTGTATATAATTAATATACTTTATAATTTAGTACAATTATATACTATTTGAAAAACTGACATTTGAAAAACACAGACATTTCTCATGTACTTCTACATACCCACTGATTCACACATATCTAATTCCCATATTACTTATGTGTATTTGTGAGGATTGCAATATTAATTTAAAGGGGGTGAAAATAGAAAGGTGATATTCTGAGAACTTCCCTGGCACCCTGCTTCTTCCTATTCCCATGATGTCTTCATTCATCATGGTATCTCTTTTTATCTCTTTCCTTGCTCTCCTACTCTGTCCCTGTTCCAGCTTGACCCTCCCATTTCCTTATGTTCTCATGCCCCATTCTTTGCCCTCCATCATCCCCCCCCCCCCGACTCCCAGTTTGCTCATGTAGATCTCATCTATTTCTCCTTCACTGGGCTGTCTATGTGTCCCTCTTAGGGTCCTCCTTGTTAGCTAGCTTCTCTGGAACTGTGGGTTGTAGTCTGGTTATCCTTTGCCTTATATCTAGTATCCACTTATGAGTGATTACATACCATGTTTGTCCTTCTGAGTCTGGGTTACCACACTCAGGATGGTATTTTCTAGTTCCATCCATTTGCCTGCAAATTTCATGATATCATTGATTTTTACTGCTGAGTAGTACTTCATTGTGTATATGTGCCACATTTTCTTTATCCATTCTTTGGCTGAGGGGCATCTAGGTTGTTTTCAGGTTCTGGCTATTACAAATAATACTGCTATGAACATAGTTGAGCATGTGGCCTTGTGGTAAGGTTGCCTATTCCTTGAGTATATGCCCAAGAGTGGTATAGCTGGGTCCTGAAGTAGATTGATTCCCAATTTTCTGACAAACCTTCATACTGATTTCCAGAGTGACTGTACAAGTTTGCATTCCCATCAACAGTGGAGGCATGTTCCCCTTGCTCCACATCCTCTCCAACATAAGCTGTCTTCAGTGTTTTTGATCATAGCCATTCTGACAAGTGTAAGATGGTATCTCAGAGTCATTTTGATTTGCATTTCCCTGATGACTAAGGATGTTGAGCAATTCCTTAAATGTCTTTCAGCCATTTGAGATTCTTCTGTTGAGAATTCTGTTTAGCTCTGTAGCCCATTTTTTAATTGGATTTTTTGGTATTTTGATTTCTAGCTTTTTGAGTTCTTCATGTATTTTAGAGATCAGCCCTCTGTCAGTTGTGGGGTTGGTGAAGTTCTTTTCCCATTCTGTAGGCTGTGGTTTTGTCTTATTGACTGGATCCTTTGCTCTAGAAAAGCTCCTCAGTTTTAGGAGATCCCATTTATTAATTGTTGCTCTCAGTGTCTATGCTACTTGTTATATTTAGGAAGTGGTCTCCTGTGCCAATGCATTCAAGATTACTTCCTACTTTCTCTTCTATCAAGTTCAGTGTAACTGGATTTATGTTGAGGTCTTTGATCCACTTGGACTTGAGTTTTGTGCATGGTTATAGATATGGATTTATTTGCAATCTTCTACATGTTGACATCCAGTTATGCCAGCACCATTTGTTGAAGATGCTTTCTTTCTTCCATTGTACAGTTTTGGCTTCTTTGTCGAAAATCAAATGTTCATAGGTGTGTGGATTAATGTCAGGGTCTTCAATTCGATTCCATTGGTCCAAGCGTCAGTTTTTATGCCAGTACCAAGTTGTTTTTATTGCTATAGCTCTATAGTAGAGCTTGAGGTCAGGGATCATGATGCTTCCAGAGGTTGCTTTATTATACAGGATTCTTTTTAGCTATCCTGTTTTTTTTTCCATATATAGTTAAGTATTGTTCTTTCCAAGTCTGTCAAGAATTGTGTTGGGATTTTGATGGGGATTACATTTACTATGTAGATTGCTTTTGTGAAGATTGCCATTTTTACTATGTTAATTTGACCTATTGATGAGCATGGGAGATCTTTCCATTTTCTGATATCTTCTTCAATTTCTTTTTTCAGGGACTTAAAGTTCTTATTATACAGGTCTTTCACTTGCTTAGTTAGTGTTACCCCAAGATATTTTATATTATTTGTGGCTATTGTTAAGGGTGATGTTTCTCTAATTTCTTTCTCATCCCATTTATCATTTGTATTTAGAAGGGCTACTGATTTTTTTGAGTTAATCTTGTATCCTGCCACATTACTGAAGGTGTTTATCAGTTGTAGAAGTTCCCTGGTAGAATTTTTGGGGTCACTTATGTATACTATCATATCATCTGTAAATAGGGAAAGTTTGACTTCTTCCATTTCAATTTGTATCCCCTTGATCTCCTTTTGTTGTCTTATTGCTCTATCTAAAACTTCCAGTACTATATTGAATTAATATGGGGAGAGTGGACAGTCAGTCTTGTCTTGTTTTTGATTTTAGTGGAATTTCTTTGAGTTTCTGTCCATTTAATTTGATGTTGGTTGTCAGCTTGCTATAAATTGCCTTAATTATGTTCAGGTATGTTCCTTGTATTCCTGATCTCTCTAGAACCTTTATCATGAAGGGGTGTTGGATCTTGTCAAAGGCTTTTTCAGCATCTAATGAGATGATCATGTGTTTTTTTTTTCTTTCAGTTTGTTTATATGGTGGATTACACTGACAGATTTTCATATGTTGAACCATCCTTGTATCCCTGGGATGAAGCCTACTTGGTCACAGTGGATAATTTTTGGATATGTTCCTGGATTCAGTTAGCCAGTATTTTATTGAGTATTTTTGCATTAATGTTCATGAGGGAGGTTGGTCTGTAATTCTCTTTCTTTGTTGCATCTTTTTGTGGTTTGGGTATCAGGCTAACTGTAGCCTCATAAAAAGAATTTGGTAGTATTCCTTCTGTTTCTATTGTGTGGAACAATTTGAAGAGTATTGGTTTTAGCTCTTCTTTGAAAATCTGGTAGAATTCTGCACTGAAATCATCTGGCCCTGGGCTTTTTTTAGTTGGGAGACTTTTAACGACCATTTCTGTTTCTTTAGGGGTTAATTGTCTATTTAAATAGTTTATCTGGTCTTGATTAATTTTGGTATGTGGTACCTATCCAGAATGTTGTCCATTTCTTTCAGATATTCCAATTTTTTGGAGTACAGGTTTTTGAAGTATGACCTGATGATTCTCTGGATTTCCTCATTGTCTATTGTTATTTCTCCCTTTTCATTTCTGATTTTGTTAATTTGGATGCTCTCTCTCTGTCTTTTGGTTAATTTGGATAAGGGCTTGTCTATCTTTTTGATTTTCTCAAAGAACCTACTCTTTGTTTCATTGATTCTTTGTATTGTTCTCTTTGTTTCTATTCATTGATTTCAGTTCTCAATTGAATTATTTCCTGGGGTCTGTTCCTCCTGGGTGAATTTGCTCCTTTTTGTTCTAGATCTTTCAGATGTGCTGTTAATTTGCTGGTGTGAGATTTCTCTGTCTTCTTTATGTGGACATTTAGTCCTATGAATTTTCCTCTTAGCACTGCTTTCATGGTGTCCCATAAGTTTGAGTATGTTGTACATTCGTTTTCATTGCATTCTAAAAAATCTTTAATTTCTTTCTTTATTTCTTCCTTTTTCCATTGGTGATTCAGTTGAGCATTACTCAGTTTCCATGAGATTATAGGCTTTCTGTAATTTTTGTTGTTGTTGAAATCTAACTTTAAGCCATGGTGATCCAATAAGATACAGGAGGTTATTCCATTTTTTTTGTATCTGTTGAGATTTGCTTTGTGTCCAAGCATATGGTTGATTTTGGAGAAGGTTCCATGAGGTGCTGAGAAGAAGGTACATTCTTTTGTATTAGGGTGGAATATTCTGTAGATATCTAGTAAGTCCATTTGAGTCATAATATCTGTTAGTTCCCTTATTTCTCTGTTAAGTTTCAGTCTGGCAGACCTGTCAATTGGTGAGAGTGGGGTGTTAAAATCTCCCACTACTAGTGTGTGGGGTTTGATGTGCAATTTAAGCTTTAGTAATATTTCTTTTACAAATGTGGGTACCCTTGTATTTGGGCCATAAATGTTCAGAATTGAGGCTTCATCTTGGTGGATTTATGTGATAAGTATGTAATGTCGTTCCCAATCTCTTTTGATTGATTTTAGTTAGAAATCTAATTTATTAGATATTAGGATAGCTACACCAGCTTGCTTCTGAAGTCCATTTGATTGGAAAGTGTTTTCTCAGCCTTTTACTCTGAGGTAGTGTCTGTCTTTGAGGTTAAGTTAAGGTATGTTTCTTGTATGCAGCAGAAGGATGGATCTTGTTTTCATATTCACTCTGTTAGCCTGTGTCTTTTTATGGGTGAATTGAGACCATTAATATTAATGGATATTAATGGCCAGTGATTGTTAATTCCTGTTATTTTTTGGTGGTAGTGTTGTGTGTCTCTTCTTTGGTATTTGTTGGTGTGGGACTATATATTGCCTGTGTTTTTATGGGTGTATCTAACTTCCTTAGGTTGGGTTTTTCTTTCTAGTGCTTTCTGTAGGGCTGGATTTGTGGAAAGATATTGTTTAAATCTGGTTTTATCGTGGAATATTTTGTTTACTCTCTGCATGTTGATTGAGAGTTTTGGTGCATATAATAGTTTGGGTTGGCATCCATGGTATTTTAGTGTTTGCATAATGTCTGTCTAGGAACTTCTGGCTTTCAGAGTTTCCATTGAAAAGTCAGGTGTTATTCTGATGGGTTTGCCTTTATATGTTACTTGGCCTTTTTCCTTTGCAGCTTTTATTATTTTTTCTTTATTCTGTATGTTTAGATATTATGTATCTTCATAGGCATTTCCTTCTTTAGGTTGGGAAAGTTTTCCTCTATAATTTTGTTGAATATATATATATTTTGTGCGTTTGAGTTGGTATTATTCTCCTTCTTCTATGCCTATTATTCTTAGGTTTGGTCTTTTCATGATCCCAAATTTCCTGGACATTTTGTGTTATGACTTTTTTGGTTTTAGTGTTTTCTTTGACTGATAAATCTATTTCCTCTACTGTATCTTCAACACCAGAGATCCTCTCTTCCATCTCTTGCATTCTGTTGGTTATACTTGCATCTGTAGCTCCTGTTAGTTTACTCAGATTTTCCACTTCCAGCATTCACTCAGTTTGGTCTTCTTTATTGACTCAATTTCAGTTTTCAAATCTTGAGCTGTTTCCCTCACCTGTTTAATTGCTTTCTCCTGTCTTTCTTTAAGGGATTTACTGATTTCTTCCAACTTTTTGTTTGACTTTTCTTTGGTTTCTTTAAGGGAATTTTTCATTTCCTCTTTAAAGATCTCTAATATCTTCTTAAAGTCATTTTTAAGGTCAATATCTTCTGTTTCTTCTGCATTGGGATGTTCAGGTCTTGCTGATGTAGGTTCTAATGGAGCCATATTTTTTTTATGTTGTTGACTGTATTTTTGCACTGGCATCTTCTATCCATCTCTTTCTCCACTTGGTGCAAGTGGCGTCTATGTCTCAGGGAGCCTCTCTTGGTCTAATCGATGTGGCAGCTCTTGGTCTAGTCAGGACTTATGGTGATATTTTAATTGTACTGAAATGTGATTTTATTTGTATGTTAATAAATAAAGTTGCCTGGGGGTCAGAGCTAATAGCAAGCCATAGCAGAAACTGGGTGGTGGTGGTGCATGCCTTTAATCCCAGTTCTTGGGAAGCAGAGCTAGGTGGATCTCTGTGTGTTCAAGGATACAGCCAGCATGGAGACATATGCCTTTAATCTCAGTACCAACCATAGAAGACCTGGAGGTCTGAACAGAGAGGCAGTGATGAAGAAGTCATGTGATTGGATTTACAACCAATGAGGAGGCAGAATAGAAAGTCTATAAAAAAGACAAACAGACAGGAAGTAGGTCTCTTGCTGAAGAGGACAGCAGCAGCAGTGAAGGGTAAGGTTTTTAGCTCTGACCTCTTGGGCTTTCATCTCTGCATTGGCTCTGTGTTTCCTATTTAACAAGACCGTTTATCTACATTGACTCTTGGTCTAAGTGGTGCTGATGGACTCTTTGTCTCAGGAAGGAGCTCTTAGTCCCTTTGTCTTTGTCTCAGGAAGTAGCTGCAGTCTTGGAGGGTGGGTGAGTTTGGGAGGGTAGGGCTTGAAGGTTACAGGGCCTGGTGGGGGATGGTGGTAGTCTGTCCTGTCTGCAGGAGGTCTGCCGACAGGCCTGAAACTGGGACTGCAATGGTTGGTGGTGTGGGGGTGCAGGGTTGTTCCCTGGGCCCAAAGCCTAGAGGCTAGGGTGTTTGGGTATGAGGACAAAGACTTACCTCTTAGTCCAATCTGCGCTGGCAGGCTCTGTCTCAGGGAACAGTTGCAGTCTCGGAGGGTCAATTTTTCTTTAAAATGTCTCCAAATTTTAAGAATAACCAGACCCTCTAACCAGAGACACCCATGTTCTCAGTCTGGATGCATCTCTCGTTGTACTGACTGCATCTTGTGCCCAGTATCTGAAAGTGATTTCAATTCACATACAGACTAGAGGCCTCTTTCCAGTTCTTCCTACTGTTTAAAAACTAACATGAAGAAATCAAAAGAGCATCCTTGTGCCCAGAAGGATGAGGCTCGGGGACTTGGAATGGAGACTGGGCATCTGACTATGAAATAATGCCGATTACCTTTAAATCAAGTTTAAGTGTCACTTTTGTTAATCCTCAATGGTCACTATCAAGGATTCTTCTAAATAAGGAAAATCAGGGATTGGGGGAGGTTTAGGGCCCCTTTTCTCTGTGTCTGAACTCATTCTTTAGGAGTTCCTCTTCTGTCTGTCTTTGACATCACTCTTGCTTCATTTCTGAGTACCCCTTTCTGATATTTTCACACATCTACATAATTTGCATTAATTAATATTTTAGCCCATTGCACACAAGTAACACATACCAATAACTCTAGCCTCCCAGCCCACCCAGTTGTCTGCCTTCCCTCCTTTTCATAACTCTCTCTGAGTAGTAGTCAGTATTCATTTGGTTTGTGTCCCACTGAGACTAACCTGGGTTGTCTGTGTGACTGTGTATTTGGAGTTCTCTGCTGGAGATCTGGTAGTATCAGCAGTGACTTACCCAAACTCTTCACATGGGCTTTCCCTTACAGAATCTGCCTCTCAGGAAGGCTGCTGTTGAGGAGACTCCCCTCACCTTCTCTTTATTGGGATGATGATCTGAGTGCCATGATCTTTCTGTCAAGAAAGTGTGCTGGACTGAGTCAGCTGGAGCCTGGCTCATTTGTCTGTAATTCTGTGACCTCACCTCCCTTCAAACCTATAATTATCATCCTACTAAGGCTTCAGGAGCCTAGAACTTTGTGGAAAGCTGTTTTGCCAAGGTGACAATGTTCAAAGAACAATCAAAAGATTTATCCCCTCAGAGAATTGCTAGAGTTTGAAGACATTCATATAAAATATCATCCCGTGTGGCAGAAAAGTTCTCATTGGAAGAATCTTGAAATACTGATGTATACACATGAAGGACTAGCTGGTATCTGGCCACCACTGTGTCCCTGCTTCCAAGAATTGTTGTTCACCATAGTATTGAGTTATTCCATATCTCCCATAACTGTGAGTGGTGTTATTCTGGTTACTGAAAATATACAATGAAAGAATGTACAGAAATACATTATTTTCTGAATGATAAATGTTTTGAATCCATATGTCTGCTGTTTAAATTCGATTTAAAAATTAGTGTACAAAGGAGGTTTTCTTTCTTTCCTTCTTTTGCTGTTTTCTTTCTCATTTTTATTAGTTCATTTGGAACTTCATATAATGTAATTTGATCATACACATCCCCCTGCCTCACTTCCTCCCACATCCAACCCCACCTCCCTACTTGCCCAACATCATATTTTCTTTCTCTGTTCACCTCATCAAGTCCATTGTGTGCTGCCAAAATAGTTTTTCAGTGTGGGGCTATCCCCTGGAGTGTGGTCAACATACATTGGGTCATATACTTAGTGAAAACGTTCTCCTCTCCTGTCAGCTATGAATTGTTAACATCTTCTCATTTAGGGGTGGGACTTTGTGCTTGAAATATAAAATTAGTGTTATCTTCTCTTTTTTTCCCCCTGAGAATATACCTCTTCCATGCAAACATGGGAATTTTTGTCATTATAGATGCAAGTGATTTTAATGATCTTAATCTATTATGACTGGTTATAAAAGTAAAAGAAGAATAAAATAAAATGGCAACTTATGTCCTAAGGTACAAGAGGAGATGGCCTCTGATAATGCAGGAAATAGAAAATTTGCTTTTTCAAAGAGATGCTGACAGTATAATTTCTTATGGGAGATATACACTCTTGATGCTTCTTACTCTAAGGTGTTACAATACCCTCTTGTAGTAAAGTGCTTTGACCCCACAAGTACGCTTTTTACATTATACTATCACATTTAATATAGCAACAGAGACTATGAGAGACAGACTGAGCAGGACATGTGATGTGAAAGTCAGCACAGAGACAGAGTGATATTAATCTGAGTGAGATAATGATAGGTGAGATTAAAAAACATCAATGACAATACTTCAAAGGTATGTTGAAAGAGAGACTGATGACTGGCATGACGACTCAGTGGCTAAGAATATGTCCTCCTCTTTCAGAGGTCTTGGGTATTACATTAGGGATTTGAAGATATGACTCACCTATGAGAGAGAATATGTGATGTTTGTATTTCTGTGCCTGAGTTACCTCACTTAGAATAATTGTTTTCCAGGTTTATACATTTACTTGAATTTTTTTCATAATTCCATTTTATCTTGACAGCTGACACTAATCAATATTATATCATGTACATGTATCACATTTTCATTATCCATTAAACATTAAAAACCCTTGGCTAGCAGTCACTGGGGCCCTAGATATCCACCAAACTAGACAGGCTCTTGCTACTGGTTTTAACTACCCACAATAAGTAGATGGCAAGGCCCTATTACTTAACACATCACAAACCTTGTATTCATGTCATGATACACAAGCTGAGCTGTAAATGAGCTGTAAATGTAGGGTATTTTTCCTGTTTCCAGAAGATGTTATGCAGACTGCTATGTGAGAAGGTGTCAATGGTCATAGATACCTGTGATCTCTACAAACTATGATGCCAACATGCCAGTCATGATATGGTCATTTGTGTAATAGTGGCAGAATAGTAATGTGGTAACAACAACTCTGATTGGATCTGGGGCTTATTATAAGGGAAGATTGGATACCCAACATTGTAAATCCATTCAAATGTCAATGCCTGGGAGGTTATAAGACCTATGAGGGACTTAATTGTGTTGTTTAGCTATTTTGACAATATTGAAAGTAGAAAGCCACTTTAATTTTTAATTTTTTATTATTAAGAAATTTTCTATTCATTTTACATGCCAACCATAGATCCCCCTCTCCTCCCTCCTCCTGCCCCCAGCCTTCTCCCCAACCCACCCCAATTCCCACCTCCTCTAAGGCAAGGCCTCCCATGAGGAGTCAGCAGAGCCTGGTACATTCAGTTGAGGCAGGTCCAAGCCCCTCCCCGCTGCACCAATGCTGTGCAAGGTGTCCCACCATAGGCAGTGGGCTCCAAAAAGCCTGCTCATCCACCAGGCATGGATCCCGATCCCACTGCCAGGGGATCCCCTAAATAGTTCAAGCTAAACAACTATCTTGCCTATCCAGAGGGCCTAATCCAGTTCCACGGGGGCTCCACAGCTGTTGGTCCACAGTTCATGAGTTTCCACTAGTTTGGAAAGCCACTTTTAAATATTTGTGTTTATTCATGTAGATAAACAACACTAGGCTATGATCTGATAAGCTTCTGTTCCAGGGAACTACACTGAAGACAGGGAAGGAAGGCTCCATAAATGGCTGAGAATCATTGGGAATTTAGTGCTCAGACCTAAATAAGGCATTTATACTTTCCTCTCCAAGCCTCAGGGAAAATGACACAAGAGGCAAAGGAAAAATTGTTAGAGTCAAAAGACAGGAGGAAGAGCTGCAATGTGCCATCTTCAGGGTAATGTCCAGGATTTTAATCATGAACTTTCAAGTGAGGATGACCACACTGGGTCTGTACAAGAGTAGCCAACAGCCAGGAAAGAAAGAAGGAGGGCCTGAGAGGGAGTATTCCTCACTGCTGAAGTATTTTCCACTGACAGGATCAAAGAAATGGTACTCAGTGACTTCATTGGTGTGCACACTGGGGACTTCATTAACCTCCAGTGGACACTCCCAATCTAAATGGCACAGAGATGTCCCTGGATAAACTGAATGGATCACACAATAAAAACACAAGTTGTATATCTGGGAAAGGGAAAAGTAGGGATGACAGGTGATTATAGAGTAGGAAGAAGGATGAATAACCACAATGTAATACATACATACACAGAATTGCCAAATAAACAACTTAATAATAACTGAATAAATAAATAAAATATTTCTGCAAATCAAGTTAAATCATTCATCTATCAAAAAATCAGGCTACAAATGGGAGAAAGCTACACATCTAAGGTAAGATTAATATCAAAAGAATGTAAAAAAATTAACAAACATGCATGAGCAGGTATCTCCAGATTAGGACATAGAGTCCTTTGGGTATATACCCAAGAAGGGTCAAACTGGGTCATGTGATGTGTGTGTGTGTATAATAAATAAACACACAGTATTTATATATATTTAGCTTTTTGAAACACATCCACAAAACTGCAATTGGTTTCCATTCTGACCAGCAGTGAATAAGTGTTTCTATTCTGCACATCTATGCCAGCCTTAGTTCTCATTTGTTTGTTTAATCTTACCCATTTGGACTGTGGTGAGATAATAGAACCCCACGAAACTTTACTCTGTATTTCTCTGATACATGAAGTTGTTGAAGGTGGATGACTACAAGGAAATACTACCTCCTACACGTTAGGATAGGTGCACATATGAACTCTCAGTGGTGATGACAGTCTGTACAAAACCTGTGCGAAAGCAAGCCAGATCAAAACCCATCATAGGGAAGACAATTAGGCACACAATGCCAACCCTAGTTGTGGAGTCATTGCCAACTTTTAGCTGAATAAAGTTATTTGGTGGTTCAGTAACGATCCTGGAAGCTGTTTGGAAATATTTCCCACAGGTGAGTAGTCATAAATATTGATCAAACAAGGACACTTATACAAATATGTCCATGACACATTCATACAAGATCCAAATATGTTGTGATCAATTATTGCAGTGCTTATTATTACTTTCCAGACTGACATCTCTTACACGTTGTAAGCATCGGTTCAGAATGCTAGAACTTACAGCATGCTGGATATTAAAGAAGAAAGGAAATAGATCTCTCAGGTTTATATGTCAAGAGCATCTTAGCAGCTTCTACTAAGCTGTAGAGAAGGTCTTAGATTAGACAGTTTTATTGTTGCTTGGAATACGTCCAGAAGACCTCACAAGACTAGAGAGAAATCAAAGGGAGCTTAATCATGTGACCAACTCTGGGGAAAATCCGATGCTGAGCAAAATAACACACTGCACAGATGAGCTCAGATCTCCTGAAAGGGTAATTTCCCCCAAATCTGTAAACAATCTCTTGAACTAAACATCCTAAAGGTTCCAGCATCTCTGCATCATCACACTAGTGATTCAGCTCCCAATACAGGAAATGTCTGGTTAGTGTATGGAGTACTCCCCAAAACACAGCACACATGTGTTGAGAGAAGAAAGCTTACAATGGGGCTCTGTTACAAAGATGGGGGAATTCCACCACAGACATGAGAAAATACATACAATTTTATCATATTTTAATTCACGGGATTCATTGCTGTGGGATGGTCTGTATGTCAAATGTGTTGCTGATTGGTCAATAAATAAATCACTGATTGGCCAGTGGCCAGGCAGGAAGTATAGGCGGGACTAACAGAGAGGAAAATTGAGAGAACAGGAAGCTGGGTGAGGGAGACACTGCCAGCCGCCACCATGACAAGCCGCATGTGAAGATCCCGGTAAGCCATGAGCCATGTGGCAAGGTATAGATTAATGAAAATGGATTAATTTAAGCTATAAGAACAGTTAGCAAGAAGCCTGCCATGGCCATACAGTTTGTAACAAATATAAGTCTCTGTGTTTACTTGGTTGGGTCTGAGAGGCTGTGGGACTGGCAGGTTAGAGAGATTTGCCCTGACTGTGGGCCAGGCAGGAAAACTCAAGCTATAAATGGCGCCCAATGTGGGGCAAGAGTTTCCACCTAAAACCTGAGTAAAAAGATTCTAAAACGGAGCTAAAAACAGCTCCTAATTGTCTCTTTCAAGCTAGCAGCAGCCTGCATGTTTGAGCTACTATGGCGGGTTCCTGGCGTGCATGCTTGACCTGCAGTATGGCAGGAATGAGGCCTCTGCAAGTGGCACATTAAGCTGTGTGGTGGATTTAGCCTTTGCTAGTACAAAACAAAACAACAACAAAAAAAAAAAGGTTTCTGGGCTACACGCTGCTTTGATAAAAGCATAGACCCACTATTTCTGAGAGTTGATGGCTCCCAGAGCTGGCGGAAAACGTACCACCGCCATGTTGGAAAGCTAAAGTGGGCAGAGCATCTTTGAGTCTGACAGCAACGTGTCTCCATTTGTGGGGCAAATGTAGAGGAGTGCCCAGTCTAGAAAATATTGATCAGTGCATGGCTGACTCATACACAGATGTTTAAAACATAAAGATCAGTAATTTAGAACTTTAGGGTGAAAATGAAAACACAGTGGTCTAATGTCATAAAATGTCTTGTTGGAAAATATAACCTTTAAATAAAGATAAAGTTGAGTCATGTTTTTTTAAAACAAGATGAATCATTATGAAAATAAATTTTAAAAACAGAAATTAAGAGATTAAAATAAAGTAGAATGGGAGATTGATGGAGACATAGGTGTAAATTCTCATTATTTTGTGATATAATACTGATGAGAGCTGTACAGGACTAATATTGCTTGATTGAGTTCATTGGCTGTTTTATAAACATGCGTTAACTATAAACATAACAATAAGTGAAAATAATTTTATTTAACAAGTCACCCAATATGTCAACAGATCATTAATTTTTATGTTAATAAAATAATTAGTAATAGTGTAAAACAAAAAGTGTAGTGGGTACCTGATCCCCCTATAACCTTGAGTTACCAGCCCCTAGGGCGTGGCCTCGGGGACAGCTGAAGACCGGCCCCCTGGCAGTAGGATCTGGATGCACCTACTGATGCATCCCTGGTGCATGAGTTGGCTTTTTGAAGCCTACTACCTATGGTGGGACACCTTACACAGCCTTGATGCAGGGGGAGGGGCTTGCACCTGCCTCTGCTGAATGTACCAAGCTCTTCTTACTCCTCATGGGAGGCTTTACCTTGTTGGAGGAGGGAATGGGGGGCAGGATACCGGGATGGGAGGAGAGGCTGGAGGAGGGAAGAGAGGAGAATCTGTGATTGGTATGTAAAATGAATAAAAAATTTCTAAAAAAAAAGACCTCAGGGACACCTATGCCTCAGTCTCTTCTCTCCATTGTGGCCTTGGATGGTGCGGACTGACTCAGGTGACCGGGGCTGCATGGGACAGGACATCAGCCTTCCAGGACTCTGCCACAACTTTGCTTTATCCTGTTTAGTGAGTTGTTCTCCCCAATATAATTTCTAAATAAATAGTCCCTTTATCAGTATCTGCGGATTATCTGCAATAAAAGAGCAAAATAAAACATAAAATGTATGTTCATTTTGAAATTTCCCTCTCAAATTTATATGAGTTGCACAAAATATTTCGAACTACTATGGGACAGATAATGAATATTATCTGAGTAAATGCATGTTCACAGGTATGTGTATATAAACACATTCATATATTTATATGAAAATATGCACAGTTAACAGAGTAGTTTAAAGAAACTGTCTATATCGTTATTATATGTATGTTATGCTACACATATAATTGTGTGGATATGACCACGTATGCAATAAAATTGTGAAAAATTTTCAATTTACTTGTTTGTCTTAAAATAGTTATTTTTATTATCATATTTTATTTCTTTTTCAGAGAAAGCAGACAACAGGATGTACTGGAGAAATGGCTCATGAGCAGGAAGGGGCTGACAGTTGGGAAACACCCAGCAACTAACACAGACACACTCACCAGGAGCCAACTGAGATTAAGAAAAAAAGCTAAACAGATGATAAATATGCAGGAGAGTGTGTAAAAGAACACAAAGGTGCTCACCAGGAGAAGGACAGTTTTGGTGGCTCTGGACTCAGGGGAAGACCTAGAGGAGACCTTGGACCTGGGCATGTATTGCATCCTCTGCTTGTGTCTGTGCAGGATGAAAACCATGTAGGCACTGGCCCAGACCATGAGCCCCACAAAGAGAAAATCAGGAACCGACAGGAAGGTTATGTACACTATGTCACTGGTTTTATCAAGATTATCAGCAGCACAGTATCCCAGATCTTCTAGGTTTGCTGTGTTGTTCTTGCTATATTTTGCTCTCACATACACAAGATTAAAACTACTGGCAAACATGTACAGGATCCAGCTCAGGTACACAGAAGACCCAATGTATTTGTGTGTTCTTCCTTTAAACTCTGCCCACCTGGAGTCCCTTGGACTGATGGTGATGGCCTGGACGACACTCAGGAAGCTAGTGCTGCCTATGGACACACCTTTACCCACTCTGTGGAGGTAGAAAAGCCCTTTGCATCCAAAATCACTGAGGAAGTCTTTCCATCCAAACACAGCTATTATCTGGGGTACCCCTTTACAGGACAGACTTAAGATGTTGGCTATAGTCAAGTGCATCAGAATGCAGTCTGTGGACCTTAACCTGTACTCCCTGAAGTGAAACAACAGATAACGGTGGAGGAGATAGGAGTTGCCCAGAACTCCTACCACAGTCTGTGACAAGAAGATTGACAGGTCCTGCTGTCAGCCTGAGGGTCCTGCATGGGAAGATGATGCCAGAGGTTACATGTATTGTGTCATTCATAATGAGTCTCAGTATAAGTATTCAGCAGAATTTTCTTTCCTTGGGAGGTTGCTGGCTTATTCTGTGAATTTATCTTCATACATCATGTACAGGGCCTGGCTCTATGTACAAGATGACTTTACACCTGTTACGGCATGTGGGGAAGCCACTACCATAACTTATATTATAAAAATGAAAAAGCTTGAATGAGGGTTAGTGAGGCCAACTCTTTATAAATTCACACTCCAGTTAAGACTAAAATGGGGTTCTAAAACTGGCTGAGTGGCAAGAGAGAGAGAGTGAGAGAGAGAGAGAGAGAGAGAGAGAGAGAGAGAGAGAGATAGATTCACTTTTTTGATGCAATAAAAATTCACGTAGTTGTAAAGATTAATTTTGTTGATTAATTAAAATGTAAGTAAATATAGAACTACCTCAGTTAATTTTTGTGCATTTCTGTAATTATAATGCAACAGTAGCCTATATCATGATGGGTTATTTGCAAATAGGCAACCATCTCTCAACAACAGAAGAGGCATACAAGTCCTCAAATGACTGATATTAGGAATAGTTTCAATGACCCTTTTCAAACAATTACGATCATCATATATCATGTACTCTCAGTCTTGTGGGGAAAAAGACCAATACATGAAAATTGTGCATAATATCAATAAAGTATTATTAATTTCAGATCAATTTTACACATTACTTACATTATTTTTCTTCTCTGACTATGTACAGTGACTCTGACAGTTTTTTCCTTTGGACCCTGCCTCTCAGATGGCAATCAGTTACACTCACTGTGTTCTTACCCAGATGCTGATCTCAGCACTGTGGCCACATGTATCTGGTCAGCTGGATACAGCCAGCCAATTCCTGATATATAAGTCTTTGATTCTGTGACCTCATCTCCCCTCAGACTTGCAATTATCATTTCACCTTCAGTAGCAATGGGAAATGATCAGCTATGAACTTTTTTTAGAACTTTCCCCCTAGTTGATAGTTAGCTGAGACAATCACAAGTTTCTGTACAACACGACTTAAGCGAATGTTGGAGGGATCAAAGATTCTCTTCCAAGTCTTTGAACTTGGGATGGAGAGAGTATCTCATGGGAAAGGAAGTGGAAACACTTGGGTCTGACATGGAAAGTACTGACAGTATCTTTTTTGTCTCCTCGAATTCCTGGTTTTTCTCACTGAGAATTTTCCCAGACTCTAGAATTATATTTTTATACCACATCTTCATCAGTTACTCCAATATGTTTGTTACTAGAAGATTAAGAAATGTGACAAAGTACCTAGATGGGTGGGAATTTCCCATGGTTGCATGTTATTCACATTTTTACAGTATGGATTGTTTGATTTTGAAGCTCTTTAAAGACTCACAGGTAGTCATCATCTACTTGATGATTTTTTTCTGGAAGAACCCAAACTATTAAGATTATCTGCATACTAGTTACCAGTCCCAGAGTCCCAAGAGGCCTCCAGAGAAATTCAGCCTTTGATATTGCTCTTAGTTCCCCTCCATAACTGTATCATAATTCCCTGTTGGTGCAGCCAGCTCATGATTTTAGTGCAGAAGATAGAGAAATCAGTCATGAACTGGCCAGGCTACTGACTCGCTTACACAATGCTAGAATGTGCTAACCAGCTTGCCTGGGAAGAAAAGATTCCAATGTTCTATTTTCTAATGGACCCTGATACTACAATACTGACCTGCCTGACAAGATGTGCGACTGGAGCTATATTGACAATACTTTTTATGGGGTAACCAAGTGCTCTTTTGATTGGGTTTTAGATCAGTCCATGGGAGAAAATTCATTCCTGGGACTGGGAACATTGTTCAAACCACAGGAAAGTAAACTCTTAGGACCCAATGAGAATACCCTGATAATTGTCTTGCTAATTGTCCATGTTGTCAAACTTCCTTAATTACTTAGGTTTATTTCAGAGTTTATGCTGCTCCCAAACTTGTTTAAGAGAAGCTTATTATAGTGGGTAGTAATAAATATAGAGAAGCATTATTGTTGAAAGTACTAGAATGAGCAAATGAGAGTGTTTAGCTGTAGATGGAACTTATGTACTGACCGTTAAACTAAAAAGTGAGGCAACTTTGCAGAAGAGTGGGTGGAAATATTGTAAAGACCAGCGAATAATAGCTTTAAATCCTGTCTTTGGGTAATGACACAGTTGTAGCACACATGAACTCACAGTAGCTACAGTTATATAGAAGACCTGAAAATAGTGAGTCAATTAAAATTGCAGCATGGCAGAGGTAAGGAACTACTAATATCTCACCTCTGGCTGAGGAGCTATGAACAATTGTTGGCTACTACAGAAGGAAGAGTCTGTTTTCTTTGGGCGTGTGGACACTGGTGGACTCTTTATCTCCCAGTGAATGACCACATACCCATGCATATATTCATAGCACTAAGCTAAAATGGCCAAATAATTAAGCAAATAGAATATCAAAAAAGACTAATATGAAGTCTGCAGGAGGGTGTTATGGAAGGGGTCTTGGGATAATGTTTGATAGGGTAGTGAAATGTGGATATGATGAAGATGTATTGCATACATGTAAGAAATTTGCAAGGGAGAAATTAAAATTAATATAAAAATAAGAAAGCCATAAACAATAAACTCTTTAAATGAAAAAAAAAAAGAGCTGGGTAGTGGTGGCACACACCTTTAATTCCCCAGCACTTGGGAGGTAGAGGCAGGTGGGTCTCTGTGAGTTCGAGACTAACCTGGTCTACAGAGTGAGTTCCAGGACAGGCTCCAAAGCTATATAGAGAAACCCTGTCTCAAAAAAAAAAAAACACAAAGATAAAAAGAAACCCAGTGAAAAATACTTACACAATTATTATGATTCATCTAGATAAGCCCTATTTTGTTGTTTCTTTGTTTCCAGCTCCTACACTGTGATAATTACTTAAATATGGGTCTGATCCATTAAGATCTGTTGCAGTATATCCAGCCTCACAAAGTTTGTGTCTCTCCATGGAACTCTAAAAAGCCTTCAGCCTTGTACCAGGGACTTACTGAAATTACTTCCTTCTTAACTTGCTTGTGAATAAAGGCTTGCCCTGCATGGGAAGATTGGTATCACCTACTAGAAATCTGAGGACCAATCCTTTCCTCTCCTTTCCTTCATTTTCTCTCTGTCCTAGGAATTGTTTTGAGACACCATTGCTGGGAGATATGAACAAAGTTCTTTTTTCAGGCTGGGACCCGATGACAGACCACAGTCGATTGACAGAAACATCTACTTGGTGGATGTTTGGTAATCATTGTTAATGGAGTGACTTATAGAATATGGGTTAGGATTAGATATGAGAGAGAAAATGCTCTAACACATCAATATCAACAAAACCCATCCATGATGGCTCACAAAAGCTGTAAACCTCGGGTGCATTGAAAAGCTTAAAGGCAGACGAACAGTTTTCAGAATGTTACTTCCAGGTTTTTATTTGGCCCAAGTCTTTTTCAGTAAGTATGGCTGTTCTTTGCTTCTTATGTTCAGTTCTGATGTCTGCTTGTCCTGGTTGCTTGACTATTCTGCCTCTTCCAAGCATCTAAGATGTCTGAGACTTACTAAGCAGCACCCCTTTAAAAAAAAATTCTGTCCTCAGTCCTAACCTCTTATTTATGCCTGAGGACAAGGGGCCCTGTCAATCTTGTGCCTTTCACTTACTTCCTGAATCCGTTCAGTTGTTTACTTCCTGAGCTTAAGGAGCAATCCTACAGGGTGGATGGAATGTTTCATGTCCCCTTAGGGCATTGTGTTATTAAACTTGGCAGTACACACTCTATCATAAAATATCCTGTTGTTTCACCTGCTTTTAGCATCCTGTGATCAAACAAGCTTCCTCCAAAATGTAAGGTTTTAAATGTAAGGAAAATACTACACAACAGGTTTACTCCAATACTTTACATGTGATCAGCCCATCTCTCAAATACAGATATTTCTATTTATCTTGATTTCCACAATCTCTGTCTCAAAGGGAATTGTTATTTATATCACTCAGCTTCTCTTCTTGTAAGGCCCTCAGACAGATCTCATTAAAACTTCATGTCTCATGGATTCAGAAGACAGGCAGTAAGAGGCTTTTGTTTTTTTTTTTCTTTTCTTTTTTTCAGAGCTGAGGACCAAACCCAGGGCCTTGCGCTTGCTAGGCAAGCGCTCTACCACTGAGCTAAATCCCCAACCCCTGAATTTTTTATTAATTACTTCCGTACCCACTTTTCATCCACTTGAACTCCATTCCCTTTTACTGGTTAGCATTTCTAGACAATTTGAAACAATACCTAATAACTGAGGAAGAGGGAAATTCAACTGAGAAAATAACTCCATCCAATTCCTGTTATATAAGCCCATATAGCGTTCCCTATATTGTCCTTCAGTCACAGGTGTTGTTGTGAGACACAATTCTGGGTGAAATATAGACAAATTTCTATCTACTCCAGATGGGAAACTGATGAGAAACAATAGTTAGAGAACACTAAAGCCCCACTTGCTGAACCAATGAGTTTTATTGACAAGAATATGTAAATAGAAGGTGTTACTTACAAAAATATGGAATAGGTGTTAGATACAGGAATAGAAATGACTCAAAGACGGATGCATTGACAACTTTAAAAATCTACACTGTAACATGAATCTTAGAAGGTCTTGTTAATAAAACAAACCCAGGGCCAGGTATTGGGGTGAACACTGAAAGATCAGTGAGACAGAACACAAACCACAGCCACCTCACCTCACCAACTCCTCAGTTGATCTCGTTTCCTCAAACTGGAACCCTCTGTGTCCTCATCCGAAAGGATCTCAGCTGAACTGCTGCTCAAAAGCCTAAAAGCTTAACCTAGCTCTAGTTCCTGGTTTTCATGCCTTACATAACTTTCTGCTTTCTGCCATCACTTCCTGAGATTAAAGGTGTGTGTCACCATGCCTGACTGTTTCCAGTGTGGCTTTGAACTCACAGAGATCTGGATGGATCTCTGCCTCCAGAATGCTAGGATTAAAGGTGTGTGTGCCACCATTTTCTGGCCTCTATGTCTATCTAGTGGCTGTTCTGTTCTCTGACCCCAGATAAGTTTATTAGGGTGCACAATATATTGGGGGACACAATATCACCACATACACTGTGCAGAAACCCCTTGGATACGGACACACATTTGAGATGTCCCAAGCTAGTTCACTGTTAGCAGTAAAATCGTGAGGGATGGGAAGGATGGGTTAAGTGTCTCTTCAAGGCCCTAAGAGGCTCATGTACTGCTGGAGAGTTCTTCCATAAGGGAGACTTATAGGCCTGAACTCATGGAGCAGTCATGAGTCATCACAGCTTCTATGATGCAGTCATCATGCCCAAGGCTATCATAGAATACAGAGCTAAATTGGAAGACAATCTCAGAACATTCTGCATTTGTTTTGTTGTAAAAATAGTTTTCAAACAAGGTATTTTTTTTTTGAGACAGGGTTTCTCTGTGTAGCTTTGCGCCTTTCCTGGAACTCACTTGGTAGCCCAGGCTGGCCTCGAACTCACAGAGATCCGCCTGCCTCTGCCTCCCAAGTGCTGAGATTAAAGGCGTGCGCCACCACCGCCCGGCTCAAACAAGATATTTTTATTCTGGCTTATTGTTTAAATTCCTTTGTGTTCCAAGTTGGAATGGCTCAAAAATCATACTGAAGCCAAGCTCCACGCACTCCACTTTCCAGTTTCCTGGGATTTCATAGAGTTTCAGTTCATTGAGATTTCTTGCATGTTCATGAGCAGCCCTGATGGAGGATTCAGCATTTCCCTGTAGAAACATTAAATCTTTCATATGTTTGTGTTATGACCTTTGAAAATCACAAATGAAGTCAAGAAAACGCCATCTTTATGTCAAAAACAGGCTTCAGTGTAGATGTAACCAACCGTCTTATTAAATAAGATACACAGAGCCGATTCAGAGAAGAAAGCCAAGAGGTCAGAGCTAAGAGCCTCACCCTTCCTGCTTCAGTGATCCTCTTCAGTCAAGAGAGCTCTCCGAAAGGGACCTACTAATATGACTACAAATTCTATTGTAATGTCTAACTACTAACTATCATTTCTTTATATCCTAATAGTTGGTAATAATAACATTCAAGGATCAGAAAATTGCATTGTTAAATGAACGGTATAAGTACAATTAGAAATATACATATAGCATTTTCTAACAATATCAATTTCAATATATATAATTTGTATACAATATAAAACAATCCAATCCAATGTAAAGTATTTAAAATTAGTAATTGTCTTTTTCTTCTTTCTTTCTCTCTTTTTTTTTAAAACAAGAACCTTAAATCTAATCTGCTTAGTCTTTTTCCTAACCCTTGACAACAACTTGTAACCAACCCCCCTAAACAATGAAAATTATCCCAGACCCAAAACCCATTAAAAAGACCAAAAAACCACCCGCCCCATACCACCTCTTTGGGAATGTGGGCGTCGTATTCTTAAAATTGCTTCCTGCTGGGTATGGGCAAAGTTATCTTTATCCTGAAAGAAAAATTTTAGGTTAATTGTCAAATTCTAGGAAAGGTAACTATATCCTTCATTATCCATTCTGTGTATAATGCCAAAGTTCAGAGTTTATCTCAAGTCCTTATTCAAGTAGTCTTTGAGACTGGATCATCTCAGCTAGTCATCTCAAAATTGCTCTGAGCACCTTGTAGTTCAAAGCTGATCTGTAGATGATATTTGTCAGCTTAGTGATGTTATTATTGTCCACGTGGAATTGTTGTTGTTGTGGGGCCCCAACTTCTTCCTGGAGACTTCAGTTGATATTAGGCCTGGCCATGATTTCCTGCAGAAAACTGATAAGAGACTCGAACACAAAGACATATATATGCAGCTAATTGAAGCCTTTTTTCTAGAATTAATTAGTACTCTATATGACCATTCATATCTTAACAAATTTAAAATGTATATATATATATATCTATATATATTAATCTTGTAAATTTTGATATAAAATTTATACTTTAAGAAAAGTTTAAAGAATCAGAATAGAATCAAAGAGTTGAGACTAGTAATAGAATAGTCCCTTAATTAATTTGGCTTTTCTCCTCTCCCATAGCAGAAGATGGCTCTTTTATTCTGGCATGATATAGGGAGTTTTCATTTTCCTTTTAACAACATGCATGAGTTTAAAGAAGGAGAGAACCATTCTCCAACTCCAAAGTCAGCTTTAAATTTTAATTGGACTGGGACTATTAGAAGACCAATAGTGTTAAATCTTTAGAGAAAAGCAGAAACAAACATTTAGGAAGACATAAAATTTTTTAGATAATATATACCCATATGCTGTTTCACTCAGTTTCCTGGGATAGATGATTTGTCCCTTTTCTTCAGTTGTCTCATTTGTTCAGTGTTCTTCAGATTCCTTAACCTTCATTCTCCTAAAAGACGAAAACAAAAACCTTTCCCCAAGACTAATTTTGGGGATGTTCCTTTTTGGCAAGTTATTATCTGATTAAATGAAAAGACATGTGTTACTGGTATAAGTTAGTTTAAATTGGATGTTCATGTTGGTTGATGAGCTATCACCTCCTATAATTAAGAGGTTTCTCTTGTTCAAATCGAACCTTTATCAATTTTGATGGTACCCACAGCTTATCTTCTCCTGTAGAAACAAAAGCAAAACCTCGTCCCCAATGTAACACATACCCTGGTTTCCATTCTGAGGTCAGCACATCCTTAAAGTATATAGGCTGATTTAATTCTGTAGCTTTTTCTATTATCCAACGTCTCTCTGCAGCTGTTGTTCCTTTCTCATTGGCATTAAGAAAATTCAAAGTTAATAGAGCATTATGCAGTCTATTTCTGGGGGTTTTTGTTACCCCTTTCTGTTTATTTAGCATATCCTTTAGAGTTCTGTTTGATCTTTCTATAACTGCTTGACCTGTAGGATTATGTGGTATGCCTGTAATATGCTTTATATTGTAATAAGCAAAAAACTGTTTCATTTTAACAGAGACATATGATGGAGCATTGTCAGTTTTGATTTGTGCAGGTATACCCATGATGGCCATAACTTGTAGCAAATGAGTGATTACAGAATCAGCTTTTTCAGAACTCAAAGCAGTTGCCCACTGAAATCCTGAATAAGTATCGATAGTGTGATGTACATATTTCAGTTTTCCAAATTCTGCAAAGTGAAACACATCCATCTGCCAGATTTCATTCCTTTGAGTACCCTTTGGGTTACATCCTGCTGGTAAAGGCGTTTGATTGTAGAAGGAACAAGTAGGACATTTCTTTACTATTTCTTTGGCTTGTTGCCAGGTTATGGAAAAATCCTTTTTTAAACCTTTACTATTGACATGATGTTTTTTATGAAATTCTGAGGCCTCCAGCACATTTCCTATTAATAACTTATCACTCTCATCATTGCCTTGTGCTAGAGGGCCTGGCAGACCAGTATGGGATCGAATGTGAGTTATATATAAAGGATGACTCCTTTTCCTGATTGTATCTTGTAATTGAATAAGTAGTGAAGTTAATTCTGAAGCATCAGGGATAAATTCTGCAGTCTCAATATGTAATACTACTCTTTCAGCATACTGAGAGTCAGTTACTATGTTGAGAGGTTCTGAAAAATCCATTAATACCAACAGAATAGCATACAGTTCTGATTTTTGAACTGAATTATAAGGACTTTGAACCACTTTACTTAAATTTTCTGATTTGTAACCTGCCTTTCCTTGTTTGTTGGCATCTGTATAAAATGTACGAACTCCAGATATGGGCTTTTCCCGTACAATTCGAGGCAAGATCCAATCAGCTCTCTTTATAAGATCAATTCTATCACCTTTGGGATATTTGCTGTTAATTTCTCCCAAAAAATTACTGCAAGCTCTTTGCCAAGGTTCATTTTCTGTCCATAATTTTTCAATGTCCTCCTTAGTTAAAGGTACGACAATTTCTGCTGGGTCTATTCCTGCTAATTGACGAAGTCTCAATTTTCCTTTCCAAATCAAGTCAGAGATTTTTTCCACATAAGTTTTTAATTTTTTGTTTGGTTTATTAGGTAAAAATATCCATTCTAATATAATATCTTCCCTCTGTACTAATATTCCTGTAGGAGAATGCCTAGAAGGTAAGATAACCAAAATGCAATCCAGCTTTGGATCAATATGATCTACATGCCCTTCATGTACTTTCTTTTCTACCAAGGCCAATTCTTTCTCAGCTTCAGGTGATAATTCTCTTGGACTACTTAAGTCCTTGTCACCTTCCAAGGTTTTGAACAAATTATGCAGTTCATCATTTTTTACAACAACAATAGTTCATAGATGAGAAATATCTCCAAATAATCTTTGAAAGTCATTAAGAGTCTGTAGTCTATCTCTCCTAATTTGCACCTTTTGGGTTCTAATTTTTTGTAGCTCTATTTTATATCCTAAATAATTAATAGAATCTCCTCTTTGTATCTTTTCAGGAGCAATTTGTAATCCCCAGCAAGGCAAAATTTTCTTTACTTCTTCAAACATTCTTTCTAAAGTATCTGCATTTGAGTCAGCTAGTAAAATATCATCCATATAATGATAAATTATAGATTTAGGAAATTTTTTACGTATCACTTCCAATGGCTGTTGTACAAAATATTGGCACAGAGTTGGGCTATTCAACATTCCCTGTGGGAGGACCCTCCACTGAAATCTTTTAACCAGTTGAGAATTATTATAAGTAGGCACTGTGAAAGCAAATCTTTCTCTGTCTTTTTCTTGTAAGGGTATTGAAAAGAAACAGTCTTTTAAATCAATAACTATGAGAGGCCATCCTTTTGGTAACAGAGTAGGCAAAGGAATTCCAGATTGTAGAGAGCCCATTGGCTGAATTACTTTGTTAATTGCTCTAAGGTCTGTTACCATTCTCCATTTACCAGATTTCTTTTTAATAACAAATACAGGAGAATTCCAAGGGCTGGTTGATTCCTCAATATGCTGAGCATTTACCTGTTCTTCTACCAGCTCTTCTAAAGCCTGGAGTTTCTCTGTTGTTAAAGGCCATTGCTGGACCCATACAGGCTTGTCTGTCAACCATTTTAAAGGTAGAGCTGTTGTTGTCTTTGGAAGATCATCAGTTGTTGTGCCCTGTTCTTGTATAATATGGATGGCTGGTGACCATTCAGAATATTGCCTTCTAATATTTCTCTCAGAAACATGTGCTAGTTTATGATTTGTTTCTGAGATTGGAGGGATGTTAATCTGAGTATTCCATTGTTGCAACAAGTCTCGACCCCACAGATTCATAGCTATGTTAGCTACATATGGTTTTAATTTTCCTCTCTGTCCTTCTGGACCTATATATTCGTGCCATCTTGCACTCTGCTTCACCTGAGATAATGTCCCAATTCCTAACAGTTGAACGTTTACCTCCTGAAGAGGCCAAGTTGGATGCCAAAATTCTGGTGCAATTATGGTAACGTCTGCACCTGTGTCTACCGGACCAGACAACAAAACACCATTTATTTTTATTGATAATTTTGGTCTTTGTTCATTAATAGAAGTTTGCCAAAAAATTTCTTTATGTTTTCTCCTGAATTTTCTATTCTCTCTGTTTCATCATCCTGACCAGCACGACTTATCCCAATAGGCCTTTGGTTATTTAATTGCTCTGAGTAGGGGTTTCCTCTATGACTGCAGGAAAGGTTTGAACTGGATTTGCTATTGGGGCCTGCATGAGGCCCCTCTGGGAGTTTCCCGAAGACTGAGGCAAAGGATTACCCTGTCTGTCCCTTGTTGATCTACATTCATTGGTCCAGTGTTTTCCCTTACCACACCTTCTGCACACTCCAGAAGGAAGGGGCATTCTGTTGCCATTGTTCCTTGAAGAAACATTGTTTCTAGGAATGACCTGTTTACAGTCCCTTTTCAAATGATGTCTCTAATCCAATCTTCTAAAGGTGCAGACCTTGCCTTTAACGGCCTGATTATTGTTTTGCATGCTGCATTCGCATTCTCAAAGGCCAAAGATTCAATTATTATCTTACTAGCTTCTGAATCCGGGACCATTCTCTTTACTGCTGAAGCCAGTCTTTGTAAAAAATCTGTGAAAGATTCTTTTGGGCCTTGTACAACCTTTGTAAATGACTCAGTTTTTTTTCCTGGTTCCTCAACTCTGTCCCATGCATTCAAGGCTGCTGTTCGACATAAAATTAGGGTTTGGACATCATATAAACATTGTGTTTGTGCTGAAGCATATTGACCTTCTCCAATAAGCTGATCCTGGCAGACTTGTATTCCTTTATCCCTCCACTGTTTTTCTATGTTTTTAGCTTCATCCTTGAACCAAGTTAGCCACTGAAGCCTTTGACTGGGTTCAAGAACAGCTTGTGCCAGCTCCCGCCAGTCCTGTGGTACAATCCTATTATATGTTGACCAAGAGTTTAACATTTGTTTTACATATGGGGAATGCATGCCATAAGATACTATTGCCTCCTTAAACCTTCATAAATCTAACATTTCAATTGGAGCCCAAATATTTTGTGTAGTCATTTGATCAGGCAACTGCTGTACGGTTACTGGACAAACTAAGGGTGACTGTGTGAAAACAGGCTTTCTTTCTGTAACCCTATGATCTAATCTTGAAGCAACTTCACTGTTAGTTTCTTCTGTCTGAGTTTTTACAGGTTTAACAGGTTTTTCTAAAGCTGTCACCCTGGCACTTAAATTGACTATCTTTTTAAATAGTAAAATAAGGATAAGCATAGTAATAAAATGCATAATTCAATCAACATTAATCTTCTCATATAGCTGTTCCATTGTCAGACTGTCTAAAATTGCAAACAAAGCCCAATTTTCTTCCAATGTACACAGAAAACCCATTTTTTTTTAATGTGGAAAAAAATTTTTCTTTTAGATAGTTTCCTTTAAAATATCTGATATGTTAAGTGACTTACCAAGTCCTCATAGAACAATACCAATCTGAGGGAATTTCAAAACAGCCACCTAGTGTCTGAGTTGTGAGTCCAGAGAGAGAGAGAGAGAGAGTGAGAGAGAGAGAGAGAGAGCACGCAAGAACTGTAGCCGCAAGTTCTGCCTAAGAGCTTGAATCCAGCCACGTTCCCGCTTGAGCTTAGTCAAGCCTTGGCTCTGGCTACCTTAAGCTCCAACCACATGCATTGGCTTTACAGGCAGGGGCCCTGTTCGGCAGGGCAGGCCTGAGTTGTTTTTGCACTGGCTTTAAGCAAGTAGCTCAAGGTTATTCCAGCCTGATGCCAAGCCGACCTGGGCCAGGCTAGGGAGCCGGCCACCCTGGCGGGAAACCGGACCTACCGCCAAGCCAAGTTAAGCAGTTTTTAATGGATTCTTGTCACGTTGGGAGCCAAATGTAGATGTAACCAACTGTCTTATTAAATAAGATACACAGAACTGATTCAGAGAAGAAAGCCAAGAGGTCAGAGCTAAGAGCCTCACCCTTCCTGCTTCAGTGATCCTCTTCAGTCAAGAGAGCTCTCCGAAAGGGACCTACTTCCTGTGTGTATGTCTTTATATAGTCTAGCTGTTCTGCCTTCTCATTGGTTGTAAACCTAAACACGTGACTGCCTTGTCACTGCCTGTATGTACCGCCATCCAGGTCCTTAAAGGCATGCGCCACCACCACCACGCACTTGCTATGGCTCTAATAGCTCTGACCCCCAGGCAACTTTATTTATTAACATACAATTAAAATCACATTTCAGTACAAGTAAAATACCACCACATTTAGTGCTGTGGGATGGTCTGTATGTCAACTGTGTTGCTGATTGGTCAATAAATAAATCACTGATTGGCCAGTGGCCAGGCAGGAAGTATAGGCGGGACTAATAGAGAGGAGAATTGAGAGAACAGGAAACTGGGTGAGAGAGACACTGCCAGCCGCCATGATGACAAGCTGCATGTGAAGATGCCGGTAAGCCACGAGCCATGTGGCAAGGTATAGATTAATGGAAATGGATTAATTTAAGCTATAAGAACAGTTAGCAAGAAGCCTGCCACGGCCATACAGTTTGTAGCCAATATAAGTCTCTGTGTTTACTTGGTTGGGTCTGAGTGGCTGTGGGACTGGAGGGTGATAGAGATTTCTCCTGACCATGGGCCAGGCAGGAAAACTCTAGCTACACTTTAGTTTCAGGTTAATTCACTCTTTTATATGTTGGTATGAAGACCCCAGTATGTTACACTGTCACCTAATTTGCCATTGGGGAGCTTTATATATATATTATAATTTTTTATTAAAAAAGATTTTTTTCCTTTTACATACCAACTTGTTTCCTCTCCCTCCTCTTCTCCTGCTCCCCCACCTACCCCCATCCCACTCCCTCCTCATGGAGAATAAGGTCTCCCTTGGGTAGTCATTGGGGAACTTTTTAAACTTATCTCTGTCCTATCTTCCTCTTTCACCCCTCATCATCCACTTAACTTCCATGCCCCCTTGCACTGCTTAATTTTTTGTTGATTTTAAACAGTCTCTGATCGTCTTGGAGGAGGCAACTTCAGTTATGAAAATTCCTCCATCAGATTACCTGTAGGCATTGTATATTGCACTTTTTGATTAATAAATGATGTGGGAGGGGTCAGCCCTCTGTGGGTATTACCAAAGTATGGGCAGGGGAACTTGGGTTTTATAAGAAGGCAGGCTGAGCAAGCCACAGCCTGCAAACCACTAAGTTGTATTCCTCCACACGTTCTTTAGTTTCTGCCTCTAGGTTCCTAACTTGACATCCTGCCCACGCTTTACTTTATAATGGCTTGTAAGATGTAAAGGAAGCCATGCCATTCCTTAACAGGTATTTTGGCCATGATGTTTATCACAGTAGTAGAAAGCAAACTAAGACACTCCTCCACTTTAGTGGCTTTATTTGCTTACAAAGTCAATTTTTTAAAGATTCATATGGTATTTGTTGTATGTTGGGTATATTTTTTTCTCCTACCTCCCCAGGACCCTTTCACGGACCCTCCCTTCACCATTATTAATTCTGCCTTTTAATTTCATATGACATAGATCTGTATAAGTTCATCACTGATAATGCTCTTTGTCTTCCTCATCTTCCAGGACTTTTGCTTCCTCATGTCCACTAACCCATTCTGGATTTCCCTACCCAAGCTCAGGATTAGAATAGCATTCTGATTTCTTTTTATAAAAATGTTATGTTAATTGACCCTTTGCATCTAATTTATAAATTATTTTGTTCATTTTATTTTTTCTACTAGCCCTTTGAACCCATTTTATATTCAATGTTTAATGTACCAGGAAAAATTTTACTTTTTGAATTATTTCATACTACTTATAAAGTCAATCACTTATGTTGTGATATATTTGTAATATTGAGTAGACTCTTTTTTATTATATTTTCTTATTTTTTTTATTTTTAACACATCCAGACTGCAGTTTCCCCTCCCTCGACTCCTTCCAGCTTCCTCCATCCACTCCTCTTTCGTTTGCATTTGCATATCCCAGGGATATCAGCCAAACACAGCATAACAACATAAAATAAGACTAGGTACAAAGTCAGGCAATCGAGTAGGAGGAAAAGGGTCCCAGGAGCAGACAAAAGAGTCAGAGACATCCCCATTATCACTGTTAGGAGTCCCACAAAATTACCAAGCTAAAAATCTTAACATATTTGCAGAAAACCTAGGGAAGTCTCATGCAAACTCTGTGATTGCTGCTTCAGTCTCTGTGAGCTCCTATAAATCCTGACTCATTGATTCTGTGGTCTGTGTTCTCTTGTGTCCTTGACCTCTCTGGCTCCTCTAATTCTTCTTCACCCTCTTCCATGACATTCTCCAATCTCCAAGGGGAGGGACACAATGGAGATCTCCAATTTGGCTCTCTCTACTTAATATTCACTATGTGTTTCTCCATTTTCTCTTTCTCTCTTCAGCTGCCAGCAGGGCCCCTCTGATGACAATTGGGCTAGGCACCAATCTATGAGCAGAGCTAAATATCATTAAGAATCATTTTATTGATTTTTATTTTTTAACCTAGTACTCTGAGCTACCCAGCCTCTGGTTCCTGTTCATCTAGGCAGTGTCTGTCATGGGATCCCTTTCATGGCATGAATCTCAAATTAGACCAGTCATTGGCTGGCCACTCCCAAAAGTTCTGTGCAACCATTGCCCCCAAAACATCTTGCAGACAGCATTTTTTTACATTGATTATATGTTGAAGGATTTGTGGAAGGGTTGGTGTCCCATTTGCACCACTGGAAGCCTTGTCAGGTTACTGAAGATGACCAGTTCAGGCTCCATACGCTCTATTACTAGGAGTCTTCCTAGCATCACACTTGTAGATTCCTGGGAATTCTTACTGCACTGGGTTTCTGCATCACCCCCTAAATGATCTCCAATTCTAGTTATCTCTCCCTGTACTCCCTCCCTCCTCCCCTTCCTGATCCAGGCTGTTCCCATCCCGACCCATTCCAAGTCTACTCTATTTCCCCTTCTCAGAATGATTCTTGTATCCTCCATAAAGCCCTTCTTGGTACTTAGCCTTTCTGGGTCTGTGGATTATAGCATTATTATTATTTCATAGCTAATATCCACTTATAAGTGAAAATGTACCATGTTTGTAGTTCTGGGTCTGGGTTACCTCGCTCAGGATAATTTTTTTCTAGGTCCATCCATTTACCTGAAAATTCATTGCTGTTGTGTTTTTTTAGTAGCTGATTAATACTTCATTGTGTAAATGTACCACATTTTCTCTATCCATTCTTCAGTTGAGGGACTGAAGTTTATTTCTAGTTTCTGTACATTGTGAATAATGCTACCATGGACACAGATGATCAAGTGATTTTTTTTAAGAAATTTTTTATTCATTTTATATACCAACCATAGATTCCCCTCCTATTCCTCCTCCCTCTCCCCCCAGGCTCTCCCTCAACCTACCCCTTATCCCATTCTCCAAAATGATAAGGCCTCCCATGGGAAGTCAGCAAAGACTGGTACATTCCTTCAGTTGAGGCAGGACAAAGCTCCTCCCTCCTGCATCAATGCTGAGCAAGGTGTCCCACCATAAATAATGAGCTCCAAAAAACCAGCTCGTGCATCAGGGATAGATCTTGATCTCACTGCCAGGGACCCCCTCAAACAGACCAAGCTACACAATTGTCTCCCACATGCAGAGGGCCTAATCCAGTCTCATGCAGGCTCCACAGCTGTTCATTTAAAGTGCATGAGTTCCCATGAGCTTGGTTCAATTGTCTCTGTAGATTTCCCCATCATGATCTTGACCCCCTTGCTCATATAATCCCTATTCCTTCTCTTTGATCCATTTGTCTGCAAATTTCATGATGTCATTGTTTTTTACAGCTGAGTAATACGCCATTGGATAAATGTACTACATTTTCCTTATCCAGTCTTTGGTTGAGGGGCATCTAGGTTGTTTCCAGCTTCTGGCTATTACAAATAATGCTGCTCTGAACATAGGTGGGCAAGTGTCCTTGAGGTATGATTAAACATGACTTGGGTATACGCCCAAGAGTAGTATCATTTGGACTTGAGGTAGACTGATTCCCAATTTTCTGAGATGTCACCACACTGATTTCCAAAGTGGCTGTACAGGTTTGCACTCCCACCAACAGTGGAGAAGTGTTCCCCTTGTTCCACATCCTCTCCAACATAAACTATCTTCACTGTTTTTTAACATAGCCATTCTGACAGGTGCAAGATGGAACCTCAGAGTTATTTTGATTTGCATTTCCCTGAGGACTAAGGATATTGAGCAATTCCTTAAATGACTTTCAGGCATTTGAGATTCTTCTGTTGAGAATTCTCTGTTTTGCTCTGTAGTCTATTTTTAAATTGGATTGTTTGGTATTTTGATGTCTAGTTTCTTGAGTTCTTTATATATTATATATTTTATGATATATACATGCCCATCTATCAGACGTGGGGTTGTTGAAGATATTTTTCCCATTCTGTAGGCTGTTGTTTTGTCTTATTTATTGTGTACTTTGCCTTAGAGAAGCTTCTCAGTTTCAGAAGGTCCCATTTATTAATTGTTGCTCTCAGTGTTTGTGCTACTAGTGTTATATTTAGGAAGTGGTCCCCTGTGCCAATCATTCAAAGCTATTTCCCACTTTTTCTTCTATCAAGTTCAGTGTCACTGGATTTATGTTGAGGTCTTTGATCCATTTGGACTTGAGTTTTGTGCATGGTTATAGATATGGATCTATTTGCAGTCTTCTACATGTAGACATCCAGTTATGCCAGCACCATTTGTTGAAGATGCTTTCTTTTTTCCATTGTATTGTTTTGGCTTCATTGTCAAAAATCATATGTTCATAGGTGTGCAGATTAATGTCTGGGTCTTCAATTTGATTCCATTGTCCACATGTCGGTTTTTATGCCAATACTAAGCTGTTTTTATTACTATAGTTCTATAATAGAGCTTGAAGTCACGGATGGTGATGCCTCCAGAAGTTGCTTTATTGTTCAGAATTGCTTTACCTATCCTGGGTTTTTTGTTTT
Source organism: Peromyscus eremicus (assembly GCF_949786415.1). Taxonomy (NCBI): domain Eukaryota; kingdom Metazoa; phylum Chordata; class Mammalia; order Rodentia; family Cricetidae; genus Peromyscus; species Peromyscus eremicus. The sequence continues at coordinate 191,790,311 of NC_081416.1, read as the reverse complement.
TCCAAATGAAGTTGAGAATTGTTCTTTTGAGGTCTGTGAATAATTGTCTTGGGATTTTAATAGGGATTGCATTGAATCTGTAGATTGCTTTTGGTGAGATTGCCATTTTTTATTATGTTGGTCCTACCTATCTAAGAGCATGGGGGATCTCTCCATTTTCTGATATCTTCTTCAATTTCTTTCTTCAAAGACCTAATGTTCTTGTCATACAGATCTTTTACTTGTTTGGTTAGAGTTACCCCCAAGGTATTTTATATTATTTGTGGCTATTGTAAAGGGTGATGTTCTCTGATTTCTTTCTTGGCTGGTTTATCATTTGTATATAGGAGGGCTACTGATTTTTTTTTAAGTTAATCTTGTATCCCACCACATTACTGAAGTTGTTTATCAGCTGTAGGAGTTCCCTGTTATTTTTAGGGTCACTTAAGTATACTATCATATCATCTGCAAATAGGGAAAGTTTTATTCTTCCTTTCCAATTTATATTCCCTTTATCTCCTTTTGTTGTCTTATTGCTCTAGCTAGAACTTCAAGTACTATATTGAATAGATATGGGGAAAGTGGACAGCCTTGTCTTGTTCCTGATTTTAGTGGAATTACTTTGAGTTTCTCACCATTTAATTTTATGTTGGCTGTCAGCTTGCTGTAAATTGCCTTTATTATGTTAGGTATGTTCCTTGTATTCCTGATCTCTCCAAGTCCTTTATCATGGAGGGATGTTGGATTTTTGTCAAAAGCTTTTTCAGCATCTAATGATATGATCATGTGGGTTTTTTTCTTTCAGTTTGTTTATATGGTGGATTACACTGACAGATTTTTATATGTTGAACCCTGCATCGCTGGGATATAACCTACTTGATCATTAGTGGATGACTTCTTTGATGTGTTTTTTGATCTTGTTTGCCAGTATTTTATTGAGTATTTTTGCATCAATATTCATGAATGAGATGGTTTTGTAATTCTCTTTCTTTGTTGCATCTTTGTGTGGTTTGGGTATCAGGCTAACTGTAGCCTCACAGAAAGAGTTTGGCAATGTTCCTTCTGTTTCTATTGTGTGGAACAATTTGAAGAGTATTGATATTAGATCTTCTTTGAACTTCTGGTAGAATTCTGCATTGAAACCATCTTGCTGTGGGCTTTTTTGTTTGTTTGTTTGGAAGAGTTTTGATGACCGCTTCTGTTTCCTTAGGGGTTATTGGTCTATTTAAATTTTTTATCTGGTCTTGATTTAATTGTGGTATGTGGTACCTATCCAGAACGTTGTCCATTTCTTTTAGGTTTTCCAGTTTTGTGGAGTACAGGTTTTTGAAGTATGATTTGATGATTCTCTGGATTTCCTCAATGTCTGTTGTTATGTCTCCCTTTTTGTTTCTGATTTTGTTAATTTGGATATTCTCTCTCTGCCCTTTGGTTAGTTTGGATAAGGGTTTGTCTATCTTGTTGATTTTCTTAAGGAACCCGCTCTTTGTCTCATTGATTCTTTGTGCTGTTCTGTTTCTATTCTATTGATTTCAGCCTTCAATTTGGTTATTTCCTGGCATCTATTCCTCCTGGATGAGTTTTCTTCTTTTGGTGCTAGAGCTTTCAGATATGCTGTTATGTCACTAGTTGAGATTTCTCCAACTTCTTTATGTAGGCATTTAAAACTATGAACTTTCCTCTTAGTACTGCTTCCTTAGTGTCCCATAAGTTTGAGGATGTTGTATATTCATTTTCATTGAATTCTAGAAAGTCTTTAATTTCTTCATTTATTTCTTCCTTGACCCAATGGTGATTCAGTTGAGCATTATTCGGTTTCCATGAGCTGTAGGTTTTCTGTAATTTGTGTTGTTGTTGAATTTGAACTTTAAGCCGTAGTGACCCAATACAAGGGGTCATTCCAATTTATTTATATCTATTGAGATTTGCTATGTGACTGATTATGTGGTCAATTTTAGAGAAAGTTTCATGCTGAAAAGAAGGTATATTCTTTTGTGTTTGGGTGGAATGTCCTGTAGAAGCCTATTATGTCCATTTGAGTCATTACATCTGTTAGTTCCCTTATTTCTGTGTTAAGTTTCTGTCTGGCAGGCCTGTCCATTGGTGAGAGTGGGGTATTGAAGTTTCCCACTATTAGTCTGTGGAGTTCGATGTGCAATTTAAGCTTGAGCAATGTTTCTTTTATATATGTGTGTGACCTTGTATTTGGAACATAAAAGTTCAGAACTGAGACTTCATCTTGACGGATTTTTCCTGTGATGAATATGTAATGTCCTTCTTTATCTCTTTTTATTCATTTTAGTTTGAAGTCTATTTTGTTAGATATTAGAATAGCTACACCAGATTGCTTCTTAAGTCCATTTGATTGGAAAATCTCTTCCCAACCCTTTATTCTAAGGTAGTTTCTGTCTTTGAAGTTGAGGTATGTTTCCTGAATGCAGCAAAAGGATGGATCCTATTTTTGTATTCATTCTGTTAGCCTGTGTCTTTTTGTAGGCAAATTGAGTCCATTGATACTAAGTGATATTAATGACCATTGTTAATTTCTGTTATTTTTTGGTGTGTGTGTGTGTGTGTGTGTGTGTGTGTGTGTGTGTGTGTGTGTGTGTTTCCCTTCTTTGGGATTTGCTGGTGTGGAACTATTTATTGCCTGCGTTTTTCTGGGTGCATCTAATTTCCTTAGTTTGGAGTTTTCCATCTAGTGCTTTCTGTGGGGCTAGATTTGTGGATAGGTTTTTCATGAAATATCTTGTTTACTTCTTCTATGGTGACTGAAAGTTTTGCTGGGTGTAGTAGTCTGGGCTGGCATCCATGCTCTCTTAGTGTCTGCACAACATCTCTCCAGGACCTTCTGGCTTTCAGAGTCTCCAATGAGATGTCAGGTGTTATGCTGATGGGTCTGCCTATATATGTTACTTGGCCTTTTTTTCTTTGCAGCTCTTGATATTCTTTCTTTATTCTGTATGTTTAGTGGTTTGATTATTATGAGGTAAGGGGACTTTTGCGGGGGGGGGTCCAGTCTATTTTGTGTTCTGTAAGCTTCTTGTATCTTAATAAACATTTCCTTTATTAGGTTAAGAATGTTTTCTTCTTTGATTTTGTTCAATATATTTTCTGTGCCTTTGAGCTGATATTCTTCTCCTTGTCCTATCTCTAATATTCTTTGATTTGATCTATTCATGGCGTGTCAGATTTCCTGGACTTTTTTGATATGGCTTTGTTGGCTGTAATGTTTTCTTTGACCAACCAATCTATTTCCTGTATCATATCTTCAACGCCAGAGATTCTCTCTTCTATCTCTTGCATTCTGTTGGATATGCTTGCACCTGTAGTTTGTATTCATTTACTCAGATTTTTCATTTACAGCATTCCCACAGTTTTGTCTTCTTTATTGCCTCAAGGCTTGAACTGTTTCCTTCACCTGTTTTATTGCTTTTTCTTGGTTTTGTTGGCTTTCTTTAAGGAATTTGATTTTTCCCAATTTTTTTGTTTGTATTTTTCTTGATCTCTTTAATGGAATTTTACATTTTCTCTTTAAATTCCTCTATCATCTTCTTAAAGTTGATTTTAAGGTCCTTAACAACTTCTGCTTCTTTTACATTGGGATGTTCAGGTTTTGCTGTTGTATAACGACTAGTTTCTGGTGGTGCCATATTGCTCTTTATGTTGTTGAGTGTATTCTTGCACTGGCATCTTCCAGTCTCTTCCTCCAATCCATGCAGGTGGTGTTTGTGTCTCAGGAAGCCGTTCTTGGTCCAATCTTAGTCCAATCAGAGCTGGCAGAGTGTCTCAGGGAGCCACTGGGGTCACAGGGGATGGCAATCAAGTGTCTTTATGGAAGAATGGAGTTTCTTCTATGTATATGCACAAGAGTGGTATAGCTGGGTCTTGAGGTAGATTGATTCCCAGTTTTCTGAGGAACTGCTATATTGATTTCAGTAGAGGCTATGCAAGTTTGTACTCTCACCATCAATGGGAGTATTCTTCTTGTTCCACATCCTTGCCAGCATGAGTTATCACTTGTGTTATTGAACTTAGCCATTCTGACAGATGTCTGTTGAGTATTTATCAGCCTTTTCCGATTCCTCAATTAAGAATTCTGTTAAGGCCTGTTTCCGTTTTTTTCATTCGATTATTTGGGTTATTGATATCTATTTTTTTGTACCTATCTCTCGATTAGTTTTCTATTTTGTCAGATATTAAAATGGCTACACGTTTGCTTCCTAGGTCCATGTGATGGTTTAAAAGAAAATGGACCTGATAGGGAGTGGCACTTTAATGATCTTTGGCTTTGTTGGAGTAGGTATGGCCTTGTTGGGGGAAGTGTGTCACAGTTGGGGTGGGTTTTGAGGTCTCCTGTGTTCAAGCTATGACCAGTGTGGTGCACAGTTGCTTCTGCTACATGTGAATCAAGATGTATAACTCTCAGTTCCTTCTCCAGCACCATGTCTGCCTGCATGCCACCATGTTTCTAGCCATGACATCAATGGATTATACCTCTGAAACTGTAAGCCAGCACCAATTAGGTATTTTCCTTTATAAGAGGTGCCATGGTCGTGGTGTCTCTTCATAGCAATAGGAACCCTAACTATGTCTATTTGCTTAGAATTATGTTTACAACCCTTTATCCTGAAGTAATGTCTATTTTTGATGTTGCAGTGTTTTTTGTATGCAGCAGAATGGATCCCGATTTTGTATTCATTCCTTTAGACTCTGTCTTTTTATTGGGGAATTGAGTCTATTGATACTGAGAGCTATCAACGACCAATGATTATATGATTATTTTGTTGTGGTGGTGGTTGATGGTGGTGGTGGTGGTTGTGTGTGTGGTTCTCTTCTTTTGGTTTTGCTGTTGTGAAATTTTTTTCTGTGTTTTCATGGATGTAGTTAACCTCCTTGGGTTGGTGTTTTCCTTCTAGTACCTTCTGTAAACCTAGATTTATGGACAGAGTGGTTTAAATCTGGTTCTGTCATAGAACATTTTGTTTTCCCCATCTATGGTGATTCAAAGTTTTGTTGTGTATAGTAATCTGGGCTGCATCTGTGGTTTCTTAGTGTCTATAAGACATCTCTCCAGACCCTTCTGGCTTTTAGAGTCCCATTGAGAAATCAGGTGTTAATTATAATAGGTATGAATTATATGTTACTTGGTCTTTTTCTTTCACAGCTTTTTTTTTAAAGATTTATTTATTTATTATGTATACAGCATGTATGACAGCAGTCTAGAAGAGGGCACCAGATCTCATTACAGATGGTTGTGAGCCACCATGTGGTTGCTAGGAATTGAACTCAGAACCTCTGGAAGAGTAGTCAGTGCTTTTAACCTCTGAGCTACCTCTCCAGCCCTCTTTTGCAGCTTTTAATATTCCTTCTTTGTTCTGTTCATTTAGTGTTTTGATTATTATGTGGTATAGGGACTTTCTTTTCTGGTCAAATCTATTTGGTGTTCTTTAAGATTTTGTGCCTTTATAGGCATGTACCTCTTAAGGTTAGCAAAATTTTCTTCTGTGGTTTTGTTAAAAATATTTTCTGGGCCTTTGAGCTAGGATTCTTTTCCTTCTTCTATTCCTATTATTCTTAGTTTTGGTCTTTTCATACTATCCCAGATTTCCTGGATGTTTTTTGTTAGGAATATTTTAGATTTAACATTTTCTTTGACCAATGTATCAGTTTCTTCTATCTTATCTTCTCCACTTGAAATTCTCTCTTCCATCTCTTGTATTCTGTTGGTGATGTCCTGTAGTTCCTATTTGCTTACCTAGATTTTCCATTTCCAGAATCCCCCGTTTTTATTTTCTTTATTGCTTCTATTCCCATTTTCAGGCCTTGAACAGTTTCCTTCACCTGTTTGTGTTTCTTCCCCTCCCCCTTGAATTTCTTGGCATTCCTTAAAGGATTTATTCATCTCCTCCATTGTTTGCATTTTTCTGGATTTCTTTGAGAACTTATTTTTTTCCTCAAGGATTTCTATCATCTTCAAAGAGTTAGTTTTATGTTTATTTTCCTATACTTCAGCTGAGTTGGAATATTCAGGGCTTGCTACAGTAGGATAACTGGGTTCTGATCATGGCATATTATCCTGGCTCTTGTTATGTTCTTACACTGGCATCTAGGCATCTGGGTTTGAGGCAATTATAAGTTTAGGTGATTTTGAGCTCGTCTTTGTTGGATGAATGCTTTTTTCTCTTGTTTTCCGTTTCCTCTCTAGTCTTTTGGCCAGAGTTGCCTATTGTTCTGGTGACTGTCAAGTCTTCTCATCCAGTAGGGTGCCTTCACTATTATTATTATTATTATTTTGCCTGTGTGTGACCTCTAAACTTCTGTGTTTCTGGGTTCTGGCATGGCCTCTGGAGTTCTGGGATTCTGGGAACTCTTTTGGACTCTGATAGAGCAGGGTCTTCTGGAGTTGTGGGCCTAGATGTGGGCATAAGAGGAGGGGAGCTGCTGGAGAAAAACTTGGTCAGCTCTGAGGAAGTGTTGTTGGTGTGCAGTTTACCTGGAGTTCTGGGAACCAGTATGGCCTCTAGTACATCAGGGGGTTTCTGTTTGTGTTGTGGGCTGGGAAATGGTGAGGAAGGAAGGGAGAAAGCTGGGGAAAAGCTAGATCGTCTCTGAGGAGTGTTGGCTGTCTACAGGAAGGGTCTTACTTGGGGTTCTGGGTACCCGTGTGGCCTTGGGTAGAACAGGGGACTTCTGCTGGAGTTGTGTGCCTGGGGTTTGGAATACTAGCATGGCCTCTCCTGTGTGGCCTAAGGTACAACAGGGAGTTCTGATGGAGTTGTCAATTGGAATATGGTATCAAGGAGGGGGAACAGATGTTGGGGAAAGGTGAGTAGGCTCTGAGGAAGTGGTGATCTACAGGTGGGGCCTTACCTGGGGTTCTGGGAACCAGCCTGGTCTCTGAGAGAATAGGGCCACACATTATATATTTAACCAGGTTGTAATTACACCTAACATTACATAACTGTCTCTTGTACAAATGCAAACACATTAAAAATTTAGAATAGACGGCAATGTCCCTTGCAGGACGCTCTTTTAGTATCTTGAATTCAAATATGATAACCATTGATATTCTCTTAATAGATGTTACAGCACAAATATTGGTACAAAAACCATTCTTAACAAAATACAACAGAAACACTTCTGTAAACTATGATCCTCATTTAAGTTTTACACACATACCCACTCTAGCATTGCAGTTTCCCTGAGCCTTAAAATCCCTTCATCAACACTAAGTCAGGGGATATCAGGGATCTCCAACTCCTCTTCAGTAGGCCAGCTTTTGATATATGCTTCAGCCAACCATTCAAACAAATTTTGACACCTTTTAAACCGTATGGTCTTTCATATTAAAACCTGAATCTCCACTCAATGGGTCCATATCAATGAACTCTGCCTGATCTAGTATTATGCTCCTTCCACCATCATCCCACACCCTTAAAATCCATTCCCACACATATTCATTATTCTTCTGCTTGAATGAATTAGCAAAATCATTAAGCTCTTTAGTAGCTTAGTGTACCTCCTTATGGACTGCACTTTCTTCCTCCCCTTTAAGAGCCTGCTCTGCCTTAAGTCTGGTTATAGATCCAGAGGCAACTATTAGTGGACCCTGAGGGACATTAGTATTATCTTGTGTGGCATTTCCTCCAGAGAAAGTCACTGCACTGCTGTTTTAGCAGGCAATGGGGATTAACTCCTCAGCCAAAGGTAAAAAAGGCAATATTTCAAGGGGTGGGGCTGAGGGTACCATTTCTTCAGGTGAGAGTAAACCCTTGAGAATCTGAGGATTCAAAGTTCTCAGCTTCACTGGGTTCCTCCGACAAAGCCCCACCCCAAGTTATATGATCCCATTCTTTACCAATTAATGCCATTACTTTAATCTTCAAAAGTCTCTGAGGCTGGAGCTTGAATTTTTGCTGTAATTCAACTAGCCGTATAATGAGGACTTCAGTTTGATTTTCTGCAAATCAAGCTCTGTGGCTGCTGGAGGGAAGATTCTCTTTCAGGGCAAACTTAGAAATCTTTAGACTCTTAAGTTCTTTGTTGTTCCTCACAGTATTCTGAGATACTAGAAGTTGGTTGATTTTATCACAGAGCTCATTCCTATCATTTATCAGTTTATCCAGAGATGCTCAGACCAGCAAACCAGCAGCATCACTTTCCTTAGTTTGTGTAAATTGTCAAAAGTTTCATATACGGGGTCACCAAATACATTGCCAGTAACAACTGGTGAATCAGATAATCAAATGTATTTATCTCCTAAATTTGGGAATATAGTTCACACCATGGGCTTTCATTACTCTACAAGTTCCCAGGAAAGGGACTGACGAGAGACGCTTCAGTAGCTGTAGGTGTTAGTGAATTGAAAAGCCTACTCTAAATAATTAAAGGATTCATCCTTATTCTTCTGTTGTTCTAGAGCCACTTCTCATACCAAAATCTGTATATTCAGGGTTCTCTAGAGTAACAGAACTTATAGAATCTCTCTGTGTGTGTGTGTGTGACAAACACACACACAAAGAATTTATGGGAATGACTTCAAGGCTGCTGTCCAGCTAACCCAACAATGGCTGGCTGTTAACAGAAAATCCAAAAATCCAGTAGTTGCTCACTCCACAGGGATGGGTGTCTAGGCTGGTCTTCAAAATATGCTGGAATCCCAAAGAAGTTGGCTCCAATGCCAGTGAAGGAATGCATGCACTAGCAAGGTGAAGGCAAGCAGGCAATAAACAAAAACTTCCTTCTTCCATGTCCTTATTTAGGCTTCCAGCAGAAGGTTGGGCCCAGATTAAAGGTGTATCTTCCAACCTCAACATCCAGATCAAAGGCATTTATTTGTCTTCCTACCTAAAGATGTGTCTTCCTGCCTCAGAGGTCCAGACAAATGTGGATTCACCAACTTCAAACCAAGCAAAATAATATCTCACAGGTGTGCCTCCCACTTATGAATTGCAGTTCATTTCAGACGTAGTCAAGTTGACAATCAAAAATAGCCATCACACCCAGAAATGCCAGAAGTTACATCTATAAAATCTCAACATCCTGACCACCCAAAAGTGCACTGAGCAAAGACAAACACATTGGAGATGTCAAAGTGGACAGGGAAAAGCCAACAGCCCTTAATCCTACAAAGAACTGGGAAACGGTGGTAGCAGGAGAAAGAGTCTCCCTTGGGGAAGAGCACACTGACTAGTTATTCAATACCAAATGGTCAGCTGTACAAAAATACAGAAAAGTAACATTATATGAGTAGTTTACTTAGGAATATATATTTATATATAGAGAGACATATGAATACAATAAAAATTAATGAAAAAGAAGCCACAAATTTGAAAGGAGAGGATTTTTTGGGAGGAAAGTGAGGGGAAGGTTCTAATTACATAATAAATTAAAAATGTAAAAAAAAAAAAGCAAAACTAAAATAAAGGAACAAACAATATCAACAAATCCAAACTAAGACCAAAACAAAGAAAAATTATATACCTATCCAGGAAATGGTTTTAGCTTTCATGCTACAATGGCAATGATCATAAACAGAAATGAGAACTAATATTGGCAAAAATGGGGAGAAGGAAGTCAAACACTATTCAGTCTAGATGTCCCACACAATAAATGAATAAATGAAAAAAAGAAAATTACTGTGTGAGCCCATTACAGCACTGATGTGTGACACTATTCCTGTGTCAATGACAAAGAATTCCTGGATGACAAGCATCTACTAAAGGCAGAAAAGGAGCCAAAGAAAACCAAAGTTGGGAAATCAATAAAGTCTAATTTGGTGAACCAATGTGTTTTGTCTGAATGTATATCTCTGTACCTTGTGTGTCCTGGTGCCAGCAGAGGCCAGAAGAGAGTATTGGATGCCCTGGAGTTGAGGTTACAGATTGGGTGCACATGTGAGGGTCCTGGGAATTCAAAGTGAGTCTTCTGAATGAGCAGACAGTGCTCTTAATCACTGAATCATCTCAAAAGCTAAGTGGACCAGTGAATTTTATTGGGGTGACAAGTCTGGGTGAGGGGTTACTTATAGAAGCACAAAGGAATTAATGACGGCTGCATCACCCTGTGAGGGTGATGGTTAATGGAGGTGAAAACCTGGGGATCTCTGCACAGCTTGTAGGCAGCTCAAGGGATGTTGGAAGTGTGTATTTCAAGCCACTCACTATCTCCTCCAGGCAGCTTGTGTTGTCTTGTCTGGTCCAGGCAGCTTGACTGGTGTCTGCTTCATGGCTGGTCTGAGCATCTTCTGTGCAGCTCACTTTGTCTGACAATGTCAGCAATCCTTACCAATTATATATACATGAGGGCTTGAGGCAGGAAGGCATGAGTGAATTTTGCCAGTTTCTGTGAGTTCCTGAAGGTATTGAGTCCTTTATTTCTGAGCTTAAGGAGCTTATCTGTAGAACTGAATGTATCAACTCCAGTTGTAGCATCCCATTAGTTTATCTCTTTCAAATCCTTGCATTTTGAAGAGCTTTCTCCAAGATGGAGGGGTTTCATCTCAGAGAAAATTGGTACACAGTAACCACTCCTGCCTATAAACTCCAAGAACTTGGCATCTTATCACTAAGCACTTGCTCAACATGCTCATTGCTGCTTTTTTTTTTCTTCACACTAATGGAATCAACTCAGCTATCCATCAACTGACACATGGGTAACTGAATTGCCATACATATCTACAAAGCTGTGTTAGTTGCAAATAAAAATGAAAGTGTGAAATCTGGATGTAAATGTAGGCAAGAGCAAATACAATGAGTGATGCCAACTAGATTTCAAATGTTAAACATCACATTTTCTCCCATGTTAGTCCTAGTTTCAACCTTAAGTTTCCTTTGTTCAGTAAGAGTACACATAGAAGCCAGAAAGCTAGAGATGAACCATTAGAAGGAGATGGAAGAAAAGAGGGTAGGTAATTGAACATAGGTGAAATAAAATTGGAAGGCAGAATATTGGGGGCAGAATGGTTCAAATATGTACTGTAGTGGTGGTGAAGTGGGCGCTGCTGAAATGTCAACTGAAACGAGATGTCCACGAAGAAGCTACATGGGAACCTATTATTTTGCAACCTAAGTAAAAAATACAATAAGAAGATAGTAGAACACATACTATAAAAGAATGGAGTATTGGATAATATTTGCTAGATGTTTAACTGGGGATAAGGCAGGAAGGAAGAAGAAAAGTGGGTGGGTTAACCAAAAGTAAAGATGTATGAAGAAGCCTCATGAAATCCCACTGTCTTACAAGTTAATAGGAAATATAATTTTTAAAACTTTGAACATAGGTTCCCACATGGGTGAATAATGCTGCTCCCAGTCACTAGGGCTATTAAATGGAACTATCTGCACCAAGTATTGGTTATCTGCCTAGGACTTACTGGTCAGGGAGGCTCTAAAGGCACCTCAAACAAAACAGGTCATTGCCAATGCTCTTGTTTGTCACCATAAGTACATGGTGTTGCTGAAGACACCAAACTCTTTGGTTGCAACACAGAGAGAAATCTTGAATTTACCAGGAAATTCTCCCTCTTGGCTAGCTTTTGCAGGACTGTAAAGAAAAGATGTCAATGGTCTTATCTACTCCTGCATCCTATATCAACCTACAAGGCAGGATGTGTGGTACACTGGCGTAATACTGGTACAACTGCTTATGGGCATAAACACCCATCTTGAATTTGATGCTTGCTTCATAGAGGGGAATTTATAAAACAATCCAAAAAAAAAAATCATGGCTTGGGGAGTAAAGGCCAAGGGCAGAACTTATTGATGTTTTCTTAATGATCATGTTGTTAATCTGCCATCTAAATATTCATGTTTATAATTATCAATTTGTACTATTCTCAACCTTAGTGAAAGAAGCCTCTTGCAGTTGATAGTAGGTAATGCAAAGACTTGTAATATTTAAAAAAAAAAAAAAATTGACTGCCAGGCAGTGGTGGCGCATGCCTTTAATCCCAGCACTCAGGAGGTAGAGCCAGGCGAATCTCTGTGAGTTCGAGGCCAGCCTGGTCTACAGGGCGAGATCCAGGACAGGCACCAAAAACTACACAAAGAAACCCTGTCTTGAAAAACCAAAAAGAAATAAATAAACAAATAAATAAATAAATAGAATTTGAGAACAAACAATTGTGTTAGCTTGAGACAATTACGATTTCATCATGGTTGGGGGAGGGTCCCACGCATCTCCTTTCACGCCATGAAGGTACACTGGCAGTTAAGGGCAGCTATATGATTATAGAGTTTTGAGTGAATACTTCCCCATTTCTCCTCAGTACTTCAAAATTAGTTTCTGTATGCTCTTGGAGATTTCTTTTTTGTTGTTTTTGAGACAAAGTTTCTCTATGTAGACCAGGCTGGCCTTGAACTCAGAGAGTTCAGCCTGCCTTTGCCTCCACAGAGCTGTGATTAAAGACATGTAAGACCATACTCTCAGCCTTTGGAGTTTTTTTAAGCTGTATATGAGCATGCTCATGTACTCACAGTCACAGCCAATCTCTTTATAGTTTCTCACCTTCTTGCTGTTTTTAAGGTTTGATTCTTGTATGAAGATTTTGAAGGTGAACGAAAGATGACTTTATTAGAGCATATTCTTGTTTCTTTCATAATGAATTCTTTTTATGTCTACAATTTCAGAACTAGGTAAAGGATTTATTAAATTGAATGCATTTCAAGGGTGGAATTTACAATGAACGGCAACACAGGGATTATATACAGTATAACTTCATATTGTTTCTCAGAACTATGAATTTTGTGATGTACAGCAAAATTAGAGGGCTCTGTCACATTTCTCATCTTACTACATTTTGTCTTCATTATATTTATGTAGTCCTGGCTGTCCTGGAACTCACTATGTAGACCAGGATGGCCTCTGACACACAGAGATCTTCCTGCCTCTGCATTCTAAGTGCTGGGATTAAAGACTTGCACCACTTGGCCTGATATTATTATGTTTTTTTTTTGCACATTGAACAAGATAAATGCTCTTATTACAGCATTTTCCACAGGCTGGAGATATGGCTTAGTGGTTAAAAGCACTGGATACTATTCCAGAGGACCCGTGTTCAATTCCCAACACAAGCACCACTCACAACTTTCTGTTAATCCAGCTTCAGGGGACCTAATGACCTCTTCTGGCCTTGACAGGCACCAGGCATGAAATACTTGCATACATACAGAAGTACCTGCAGGCAAAGCAACCATATACATTAAGAAAAAACTTTTCCCGTTTCTTTTGCAGAATTTTAATATAAACCCTGTGATAGTTCTCTTAGATTTAGACCTTCATTAAAGGCATTCACAAGTTCTTATCTTCATGTTTCTATTATGTATACTGTTGAGATTTGTAAGCAGAGATTTGCAGATAAATGCTACGTCACATTATTTACAATGGTATTTTTCTCTCTAGTATGAATTTTCTGATATCTTCTAAGATTGGCAATATGGATATAGAATGTGTCACAGTCTTTGCATTTGTAAGGTTTCTTTCCAGTATGAATTTTCTGATCTACTCTAAGATATTTGCACCTAGTAAAAGATTTATCACATTCCTTACAATTGTAAGGTTTCTCTCCAGTATGAACTCTCTGATATGTCCTGGGTAAAAGATTTGTCACATACCTCACATTTCTAATGTTTCTCTCCAATATGGATCCTGTAATGCCTTTTAAGATGTGATATTTTAGGAAAGGACTTACCATAATCTTTGCATACAATATCTCTAAAGAATGAGTTTTATGATGCCTTCTAAATGGTTAATAGTGGGTAAAGGAACTGTGTCACAGTCATTGCATTCGTAAGGCTCCTCTCCAGTATGGAGTCTGTAATGGCTTTTAAGATGTGAAAGCTGATGAAAGACCTTGCCACATGCTTCATAACTACAACGTTCCTCAGCAGTATGGATTTTCTGATGTCTCCTGAAACTAGAATAGTGGGCAAAGGATCTATTACATTCTTTACATTTGTAAGGCTTCTCTCCTGTATGCAATTTTTCATGGCTTTTAAGTGCTGAGGACTGACGAAATGACTTTCCACAATCTTTGCATTTATAAGGTTTCTCTCCAGTATGAAGTCTTTGATGTGTTTTAAGACTTGAGCACTGGGAAAAGGATCTGTCACATTCCTTACATTTGTAAGGCTTCTCCCCTGTATGCATTTTCTGATGATTTTTAAATGCTGACAAGTGACGAAATGACTTTCCACATTCTCTGCATTCATAAGGTCTCTCTCCAGTATGAAGTCTTTGATGTGTTTTAAGATTTGTGCACTGGGTAAAGGATTTGTCACAAATGTTACACTTGTAGGGTTTCTTTCCAGTATGTATTCTCTGGTGTACACTGAGGCTTGTGGCATTACTGAAGTATTTCCCACATTCCTCACACTGGTATGGTTTCTCTCCAATATAGATTGTTTTTTGCATAAGATTGTACGTAGAGTCAAAATAGTCATCACATTCTTCTTGCTCTTTCTTTGCAGTGTAGAGTCTCTGATCTTGAGTCATGCTGGAACACAAATTTAAAGATATCTCATGGTCTTTAGATTTGCAAGGCTCTTCTCCAGTTTGCATGCTTTCATGTCTATCTGGGTTTAATGAATCCATAGAGGCATCCCTGTGATTACTACATCTGTAGTTACTGGCATTTTCTAGAGTTTCACTTGTTCTATAAAGTCCACATGTGGAGGGGTCATGAAGCACTTTGCCAAGCTCATTACACTGACAAGACTCCTTTTCATTATTCACATGTTGATGGGCAGGATCACATATGCAATCGTTCTCTGGAAAATGAGTACAGTTCAGATTAATAGGGCTTGTTCCAGATTAAACACTTGATAAGTGACTGCGACTGTCTTCCTATGTTTTCTCTTAAGATATGTCAACCAGCAACTATTTCACACAGAGCTCCTGGTATTCGACATTTTCCTTTCACTATAATTGTATGGATTTTCCAAAAACAGAGTGACAGGCTTCAAGGGAAGAAACAAATAACTGAGGAATCAGTAATTAGCTTTGGGATGGAGGTCAATGACTGATTATATTTAGAATACATGTCTCTATTTTTAAAATTTTTTCTCTGTGAAATTGGCAAAGAAGATTTTAATCCAATCCCAGGTTCACAGTGTTTGTACTTACAATGTACAGCAAGGAAGAGCACAGTTCAGAAGTCCTAGGCCCTTTGAAGATTAAAGGCTTACTTAAAAGCATCAAAGGAGAGCCAAGCAGTGGGGGCACATGCATTTAATCCCAGCACTTAGGAAGCAGAAGCAGGTGGATCTCTGTGAGTTTGAGGCCAGCCTGGTCTATAGAGGAAGTTCCAGGACAGCCAAGGATACAAAGCAAAACCTTGTCTTGAAAAACAAGACAAAACAAAACAAAATTTAAAAAAAGCACCAAAGTGTTTATTTTTTTCAAAACAAAAAACAAAAAACAAAAACAAAACAAAACAAAAAAACACATTAGATTCTTCAAAAGTAAGAGAAGCAAAGCAAGAATTTTGCCAGACATGAAAGGCTCTAGATATAGAGCCCAGAGTCTAGAATATTTGAGGCAGGGCTGTCATAGGCAGCTATTGCTTATTTCTACCCTCCACTGTCTGAGCTCCACACACTGCTGTGTTTCTTAACTTTCCTCATAGGGTTATTCTCAAGTCTACTCTGTACACAGACTCCATGGATTATTTTACAGTGTGTATTCTCCACTGGGAAGAAAATGAAGGATGTAATATGAAGACACACATGCATGGAAGACAGTTAAAGAATAATCCTACTTCATGGACTCACATTAGACTTCAAATTTGTAAGATTATTCTAATATGATGTGAGCATAGTCAAATAAAATTTCATTTTGTACTAGTATTCAGTCACCATAATTCAGGTGCAATAATACATAATGTCTTCTAATAGCTACAATAGGCATGAATGTATCCTAGGACAAGGACAGTATACTAAGGTAAATGATCCAGAATCCTTTCAAATGAAACTGAACACAGAAAAAACATTTCCAGCTCTTGCTTTGTCTTTCACTTGAAGCCTTCACTGCCATCCCACTCTTTCACTAGCCTGCCCTAGTTTTTAGAAAGAATACAGATGTTTTAGAAAGAATACAGAAGTTTTTAACAAAGAATACAGATGTTTAACACAGTACTCTGCTCAGCACATGAAGAGAACACAAAGTAGTAGAATATAGGAATAATTTCCCAATTGCTATTTCCTGTCAGATTCACAGCATATTTAGGAAGAATTTTAAGTTAAATTTTTAATTAAGTAATTTTAATTTCGAGTTTTTCTCACAATGTGAAATGCAGCGATGGACATGGAGCTTTAAGATAATGGGTGGAACCAGACACAAAACCTGTGACCTAGTAGAATCTGTCCTGCTTCCAAGATATGCTAGGGCAATGGTGGAACAGAAATTGTGGGAGCAGCCAACAAATGTCTGATTTTACTTAAGGCTCAATCCACAAGATGGAACCCATAGCCCACACTGCTTGGGTAACCAAGGACCAGTGACTAGATAGCCCAGAGACCTAGGATAAATCAACAACTACTAGAGTAAAGAGGAAAAAAAGGGGGGAAAGTATCAATAAAACGACTCCTAATGGTATTCCGCTATATTCATAGATCAGTGTCTTATTCAGTCCCCATCAGAGAAGCTTCCCCCAGCAGGAGATAAAACAGGTACAGAGACCCACAGCCAGACAGTATGTGGAGAGAGTCTACATGTGATGTCTCCATCAAATCCCTCCCCTCAGAGCTCAGGGAACCATGGAGGAGAGGAGGCGAAAAGAGTGTAAGATCCCGAGGAGATAGAGGACAAGAGAAGAACAAGGCCCTCTGAACCAACTAGCCAAGTGTAAGAGAATTCACAGAGACTGAAGCAGCAGGCACAGGGCCTACATGGGTCTCCACCAGGTCCTCTGCATATGTATTATAGCTTTAAGCTTAGTACTTTCATGGGACTCCTGAGTGTGAAAACAAATGGGTCTCTGATGCTTGTATCTGTCTTAGGACTCGTGTTGGGTTACCTTATCCAATTTCAATATGATGTTTTTTGCTTTATTTTATTTTATTTTGTCATGCTTGGTTGTTTTGTTATCTCTTAGATGCCTGCTTTCTTTCTTTCTTTCTTTCTTTCTTTCTTTCTTTCTTTTCTTTTCTTTTCTTTTCTTTTCTTTTTTCTTTTTTGAGACAGGGTTTCTCTGAGTCACAGTCCTGTATCTCCTAGAACTGGATTTGTAGACCAGGCCAGCCTTGAACTCACAGAGATCTGTCTATTTCTGCTAACCGAGTGCTGGGACTAAAGCTGTGTGTCACCACACCCCACTCCAAGTCTGTTCTTTTCTTTTTTTTTTTTTTAGGTTTTCTGAGACAGGGTTTCTCTGTGTAGCTTTGCGCCTTTCCTGGACCTAGCTCTGTAGGCCAGGCTGGCCTCGAACTCACAAAGATCCGCCTGCCTCTGCCTCCCGAGTGCTGGGATTAAAGGCGAGCGCCACCACCGCCCGGCCTGTTCTTTTCTAATGAAAGAAAGAAAGAAAGTGGATATGGAGGGGAGAATAAATGTAGAGGAATTGGAAGGAGTACTGGGAGGGGAAAGTATAATCAGGATATATTGTATGAGAAAAAAAATCTATTTCAATGAAAGGAAAAAAATGAAAAACAAGATACGAGTGGAAATGTTATATGCTACAGAATTTCTGAATGCATCTTAGAACCAAAGTGAAGGGTGCATGACACCACTAAAATGGAAAGTGGAAAGAAAACAACAAATATCAAGAAAAAGTTCTTTTCTACTACCAAACGTTCCCTACTCTCCTGTTGTCCCCAAGACAGCTTAACAGAGAGTTTACAAACTATAAAGTAGGTACATACAAGGGATGAGTTACACACTCTAGAAGCAAAATGTTCTCACCCACAAAGACCAGGTTGTTGTAATTCTCCAACATCACATCAATGTACAAAGACCTCTGAGCAGAGTCCAGGCATTCCCACTCCTCCTGGGAGAAGTCCACAGTCACATCCCTGAATGTCAACATACCCTGAAATGAAAATTTACAGTTTGACCATGTGGTACCAGAGTGCTTTCCTGAATATAAGGAGATTTAAGGAAATCAGAGATTTAGATGAGCAAAGACAATTACTAAAAAAGACGATTTCTAATATAGTCACATTCTACAGTGGGTTTTCTAACTCTGTGAAAACAATACTACAATATTCTTACAACCAATATACATGAAACAACACACATTTAAGGTCTGGACAAGGTCATCTATCTGTTATGGAAGCTGTGTTTATATCACACAGGATCACAGCATACATGTGTCAGAAGGAAAATTCATGATGAGGAAATGTGACTTTAAATGCTGTACCTGTAGATCATGCTAAATATGGACACTGAATCAATCCTGTCTGTACTTGGGCCTTACATGACTGTATTCTAACAGGCTTAACTGGGATGTTTAAACTCTAGGTCCAATGTCACACCATTACAGAGAGAAGGGGTAGATATGGAAGGCAGAACTCATGACTGACCTTATAGGCCAAGAGTTGTTTTTTTTTTTTTTTCTCCACAGTAAGAAAGAGTGTAGCAACACTTCAAACTGGCTATTATAACATTAATATATAAAATCATGTAGTTTATGAATTAATTTTATAAGAATATTTGAAGCCGGGCGGTGGTGGCGCACGCCTTTAATCCCAGCACTCGGGAGGCAGAGCCAGGCGGATCTCTGTGAGTTCGAGGCCAGCCTGGGCTACCAAGTGAGTTCCAGGAGAGGCGCAAAGCTACACAGAGAAACCCTGTCTCGAAAAACCAAAAAAAAAAAAAAAAAAAAAAAAAAAAAAAAAAAAAAAAAAGAATATTTGAGCTACTACCAAGTAGATGTAAAATCTGCATCAGTCATGTTTGATATAATCTAAAATTGTCCTAATAATGTGCATAAGGCAACTTAGACAAATAACAATTTCAGAAGTTTAGAAGAAAATTTCACCACCAAAAAGCTATAAAAATTGAGGGAAGTCCAAAAACACATTAAATAATATTTAAGCTACAACCAAGTATATACACATAAGTGAAGTAACTTTGGTGTATTCGGGAATGACACAGATTTCCTGTGAGTAAATGAATATATTAAATTGTGTGAAGATTATACTCACTTTCAGTGCTTTGCAAATACAATATAGTACAGAAAAATGGCTTAGGATAAAATCTGAGCTATTGTGTCTGAATTTATAGTCCTCAATGTGTTCCTTTTTAGTACTTATGCTGTATTGTCTAATAGATTTTAGGTTAGTAGTATTTATGATAATTCCTTTATCTCTGGAAATGCAAAGTGGTAACATATTTTGTCTGACCCATGAGTCAGGGATAGAAATGTAAACCTGCGGGTAAGAGCCTATTCCCCAAATTTTTACTTTAAAACACTGCAGCTTCAGGGTATAGGAGTCAAGCGACGACACTCTCAGGAACTGACTAGAGGAAGGCAATCATGAGGAATGTTCTTTCTGTATTAAATGTGATGACTTATGCACATCAATCAATCAATACCCCAAGACACTTTTACTGATGCATTCCACATAATGCTACATAATGAGTCACAGAGAGAAAGGGCTGCACAGTGGGATCCTGTTTGGAGCAAAAAGAAAAAGAGAAATAAAAAATACTTATCTCTCTACTTTGGGAAGTTACCACTGAGCTTCCTAACCAAGTGAGGATATGAGCAGCCATTCTTCTGAGAGAAACAGATATCATGTGTCAACAAACACATGGACATATTATCACTACTGTGATGTTAAACAGCAAAGAGAAATACAAGATTACTACAGTCTCAATCTACACTCAAGAACATCAGTTTCATGGTAGGATCAAGCCACATGTGACAGCCATGTTCAGCACTCCCCGGTGTGCTTAAATCATTAGTATTAGGAACAAAATATTATTTAGTACTAAGAACCAAGATATACATCTCTTTAGTTTTATACATTTCTAAGATGTTATGGAAACTAGCCCATGTGTTCAACGAGCATTTTTATTACCATTATTCAAAGAAATGGAACGGATCCCACAAGCAGGGCCTATATGGCAGATGAGCCATCACAAAATCATATATATTGATACAGTACATTCACTGTAGCAATGGGGCACCAACACGTTTGTAGTTCATGTGTCACAATGGAAATATTTTCAAAGTTATAGATCGTAAGTCCATGTGGAGTATTTGCCCTCAAAAACGGAAAAAAAAAATGGTGGTACGGTAGAATTATGAAAAGTAGTAGAAGATATGTGGAATTATGGATTGTATTGTATAGCTGCAATCATAAAGACAGCCTAATATGGTCATAAAATAGACCGAAGAATAACAGAATAGGATAGAAGTCCCAGAGAAAAAAGCAGAAAGCTATGCCTACTTAACACTTAATAAAGGCAGCAAAAGGAGATTATAAAAATATGGCCTTTTAAACAAATGGTGTTGGCAAAACTGGGTCCAGCAGGAGAATGAAATTAGATTCTTACCTTTCATCTTGTATAAAAGTCCACTAAAAAAATGGATCAAAACCCTTAATTAAACTAGAAACACAGAAACCTAGAAAACATAGGCAATACTCATGAGGATCCTGGAATGGACAAGGACCTCTGGATTAGAAAGAACACCAATAGCACAGGAAATAAGCCCAAGTATTAACAGATGGTGATACATGAAAGTAAAAGTTTCTGTTTATCAAAGGAAACAGTCAGCAGAGCACACAGACACCCCACAGGATGCGAGAGTCTGTATCAGCGGCAATTACGGAATTAAATACCCAAGAAATAGAAATACCAATCAACAAATGGGAAAGTGAACTGAATAGGAACTTTTCAAAGACAGAAACACAAATGGCTCATACATACTGCAAAAAGTGTACAAAATCACTAAGATGACATCATGAAAATGAAAACTAAAACGACTTTGAAATACTGCCTTAAGTGAGGCAGGATAGCTGTCATCAACCAAATTGACAACAAATGTTCGTTAGGACGTCACGACAAAGAATCCCTCCCTAACTCTTGGTGTGTGGGTGTGTGTGAGGTTGTGATACAAATTAATGCAGCCATTGTAGAAATCAGCTTGGAGATTATTCAAAAAATTAAAGATGGAATTAATGTATAACTCAGCGATTTCAGTTCTGGGCATATACCCAGAACTCCACACTCCACTATAAATCTATTTACTGTTGCTTTATTCACCTTAGGAAAGTACAAGAATCACTCTAATTGTCTATCAACAGATGAACGAATAATGAAAATGATATACATATAAAATGGAATATTATTCAGCTGAAGAGAAAAATGTAATGAAAACTGCAGGAAAATGGTTGGACTTAGATTGTGTCCAATCTAAGTGTCACAAAGGAAAGAAATCATGTTTTCCCTCATATGCAGAATCTAGCCAATACCTAGTAGATATTTATGGAAATAACATACACATGGGCAAAGTAGAACATGGAGAAAAGAGAATAAGAAAGGTTATATAACAGGGGTTGAGGTAGGACTGAATGCAGGTAATGAACATCGGTTATGACAAAGGATATAAAGTTAATTGCTTTTAGTTCTAATTCTGTCACTGGTTTTTATCTTTTTTTTTTTGTGGCGGATAAGTTCACAAAATATATTTGAGAGTGAAAATATAAACTCCCATGTGTGGTTGCAGAGCTTTTGTTTCCAATGACTATTCTAACTGCAAAACAGTATATTGAGTTGTATAGTCTTCGGGTCCAGTTAATTTTAGTGTGTGATTTTTGTTGTTGTTTGTTTGTTTGCAAAACTTCTGATAACATTTTTAAAAAAGGATCACAAGCAGAAAATTAGGGCATGCAATATATCAAACTATAACAATTCTAGCAAAAAGAGTAGACATGACCACTGACCTGGGACAGATTAACTGGAGAATCAGCCATTTCTTAATGTTTTTCTTCTTTGCGTTTCTCTTTCACAAACAATGAATAAATGGCTTGCCAGCCTTTCATATTAAGGGGTCAAAAAGAAAAAGCAAAAATTAATACTGAAATTAGTTAAAGAACAATGTCAAACCACATGAAAAGACCCAAGTGAAAGAATATGACCAGGAGTCCAGACAATGATCCCAAATCCAAGAGAGCATGGAAAGACATTTACAGCTTAGAGAAAATCACTGTTAACCATACTGTTACAATTAGAAAAATACTTTATTAAAATTGGTGGAGACATAGTGCATTCAAGATAGTCTGGAATTAACACAATCGATTTCACTAAAGCAACACTGCAGATAATAAATCAGAGGCAAAACATACACAGTAGAGTCAGAGAATCATCCATGAGAACATGGAAAATAATAAATATCATGTGAAGAATAAAGAAATACAGGAGAACTGGGAAGCAATCACCAATGGGAAAGAAGCAAACCACTATCTCTCACAAAGAAGGAAGAATACTACCAATAATCCAACCAGCAGCAACATAAAAAACAAAAGCATAGGGAATAAACACCCTATGAACAAAGTATCTAACCACTCTAGAAATCAAAATGGAGAATCCTCAATTAAATAAACAAATTCTGAAGTTAAATAAATCTAGCACATGATCCAGCTGCTCCATTCCTTGGTATATTCTCAAAGGACTCGACATCCTACTTCACAGACACTTGCTCATCCAAGTTCATTGCTGCTCTACTCACAATAGCTACTAAAGGGAAACAACCTTAATGTCCTTCAACTGAAAAATGGATAGTAAAAATGAGGTACATATATGCTACAGAATACTATTCACCTATAAAAAAATTGAAATCTTGAGCAGTTAAATGGATGGATCATATTTAGAGAGTTACCTCAAGCCCAGAAAGAATGCATGTTCTCTCTCATAGGAAGTTCCTAGCTCCAAATCTTCAGATGTGAGTCCACAACCTGGAGTAACTGCAGTAACAAGAAAAGTAAAAGGAGACCACAGTGGGGTGTGAGGAAGTAACAGAGATGGAGTAACAGGGAACCAGTGATTTGAAGGGGGAAAAAGAAAAAACAGGGAGGGATTCCTTATAGAGAAGGGACAGATATAAACACAGAAGGAGGGTAAAAATAACAGTAAGGATGTCTGAAACAGTCAAAGAATTATACTATTATCATCTACCTAAAAATGCCTATAATACATATTAGTCTGTATAAGTATATATGTTTAGTGTGTAAATGAAAAGTTCTCATCTGGGTGATAATCCTCCTCACAAGAGCATAGATATTCTAACAAAACCACTAACACCAGGTGTAAGAAGCCTGCTGTGGGATAATGCTCTTGTACACTGTAAAGATTTGTTACTCCTATTGGTTTAATAAAACGCTGATTGGCCAGCAGCCAGACAGGAAGTGTAGGCAGGGTGACTAGACTAGGAGAAGGCTGGGGAGAGGCAAGGCAGAGACGGAGTTGCCAACCAGATGCAGAAGAAGTGATATGAGAATGCTGGACTGAGAAAAGGTACCAGGCAACATGGCTAAACAGACAAGAATTATGGGTTAATTTAAGCATAAGAGCTAATTAGTTATAAGTCTGAGCAATAGGCCAAACAGTTTATAATTAATATAAGCCTCTGTGTGTTTATTTGGGACTGAATGGCTGCAGGACTGGGTGGGACAGAAACTTCTGCCTACAGAAGCCTGCTTTGAAATTGTTGGTAATAGCCATCCAAGACATTCCCAAAACATTATATAGGCTATTGCTGTTGCCCATGTTTGCTTCTCAGGGATCGAAGGTGAGTCCCTCTTACTGAAGAAGCCACACACTTCAGACACAAATCCTACAGGACTAGAGTTGGATATGACCTTAAAGCCTTCTCCCTGGGGACTAGCTTTCACAGTACTAAAAGGCAACATGCAAGCTTCCAAAGGAGCCAACAAACAGACTTACCTAGCTCTGACACCTGTCCATAACCACAATTCTAGCATGCCGCTCATACGTGCAAAGCAAAGCACTCATATACATAAAACATAAATACCTAAATGTAAAATGTTATGAAATTCAAGCTATCCCAGTGTGATCCCAGATGACACTGCAGATCCACACAACCAACAGCATCATGGGAGTGGAGGAAGACAAACAGCCCCAAGCAATAAAGAGCAGATCCAGAACCTGCCCAATAGCAATGTGAATGTTATCAAAACACCATGAACTTGTGTTGCAGACTAGACAGCCCTTCAAACAGTGGTATTAGGAAAAGTATCTAGAACACATATAAAAACATGAACCTAGGTTTAACTATCTTTAACCATAAAATGAATCACAGACCTTCATGCATGATCTGAAACAGTGAATCCTGCAGAGAAACACTTGATACAAGAGCAGGAACTGACAAATAGTACTGTGTAAAATAAAAAACATCCAGGGAAAGGGTAATAATTAAAAGTATGAAGAGACACCCTACACAGCAGATACATTTATTAGCTAGCTATTTATACTACAATAGATAAAAACCCACAATCTATCAAAAGTTACAAAGGAAGCAAATAATAATCAATAAATAAGCAAATGAATTAATAGGCCATGGTCAACAGTAATCGAAATGGCCAGTATGTACATATTAAAAAGCTCTACAGTGTAGGTCATAAGATAATGTAAATTTAATATACAGAGATTCCAATTCTTTCTAGTCAGTGTCTACACTCAAGTTCCTAAACAATAACAAATGCATTTCTTTCAGTAATTTCTTGAAATGTAAAAAAATAATATTCCCTAAGCAAATGATACAAACAGAATACAGTATTCAAAAAAAGACAGGTGAGAAAACAAACATTTTCAACCAAAAAACTTCATTTCATATCTAAAGATACAAAATACTGAGAAAGAAGGAAAGTTTTTTAAAAATGCCACAACTATGGACAGCTGTTAAAGATAACTGATTATAGTCTTCATAATAGTGACAGAAAAATCAAGACAAAAGTATCAAAATACAAAATAAGCAGTATTAGCAAATAACAAAATGGTTCATTAGAAAGAAAGTCCTTGATCAACATTAGTGCATGTAACTAGAGTTTTCCTGCCTGGCCCACAGGCAGGACAAATCTCTCTCACCTGCCAGTCCCACAGCCGCTCAGACCCGACCAAGTAAACACAGAGACTTATATTGGTTACAAACTGTATGGCCGTGGCAGGCTTCTTGCTAACTGTTACAGCTTAAATTAATCCATTTCTATAATTCTATACCTTGCCATGTGGCTTGTGGCTTACCGGCATCTTCACATGCTGTTTGTCATTGTGGCGGCTGGCAGTGTCTCTCTGACTCAGCCTTCCACTTCCCAGCTTTATTCTCCTCCTTGTCCTGCCTATACTTCCTGCCTAGCCAATGGCCAATCAGTGTTTTATTTATTGACCAATCAGCAACACATTTGCCATACAGAACATCCCACAGCAAGTGCATGTCAAATAAACCAGAATGCAGACATCCACAGCAGACAGAAAACAGGAAAATACATAAAACATGTGGAAACTGTCACATTGCCTCATGTTCTTTTCAAACACAAGACAACCTAGAAGGTGGTCTGTCTTCTCTAAGACTCCAAGCAACTCCCACTACAATCCTGTTACATGTTTTACAGAAAGTAATCCTGAAAGTACCAAAGAACAGCAAAGAGCCAGAAAATACTAAGAGGAGGATCAAACCTAGAGGTGCCCTCACAGTGTGTTACAATTACAGCAATGGAAACTACTTGGAATTGTCATGACCAGAGATATCCATGGGAAGACAGTGTAGACAGAGTTTAGCAGGCTGTAAATATACTTCCTTATTCTTATCAAAACTCTGTTGGCATTACTTTCAGGAACAGAGACACTAATAGGGACAGAATGTGCTAGAATACCAAAATTCTGAAAACAATAAATAAACTTAATTTTCATCATTTTATAAAATCACTCAATAATGGTATGAAGACATGATTAGTGATGTAAATAAATAAGGACAGCAACACTCACATGCTTGGTTAAATAAAATTTTATTTGCCTTCATTATCAATTCTTCTATGGAAAGTATTCTCACACCTACAATAGGATAACCATGAGACCTTTCTCAGTGGAAGTCTCCAGAATTATTTCCAGTGAAACAGAATGTGGCAAAACTGAATTAATGTCCCACTTCCACATTCACTTGAACCTCTTGCCATCCCTTCACCAATCCCTCCACCATACCTGGATCCTTAGCCACTGTCTCCTCCCTCTCCACCTTCCAGGGCTCTTTGCTCTGCTCCACAGGTGAGCAAGTCTGGGTGATCAATGAGCCCTGAAAGTGAGAATGAGATTCTTTATTAACACCTGGATTTCTAACACAGTACTGTGCTCAGTAGATGAAGAGAGGAATCTACAAATGATTCCCCAATTGTCATGCAGCGTCAGAACACTGAAAATATTTAGAAAGCATTTTCAGTTAGCGTAACTTGAATGCTACTTCTAATCACAGCTCAGTCAAAACTCAGGGGCTGAAATGGAACTGAATAATTGGAATGACAATTTTATACACAAATGAGCTAGTGAATTTATCATGGATCAAATATGATAGAAATCTTACATTTCCCAAAAGGACATACACTTGCAGAATAATTTACCAAGAAACTCTGAGGAGGAGCAAGGAAGACTGCAGGCAAACTGTTCTCACCCACAGACATCAGACTGCTCTAATTCTGTAACATCCAGTCTCTGTACAAAGCCCTCTGAGCAGGGTCCAGGCATTGCCCCTCCTCCTGGGAGAAGTCTACAGTCACACCACTGGCTGTCAACAGACCACAAAGTAAAACACAACAGTGAGAAAGATTGTGTTGGTGCCTGTCTTTAATCTTAGCATTGGGGAGACAGATGTGGGGTGGAACTCTGTAAGTTCGGGTCCACCCTGATCTATATTATGAGTTCTGGGCCAGACAGAGCAACACAGTGAGTTCAGGCCTCAAACAAAGCAAATGTAAGACTAAAAAAGTAACAGTTTGGTCATGCATCCATGAACAGAGTCCTTTTCTTGAACCAAGGAGACAAAAGACTATTGCAGACATTTTTCTGATGTAGATGAGTGATCATATTTATTCAAAAGACGCTTTATTATCTATCCTATATTAAAATACCTTTTCATTTCTTTCTTCCTTCCCTCTCTTACCTTCTTTCTTTCTCTCCCCCTGAGATAGGATTCCTCTGTATAGCCCTGACTATCCTTAAACTCACTCTGTAGACCAGGCTGGCAAGGAACTCCAAGATCTACCTGTCTTTGCTTCCAGAGTGCTGGAATTAAGGTGTGTGCCACTACCCCCAACAGGTTTATAATACCCCTTCTAACTTTGGAAATACTGTGACCTGATACCTTCAAACAGCAGAGTGTGCTTTCCCAGGCTCTAAGCTGCAACATTAAGAACTCAGCACAAGAAGCCACATTTCTTTTTTCTTTTCTTGTCTTTCTTATTTATTTATTTACTTTTTGTTGTTGTTGTTTTGAGACAGGGTCTCACCATGTAGCTATGGGTGTCCTGGAACTCACAATGTACACCAGGCTGGCCCAGAAATCACTGAGATCCACCTTCCTCTGCCTCCTGAGTGCAAGGATTCAAGGTGTGCGCCATCGGGTCTGACAAAGACAGTTTTCAGAATGCTGTATTTACATCACAGAGTGCTTATGTCTCATTTGGAAAATTAATTGTGGATAAAAAGTTTACTTTTAAATGTTAAATGCTTACAACCGTATCTGTGGAACTCTCAAAAACATATCTTCAAATTCAATTCAATCTGCAGGCCTTCTTGTAAGGTCAGGAGAAAATCACTCTGCTCATGTCCTGCCCCAGAACTCTGAGAGTGGTGCAAGCAAGTGTCTGGGAAGTGGAAGGTGGAGACAGAGGGAGCTGCTGCCAGCCACCACCATGAAAAACATGATGTAAGATACTGATAGCCACGAGCCACGTGGCAAGGTACAGATTTATAGAAATGGGTTAATTTAAGACATAAAAAATAAACAACAAAAGCCTGCCACGGCCATACAGTTTATAAGTAATATAAGTCTCAGTATGTTTGATTGGGTCTGAGGGGCTACGGGACTGGCGGGTGAGAGAAATTTGTCCTGACCATGGGCCAGGCAGGACCAGGATAACTTCAGCTCCACAAGTGTTACAGTAGAGATGGGAAAGGGGTTACCTGTTGGAAGATGGAAGCCTTACAGCTCTGAAGGGAAAGGTATCCTGGCAGTCGGGAGCCAAGGAATACCACAAAGTCAAACTGAAAAACAAAACTCACAGAAGAGATTTATTGAGAGGGAAAAACACAGCCTCTGCGCTGAGGAGAATCACCAAAGAGCTGAGCAGGAGGTTGACTTGATATATTTCTTGGGGGGGGGGGGGGGGCGAGGGAAGGGCAGGACCGTGGAGCTTTCCAGGGTGGCCGGCTTTTGTGGCTAGATATTAGGACCCCCCCCTTAAGGCGGGGCCTGGCCACTCTCCAATCTCAAGGGCTAGAAATGTCAGTCAATACCCTTAAAGAATTCTAGGGGATGGGAGGTGGGGCAGGGCCTAGCCGCTCCTTTGTCTCAAGGGGCTTGCACTCTGGAAATCAAGCCCTATGATTAAGTGTTAATAGACACAACATTTCAGCATAAAGCAATACTTTATGCCCCACTGTACTTTTCCACTATCTCACTGCACATGATCCAAAGACAGTATAAAAGCCCGACCCTCCACCAAGCTCTTCCCTTTCAGAGCAGCCCACCATTCTGTGCTTTTCCCCAATAAATCTCTTGCATGAGGTTCGTTGCACGGTATGTCTTAGTTGTATTCCCTCACATCTGACTGCAAAGATGCCCTTGCTCTCAAAAAAAACCAACCAAAAAAACAAAAAAACCAAAACAAACAAACAAAAAAACCACAACTCTTACACTTCCTCTCATGACTTATATTTAAAAGCTCTCCCAGGATGCTACGTCGACAGGTATAACACAGAAGTTAGCAAGGATGATGTAAATTTCAAGAGTTTTGTCCTTATCATCATAACAAAGAAAAATCTCTTGCAAATATCAACAAATAGATTCAAATGTTCTAGAGTATTCTTGTAAGACTATTTTGGCAACTGGAAAAATCGATGAAAAAGAATTTGGATTAGCCCAGTTCATATAATCTAAAATTTACCGACAAGGGAAAGACATTAGGATGAACAGCAGAGAAACTGTTCGCACCCCGGTCCCTCCCCTCCCGTGTCCCAGCCCCGCAGCTCCTCTGACCTGGGAGGTTCCAGGGCCGCCGGGCTGCGGTTCCCGCCACTGCGCTGCTGACTGGTGACTTTCCCAGGCCGCCCCGCGCGGGGACTGCGGCTCCGGGGAGGTTTCGGGTCCCCGCGACACCCCGCCGGGTCCTCCGCTCCCAGGTCTGCACCACGCGGTTCCCCACCGAGCCGGCCCGGAGCAAAACAGGGAACAGAAACTTGGCCTAACTAACCGGGCCTCAGTAACAAGACTTCCCAGCTTCCGTTACGTCACTCTGTTAACCCCTCCCACTCACGTACTTCCTCTACATCTTACCAATGACCAACAATCTCCTCCACTCGCTGTTTCCCGGTGAGTGTGCGTCCACCCATCCCCCCATCCCCGCCAGCTCCCTGGGGGACTCGTCCCTCCCACTCGGTCTCTGGCTGCCTTCCACACAGCTCCAGCTGTCAGGCTGCCCTGGACCCGCTCTGCACAGCCTCCCCACGTGCTTGCTGCCAGCCTAGACCAGAACTGGATCTAGTTGGATGATGCACCCGCATATCTGAGCCCCACAGTGAGTTCTGAAACCTTCAGATTAAAAACAGGCAGCCAAACCTTGACTTGACTACCAGCCTTCCTGGCTACATATTTACACAAACGATTAACACGCTAAATTCAGATGCTACCGTCCCAGCGTTAACACAGACATGACAAGGCAAGGCCAAATACTGCAATTTCGACTTGGGGAGAGACATTTCAGGAACTTGGATGTTTAAAACAAATAGATGTCTCCAAAGTCTCAGTGGTCAGGCTAAGAACAGCCTAGGGCTGAATTCATCCTGCGAGGTACTGCTTTCATCACCGATGGTGGTTTTGTCATTTTTCTAACTCAGAAACAACTTTGTCTTCTGTGACTCATGCTAAAGGTGTTTTGAGATAAAACGTAGAAAAAATTCTTTGAAAAAAAAAATGCACTGGTGGATGCAGAGATTCTTGTCCCAGATGCAGAAAATAAGTAAGGTATAAATATGTCCCAACCCTAAAAACGTTAGTTATACCATCCCGTCTATGGCTCTGGTAACACTGAGGAAGTGGAAGAGGAAAGGAAATAAGAAGGGTAAGAGGAGGAAGGGCTAAGACATGCTGTTCTCCAGACTCCATACAGATGCTATAATCAGTAACCAACAGCAACTATACTAACCTGAGGTGGCCAAACACAAAGCAACAATCGATGTAGGAAAGGGACAGGCTCCCCTCATGAGCTCTTAAATGTTTGCTATAGGTAGACTTCTTTGTTGTTTTGTTTTGAGACAGGGTTTCTCTGTGTAGTCTTGGCTGTCCTGGAACAGGCTCTGTAGACCAGACTGGCCTTGAACTCAGAGATCTGCCTGCCTCTGCCTCATGAGTTCTGGGATTAAAGGCATGAATCCCCACTGCCCAGCTATGGATACATTTAAAGAGAAGAATCACTGCCTTTAGCTGCAGTCCTCTGCTGAGCCCACCAGGCTCCAAGACATAGCTCCAAATCCACAGTCTCGCATGTGGTCCTGGTTAATCTCAGTGGGTCCCAAAGGAAAATGAATGGACACGAACACAACAGAGATTTGTTGGAACTGTGGACTAGGATAATAGATAGGTAGAAAGTGAGAAATGACAGTATTTGAAGCACACATGTGTGAATATACTCATGTGTGTGTGTGTGTGTGTGTGTGTATGTGTGTGTGTGTGTGTGTGTGTGTGTGTGTGTGGAGAGAGAGAGAGAGAGAGAGAGAGAGAGAGAGAGCTAATAACATCACACTTTTTTGTTGTTGTTGTTTTTTGAGACAGGGTTTCTTTGTGTAGCTTTGGAGCCTGTCCTGGAACTCACTTTGTAGACCCGGCTGGACTTGAACTCACAAAGATTCACCTGGCTCTGCCTCCCGAGTGCTGGGATTAAAGCTGTGTGCCACCACCGCCCAGCCACAACACACTTCTTAAATGGCCATATCAATATGTAATTTCTTTTTGGTTGTATCATTATCTGTTTTAGTATCAGGTAATACTGAGTCAGGAAATCATCGTTTTTGTTCTCTCTCTCACTTTTTTTTTTTGTCAAGAATTATTTTAAGTGGCTTTGCTGTTAGTTCTTTGAAGTTCTGATAGAATATTGTCAGTCTGGTCATGGGGTTGTTTGTGGGGGGGGGCATTTTATTACTGCTTCAGTCTCATTGCTAATTGTAGTTCTGTTTACATTATTTATTTCTTGTTTTAGATTGGTATGTTACATGCAGTTGGAAACTTGTTTATTCCTATAGAGTTTATAATTTAGTGGAATGGAAATCTTTAATGTTAATAGACAAAAGATCCACTAGTTCACTTTTGAATATCAAATATTTTGTCAAGTTACCTTGGGAAATTGTCAAGACATGATAACAAAAAGTGATGTAGGCCAGGGTAATCCCAAATAAAGCAGGCCATGGTGGCGCCCGCCTTTAATCCCAGCACTCAGGAGGCAGAGCCAGGCAGATCTCTGTGAGTTCAAGGCCAGCCTGGTCTACAGAGCAAGATCCAGGACAGGCGCCAAAACTACATGGAGAAACCTTGTCTCGAAAAAGAAAAAAAAAAAAGTGATATATAGTTCGGCAAGGTCATGCAAGCCTATAAATCCAGCAGTCAGGAGGCAGGGGCAAGGAGAAGTCTGAGTTCATTGAAAGCTCAGTTGACCTGTGAGTTTTATTGGGGTGACTTACAAGAGTGGTGGTGAGGGGTTACTTATAGAATCACCAAGGACTCAATGACAGCTGCAGGACCCTGTGCAGGTGATGGCTAATGAAGGTGGAAACCGGGGGATCACTGCACAGCTTGCAGGCAGCACAAGGGAGGTTGGAAGTGTATCTTTCAAGTAACTCACCACCTCCTCCAGGCAGCTTGTCTTGTCTTGTCTTGTCTGGACCGGGCAGCTTGCCTGGTGTTTGCTTCATGGCTTAAAAGACAACTCAAATGAGATGTCCATAAAAAAGCTACATGGGAGCCTATCAATTTGCAACACAAAAAGTGTAAGAGAGTACAGGAGGACACAGGTGCTATAAAAGAATGGAGCATTGGACAATATGTGCTAAATGCTTAACTGGGGAGGTGGTAGGAAGAAAAGTGAAAGAATGGGTGGGTTAACCAAAAGTAAGGATGTATGAAGCAGCTTTATGAAATCCTACTATCTTACAAGTTAATAGTAAATATGATTTTAAAACTTTGAACAGAGGTTTCCCACATGGGCAAATAATGCTGCTTCCAGTCACAGGGGTATTAAATGGAACTCTCTGTACCAAGTACTGGTTATCTGCCTAGGTAAGGGAGGCTCCAGGGTAATCCCAAATAAAACATGTCACTGCCAGTGCTCTTCCTTGGCCACCATAAGTACATGGTGTTGTTGAAGACACCATATACTTTGGTTACAAGATGGAGACCAGTCTTGAACTTACCAGGGAACTCTCCCTGCTGGCTGGGTTCCATATCACTGCAAGGTCCTGTGCAGGCTCCTTGCAGAGAAAAGATGTCAGTGATCTAACCGATCCCCGGACCTTGCATCTGACAATACCAACATATTAGGAAAAAATGTGTGCACTGGTGCAACACTGTCACTACTGCTTATGGGCATAACCAACCAATCCCTTGATTGAATTTGAGGCTTGCTCCGTAGAGGGGTCATGCCTTGAACTATAAAAAACATGGCAAAAAAAAAAAAAAAAAGTATAGCTTGAGGAGGAGTAAAGGCCAAGGGCAGAATGACTGATGTTTTGTTAATGATCATGGTTGTCAATCTGCCATCTAAATATTCATGTTTATACTAATTTATACTACTCTCAACCTTGGTGAAAGAAGCCTCCTTTGCATTTGGTAAAAAGACTCATAACTGTTCAGAAAGTAGTAAGAACAGGCAACTGTTCTTACTGTTCCTGGCCAAGGGTGGGGGGTATCCCATGAGTCTCCTTTCAGAACATGAGCATCTACTGGCTGTTAAAGGCAGCTATATTGTTTGATCAGAGTGAATACTTAGCCATTTTTCTTTAGTACTTCAAAATGAATTTCTATATGCCCTTGGGGGTGGGTGTTTTTGTAATTTTATTTATTGAGACAGGGTTTCTCTTTGTAGACCAGGCTGGCCTCAACCTCACAGAGATCAGTCTGCCTTTGCTTCCAGAGTCCTGGGATTAAAGACATGCACCACAACCTTAGCCTTTGGAGTTTTGTAAGCTATATATAAGCATGCCCATGTTATCACATTCACAGCCTGTCTCTTTACAGTTTCTCACTTTCTTGCTATTAGTAAGTGTATCAGGGTCCCAACCTTAGTAAGCCCCTAGACCTTAACACAACTGACTCCATGTTGGAAGAGCCATTCAGGGTGTAAAACTCAGCACATAGACACCATCACCTGCCAAAAACTAAAACAAAGACCTAATCCATCAAAGTCCTTATAGTTCTGCAAAAGTCTCAAAATTATACTAATCTTGCCTTTTAGCTTCTATAGCTCTGCTTCTGGCTAACTGTTATTGTTAAATCAAGTGTGTCAACCCAGAACATGGTTTTTGTGCTTAAAAGGCTAGGTGCTATACTGGGATCTCCAACACCCAGTATAGTGACTGGTAGACTTTCTATTGGCTTAAACCCATCTCTGAGCAGTCTCCTCTCAAAAACACCTACAACAGTAAGGTTTGACTCCAGTAGGAAGATTTTGAAAGTCAACAACAGTTGAGATTTTATGAGAGCATTTTCTTGTGTTTTCTTTCATGGTGAATTTGCTTTTATGTGGGCAATTTCAGTGCTAGAGAAAGGACTTATCAAATTGAATTTCACACATGGGGATTGCACATGGTATAACTTTATATGGTTTCGCAGAAATATGAATTTTTCAATGTACAACAAATTTAAAGGGCTTCATCACATTTTTTATGTTACTACATTTTGTCCTGATTACGTTTTTTTGTTGTTTAGACAGTGTTTATGTAGTCCTGGCTGTCTGGAAACTCACTCTGCAGACCAGGATGGCCTGACTCACAGAGATCTTCCTGAGTTTGCCTCCTCAGTGCTGGGATTAAAGGTTCTCACTACCACACCCATCACTTTTATGAGTTTTTAGATGTTGAACAAGATAAATGTTTTTATTACAGCTTTTCTGAGCGCTGGAAATATGGCTTAGTTAAGTGCATGGGCTACTCTTCTAGAAGACTGGGTTCAATTCCAAACACACATACCAGCTTATAATTTTTTGTTAATCCAGCTTTAGGGGATTTGATGACCTCTTCTGGCCTCTCTAGGTACCAGAAATACATGTAGTGCACAGAAATACTTACATATAATGTAACCATACACAAAAACAAAACAAAACAAACAAAAAAAACTTTTTCCTGCAGAATTTTATTTTCTTATAAACCCTGTGAAATCTTTTAAGATTTATACCTTCATTAAAGACATTCACAAGTTTTGCATCTTTGTGTTTCTATTATTGTGATTTCTGAGTAGACAATTCCAGATAAAGCTATGTCACATTATTTGCAATGGTATTTTTTTCTCCAGTTTTAATTTTCTAATGTTTTCTAAGTTTCAAAATCTGAATAAAGGACAGGCCACATTATTTGCACTTGTAAGTTCTCTCTCCAGTATGAATTTTCTGATGTATTCTAAGATGTGAGTTACGGGGAAAGGATTTGTCACATTCTATACATCTGTAAGGTCTCTCTCCAGTATGAATTTTCTGATGTTGTCTAAGAGTAGAGCACTCAGTAAAAGATTTGTCACATTCTCTACATGTGTAAGGTCTCTCTCCAGTATGAATTCTCTGATGTGTTCTAAGATGCGAGTCCTGGGTAAAGGATTTGTCACATTGCATACATTTGTAAGGTTTCTCTCCAGTATGCATTTTCTGATGGCGTTTAAGTGCTGACACCTGAAGAAATGACTTTTCACATTCTCTGCATCTGTAAGGTCTCTCTCCAGTATGAATTCTCTGATGTATTCTAAGATATGAGTCCTGGGTAAAGGACTTGCCACACTCCATACATTTGTAAAGTTTCTCTCCAGTATGAATTTTCTGATGTGTTCTAAGATTTGAGGTCACAGAAAAGGATTTGTCACATATCTCACATTTGTAAGGTTTCTCCCCAGTATGGATTTTATGATGCCTTCGAAGAGTTGAGTTCAATGTAAAGGATTTATCACATACCTCACATTTGTAAGGCTTCTCACCAGTGTGGATCCTGTAATGCCTTTTAAGATGTGATAAGTCAAGAAAGCATTTACCACATTCTTTGCATTCATACAATTCCTCTAGAGAATGAGTTTTCTGATGTCTTCTAAATGATGAATAGTGAATAAAAGAACTGTCACAATCATTGCATTTGTAAGGCTTCTCTCCAGTATGGAGTCTGTAATGTCTTCTTAAGTGTGAAAGCCAATGAAAGACTTTGCCACATTCTTGACACCTATAATGTTTCTCAGCAGTATGGATTTTCTGATGTCTCCTGAAGTTAGAATAGTGAGAAAAGGATTTGTCACATTCCTTACATTTGTAAGGCTTCTCTCCTGTATGCATGTTCTGATGGCTTTTAAGTGCTGAGGACTGATGAAAGGACTTTCCACATTCTCTGCATTTGTAAGGTTTCTCCCCAGTATGAAGTCTTTGATGTGTTTTCAGACTTGAGGACTGTGTAAAGGATTTGTCACAAACGGTGCACTTGTAGGGTTTCTTTCCAGTATGAATTCTCTGGTGCTTTGTAAGAGTTGACTTCACAGTAAAGCATTTGTCACATTCTTTACACTTGTAAGGCTTCTCTCCAGTATGAATTCTTTGATGTACAGTGAGGCTTAGGGCAGTACTGAAGTATTTCCCACATTTCCCACATTGGTGTGGTTTCTCTCCAATGTAGAATTTTTGTTGCAAACAACTGTATGTAGAGTCAAAATAGTCACTATATTCTCCCTGCTTGTGCTCTTTCTTTGCAATGTAGAGTCTCTGATCTTGAGTAACATTGGAACACAAATTTAAAGATTTCTCATGGTCTTTAGATTTGTAAGACTCTTCTCCAGTGTGCATGCTATCATGTCTATCTGGGTTTGTTAAGTCAATGGAGGCATCCCTGTGATTATTGCATCTGTAGTTATTAGAGTTTTCTGTAGTTTCACTTGTTTTATAAAGTGCACATGTGGAGCAATCATGAAGCACTTTGCCAAGCTCATGACACTGACAAGACTCCTTTTCAGTCTTCACATGTTGATGGACAGTATCACATATGCAATAGTTCTCTGAAAATGAGTACAGTTCAGGTTAATAGGGCTTGTTCCAAGATTAAACATTTGCTAAATGACTGTCTCCCTAAATTCTCTCTTAAGGTAAGTCAACCAGCAACTATTTAGAACAGAAGTCCCAGGAGTTCACTTTTTTTTTTTTTCACTGTAATTTATGGTCTCTCAGAAAAAACAGAAACACCATCACCACCACCAACAACAACAAAAAAAAAACAGTGATAGCCTTCAAGGAAGTTGAAGCCAATAATAGAGGAATCAGTAATTAGCTTGGGGATGGAGGTTACTGACTGTTTAAATGTAGAGTATATGTCTCTGCTTTCAAATATTTTTTTCTCAAATATTGACGAAGAAGAGTTTAATTCAATCCCAGGTTCACAGTGTTGACTTACTAATGTACAGCAATGAAGATTATAGTTCAGAATACCCAATTCCTTTTAAGATTAAAGGCTTATTAAAAGGCATCAAAGGGTTTATATATTTTTTTCCTAAATAACACATTAGATTTTTCAAAAGTAAAAGATACAAAGCAAGTATTTTGCTAGACATCAGAGGCTCAAAATCAAAGGTTCTCAACCTGTGGGTCATGACTATCTGAAAATACATTATTTCCAATGGTCTTAGGAACTGAGGCATTGCTTAGTAACAAAGTTACAGTCACGAATTAGCAACAAAAATAATTTTATGGTTGGGAGTCACCAAAACATGAGGAACTCTATTAAAGGGTTATAACATCACCAAGGTAGAGAACCACTGCTTTAGACAATTTAAAGCAGGGCTATCATGGGAAGCTAGTGCTTATTTCTATCTACCATCATCATACATGCAAGGAGGCAATTACAGAATAATACTACTTCATTTACTCCTGTTAGACTTAGAGTTTTGTAAAATAATTCCAATCTGATATCAGCATAGTCAAATACAATTGCATTTTGTACTAGTATTAAGTCACCATAATCTAGGTGCAATAAGACACATGTTCCAACAATTACAACAGGAAGGAGGCATCCCTAAGCCAGGATACTATACTAAGTTATCAATTATCAGAAATCCTTTCAAGTGGAATTGAGTATAGCAAAAGCATTCTCAGCTCTTTCTTACTGTTTCACTTGAAGATATCACTGTTGTTCCATGGGTACTCACTCTCTCCTCTCCATGTTCTAGAACAATCTCATTTGCCCCAAATAGCTGACCAGGTCTACTTTGCATACAATTATCCATGTATTCTATGAAGCTGCCCATGATGCATGCTAGAATTTTTAGAAATAATACAAACATCTAACACAGTACTGTGCTCAGTACATGAAGAGATCACAAAGTAGAGGAATCTAGGAATAATTTCCTATTGCTATTTCCTGTCAGAATCTTCAGCATATTTAGGGAGAATTTTCAGTTTGCATATCTTGAATTTTTCTTACAACTAAAACAAATTCAAGTACAATGACAGACATGGAGCTTTAAGATATGAGTGGGAATATTATATGCTGCTGAGTTTCTGAATATATCATGGACCCTAAATGAAGGGTACATGACACCTGAATAGATAGAAAAAAAACAAATACCAAGAAAAAGTTCTTTGGTACTACCAAGCATTCCCTAGTCTGCTGTTTCCAAGACAGCTTAACACAGAGTTCATAACCTACAAAACCAGTACATAGAAGGCCTGAGTTAGGAATTCTACAAGCAAAGTGTACTCACCCACATAGACCAGGTTGCTGTAATTCTCCAACATCACATCAATGTACAAAGTCCTCTGAGCAGAGTCCAGGCATTCCCACTCCTCCTGGGAGAAGTCCACGGCTACATCCCAGAAGGTCAACAGACCCTGAAACACAAAGTACAATTTGTGTTTTTACCAGACAGAGTGCTTTCCTGGATATAAGGAGACTTAAGGAAATTAGGGAGTTAGATGAACAAAGACAATTACTCAAAAAGATGATTTCTAATATAGTCACATTCTATAATGGGTTTTCTAACTGTGAAAACAAGATGACACACTAGTCTCACAAACAATATACACAAAACAACACATTTAAGGTCTGGACATGGATATCTTTTTTTTTTTTTTTTTTGAGACAGGGTTTTCCTGTGTAGCTTTGCACCTTTGTTTGATATCTTTCTTGTATAGATGCTGTGTTATGTTTTACAAGATCAAAGTGGACATGCCTCATAAGGAAAATTTTTGTGAGGAGGTCTAAATGCTGTGCCTGAAGTTCATGCTAAAATATTGACAGTGAATCATCCTGTCTGTTTTTGGGCCTTACATGATTATATTTTAACATGCTCAATTCATATGTTTAGACTCTAGGTCCAGTACCACACCATTAAAGGGCAAAAGGGTAGATAGGGAAGGTAGAATTTATGATTAACTAGACAGTCAAAGAGTTTGGGTTTTTTTCCCCCCCACAGTAAAAAGGAACACAGCAACACTGCATACTGTGAATTTTAATCTTAACATAAAGTTAAGTAGTATATGCAATTAATTTTATTGGAATATTGGGCCACTACTAATCAGACAGAAAAAAATCAGCATTAGCCATATTTGTTATCCAAAATATTTTAAAAATATTCAGAAGCTGACTTAGAGAAATAACAATTTCAGAAGTTTTGAAGATTTCACTTGCAAAGAGTTATAAAAAAATTGATGGAAGTCCAAAAACACATCAAATAATGTTTAAGTTACAGCTCAGCATGTATACATTAGTATAGTAACTATGGATGTATTCAGAAGTGACATGTATTTCCTGTCAGTAAATGAATATATTAAATTCTCTGAGAATTATAGTCACTTTGCAGTGCTTTGCAAATACAATATAGCTGAAAGAATGGCTTAATTGAAAATTTGCACTACCGTGTCTGAATTTTGTAGTTTTCAATGTGTTCTTTTTCGTACCTATGGTGTATTGTCTAACGGTGTTTTAGGTTAATAGTGTTTATGACTCTTTTATTTCTCTGAAAAAACAAAGATGAGGTGACATACTCTGTCTGAACCATGAGTGAGGGATCGAAATACAAACCTGAGGGTCAGAGCCCATCTCCCAAATCTCCACTTTAAAACACAGCAGCTTCAGGGTAGGAGAGTAGAGCCACGGCTCTCAAAGGAACTGACTAGAGGAAGGCAATCATGAGAAATGTTCTTTCTGCATCAAATGTGACGGTTTATGCATATCAATCAATGTCCTCAAGACATTACTTCTCATGTATTCCACATAATGCTACATAACAGGTCCCAGCCAGAAAGAAAGGGCTGCAAAGTTGGATCCTCTTTGGGGCAATAAACAAACAAACAAACAAACAAACAATAAAAGAAAAAAAAAAAAGGACAAATTAAAAAAAAAACACCGATTTGTCTACTTTGGGAAGTTACCAGGGAGCATCCTAACCAAGTGAGTGATGTGAACAGCAATTCTCCTGAGAGAAACAGATATCAGGTGTCAACAAACACATCGACACATCATCACTGTTGTGTTACTAAATACCAAAGAGAAATAAAGTAGACTACGATATGAATCTACATACAAGAACATCAATTTCATAGCAAGATCAAGCCACATACACCTGTCATGTTGTGTACTCTACAGTGTGCTTAAATCTATAGTATTAGAAACCAAGTATTATTTAGAATTAAGACCCAAGATATGTCTATTTTAATTCCACACATTTCTAAATGGTTGTTCCAACTCGTTTCAATATGCATTTTTGTATCCATGATTCAAGGAAATGGTACAGATCCCACAAATAGAGCCAACATGGCACATAAGCCCTGACTCAACAATATATAAGTCCATATCAATTGGGCATCAACGTTTTTTTGGTCATGTATCACAGTGGAAATATTTTTAAAATTACAGGTCATTAGTGTATGTGGGATATTTGCCCCCGCTCCAACCCCCAAAATCTGTGGAGAGCAGAATAGAGATAAGTGCTACAAGAGATGTGGAATTATGGAATTCCATTGTATAGCTGTAATCTATTATATAGCTATAGTCATAATGACACTCTAGTATGGGAATAAACACAGACAGGAGCATAACAGAATATGATAGAGAACCCAGAAAGAAAACCATTAATCTATCCAACTTAATATTTGACAAAGGAAGAAAAGATACATTAGAATAATATGGCCTTTTCAACAAATGGTGCTGACAAAACTAGATCCAGCAAGAAAATGAATTAGATTCTTAATCTTTCACATTGTACAAAAATACATTCAAAAGGGATCAAAAACCTAATTTAAAATGAGATGCAGGGGCTGGAGAGATGGCTCAGAGGTTAAGAACCCTGGCTGCTCTTCCAGGGGTTCTGACTTCAATTGCCAGCAACAACATGGTGGCTCACAACCATCTAGTGCCCTCTTCTGGCCTGCAGGGACACATGCAGGTAGAATACTGTATATGTAACAAACAAATAAATCTTTAAAAAAACAAAAGCAAACCAGACACACAGAAATCTAGAACACAGTGAATACAAATCAGTATACTGGGAGGGACAAGACTTTTCTGAATAGAAAGAACACCAACAGTGCAGGAACTAACTCAAGTATCAACAGATGGAACTACATGAAAATAAAGAGTTTCTGTTTAGCAAAAGAAACAATCAGCAGAGCACACAGACATCTCTCAGAATGGGAGAGACTCTCTACCAGCAACACTTTGGATAGGGGCTCATATATAAAATTTACCAAGAATTAGAGAAATTAAATAACATGAAAATGAAACTGCCAATCAACAAATGGGGAAATGAACTGAATAGACACTTTTCAAAGACAGAAACACAAATGACCCCAGGAAGCCTAAACTGCCAACAGAGAAATGAGAACAAAAACTACTTGAAATACTGCTTCACCCCAAGCAGCACAACTGTCATCAACTAATCTAACAACAAATGTTAGAGAGGATGAGGAAAGTGTCAGTGAACTGAATACCAAGCCCAAACTCAATGAGAGAATGAACACCAGATGGTTAAGCCTCAGGAAAGTGACACTTCTACTCTGGAGAGAAATGTACTCCATCTGCAGAGAACATCCGTCTTTTATATAAATTTTGTTGCTGGGCAAGCAAGAGCAAGGAGACAGATAACAAGGGCCAAAGAAAAGCAGTTAGTTTGAGCTATACCACAAAACTTTAAAAATTTGAAATAACAGACATGGTTCCAGCTGTGACCCAGTTTGAGCAACTTCGTATGTGTGAGCCAGTCTGAAGGACTTTAGATACTATATCTTTCCTGTGAGAGCACTGTCTTTAAATACATTGAACCTAGGTAAAGAACAATTTAACCCTTGGGTTGATTTCCTTACTTTTAGAGAAGACATTTTTCTCCTACGTCACATCAATCTCCACTCTCCTCGAAGTATTCAAACCCTTGAATCTTCACTTAAAGTTTCATATTGGGTTTTAAGAACAGTTAATTTTAACAGTATTTATTTTCTGTTTCTTGAGGCTGGCAAGATGTTTGAGAATACATGGGCCAAAGTTTAGAGCAAGTAGTAACCGTAAAAGGGGACCTGCAACTGCTGTAACCAGTGTTGTTAGCCATGGGGACAGAAATGGGATTCAAACCAGCTATAGGAAGCCTGTCTTGCTTCTTCCCTTTGTCTTTTTCTTTGTTTGAACAGAGAGGCTGTCTCTGATTGTACACCCGAATGATTAGCATATAAAATTGTTTCCCTGAAGCCATATATAAGCCCCCCTGCTGGAGGCATAATAAATCCAGGCAGTTCCCAGGGCTGTCAATTTAGCTATCCCAACCCCACTAAGGCTGAGATAAGAATAGCTGGTAGGGCTCTTGGGTTTTTCCCTCTGGAGAAGATATGTTCTAGACCTCTCTCTCCTGAGAAGTAGCAGACCTGGGGCAGTAAGTCCACAAGGATGTACAGGTCTAGGGGAGAAACCAGTATGACTAGGTTGATACATGGTTTCAACCCTGTTGTACATGCAAACCAGAACCCATGGGAAGGGACCATGAAGTTAAACATATGTCCTGTATCTGAACTAGAAAATGGGATGCTCAAATTATAAAATCTCCCATGTGCTGAGCTGTTGGGGCTATAATATTCTGAGTGAAAACAGGTACTTTTTCCTTTGAGTTCTCCTTGCATTAAAGAGGGAGACCCTTTGGCCCATGGGCACTGTTGGGGTTTCAGCTCATCAACAGTGATTTTTCTGATATCAGAAGGCTGGTTTCCCTGAGAAGAAAGTGTGGCTATGAGTATGGGGGCCAAGGCTTAATGCAAAGCTAGCAGTCAGCAGTAGCATTAGGGTTAGTTCCACTTAGGAACTTGAAAGTTCTGTCAAGAATCTCAAGATGTAGCTTTCTTTAGGGGACATCTTAACAGGTAGGTTGGCATAGTGGGAGGTGGCCAGTCCTCTGCTGGGTGAGGGCACCCAAGATGGATTATTGGGCTGATAACCTCACTGGTAACCATTGACAATTTTGGTTGCTTGGGCTGAGAGCACTGAAGAGTAAACTCAGTGTCAGGGTCCATCCTAAAACATATAGCCAGAGGCCCCATGTTTACCCTGACTCCTATTTTTGGTCAACAATAACAGTCAAGACATTTTTTCCTGAAGATGACGGTATACATAACTGTAAGTAATAGTCTTCATCTTTGGGTTTAACCCAGGAAGCCAGTGTTTCATATCACCATCCCCACATAATCTCATATCCCTCCACCTCATAAGGGGGTGTTCTATCTGAGGAGCAAGGGTAAACTAGCATACCTCTTTAATTTTTCATAATTAGCCAAGTGTTGCAACCCTCTGGTGTGTGCATAATTTTCTACTAGGTCACAGAGATTTATAGTCAGAGACAGAGTCAGGTAAGGGGAGGTGGCACTGGCTAAAATCTTGCCATCAGATATTCGGGTGAGTCTCCAGTCATAATACATTGGCATATGAGCACCTAAGTGGGGGAAAAACATTAGCAGGAGAAAGACAAGCACTATGGGTCTTTTTCCTGCCTAGTTAATTGTACCTTGGTAGGTCCCAGGGGCCTTACCACCCATTCCTTGGGTACATGTTCAGGTTTTGTCAGCTGTAGATGATTCTGCTGAATCCAGTAAGGCCTGTCAGCCACTTTAACAGCAGTCGGTGTGGCCAAGATCACCTGGAACAGTCCAGTACACTTTCCTCCTAGCTGCTGGGCCATATATTTCTTGACCCAAACCCAGTCAATAGGTTGTATCTCTGGCTCATCTGGTGGGTGTCTCTCCTGGCAGGGTAGGTGGTCCTCTTTGACAGTCTCTCCGGGCAAGACTGCCTGGAGTGCCTGCAAGGATTTAAGAAGTTCTTGGTTAGTGACTCTTTCCAGGTGTTCTGATTCTAGCTTTGGAAAAATGTGGGGAAGCCTTCCAAACAAAATCTCAAAGGGAGTACATAAGGGGTGGAGTGAGCACTTAAGAGGGAAAATGGGAGAAGATTTACCCAGGTATCACCTGTCTCCACAATCAATTTGGTAAG
Organism: Peromyscus eremicus; assembly: GCF_949786415.1. NCBI lineage: Eukaryota > Metazoa > Chordata > Mammalia > Rodentia > Cricetidae > Peromyscus > Peromyscus eremicus. The sequence goes on along the minus strand of NC_081416.1, from coordinate 191,746,421 downwards.
AATGTCTTTTAAGGTTTCATTCATCCTCTCTATCTATCCTGAACTTTGAGGGTGATATATACAATGAAGTTTCCAATGGACTTAAGTTAGACCTCAGTAATGTTGGCATCAGGCAATCCATCCTGTCCCAGAACATATTTGTGAGCCTCAATCTGGATCTGCCTCCTCTGAAATAAAAAGACCTGCAAGAGCTGTTGGCAATCTTCCCAGGTGGGTTTGTGGGTAGTAAAGATTGTACTTACAAAGAGAGGGTCCTCAGAGAAAGAAGGGTTCTGTTTTCAATTATAAAGGTAGGTGGTAGAAAAGGGAACATAAACCTTTGAGGTTTATGGGGTGCTTCCTCTTTAGTAGCCCAGGGCTATGCAGCTGGCACTGTCTCTTCCAAGGGGAGGAGTAAGGAAACCCTGAGGGCAGTAAGGGCAACCAGACTGGGAGGAAAGTTGAGATGGAGGAGCCCCAGGCAATGAAGGTGCAAGGTCCTCTTGAGGTTGAGAAGAATAAAGGGGAGGAATAAAAACATTTTCATCTTCCTCCATCCTCTTGAGGATGGGTGGTCAGGGCCCTGATTTATGGGGAGAATAGAATATGAGGTTTGGCACTTTTTCAGCCATGAAAGGAGAGTTTCTAAGAGATCAACCCAGTTACAAAATAAGGTATCTGATCAGGAGGACTCTTTAAGTAATAGGCACTGAGTTTATAACTCAGAGTCAAATCAATGGATCCTTGTGGAGGCCACTTTATACCAAAACTAGGCCATTCCACTTCAGAGTGTTCACAAGCGTGGCCCTTTTGGATGAAAACCAAAATTCTTGGTTCTGGCTCTAAAGGTAGAAAAGTATACTAACACATATTCTAATAGAGTCAGACAAGAGCTCTGCTTCTGTCCCATATTTGACATAGAGGAACATAACACCAAAACCAAAGTGATACTGCAAAGGACAGTTAAAAGACAGATGAGCTCACAAAAGACAACAACAGACCAAACGTTACTTGGACATCTTTGAGGAACCCTGACCAGGCAGGGTATAGCCATGCCCAGCCTGCTGCTCAGTTCCTGATGGTGTACCCCAGAATCTGAAACTAATGCCTTTTAGGGGTTTGGAGGACCAGGGCAGAGGAATCTCTCTACAGAGCTCTCCCTGACCAACTGGCCTCCAGAAAGTCAAAAGGCCCTAAGGCCATGTACATTTTTCTCAAGGTGTAGGGGTCTCGGTGGGACCTCCAAAACTAACGGACTGAATCCCGAACCCAAACCCTATAAGAGAATGAACACCAGATAGTAAAGCCTCAAGAGTTTATTATCTGATGATCTGGTGGCACTTCTACTTGGGAAAGAAATACATGCTATTTGCAGAAAACCTTAGTCTTTTATATAAATATTGTTGCTGGGCAAGAAAGAGCAGGCAAGCAAATTACAAGGGCCAAAGAAAAGCAGTTAGCTTGAGCTATACCACATTTTTTTTTTAATTTGAAATAACAGACATGGCTGAAGCTGTGACCCAGTCTGAGCAACTTCCTATTGTTATCCCCTTCCTGTGTGAGCCAGTCTGAAGGACTTTAGATGCTATCTCTTTCCTATTATAGTACTTTCTTTACAACACACTGAACCTAGGTAAAGAACAAGGTAACCCTTGGGTTGATTTCCTTTCTTTTAGAGAAGACAGTTTTCTCCTAAGTCACATCAAAAGGAAACCTTATTCATTGTTGGTTTGTGGGGTTGGTGGTGGTGCAAATTAACACACTCAAATGGGAATCAGTCTGATGATTATTAAAAAATTAAAGATAGAACTAAAGTAAGACCAACCTCTTTGACTCCTGGGCATATACCCAGAAAACACCTCACACCACTATAGAGATATTTACACCCCATGGTTAATGCTGCTGTATTCACATTAGCAAAGAATTAGAATCAACCTAATTGCCTATCCATAATGAACAGACAAATAAAATGGTATTTTTCAAACAGAATATTAGTCAGCTGAAGAGAAAAGTGTAATAAAAATTTGCAGGAAAATAGATGGACTTATAATATGTATAATTTTGAGTGAAGTCATACAGTATCAGAGAAAAGATACCACATTTTTCCTCATATGGAGAATATAGCATTAATATATGTTTATGGAAACAACATACATGTAGGCACAGCAGAATATGGAGAAAAGAGAACAAGAAGGTTTAAATATCAGGGTCTGAGGTAGGGTGGAATGTAGGTAATGAACACCATTTATGAAAAAGGATATAAAGCTAACTGCTTTTCTAGTTCTAATTATATCACATGTTTTTTGGTTCTCAAGGGTAAATAAGTACATCAAAATATACCAGATATTGAAACTATAAAATTAAATGTGAGGCTCCAGAGCTTGTTCCCAATGACTACTCTAATTGCACAAAAGTACATTGAGTTGTACAGTCTTTGGGTCTGGTTAATTTCAGAGTGTGATTTTTGCTTGTTTGTTAGCAACATTTTTCATAATAAAGTTAAAAAAATAATTAGAAGCAGAAATTTAAAGGCTTCCAATGTTTCAAACTGTAACATTTCTACAAAAAAGGGGGGACATGACCACTGACCTGGGACAGATTAACTGCAGAATCAGCCATTTCTTTCTGTTTCTGTTCTTTGAGTTTCTCTTTCAGGAACAATGAATAGATGGCTTGCTGACCTTTCATATTAAGGGGTCAAAAAGAAAGTGCAAAAATTAATACTGAAAGTTGTTAGAGAACAATATTAAACCACATGAAAAGCAATAGAATATGACCAGGTATCCAGATAATGATCCCAAATCCAGGAGAGCAAGGAACAACATTTAAGCTTGAAGAGAAAAATCACAGTAAACAATATTGTTGCACAAAGAAAAAATTCTACCTTAAAATTAATGGAGACATGAGTGCACTTGAAGAAAGTCATGAATTAACACAGTTCATTTCACCAAAGTAGCACTGCAGATAATAAATTAGAGGCAAAACATACACAGGAGAATCAGAGGAATTATCCATGAGAATATTGGAAATAATAAATATCACGTGAAGAGTAGATAAATACAGGAGAAGTTGGAAGTAATCATCCATGGGCAAGACAGCAAATCACTAATTCTTAAACAAAAGAAAGAAAATTACTACCAATATAATCCAATCAGTAACAACATAAAAAACAAAACCATAGGGAATAAAAACCCTAAGAAGAAGAACAACAACAACAAAAATCTAGCGACTCTGGAAACCAATATGCAGAATCCTGAAAAAGTTCAAGAAATCTAGCACATGGACCAGCTGTACCATTTCTTGGCATGTGCTCAAAGGACTTGACATCCTACTCCACAGAAAATTGTTTACCCATTTTCATTGTGCTCTAGTCACGATAGCTATAAAAGGAAGACAACCTAAATGTCCTTCAACTGACAAATGGATAATGGAGATGTGGTACATATGACCTATTTATTATTGTTCAGGGATAAAGAAAATTGAAATCATGAGCTTTACAGGTAAATGGATAGACCTAGAAGAGGTTATATTGAATGGAGTAACCCCAACTAAGACAGACAGACACAGCATGTTCTCTCTCATAGGAAGTTCCTAGCTCCAAATCTTCAGATGTGAGTACACAACCTGGAATGACTGCAGTGATCAGAAAAGTAAAAACAGATCACTTTCGAATGTGGGTAAGTAATAAAGAGGGGAATAACAGGGAACAAGTGATCTAAAGGGGGAAATGGAAAACCAGGAAAAGAGATTTAATTATGGAGAAAAGACAGACAAAACACAGAAGGAGGATGTCTAAAAAGTCATAAGAAATCATACTATTATCCATCCAACAAATATGCCTATAGTGTGTGTGTGTGTGTGTGTGTGTGTGTGTGTGTGTGTGTGTGTGTATATATATATATATATATGTATATATATATATATATATATGCCCATACAAATACATTTAGAGTGTAATTAAAACATCCCCATTTGGGCTGATGATGATCCTCACAAGAGCAATAGATTTCTAACAAAACCACCCACACAAGGCATGAGAAGCCTGTTTTGAAGTTGTTTGTCACAGCTGTCCAAGAGCCACGCAAAACACAGGCTACTGCTATTGTCCATGCTTGCTTCCCAGAGGTAGAAGGTGAATTCCTATTGTTGAAGAAGCCATACACTTTACTCGTAGAACCCAGAGGATGCAAGATGGACATGACCTTAAAGCCTCCTCCTTGGGGACCAGTTTTCATGGTACCAGAAGGCAAAATTCAAGCTTCCAAGGAGGGAGCCAACCAACAGTCCTACCCAGCTATGACACTTTATGAACCACAACAATGATCTGCACAGCATGACAGCCCTAAGGGTGCAAGAGTGACACACAGACCTTGGTGGTAACCACAGCTTCTAATTGGATTAAGACACTGTCAACAAGAGGGAAATTATGCCTGGTATTGGAAACTTAGCCTGTTTCCCAAGGGTTTGTGAAGTCAAGGATCCTGGAGAGGAACCTACAATCATTACTTTACTAAGTCAGCATAATCCCTAACTGCAATCTAAATATTTATCCTTATTCCCACAGAAAAATGTAGTTCTCACCCCTCATCAATAAAAATAATTTATGCAATACATGGACATTGTTACAGAAAACAACAATCAGTCAGTATGTAGAGTTGTGATGCTCAGTCCCCACTGACACATAAGTAACACAACTCCTTTACCTCAGGCTCAGGGATCACTGGGAAAGAGGGGCAGAAATACTGTAAAAGCCAGAGGAACCAGACATTTACTGTGAGATTGCGTCCCCTAGAAATGTCAGAGAAGCTACATGCATGAAATCATACAAACATGCTGATTAAACATGAACAGAACAAGAACACCACCAAGACACTTGCTAATATGGAAGGAGGAAAGCTTACTAGGCCTCAACCCTAGTCAAACACTAAGGAATTCTGAGAGCTGGAAAAACTCCCCAGAGAAAAAGGCACCATATGGTTATCCAATACCAAATGTTCATCCCTGAAAACATAAAGACTGATTAGGTTGTATTTTTATGTTTAGCATACACACAAACATACAAAAACAATGGAATAGTTATTAATAAATAATAAATGTAGATGAAATTCTAAACGGTCTTATTAAATAAGAAACACAAAGCCAAATACAGAGTTAAAAGCCCAAGAGATCAGAGCACTTAGCTTACCAGTCGCTGCCGTCCTTCCCCTGAGAGAGACCTTCTCCTATGTGACCCGTCTTTTTATTGCCTTTCTGTTCTACCTTCTCATTGGCTCTAAACCCAACCACATGATTTCCTCATCACTGCCTGTCTATACAGACCTCCAAGTCTCTATGAGTCATACTAGGATTAAAGGTTAGGGTCACTGCTTGGCTGTGTACTTGACTATGCAGAGACTGTGCCTGCCATGTGATCAGATTAAGGGCGTGTGCCACCACTGCTGGACTTTTGCTAAATGGCTTGCTTTTAACTCTGATCCCCAGGCAACTTTATTTATTAACATACAAATAAAATCACATTTCAGCACAAATAAAATATCACCATATTTCCCCCTTCTAATAAAAAGAAAAAAGGAAAAAAGTTATAACTAATATAAGAAAAACTATATACAATAAGTACAATAGCTATATATAATATATACAAGCAATAAATAACTAAACAATGTCTAGTCCATTTGCATTTGACAAACTCAGAGAAAATATTCCATTATCTATCCTATTTTGGTAAGTCTAAAATGTACCTGATTCACTTTCTATCCTAACTTATATTACTAACAGAGAACTATCTTATAATGTCTTTCAAATTTATATACTTACACCTCTTTAGTGAGTTTCTTTTCTGAAATTCTTAACAAGGAAAACTAACTATCTAATCTTTAACTATAACTATATCTAATCTTCAACTCCTTCAGAGACCCAAGAAGGAAATAATATTACTAAAAAAACAGGAAGTGCATGAAATGGGCTTCCAAAAAAATTTGAGTTGACAGAAACAGCCAGCTGCCTGGACAGTCACCTGAGATTTCTCCGCAACGTTGGGGAATCATCTTCAGCCTATAGGCTTAGCATATCTGACAGATTTATTTGTGAAGTAGGATGTACACAAGGCCTACAGCTCGACCTCACATTTGGTGAGAGTAGTCCATGTACCAGAAACACCTGAATTTCACTAGTGTCCTGTCATGATTCAGGGTTTTAAATTCTGGAAATTGATGTTTTTTGAATTAAGCTGTCCATTCTTCTTGGCTTGTGGGTGGCTTCATCTCGGCATCCTGTTCTTCTCTGCATCCCATTCTTCTTGGCTTGTGGGTGGCTTCATCTCTTTTATTAAATGCCAGTCTACCATTGAGAGGTTAGACTCCGTGAGCTTAGTTAACTCTTTCAAGACTAACTGTTTCAGCTGCTGTTCCACTGTACATCAGAAGCCACTGGTCCACTGCCAGTTCAGCTGTCTTCGAAGAAAGGGGCACTGTACCTTTTCTGGATTGCAGAGGCCACTTCGGGGATGGTGCCATATAGTCCTGGCCTTAGAAGATACCTGTTGTTAAAGCCACAACCACAGTTGTCTTGGCAAGAATCGATAGTCCTTTGTTTCGTGTCCTGTCTGTCCATTTTATCCTGTTTGTCAGCAGTCGATTCGAGGATACTTTGTTGTCCAGTGGCTAACTTTTGCCACATTGAAAGTTAACTCATATGCAGTGACAGAAAATCAAGGCAAAAGCTTAAGACAAGGAACGGATACCTGTCACCAACCCTGACTGCCTGGTTAAGGACATGAAGATCAAGTCCCTGGAGGAGATCTACCTGTTCTCCCTGCCCATTAAAGAATCTGAGATTATTGACTTTTTCCTGGGGACATCCCTAAATGATGAGGTTCTAAAGGTCATGCCAGTGCAGAAGCACATTCAGGCTAGGTAGAGGACCAGGTTCAAGGCTTTTGTCATTATTGGGGACTACACTGGTCATGTGGATCCTGGTGTTAAATGCTCCATGGAGGTAGCCACTGCCATCTGAGGGGCCATCATCTTGGCCAAGCTTTCCATTGTCCCTGTATGGCAAGGCTACTGGGGGAACAAGATTGGCAAGCTCCATACTGTTCCATAAAAAAGTGACAGGCAGCTGTGGCTCTGTGTTGGTGCTTCTCATCCCTGCCCCCAGAGTCACAATAATTGTCTCTGCTCCTGTGCCCAAGAAGCTTCTGATGATGGCTAGTATTGATGAATGCTGCACATGAGCCAGGGTTTTCACTGCTACCCTGGGCAACTTTGCCGAGGTCACCTTTGACACCATCTTCAAGACCTATATATCTACCTGACCCTTACCATTAGAAAGAGACTGTTTTCATCAAATCTCCTTATCAAGAATTCACTGACCATCTTATGAAAACCCAGACCAGTCTCTGTTCAGAAGAACCAGGCTCCAGTTGTGACCACCATATAAGGATTTTAATATAAGAAAAATAAAGTGAATTAAGTCTGTTAATACACACACACACACACACACACACACACACACACAATAAGCACTATTAGCAAATGATAAATTAGTCCATTAGATAGAAAGTTGTGATCAACATGGGTGCATGTCACAAAACCCAGAATGCAGACATCTACAGCAGACAGAAAACAGAAAAATACATAAAACATGTGAAAACTGTCACATTGCTTCATTTTCTTTGCAAACATAAGAAGACAATCTAGAAGGAATCTGTCTTCTTTAAGACTCCAAGCAATTCCTATCACTATTCTAATGCATGTTTTACAGAAAAGAATCCTAAAAATACCAAGGACCAGCAAAGAGCTGGAAAATACTAAGAGGATTAGCCTAGAGGTGATCTCACAGTATATTACAATTACAGCAATGGAAACCACTTGGAATTGTCATAACCACAGACAATGGGAGATATCCATGGGAAGACAGTATAGACAGAGTTTAAGAGGCTGTAATATATACTTCCTAATTCTTATCAAAACTCTGTTGGCATTACTTTCAGGAATGAAGACATTAACACTAAAAGGTAGAGAATGTGCTAGTATACCAAAGCTCCATAATTCTGGTAACAATATATAAACGTAGAGGTATTAATTTTCATCATTTTATAATACATTAAAATCATAGACATGAAAACCAATTAATATGGAATAAAGACATGATCAGTGATGTGAATGAATAAGGACAGCATCACTCACATGCATAGTCAAATAAAATTTTATTTGACTCCATTATCAATTATTCTGTAGAAAATCTTCTTATGCCTACATGAGGATAATCTTGAGGAATTTTTTCTCAGTGGGAGTCTCCAGAATTATTTCTAGTGAAACAGAATGTGGCAAAACTGATTTCATGCCCACTTGTATATTCACTTGATCCCTTGCCACCCTTCACTAATCTCTACACCATATCTGGATCCTTAGCCACTGTCTCCTCCCTCTCCACCTTCCAGGCCTCTTTGGTCTGCTCCACTGGTAACCAGGGCTGGCTGATCAGTGAGCCCTGCATATAAGAAAGAGATACTTCAGAAAACACCTAGATTTTTAAAACAGTACTGTGTACAGTAAAGAGAAAACAAAACACAGGATTATACAAGTGTTTCCCCAATTGTCATGCAGGGTCAGAATACTGAAAATATTTAAAAAGCATTTTCAGTTAGTGTAACTTGAATCCCATTTCCAATCACAGATCAGTCAAATCTCAGGGGCAGAAATGGAACTGAATTATTGGAATGTGCATATTATACACTAATGAGGTTCTGAATTTATCATGGACCCAATATGATGAAGCCCTACACCTCCCAAATGGACACACAGAAAGAAGAGAGAACATTTCATGTAGATTTTCTGTTCTTCTGAGAATTTCACTTTACTCTGTGAGATATGAGAATCATTCACACAAAGCTCATACATTTGCACAATAATCTACCAAGAAACTCTGAGGAGGAGCAAGGGAGACTGCAGGCAAACTGTTCTCACCCACAGAAACCAGACGGCTCTAATTCTGTAACATCCAGTCTCTGTACAAAGCCCTCAGGGCAGGATCCAGGCATTGCCCCTCCTCCTTGGAGAAGTCCACAGTCAGACCACTGGCTGTCAACAGACCACAATTGAAAAAGACAATGGTTTGAACAGTTGTGTTGACGCAAACCTCCAGAGACAGAGGTGGGTGGAGCTCTGTTAGTTTCAGTCCAACTGGTCTACATTGTGAGTTCTCCACCAGACAGAGGCACACTGTGAGATCACATCTCAGATGAAGAAAGCACAAGAACCAGAAAATAACTATTGGGTCATATGTTCATGCACAGAGTACTTTTCTTGAACCAAGAAGACAAAAGACTATGGCAAACATTTTTCTGATATGGATGAGTGATTGTAATTATTCAAAAGATACATTCTAACAATATCCTATACTAAAATGCCTTTTTTTTTCCTTTTTTGGTTTTTTCAAGGCAGGGGTTCTTTGTGTGGCCCTTGCTGTCTTGAAACTTGCTCAGTAGACCAGGCTGGCATTGAACTCAGTGATCCACCTGCCTGTGCCTCCCTAGTGCTGGGATGAAGGGCATGTGACACCACCACCTGGCTTATAATGTCTTTTCTAACTGTGAAAATAGTGTGACCTGATACCCTTAAACAGCATAACGTAATTTCCAGACTCCAGGTGCAACATTCAGAACTCGGGCCCAAGAAGACACATTTTGGTTTCTGTTTGTTTGTTTATGAGACAGGGTCTCATAATATAGCTATCGATGTCCTGGAACTAACTATGTAAACCAGGCTGGCCTCAAAGTTACATCTGCCTGCCTCTGCCTCTAGAGTTCTGGTATTCAAAGCCTGTGCCACCAAGCCTGAAAAGGACACTTTTCAGAATGCTGTATCTACATTAGAGAGTGCATATGTCTAACACGAAAAATTAATGATGGATAAAATGTTTACTTTTAAATGTTAATGTTTACATTTTTTTACATTTGCGGAGCTCGCAAAATAATATTTTTCTCAAAATCAATCAAATCTGCACGCATTCCTTTCATGATTAATATCTAAAAGCTCTCCAGGGATGCCAATTCCCCAGGTCCAGATGCCATTCTTTTGAATGGGTGAGTGGTTTAACACGGAAGTTAAGAGTGTTGAATGTGAATTTCAAGAGCTCTTTTCTACCCGTCATAGCAAAGAGAAACACGTTTGCAAATATCAACAAATAAATTCAAATATTCTACTAGAGAATTCTTATAAGAATATTTTGCTCCAAAAATAGAGGGGAAAAAAAAAAAGAATGTTTTGACAACCAGAAAAATCAATGAAAAAGAATTAGGATTAGTCCAGTTCATATGATCTAAAATTTACCGACAAGGGAAAGACGTTTACAGCAGAATTTTGGATCCAGCTTCCTTATGAACAGCAGAGAAACTGCTCGCACCCCGGTCCCTCCCCTCCCGTGTCCCAGCCCCGCAGCTCCTCTGACCTGGGAGGTTCCAGGGCCGCCGGGCTGCGGTTCCCGCCACTGCGCTGCTGACTGGTGACTTTCCCAGGCCGCCCCGCGCGGGGACTGCGGCTCCGGGGAGGTTTCGGGTCCCCGCGATACCCCGCCGGGTCCTCCGCACCCAGGTCTGCACCACCAGATTCCCCACCGTGCAGGACCCGGTGCAATGACAGAGAACAGGAACTTGTTTTGGTTCCTCAGCCCAACTAACCGGGCCTTAGTAACGCGACCTACGGGTTTCCGTTACGTCACTCTGTTAACCCCTCCCACTCACGTACTTCCTCTACACCTTTCCAATGGCCAACAACCTCCTCCAAATGATGTTTCCGGTTGTGTGTCCCCGCCTCTGTGAGCCCGGTCCCTCCCACTCGGTCTCAGGCTGCCTTTCACACAGCTCCAGCTGTCAGGCTGCCCTGGACCCGCTCTGCACAGCCTCCCCACGTGCTCGCTGCCAGCCTAAACCAGAACTGGATCTAGTTGGATGATGCAGCCGCGTATCTGACCATATCTTATCCTGAGTTTTGACCACTTCGGTTTGAAATTGTTCAGTCTAACGCCTCATTTTGGGATTCCAGTGTCCTGTCCTATAAACTCAGAAAGAGACAACAATCCCCTTAAATCCTGATGCTAGCTCACATACCCCAAACACTAACATGAAATATTGCTGCCCCAAATCACCATTTCCCTGCCTGTGTCCCCTAGGGAGAACAAAATAGATTAAATATAAGAAACAGAACACACACACACACACACACACACACACACACACACACACCCCTAGGTTTTATATCCTGCTAGGCACACCCTCCTCTACAGACAAATCCCTCACACATAACTAGGTGTCGTACACACTTTAGTTCTCTGATTCTGCTAGGTACGCTTTTCCTATAGTGAAAGCCCAGCATATACATACAAGTCTACATATCAGGTCCTGGGACATAACCCTTCCCCTACAACCAAAACCCACATATAATACCCAATTATGTGATACATCCTGCTACATATACCCTCCCCTACAACCATAGCCCCATATTCACACGAGGCAAGTGTCTGGTTCTTCTATTTATCTCTTCTCTTCAAACTAAATCTCCAAATGCACATATATGGTTAGTTGTCAGGTCCTGCATGGTATCCCCTTCCCTACAGCCAAAGACCTACTATCACATGATAGGCTAGGTGTTGGGTCCTACTGTGCATCCCCTTGCCTACAAATAGAGCCTATCACACAGGTATGTTTCAGGTCTTACTCGGTACAAACTTCCCTACAACACAATCTACACATACATGCTCACACACACATACATACACACCAGCATACATGCATGGAAAGTGTCAGATCCTGCAAGATACCTCTCCCCATATCAGTACAGTTACACACACACACACACACATACACACACACACACACACACACACACACACACACAGAGGGACAGGTGTCCAGTTATATTACATATCCCCTCCCTTATAGCTGAAGCCCCACACTCAGGTCTATGTTTCAGATCCTGCTAGGCATCCTCTTCCTTAAACAGACCATACACACAGGACTAGGTATCAGGTCCTGATAGGTACCTCGTCCAATTCAAAGGCTCAATACACAAACATAGATCAGTACTGCTAGGTACCCCCACCCCAGTGACAAAATACTCAGTACACACACACACACACACACACACACACACGTGTGGGTGCACAAGTCTAAGCCCTACAACTAAAACATCACAAATACATGCATGGCTATGTGTCTGGCTCTTCATGTTAATTCCTCCCTGCAGGCAAAACTCCCTGAAATGGGGTTATTTGTGTGGTCTGCTAGTTGCAAACTCACCCCAACTCCTAATCCCCCAACACACAGCTAGATGTCAATTCCTACATGGTATCCTCCTCTATAACCAAAGTCCCACACAGGAATCTAGATGCAGTTCCTTCTAGATGTCCTCTCCTGTCACCAAAGCCTCTCATACACAGCTGTGTCTGGATCTACCATGTATTTCCTCCCACTCATCCAAAGCCCCACAAACACATAAAGAGTTAGGTTTCAGCTCTTGCTAAATACTCTCTCACCTACTAGGAGAGTCCCACTTACATATACAGATCAAGGTATCCAGTCATGCTAGGTACCTCCTCCTTGCTTATCTGTTCCTCCATGTTTTATACTCACATTCAAAGAACGTGAGTTAAAAACAGAAGATGTGAAGAACTTGCAGCATTTGCATTTTTGGATCTGGGCTCATTCATTCAATATAATCTTTTCCTAATCCATCCATTTACCTATGGATGGCTCACTAACAAAGACGGTTAATATACTGAGCATCTGAAACTAGGTTTGTGATTTTGCAGTTGGTGACCAGTTACAGGGCCTGTTTTATTGATTAATGATGTGGAGATCACAGCCCATTGTGTTTGACTCCACCCCCTCAAGTTGTTCCTGAGTCCTGTAAGTAAACTGAGCAAGCTGAAAAGAGCAAGCTAGTAGCCAGCTTTGTTCCATGTTTTCTGCCTCAGTTCCTGCCCCAACTTACCTAAATGACAGACTTTGATTGGGACATGTAAGCCAAATAATCTTTCTTCCCATATTGATTTTTGACATGATGTCTATCAGCAATAGAATATATACTAGGGCAATATCCCAAAACTGGCCTCAATCTTACAATCTTACTGCCTCCACCTCCTGAGTGTGGGGATAGAGGTATGTACTACAACACTAAATAGATAAATAGAAGTTTAAAGATGAGATAGATGTCATGGAGAAAAATTAGTCAATGTCTAGGCAAATAGAATTCCAGGTTCAGGATATTATTAATGAAGTTGATCAGAGAAAGTATCTTAAAGAAAATGGGCTTGAGACATTTTAGAGAATCAGAGTAGAAAACAAGAAATATGGCACTTGAAGAATACAGACCCAGGAGAGGAATTTGACTTTATTTTTACTGTATTGAGAAGCCAAGTTTTCTATTTGCCAACAAGACAAAGATCCACACTACATGTAGCTAGATGTCAGGTACTGTTACATAACCCCTCGTCCACAAGTATACACACACACACACACACACACACACACACACACACAGACACACACACACACACACAGACACACACACACAGACACACACACACACACACACACACACACACACACACACACACACACTAGTGCAGCTAGGTGGCAGGTCCTGTTAGATTTCCAATTTTCTTAGAGCCAAAGCCTTCCAAACACCAAACAGGGTCAACTTCTGTTAGGTCCTCCCTTCCCTACAGCCAATATTTCTCTTACACAGATAGGTATCATGTCCTCCTAGAGATCCACTGACATACAGTAAAGTCCCATACCCAGGGCTGAGTGTCATTTCCTGCTAGGAACTCCCTCACCTATAGGCAAACACCCCCAACACAGCTTCTTTATTCATACAAGTGTCAGGTTCTGGTATTTATCTCTACCATTTCAACTAAAGTTCCATATACACAAACATGGTTAGGTTTTAGGAACTGCTTTGCACCACATCCCATACAGCAAAACACCAGATCCACACATATAAACATACAAACACAAAAATGCATGCATACACACATACACACATGCACATATGCAACGATTAAGCAAGGAGGCCCCTAAGAACCCTCACCAGGCTGTGAGTTCCCACTAGTTTTCCCCTAGCTTTTGGATAGACAGAGCTTTGGATTTAGGAGAAAGGTACCTCGTAGGGCCTGGTACCTACCTCTGGGTGTGTGGCATTGCTTTAGAAGAGGGGATTCCTAGCAGGACCTGACAAGTAGTCATGTTTGTGTATATGGCCTTGGCTGTAAGGGTGGGACTACATTGCTACCCCTGACACCTAGCCCTGTGTGGAGAACTAAGGGTGTAAAAGAGTAAGAAGTCCATCAGGACCTGACACCTAATTTTGTGTGTATGAAGGGCAGTGCTTTAGATATGCTGATGTGATACCTAGTAGATCTTGAAACCTATCCTACAGCCAAAGCCCCTCACTGTCAGGTCCTGCTGGACAGACCCTCCCTTATAGAAAAAGCCAAACCTACACAAATTTCAGAACTTGCTAGATATACCTCCCTATAGTCAAATGACCCAGGACATGACTAGAGTATCATGTCTTCCTCAGCATCACCTCCCCTAGAGCAAAGCTTCAAATACACATTCATAGCTAGTTATCACTTCATGTTAGGTACCTCATTCCCTACAGCCAATGCTGCACATATACACAAGGATGGTGTTATGCTGACTATTTCCTGCCTTACATTCAAAGCTCTCTCTCTCTCTCTCTCTCTCTCTCTCTCTCTCTCTCTCTCTCTCTCTCTCTCTCTCTCTGTGTGTGTGTGTGTCTCTGTCTCTCTCTCTCTGTCTCTGTCTCTGTCTCTCTCTCTCTCTCTCTCTCTCTCTCTCTCTCTCTCACACACACACACACACACACACACACACACACACACACACTTTATTTGCAGGTCCTGTTAGGTAATACCTCCCCTCAAGCCAATCCTTTATACACATATACAACTATGTGTCTATTACTTCTAGACATTTCCTGCCCCACAGCAAAATACCCACATACACACACAGGGCTAGGTACAAGCTCCCTAGGAGGGTCTCAGGAACTAGGAGAACCTGATATCTAGCTATGTAAGAGGGATATACATAGAGCCAAAGAACATAAAAAGCATGTGTCAAGTACTGTTGGTATCCCCTCCCCTCTCTGTTCCTCCATATTTTATACTTACTTCAGAAGTTTGGGAGACAGAAACAGCTGATGGAGAGTACTCCTGGCATTTGGCTTTCTGGATTTGGGTTCTCTCACTCAATATAATATTTTCCACATCCATCCATTTACACAGAGAGATGCCTCAAAAATAAAGAGGGTTATTGTGCCGAGTGTCTGAAACTAGGACTGTGATTTTGCAGTTGAATGCAGGTTACAGCACCCATTTCTTTATGCATGCCTAATGTGGGAGATGCAGGCCCACTGTGGGGGGTTCCACCCCTGGAAGTTGTTCCTGAACTGTGTAAGAAAGCACATTGAAGCAGTCACGAAGAGCAAGCCAGTAAACAGCTGTCCTGTGCATCTGCTAGAGTTCCTACAATACCATCCCTAATGATGAAGTTTGAAGAGGACATAGGAGCCAAATAAACTCTTTCTACCACACTGGGTTTTATCAGGATATGTCTATCATCAATATAAAGTATACTAGGACAGTATCCTAGGACTGGCCTCAATTTGGAATCCTCCAACCTCCACCTACTGAGTGCTGGCTCTAAGTATGTAATATATACCTATATAAAAAAAATACAAGTTTTAAGGTTAGATTGATGTCATGGGGAAGACAAATCAAGGCCCAGGAAAATGCAAGTTTAATTATAATGAAGTTAATCAAAGAAAATATCTTAAGCAGATAGATTTGAGGAATCTTGCTGAATGAGGGTAGACACAACAAAAAAAGTGCCCAATGATGTATACAGAGCTAGGGGAAGAATCTGAGTTTTTTTTTTAATATGTTGAGCACCCATGAGAGGATAAAAACAGAAGAATGAAATCTTCTGACTTGAGATAGTTAATCATGGGACATATAAGATGCAATAGTGATTGTAGAAACCTCAGTTTAAGAGGCTGCAAGAACTTGGGTAACGTCATGGATGATTTATCACCTAGTCCTATTTGAAAACCTTGATGAATATATCCACTATGCTGTGTGCAACATGGTTCACAAGGTCAGAATATATGTTAACACATAGTAACTAGCACCACAACCATTGTAATACATATAACCTGGCTCATGAGATCAGAGTATGTGGGACATTCTGAACCCTGCCCCAGCACACATTCCATCACAATTCTTGAAGCCTACTTTGTGAGGTCAGAAGGGTTACTACTCTAGCTCATCCAGCATCATTCAGCTATCCCACTTACAAACCAGCACCATGTGTTTCACACCTGAGCTCAAGCAGAATACAGACAAATTAAGCACAACCAAACTAGGAACACCAAGCACCAATCCAAACACTCCCTGAACACAAAGGTATCAGAACCACTTAACCAAAAAACTAAATCCAGATGAGCAAGCCCCATGACAAAAAAGGAAGTGACATGAAAAACCAAAGTCAACATAACTCCACCCAAGATAACCAACCCCATAGTAGTGGTTAAATTTAAGGCTAGGTAACAAGGAAGGCCCAAGGGTGGACACATGGATCTCCCTGGGAAGGGGAAAAAAGAGAGATCTCCTGGATGGACTGGAGGCAGGTTGAGATGGGAACTTGAGGGATCTGGTTGGGAGGTGGATGGAGAAAGAGTGTACTGAAAGAGATGATTAGAAAGAGGGGGACCATTTGAGTATCAGGTAGAAACCTTATGCAAGGGAAACTCCCAAAAATCTACAAGAATGAACCCAGTGAAGTGTTCTAGCTATAGTGGATACAAAATCTGAATTGGTCATCTCCTGTTATCAGATTGGCGGCTATCCCAATTGTCATCAGAGAGCCTTCATCCAGTAACTGATGGAACCAGATGCAGAGACCCAAAGCCAAGCATTATTCTGAGCTCAGGAAATCCTGCTGAAGAGAGGGAGGAAGGATCATAGGAGCCATAGGGGTCAAGGACATCACAAGAAAACCCACAGAAACAACTAACCTGGCTCATAGGAACTCACAGAGAGCCTGCATGGGAGTGACCCTGACCCTTTACATATGTGACAGTTGTGTAGCTTGGTCTACTTGTGGGACTCCTAACAATGGGAACAGGGGCTGTCCTTAACGCTTTGGCTGGCTCTAGGGAACCTATTCCTCACACTGGATTGCCTTGCCCAGCCTTAATACAAGGGGAACTGTTTAAGCTTACCTCATTTTGATAAACCATGCTTTGTTGATAACCATGGGAGGCCTACCTGTTTCTGAACAGACCCAGAGGAGGAGGGACAGATGAGGTGGTCAGAGGGGAGAAGAGAGGAAATGGGAGGAGGGGAGGGAGGGAAATGGAGATATGGATGTAAAACAAATAAATTAATTAAAATAAAAAAGAATGATTGTCAATATGTTCAGATAAATGCATCAATGAATTTATTGTGGTACAAATCATTCTGAGGTACAAATAATTTTCTGAATCAATTCAGAAAACAAATGCAAAGTGAAATGAAAGCAGGAAGAAATTTAAGATATGAAAATAGAGCTTAATAGAAAGACATAAGTACTAGAGAATAAAGCTATCATAGAAGTGAAAAATAAATAAGTCTAACTAAAAGCAAAGTGGAAAGTCTTGAAAGATAGAATGGTATGCATGGAAAACACGGCTAGAAGACAAGAGAAATTTAATCATTTAAATAAATTCAGTGATAATTTTTTTTAGTATGAGGAAACATGAATTTTTAGATAAACCATGGAAAAATATGAATTATGGGAATAGAAAAATGACAAGAAGCTTTCCTGCCACAATATGAAAAATGTGTTCAGTAAAAAGCATAGAAGAAAATTTCCACACCCAGGGGGTGTCCAGCATTTCCTGATATATAGCTATATATGTAGAACAGAGGTAATGATGATCATGTTAAAAAGAAAACTCTGTGTGTGTGTGTGTGTGTGTGTGTGTGTGTGTGTGTGTGTGTGTCTGTATCTGTGTCTGTGAGTGGTTGTAGTGATGGATTAGAGAGTGTGCGGCAGTACCTTCATCTGCTGTGAATGTGAAGTGAAGACCTGCTGTATTTTTGAAGTTTATCTTAGATGACAGAAGTGAATGTGGGGTGATTGATTGGGTGTTCAGTGGGGCCTGATATCAAGCAGTACATCTTGGGCTTGAGAAGCAAGGAAATTGACTGTAGCAAAGCCAGATATAGAAATTTCTGTAGGGGATATGGGCCAGCAAGGCCTGAGACTTAAAAGTTCATGTGTCCCTCCCCATCCCTTGAAAATACCCACACACAATGCTAGGTTTGTTACAGCCATATGTAAACCTGTACCTACAATATCACATACACTAAGTTGTAAGTCCCTGCTGCATATCACTCTGCTTCCCAACACACAGTGCTCAGTATAATGCCAATTGAACAATTCCTAACTCACGAAGGGTAGGTAACACTGAGATAAGATGAGGTCTGCAGATGAACAAGAAAACATGGCTACTACTCTGGGAATATATTGGTACCATTGATACTTTTGTGGGACATGGGATTCACTGTGGAAGCTGAGTATGAGCACTTTTGAAGATCTGGTAGGATATCCTAGGTGGCAGGGACTATGTCAAGGAATGACTGATGTGCCTTTGGTAGAAAAAGACTGTCCAAGAGTAAAGCCCCAATGAGAAACGCATGCTATTCTGTACTCCTTTCCTGTTCTCACTTAGCAGCTTACTCCCCAGCTTGCCCATTCCTGGGGCCCCAGGGAAGGTAAACCACTTCTGACAGCAGTGGGCCATGGAAACCACCCAGTGAGACTTAAGGAGGACAGCTCCACAGAGATGCAAACCCCAGTAAAGCAATGTGGAATGCCACAACCATTGACCAATGTGTCTTGGCCACAGCATACCTACCTTCCCACCTTGGTTTTCCTGCATACTGTGTAGACAATGCAATATGTTAGTGACCAAGATCTCATATGGAAAATAACCCCCAAATGATGTTGATCCCCTATAGATTGTAAAAATGGAGGAAAAGGTAAGACCAAGGCCAAAGGACAAGTGGCATGGCACAAATGAGTATGGAATTTCCTGATCTCTGCTTCTTTACCCACCAAAAAGAACCAGATGGAATCCATACTATGAGAGATCTACTGGAGTGAAAGCTCAGCAGAGTGAGGAGATTGGATGAAGGTAAATGGTTTCCAACAGCAGCCCATGCTAAGGGCAGCTAAGTGGGTAAGAGGCCTTGTGATTTCATTTTCTGCACTAACACGCCTCTGTACTTAGTTCGAAGAAGAAATACCTGGAAGTCTCACAGGATGCCTATGTAAGTTGTTCAAGGTCATGAATCAAAGGGGCTTTGCCCTTTTCATCTTGCTACAGTGTTCCTGAGAGAATCACTGAAGGATGCTGTGATCTGTGTGACCTGTGGGTTGGTGGATAAGCAGTTGGACTCAGTCATTTCTTATAGACTTGGATTTTCCCAACCAGCTGGATCTTGAAAAAGTGAGTTTTCTTCATTTTCTGTTTGGGTTTTGGTGTTTGGGATTTAATGATTGGGTTTTTGAAAATGTTCATTTTTGTTTCAAAATTTGGCAGTATTTCTATTTTTTCATTGACTGAGATTTTCCATTTATTCCACCTCATTTCTTTGTCATTGTTAGCTGTATTCTGGTTTATTTTATATTTTGCTGGTATGTATGTATACAATGAGAAATTTGATCAGGACTACATAGTCCTCCTATAGTGAACTCTGCTAATATTCATCAGCTCTATGTCACTTCCTTGTTCATGTCATGTGATCAATACTTCCCATTATACATAAATTCACCCCCTTGTCTGACTATTACCTGAGGTAGACAAAAATGAATGTATTTTGTTTGTAGAATTGAATTGTTTGTAGTAAAACTTTCTCAAGTTGCAAGTTTTTCCCTGGCAGTAGCATTTCATTCCTTTTCATGGGTGACTATGTTCACTTGATGTTGGGTATGCTATGCTCTTTGTCAATTTTTGCATATGGATTGATTCTTGGGTTTCTAGCGAAGGCATCTTGATCATGAAGAATGGTCTTTTTAATGTGTCATTGAATATGAAGTAAAGTATCTACTGCTGTCATCAAGCACATTCTCATGTTCTTAGTCAAGAACACTGCCACATACTTGTCTCTTTTCAAGGTGTTTTTTACTTGGTTAGAGAGTAAGGGCTTTATGAAAAGTTTGTTTTATGAAAAGATTTGAAAGTATCCCTTCCTTTAGTTTCATAGACTACTGTAATACTTGTGGATCGTTAGTTATTTCTTTAGATTGCTGGATTCATCAGTGAATTTTCCTGGTAACAATATAAGACATTGTTGACACGTTGGTTCTTTCAGATTTTTTGCCTAGTTTTATTATTTGGACTTTTAAGTTTTCCACTGATTCTTGTATCTCTCCTTGTTGTATGAGTTTGTTTCTGTAGTGGGGAGGAAGGTAAAGATGGAAGGTTATTAGGGGGACTGTGATGCTAGGAGAGATCTCCCTTTCAGGCAAAAGGACTCTAGAAATGATGGCTTCTCAGTGGGAGTCTGAAGCAATTTGATTCCCATCAGATAAATTATGTCTCCATGGACTTCAAGGTTTCTTTCTTTCTTTTTTTTTTTCTTTTTTTTTTTTTTGTTTTTTGAGACAGGGTTTCCGTTTGGTGCCTGTCCTGCATCTCACTTTGCTGACCAGGCTGGCCTCGAACTCACAGAGATCTGCCTGGCTCTGCCTCCTGAGTGCTGTTATTAAAGGCGTGCACCACCGCTGCCCAGCAACTTCAAGGTTTCTGAGGAAGAGGAGGTCCTGCATCACCAGGAAACAGGCTTTATTCATATGAGACTTGTGTTACATGACAGAGGAAGGGACCTGGAATTGAGGCTACTTGCAGGGGTCATTGTTTCTCTGGTAGGGGTGTGTGGGAGAGATGCAATCAATGTGTGGCTGGAAGAGCAAAGAATCTGCCTTGACTTCTGGACTACATAGGTGGGGTGGGGATGGGTAGGAACCCCCTTTGCTAAGCTCATTTGTATTGGTTACTATTCTGTTGTGATAAAACTTCACAAACATGGAATTTTAAGAAAGAGCATATCTGGCTAATTTTTGGAGGGATAAGAGCCCATGGTGGTGGGACAGAGGAATGGCAGCAAGTTGGAATCTTGAAGGCAAAAGCAGAAGTCTCTGAGTGTCACATCCTCAAACTCAAACAGGAAGCAGAGGGAGCAGATGAAGACTAGGCTTGTTCATCTCAAGGACAGTCCCAATGATGGACTTCTGTCACTAAGGCTCCACCATATAAAGTTCCTTGAATGTCAACTCTCCTTGAATGTCCATGTGTACAAATGCCCAATTTTACATGAGACATTTCTAATTCAAATACCACGGTGGTTTTGTTAAATATATGTATGTTAGATTTGTTGAGAACTTGGTTTCTAGTTTGGAAATTTGTGGAACACATGGACATGGAACTAGCTAGAGGAACTGTGTTACTCGAGGATAGAGAACTTCTAATGCAGAGTCACCAGACACCTAACAACTCTGTAGGGAACAAGATGTTCCCAACATAATGGCTTCCGTGTCTCTTGAAAGCCTTTGCACAAACCCCTTCCTCTCTAAAGTTGATTCTGGTCTGAGATTTGGTCACAGACATGAGAAGAATACTCTGGGAACTAGTTGTGGTACAGAATTTGATAAAAAATCACTGTCAGTTCTGACAAGTCATGATTGGTTGGTTGCTTGTGGTGACATCACATGGAGGCATTATGAAGAATGTTAGTAACTAGTCCATGTTAGGCACTGCCTGCACTGGATCCTGTCCTTGTATCTTGGAGTAGCTGTTGGTTACCTTCAGAGCAGTTGGACTTAAAATTGGCTCTAACAAACTAGGAATCCCCAATCTTCTGGACCTCACTAGAGTGAGTTTGTTTCTGGTTTGTTGGTTTCGCTTCCAGGGGTTAAGGTTTGCTGTTTCATGTTTACATTTATACTATTGATTTACATCCTTTCCTAGGTTTGATTCGTGAATGTCTTATCTATTTCTTCATTATTACCAATTTCCTATTTGAAAACTCATGTAATCTTTTTTTAAAAGTTGGTTTCAATTATCTTCTGTTAGAACATGTGTTTCTGTATACAATTTCGTTATATCATTCCAATACATGTCTATACAGCAAATAGTCATACTCTTCTGCTCTATTTCACTTCCTCCACTCCAGCTCTGTGACTAATACTCTTTCTTTTATAAATGTTCAGCCCTCTTCTTGCTCATATCCACAGGGGGAAAAATGTCATATTTCTGTTTGTGGAATTGGTTTGGTTTATATGATACTAACTCGAGTTGTAGCTACTTTGCGTATAGCAGAACAGTTCAGTGGTCACTGTATTTGAGTATGGACAAGTCTGAACATATGGTATACTATTGTTCAGTTTATGTAAATTATCCTCAATTTTTCTTGTATTTCTATGGCCTCAAAGGCATCATTAGATTGCTTGGGATATCTTAGATTTCAAGACAGAGAATTCATAGCTATAAACTTCCATCCTAAAACTACATTATAATCTTTCTAGCCTTGTGTGTCCCTGAAATTTCTCACAAAATACAGTGGTTGAAATTGAGCTGAACATTATGGCCAGCTCCTGGGAAGAGGACATTCTTGAAAAGGATTTCAGGATCTTATCATCTCTAAGTTGTGGTGCATTCGAGGAAGTGATGCTTACCTGCCACATGTACAGGTGGCAATCAAGGTTCTTGAGAAAAATCACAATGCTCTGGCTCACATCAGCTCTGAAGTAAACATCCTTCAATATTTGGAACATGTAACATAGTGCATTTTTTTTACATTGTTGACACACTAACAACAACTTATGTGGTCGTGGAATATGTTGCTGGAAAAGATCTGGAGATGTCCCTCAGGGAGACAGGCTATCTAATGGAGGAGGCTAGATCAATATTCCAACAGGTCATGTCAGCAATGTACTCTTTCTACCAAAGACATGTTGCACATCATGATATTAAATTAGAGAATATCCTTTTTGATGGAGCTGGCAAGGTCAAGCTTTGTGATTTTGGTATGGCAACTCAGCTTGCAGAGGGAAAGATGTTGGAGGATAGCTGTAGCTCCTGGCTTTATTAGGCCCTCAAAATCTTGGCAAGGAAACCCTATGATGAACTGGCAGGTGATATATGGAGCTTGGGCATTGTCTTATATGTCCTGGTTACTGGGCACTTTCCATACATAGAAATCTCCCTTGATAGTATGCACAGGATCATCACCACCACAATGTGCCCATGCCCTACCATTTGTCAAAACCCTGTCACAATATCATTGCATGATTACTCACGGTCCCCATCTGGTACAGGCTAATAATGTCAGCTTGTGGAACCACCTTGGCTGGGCCACATTCAAGAACATGTACTGCCTGCCACTAAGGAAACTCTTCCCAAGGTCGTAGAGACTGTGTGCACCACCGGTTATACCTGTGAAGAGATTCTGTCATCCCTAACACACAGGCAACCAAATAATGTAACAGTAACAATCAATATTCTAAAGTACCAATTGAGCTGTGGAGACAGCCATCAGCAAGATGAGAAGCCCTGGTTAAATACAATCCCTGCAGGCATTTTTAGACTCCTTCTCCCCTTGAGTAGGACCCTTAAAGAGTGGCCCTACATTGCAGAAAATGAACATATAATAATCACATCCCAGAATTCCTCATGAAAGATAGAACATACCATACCACCAGTGGACAGTGCATGTGTGACAATGGATGTCTGACCACTCTTGTGACCAGTCAACCTTCCCAAGTTACAGTCCCTTGGCCACTCACTCAATTAGATGAGACATACAGTGTTCATGACTGCCAGGCCCTCACTCTCCAAGATTAGGTATATCAAGATGTACCTTAGTAATACATTAGTGTAGAGGACCATGATGGTTAGGGTATGTTCTCTCACTGAATTCTTTAGGAAAGATTTTAAGGCAATAAATGATTTAAGAAAGATTTCAAGACAATAAATGAAAGCTTCTCACCTGGTTCTTGAATCTGTGGGATAGTAAGTTGAAATGAACCAGCCTAAGTAACATAGAAAAAGAGCAACTAAGTCATATAATAGCCCATCCCTTCTCAAGACTAAAACTTCATAACCGTAGGCAATAAGACAGAATTCAGTCTCGGGACAAATATCCATTGGAGCCCCTAAAAACATGATAGGTATGCCTTCCAAATATGACACACCACTTAGCTCAATAACTCCAAGACAATGAGTCCTGTTAACTATGGGCCAATTGTTCAGGACAGGACATGGTCACTTACCTGGTGACTGTAAATGGTCACTTCCCTTCAATCTGTAAATCCTTTATTTACATCTTAGTCAAATCAAAACAAAATTTTTTCTGCCAAGTTTTCTCATCCCCCAGATTACTAGTCATAACTGGATAGAAATCCACATAGTCTGTATAACAGGCAAGGAATTTATTAGAAGATAAAACTCACTACAACACAGGAGATTTATCATAGGATCCTGAAAAACTGAGCTATGGTCCATTCTGATCTTCTGCCTGGTCCAAGATCTCCCTGGTCCATCAGAATCTAACCCATGAGGGAGCGAAGAGAGTACCATGTATATGCATCCCAGGTCTTAAGGGTCCCAAGAGGCCACACCCCAGGGGCATGTACTCCAAGGTCATGGGCAGGTATAGCAGTTACTTGCTGCTTCTCTAGGGTCAGTGCTTCAAGTTCATAATCAGAATGATTGTACAGAGCTGCAACAGGGGATTGATCACTTAGGATAAATGAGCCATCTGCTCTGTGGACTAGAATAGGCCCATGGAAAATGTGATGAGGTGAGAATATAACCAGAAAATCTGCTCCCACCCCCAACTCCTGTCTTATGGCAAAGGAGGGACTCCTGAGCAAAAATGCTTGTGAAACAAGCATGAGGACCTGAGTACAGATCCCCAGAAACCACATTAAATCCTGGCATGGCAGTTTGGTGTGCCTATAATCTCAACTCCGTGGACATGGACACAGATCCATCATACTCCCTGTGCAGATAGTCTAACCTAATTGACAAGCTCCAGGTCCCAGGAGAGAATGTGTCAAAATATAGTGACAGAGGAAGATATGTGACACTGACTTCTGTCTATTCACATGTAGGAATTAATTGCAAATAATTTTGAATATAAATGAAGTCATATACCAGGCAAAAAATAGACACAGATACCCCCTCACATACAACATTTCCCCATACACACACACACACACACACACACACACACACACACACACACACATACGGCCACACATATGCATATGTCTAATAGCATCAATAAGCAAAACAAAACTTTCTGGGACATTTTACACAAATGAGCTGATGACAAAGAGCTAACAGGAGATCAAGAATAAGGCCATGATGGGGACAGCTGCACTAACAGTGGTATAAATGGTATCCATATGGAATTGTGCATCAAATTACAAAACCAAAGCACATTCACAAAAAAAAAATTAGCCAAAATGAGAAAACATGATATTGAGAACTGCCAAGGAGATTCACACTTCCCATTCAGTGCATCAGGACAAATAACTCCATTAACAATGACAAACACACACAGGTATACACACACACACACACACACACACACACACACACACACACACACATCCAATCAAGAAATCTCATAAAAACCATGAAGAAACAGAGATGAAAACTTTCAGGGACACATCACAGGAGACAGCAAATGTAATAGCAAGAAGTTAGCATGAAGAGGAATTCTAGATTAACACTGATTATGGTGGTGTTCATGTAGAAATACTTATCAAAGTATACCCATCCACAACCCAATGTGAACTCACAAAAATATACAAAAGGATAATAAATGTGTTAAGCCAAATTCAGGTGAAGATCACACCTCTCATCCAGTATGTGAGGGTTGCTAATTCTACTATCAAAGCCAAAGACACACACAGGCACCACACATACAATGGCACACCCACAATGATACATGCACTGAATGTCTCTTGAGAATTGTACCCATGAGCTTCTATGAAGTAGAACATGAAAAACAAAGTATTCATTGCTGCATCAGAGACAAATCAAATTCTCTGCTAAGCAGTGATTCTCATAACACCCCAACTAGGAAACCACTCAAAGGCCCACTAGGTGAGCCACTGATGGTCTAGTTTCTATCAATCAACATGGTGCTTTAAGCCAATGCACACCGCAAGGTGGAGAAATCTACACAATGACGCAATCTATAGGGATAGGCCAGGGTGTACAATTGTGACTCCCTGAGTTCAGATCATTGGTACCCATTTAGAAAGCTAGACATAGTGGCAGGTATCTGTAGCCCTAGGATTGAAGGATACAGAGACATGAGGATGAAAGTGACCCTCAGCCAGCCAGCATATCCAGGTTCAGTGAAAAACTCTTTCTCAAAAGTTAGGTGAAAAGTGATAGAGGAGGACACTGGACTTTATCAACCTCTGTCTTCCTCATACACTCAAGGATGAGCACACCTGCAGAGAAAGGCCCACTCAAAACACATATGCCAAGTGAGAGTAAATGATAATAAAATATATTATATGAAAAAATCTCTATTTTCAAGAAAAGAAAAAAATCTGTATCAATTCTCATAATGATAGATCAAAGTTTACACATAATCGTAATGTCTTACATTATACCATACTAGTGTACTTGAGACATATATTTGTCTCTGTTCTTTCAGTTTCAAAGGAATATAGTTTTGTTAAAACATTTATTAAGTGAATAATTTGTTTACTAAAGGGGTAATCAAATGGATCACAAAAAATGCCAAAACAATCTGCTTGAGTTTTCATAAACCCTAATGAGAGACCTTTTAATAACTGAATAATTTCAGTGTCTGTTAAATTTTATGTTTATAATAAACAAAGTTTTAAATATCATTATTTAGTTTTTGAGATTATGAAAATAATTATGTCATTTCCCCTTCTGACCATTTGCTCCTTCCAAACCTTCCCAGAAACTCATTCCTCTTCCCTTTTAAATACACAGCCATTTTTTTTATTCATGGCTGTCATATAAATATACATGTATCTATTATATATATGCCTTTTTATATTTATATATGTATATATTCCTAAATAAAAAAATAATTCCTGATGAAAAATATAATATGTTCAACAACAATGGAAACAGGCGTAAAGAGTAGATCCATCTGCCAAAAATTCAAAGTTGTGCTCAGTGCATGAGCTAGCTGTTTGAAACCTGGGGCTTATGCAGGGACACTTGGCTCAGCCTGGGAGGAGGGGACTGGACCTGCCTGGACTGAGTCTACCCGGTTGATCTCAATCCTCGGGGGAGTCTTTGCCCTGGAGGAGATGGGAGGGGGAAGAACAAGGGAATCCATGGCTGATATATAGAATTAAATTATATTGTAAAATAAAATAAAAAAGACTAAAGCATGATGTGGCTTTAACCTTTGGGGGTTAGTAACAAGAAACAGACACAGAATTTGGAGCTCTAATACCAACATTTATGCACACGTCACACATCAATAAAAGGCTGACTGTCTATGGCAAAAGTGGTTAGGCCTTACCTGGGATGACCTTCTCATAAGATTGGCTGAAGGGCCAGCTATTCTGGGGGAGGCTGATCCTCAAAAACAGTAAAGAGAAACCTAGAATTTACAGTGACACAAATTCTCTGGGTACAGTCCATTCCCAAGTAAAATATTGGAATGTTTGAGATATCCAGTGTGATTCCAGACCAGCCCAATGCAACAGAGCAGCAGATCCAGAACCTATCAAATAGCAATGACCATGTGAATGTCACCAGAATACCACAAACATGTTTCAGACTAGACAGCCTCTTCAAACAGTGTCATTGGAAAAAGTATCTATCTGCATATAAAACCATGATCCTTCATCCAAGTCTCTAGTACCATATGCTGTGGGATGGTCTGTATGTCAAGTGTGTTGCTGATTGGTCAATAAATAAATCACTGATTGGCCAGTGGCCAGGCAGGAAGTATAGGTGGGACATGGAGGAGAATAAAGCTGGGAAGTGGAAGGCTGAGTCAGAGAGACACTGCCAGCCGCCATGATGACAAACAGCATGTGAAGATGCCAGTAAGCCACGAGCCATGTGGCAAGGTATAGATTTATAGAAATGGATTAATTTAAGCTGTAAGAACAGTTAGCAAGAAGCCTGCCACGGCCATACAGTTTGTAAGCAATATAAGTCTCTGTGTTTACTTGGTCGGGTCTGAGAGGCTGTGGGACTGGCAGGTGAGAGAGATTTGTCCTGACCATGGGCCAGGCAGGAAAACTCTAGCTACAACCATATAATGAATCACAGACCTTATGAGAAACAGGTGAGTGAAACTGTGATTTCGAGTCTTGCTTGGTCTACATGGTGAGTTCTGGGCCAGACAGAAGCAACACAGTGAGTTCAGGTGTCAAACAAAGGAAACACAAGCACCAAAAAAGTAATAGTTTGGTCATGTGTCCATTGACAGGAGTGCTTTTTTTGAACCAAGAAGACAAAAGATTATTGCAGATACTTTTCTGATGTATATAAGTGATCATAATCACTCGAAAAATGCTTTCTAATATTATCCTATACTATAATGCCTTTTCTTGTTTTCATGACAGGGTTTCTCTGTGTAGTCTAATCCCACTAAATGAAACTAAAGACCATTACCTACAGTAGGACAAGCCCATAGGGTTGAAGAAATTGGCTCAAACCAGTTGCCAAGGTGTGTGCATATCGTACTTCCTTATGAGCCAACCTGGAGTCTACCTGAGGGACTAGCAAACAAGCACTGTCAGAGGTTCTGATCATGCAGAATCTGCCTGAGGGCCTAGCAACAGGTGCTGACAGAAGTCCTGATTGTACCTAGTTAATGAGGGGTGACCATGCAATGAGGGATGACCACTCAATGTCACCAGATTGGGGCACAGCCTGGGTGTTGGGAGGAGGGTATATAAAGCTTTCCTTATTACTGAATAAATGAGTCTCCTATTTGCCTTCACCTGACTCCTGGTGTCTGTTGTTGATGCTGCGTCTTCTCACCCCTTCCTCTGAGGTAGCTCTTAGGACCCAGCCATAATTACTCAAATCCTTTGATCAAATTAAGCAAGATTTATTTTCTATCAGACAGGGCTATCACCCTAAAGTGGGGATTGAAAGTATAGCACTGAATACCAGAGAACATTGGGCTTATATATCCCTCAAAACTGCAGGGCAGGGTTTTTTTTTTTTTTCCACAGGTTGGTGGGTTTCCAGAGAAACTTTTGTGTAGGAACTTGGCTGAACATTTTATACTTATTTGGCAGAACATCTTATCAGAGTATATTCAAGCTGTGAGTCAAACTCCACAGAGTGGGGCACATGTCAAATTCTAGAAACAGGTTAAAGCACGGTCAACTTGAATTTGGCAGCAAACAAAAATGAACTAGTTCTGACCTTGTAACAAAATGGCTTCCATCCTTAAGATGGAGTCAGGCTGGTCCATCATTAGCTCTGGCTGTCCTGAAATTCACTCTGTAGACCAGGCTGGCATCAAACTCAGAGGTACACCTGCCTCTGCCTCTGGAGTGGTGGGATTAAAGTAGTGTGCCACCAACACCTGGCTTATAATACCTTTTCTAACTATGAAAATACTGTGACCTGACACCCTCAAACAGCATACTATGCTTTCTAGACTCTAAGGTGTAACACTAAGAACTCAGCATCCCTTACCATCATCTAATGTCCAGCAGCTTCCCAACTTCTATTTCCAAATCAGTGTCCCCAACCCACTGGGCCCAGTCCCATCTACCCTGTCTCAGGTTGTCTTCCAACTGTCAGGCTGTCTGGACCCATGCTTTCTGGCAAGCCTTGACCAGAACTGGATCTAGGAGGATGCTGTATCCCCATATCTGACCTCTACGGTGAGTTCTGAACCCTTTAGATGCAAGATAGGTTGGTGATTAATACCTCCACTGAACTACCAAACTCTTGGGATATATACTAACACCAAATGATTAAAGACTAAATTCAGAAGCCAGAGTCCCATCGACAACACAAACATGACAAGTCAAAACCAAATACTGCCATTGTGACTTGGGGTGAGACATTTCAGGAACTTGGATTTTGAAAATAGGTGTCTCAAGAAGTTCATTGCTAACAACCCAGAGCTGAGTTCATCCCACGCTGTACTGCTTTCACTACCAGATGGTGGTCTTGTCATTTTTCCTAACTCAGAAACAAGTTAGTCTTCTGTGATTCAGGCTAAAGGTGCTTTGAGACAAAACATAAGCCCTCATCCCCTCACACACTACCCCCACCCACCCCCAGGTGGATGCAGAGACTCTTGCTGTCCCAGATGCAGAAAATAAGTGAAGTCTGTGGTCCCAGCACTGAAAATGTCAGTTACATCATTCCATCTATGGCTCTGGGAACATTGAGGAAGAAGAGGAGGAAAAGAAATAAGGGGAAGAAGAGGAAGGGCTAAGACATGGCATTCTCTAGACTCCATATAGCTGTTGTAATCAGTAACCAACAGCAACTGTGCTTACCTGTATTGACCTCACACTAGACCACAATCCGTTATCATTTCTCATTAAGGAAACATCTCTTTGCAAGAGACTACTACAAAAACTCCACAACTAATGAAAATGCAGAGTTGGGGAGGCCAGGCCCAGTGGATACATCTACAGAACATTCCTGCACCTAAGGCACAAGGAACATTTTGAAGACGAGGTGGAAAGATTGTAAGAACTATAGGTTCAGAAGTTTGCTGTGAGATTATGTCTCATAATAATGCAAGAAGCTACATCCATAGAAATGTCACCTATAGGACTACCCAAATGGAAGCTGAGCAAGGACACAAACACTGGACATACCAAATTGCATGGGCAAAAGCCTACAAGGCCTCAACTCTGCATAGAGAACTACACGTAACTGAGGAATGCTGGGAGCAGGAGAAATCATTTCCTAAGTAGAGAGCATGCTAATTAGCTCTCCAATTGTCAGCCTTGAAAACATGCATCCAAGTAACATTATATGACTTGGTAGAACACATGTGATATAAAAAGATGCACTTTGGATAATGTATACTAAATGTTTAACTGGGCATGGAACAGGAAGAAAGGAGGAAGAGTGTGTGGGTCAACCAAAAGGAAGGATGTATGAAGCCTTATGAAATCCCACTGTCTTACAAGTTAATAGGAAATTCATTTTTTAAAACTTTGAACAGAGGTACCCTACACAGGTAAATAATGCTGCTCCCAGAAACCAGGGCTATTAAATGGAACTCTCTGTATCAGTTACTGGCTATCTACCCAGAGGCACCTCAAACAAAGCATGTCATTGTTAGTGCTCTTCCTTGACCATTTTGTTACTGAAGACACCAAACAATTTGGATGCATGATAGATTGCAATCTTGAATTTATTAGGGAACTCTCCCTGATGGCAAGCTTTTGTAACACTGCAAGGTCCCTGTGAGGGCTGCTGGCAGAGAAAAGATGTCAGTGGTCTAACCTCTCTGGACCCTGCATCTGACAATAACAACCTTCAAGCAGGATGTGTGCACTGGTGCAACACTGGCACTACTGCTTATGGGCATAACCAACCAATCCCTTGATTGAATTTGAGGCTTGCTTTGTAGAGGGGAGCTCATCAAGACCATGATGGGGAAACTTACAGATACAACTGAACCAAGCTAGTGGGAATGCATGAACTTTAGACCAACAACTGTGGAGCCTCCATGGAACTGGATTAGATCCTCAGTAGAAGTGAGACAGTTGTATAGCTTGGTCTATTTAAGGGGCCCCTGGAAGTGGGAATAGGATCTATCCCTGGTGAATGAACTGTCTTTTTGGAGCCCATTACCTGTGGTGGGGCACCTTGCACAGCCTTGATGTAGAGGGAGGGGCTTGGACCTGTCTCAACTGAATGTACCAGGCTTTGTTGACTCCTCATGGAAGGCCTTATGTTTTCAGAGAAGAGGATGGGGGGGGGTGGGCTGGGGGGAGCGGGAGGAGTGATGAGAAGGGGATCTGTAGTTGGTATGTACAATGAATAAAAAAATTCTTAATGAGTAAATACAAAAAGAAAGAAGAAAAAACATGGCTTGGAGAGTATATTGATGTTTTGTTAATGATCATATTGTTAATCTACCAATTAAATATTCATCTATAATTATCAATTTGTACTACTCTTTACCTTAGCGAAAGAAGCCTCCTTTGCAGTAGGTAGTGGGTAATGCAGAGACTCAAAACTGTTCAAAAAGTACTAAGAGAAGGCAACTGTGTAAGACTGGGACAATTACTGTATCATCATGGCTGAGGTAGGGTGGGGTCCCATGAGTCTCCTTTCACTCCAATAGCATCCAATAGCTATAAAAGGCAGCTATTTTGTTTCAGAGTAGAGTAAATACTTCCCCATTTTTCTTTAGTCCTTCAATTTCTGTATGTCCTTGTGGATTTCTTTGTTGTTGTTTATTGAGACAGGGTTTCTCTACATAGACCAGGCTGGTCTCAAATTCAGAGTTCAGTCTACCTTTGCCTCCAGAGTTCTGGGATTAGTGACATGCACCACAACCTTAGCCTTTGGGACTTTGTGAGCTGTATATAAGCATGCCCATGTTATTACATTCACAGCCTATCTCTTTACAGTTTCTCATCTTCTTGCTATTAGTACCAGGGGCCTGTACTTAGTAGGCCCCCAGTCCTTAACACAACTGACTCCATGGTGGAAGAGCCATTCAGGTTGTAAAACTCAGCACATAGACACCACCACCTGCTGGAAACTAAAACAAAGACCTAATCCATTAAAGTCCTTATAGTTCTTCAAAAGTCTCAAAATTATACCAACCTTCCCTTTTAGCTTCTATAGTTCTGCTTCTGGCTAACTGTTCTTGTTAAATGAAGTATGTTAATCAAGAACACAGTTTTTGTGCTTAAAAGTTCACCCTGAGAAAGGCTAGGTACTACACTAGGATGTCAAATGCCCAGTGTAGTCATTGGCCACTAATAAAGACTTGCTATTGGTTTAAACCAATGTTCCAGCAGCCTTCTCTGGAAAATATCCCACAACAGTAAGGTTTGACTCTAGTAGGAAGATTCTGAAGGTCAACAAAAGATGAGATTTTATGAGAGCATTTTCTTTAATGGTAAATTTCTTTTTATGTGGGCAATTTCAGCACTGGGGAAAGGATTTATCAAATTGAATGCATTTCAGGGATGGAATTTCCAATGAACAGCCACATGGGGATTATATATGGTATACCTTTATATGGTTCTCAGAACTATTAATTTTGTGATGTACAACAATATTAAAGGGCTTCATCACATTTTTTATGTTACTACATTTTGTCCTCATTATGATCTTTTTGTTGTTTAGACAGTGTTTATGTAGTGCTGTGGAATAATGCTTTTGTACGCTGGTTTAATAAAATGCTGATTGGCCAGTAGCCAGGCAGGAAGTATAGGCAGGGCGAGCAGACTAAAAGGATGCTGGGAAAAGGAAGGGTGGAGTCAGGAGTCGCCAGCCAGATGCAGAGGAAGCAAGATGACAAGGTAGAACTGAGAAAAGATACCAAGCCATGTGGCTAAACATAGATAAGAATTATGGGTTAATTTAAGTGTAAGAGCTAGGCAGTAATAAGCCTGAGCTAATGGCTGAACACTTATAATTAATATAAACTTCTGAGTGATTATTTTATAAGTAGCTTCAGGACTGCAAGGTTGGGCAGGACTGGACAAAAGTTCTAACTACAATGTAATCCTGGCTGTCCAGGAGCTCACTATGTAGACTAGGATGGCCTCTGACTCACAGAGATCTTCCTGGCTTTGCCTTCTGAGTGCTGGGATTAAAGGTTTGAACCACTACACCCACATTATTATAAATTATTAGATGTTGAACACGAGAATTTTTTTTTTATTACAGATTTTCCAAGGAGCTGGATATATGGCTTAGTGGCTAAGAGCATTGACTACTCTTCCAGAGGACCTGGGTTCAATTCCAAACACACATACATGCTGTGGGATTGTCTTTCTATATGCTGTGAATATGTGCTACTACCACTGGTTAAGAAGCTGCTTTGGCCTATGGCAAGACAGGTTATAGCCAAGCTGGAAATCCAAGCAAAGATACAGGGAGAAGAAAGGCAGAGTCAGGAGGGATGCTGTGAGCCGCTGGGGGAGCAAGATGTAATAAAACACAGATAAAGTCACAAGACAAGTGACAATAATACATAGATGAATAGAAATGGGTTAATTTAAGATGTAATAGCTAGCTAGCAATAAGCCTGAGCCATAGACCAAACAGTTTGTAATTAATATTAAGCCTCTGAGTGACTATTTTATAAGCTGCTGTAGGGCAGGATGGCACACAGAAAAGCTTCCAGTTACACATACCAGCTCACAATTTTTTGTCAACCTACCTTTAGGGGAATCAGATGCCTATTTCTGGCTTCTCCAAGCACCAGGCATTAAGGTAGTACGCAGAAATACTTACATAAAGTGCAAGCATACACACACACATACAAAAGCAAAACAACAAACTTTTCCCACTTTTGCAGAATTTTATTTTCATATAAACCCTGTGAAATTTTTTAAGATTTAAGGCATTCACAAGTTTCTTATATTTGTTTCTATTGTTGTGATTTCTAAGCAAGAATTCAAGATAAATCTACATCATATTATTTGCAATGACATTTTTTTCACCAGTATGAATTTTCTGATGTCTTCTAAGATTCAAAATCTGGATAAAGGACATGTCACATTCTTTGCATTTGCAAGGTCTTTCTCCAGTATGAAGTTTCTGATGTGTTCTAAGGTGTGAGTTACGGGTGAAGGACTTGTTACATTCCATACATTTGTAAGGTTTCTCTCCAGTATGAATTTTCTGATGTTGTTTAAGAGTTGAACACTCAGTAAAAGATTTGTCACATTCCATACATCTATAAGGTCTCTCTCCAGTATGAATTCTCTGATGTATTCTAAGATATGAGTCCTGGGTAAAGGATTTGTCACACTGCCTACATTTGTAAAGTTTCTCTCTAGTATGAATTTTCTGATGATTTCTAAGATTTGAGGACATAGTAAAGGATTTATCACATACCTCACATTTGTAAGACTTCTCACCAGTATGGATTTTGTAATGCCTTTTAAGATGTGATAATTCAAGAAAGGATTTACTACATTCTTTGCATCTGTACAATTCTTCTAGAGAATGAGTTTTCTGATGTCTTGTAAATGATGAATAGTGAGTAAAAGAACTGTCACAATCATTGCATTTGTAAGGCTTCTCTCCAGTATGGAGTCTTTGATGTGTTTTAAGGCTTGAGTACTGAGTAAAGGATTTGTCACAAATGTTGCACATGTACGGTTTCTCTCCAGTATGAACTCTCTGATGCTTTGTAAGAGTTGACTTCACAGTAAAGCATTTGTCACATTCCTTACATTTGTAAGGCTTCTCTCCTGTATGAATTCTCTGATGTTCAGTGAGGCTTGAAGCAGTACTGAAGTATTTCCCACAGTTTCCACATTGGTGTGGTTTCTCTCCAATGTAGAATTTTTGTTGCAAATGACTGAATGTAGAATCAAAATCGTCATCATATTCTCCCTGCCTGTGCTCTTTCTTTGCAGTGTAGAGTCTCTGATCTTGAGTAAGGTTGGAACACAAATTTAAAGATTTCTCACAGTCTTTAGATTTGGAAAGTTCTTCTCCATTGTGCATGCTTTCATGTCTGTCTGGGTTTGATGAGTCAATAGAGGCATCCCTGTGATTATTGCATCTGTAGTTATTAGAGTTTCCTGTAGTTTCACTTGTTCTATAAAGTGCATATCTGCAGTGGTCATGAAGCATTTTGCCAAGCTCAGTACACTGACAAGACTTCTTTTCATTATTCACATAGTGATGGACAGTATCACATATGCAATAGTTCTCTGAAAATGAGTACAGTTCAGATTAATAGGGCTTGTTCCAAGATTAACATTTGACAAATGACTATTCTCCCTAAGTTCTCTGTTAAGATAAGTCAATCAGCAACTATTTAGAATAGAGCTCCCAGTAGTCAACTTATTTCTTTCACTAAAATTTATGGATTCTTACAAAAACAGAGTGATAGCCTTCAAGGAAGTTGAAGCAGATAATTGAGGAATCAGTTATTAGCTTGGGGATAGAGGTTACTGACTGATTATATTTAGAATATATGTCTCTTATTTTTAAACATTCTTTTTCAAATATTGATGAAGAAGAGTTCAATCCAATCCCAGGTTCACAGTGTTTACTTACTAATGAACAGCAATGAAGATTATAGTTCAGAATACTCAATTACCTTAAAGATTAAAGGCTTTTTGAAATGCATCAAAGGGTTTATTTTTTTTTTCCAAAAAGCACATTTGATTCTTCAAAAGTAAGGGATGCAAAGCAAGTATTCTGCCAGACACCAGAGGCTCTAAATAAGCAGTTTTCAACCTGTGGGTTATGACTATCTAAAAATACATTATTTCTGATGGCCTTAGGAATTGAGGCATTGCTTAGTAGCAAAGTTACAGTCAAGAATTTGCAACAATAATTTTATGATTGGAGTCACCAAAACATGAGGGACTCTATTAAAGGGTTATAATATTACCAAGGTTGAGAAACACTGCTGCTCTAGGCCATTTGGGGCAGGGCTATCATGGGAAACTAGTGTTTATTTCTACCCACCATTGACATACATACAAGGAAGGCAATTACAAAATAATCCTACTTCATGGACTCACATTAGTCTTGAGTTTTGTAAAATTATTCCAATCTGTTATCAGCATAGTCAAATACAACTGCATTTTGTACTAGTATTAAGTCACCATAATCCAGGTGCAATAAGTCACATCTTCAAACAATGATAGCAGGAAGGGGGCATCCCTGGGCCAGGACACTACACTAAGTTCAATTATCAGGAATCCTTTCAAGTGGAATTGAATATCGCAAAAGCATTCTCATCTCTTTCTTTCTCTTTCACTTGAAGCCATCACTGTTGTTCCGCTCATTCACTAACTCACCCTGGTTGTGGCTACTCTCTCTTCTCCACATTCCAGGGCAATCTCATTTGTTCCAGATAGCTGACTTTGAATACAATAATCCATGTGTTCTGTGAGCAAGCCTATGATACATGCTAGAATTTTTAGAAAGAATACAGATGTCTAATAGCACAGTACTGAACTGAGCTCAGTACATGAAGAGAACACAAAGTACAGGAATATAGGAATGACTTCCCAATTGTTACTTCCTGTCAGAATCTTCAGCATAATTAGGGAGAATTTTCAATTTGCACATCTTGAGTTTTTCTCACAACTGAAACAATGTCAAGAGCAATGACAGACCTGGAGCTTTAAGATATGAGTTTCTGAATGTATCATAGACCCTAAATGAAGGGTACAGGATACCTATAAATTGGAGAATAGATAGAAAAAACATACCAAGCTACTACTGAGCATTCCCTAGTCTGCTATTGTTTACAAGACAGCCTAACGGAGAGTTCATAACCTATAAAATCAGTACATAGATAGCCTGTGTTAGGAATTCTACAAGCAAAATGTTCTCACCCAGATAGACCAGGTTGTTGTAATTCTCCAACATCACATCAATGTACAAAGTCCTCTGCGCAGAGTCCAGGCATTCCCACTCCTCCTGGGAGAAGTCCACAGCTACATCCCAGAATGTCAACAGACCCTGAAACAAAAAGTATGGTTTGTTTTTCTACTGGACAGAGTGCTTTCCTGGATATAAGAAGACTTAAGGAAATTAGGGATGTAGATGAGTGAAGAAAATTACTCAAAAACAATTTCTAATATAGTCACATTCCATAATGGGTTTTCAAACTGTGAAAAGAGGATGACATAACATTCTGACAAGCAATATACACAAAACAACACACACTTAAGGTCTAGACACAGTTATCTTTCTTGTATAGATGCTGTGTTATGTTGCACAGGATCAAAGCAGACATGTCTCATAAGGAAAATTTTTGTGAGGTCTAAATGCTATGCCTGAAGTTCATGCTAAAATACTGACAGTGAATCATCCTGTCTGTTCTTGGGCCTTACATGATTATATTTTAACATGCTCAATTCATATGTTTAGACTCTAGGTCCAAAGCCACACCATTAAAGAGCAAAGGGGTAGATGGGGAAGGCAGAATTTATGATTAATTAGAGAATCAAAGAGTTTGGGTCCCCCCCCCCCCCCGCAGTAAAAAGGACCATACCAACATTTTATACTGTGAATTTTAATCTTAACATATAAAATCAAGTAGTATAGGGAAATAATTTTATGAGAATACAGGGCCACTACCAAGCAGACAGAAAAATCAGCATTAGGCACATTTGATATAAACCAAAATTTTTTAAAAATATGAAGACCTGACTTAGATAAATAACAATTTCAGAAGTTTTGAAGATTTCACTTGCAAAGAGTTATAAAAAACTGATAGAAGTACAAAAACACATCAAATAATGTTTAAGTTACAGCTGAGCATGTACACATAAGTGTAGTACACTGGATGCATTCAGATGTGATATAATTTCCTGTCAGTAAATGAATATATTAAATTCTGTGAGAACTACAGTCATTTTTCAGTGCTTTGCAAATACAATATAACTCAGAGAATGGCTGAAGAGAAAATTTGCGCAACTCTGTCTGAATTTTGTAGTTTTCAATGTGTTCTTTTTAGTACCTATGCTGTATTGTCTGATAGCATTTTAGATTAGTAGTGTTTGATTGTCTTAGTTATGGTTCCTGTTGCTGCGATGAAACACCATGACCAAAAACCAAGCTGGGGAGGAAATGGTTTATTTGGCTTACACTTCAGCATTGCTGTTCATCACTGAAGGAAGTCAGGACAGGAACTCAAACAGGGAAGGATCCTGGAGACAGGAGCTGATGCAGAGGCTATTGAGGGGAACTGCTTACTGGCTTTCTTCCCCTGGCATGCTCGGTCCACCTTCTTATAGAACTCAGGATCAACAGCCAAGGGATGGCATCACCCACCATGGGCTGCCCGCCCCCATTGATCACTAAATGAGAAAATGCCTTGCACCTGTATCTCAAAGATGCATTTCCTCAGCTGAGGCTCCTTCGTGATGACTCTAGCTTGTGTCAAGTTGACACACAACCAGCCAGTACAACTGACCCCTTATCAGCTAAACACACAAACATATCACTAGTAAGTCACAACCCTTCCTTTCTTATTTAACCCCATGGTCTTGAATAACTTTAAATGTCCCAGTCTTTACAAATTCAAACACATTAAAATTTCAGTTCCTTTAAAAGAGTCAATCTCTTTAAAAACCCAAAGTCTTTTAAAATCTAAGTCTCTCAGCTGTGAGCTCCAGTACAATGCTTTATTTCAAGAGGGAAAAAGTAGGGCACAGTCACAAACAAAGCAGAACAAAATTCCAGCTGTCCACTATCTGGGATCCAGCCACAATCTTCGGGAGTCCTCCAAAGGACTTGTCACTTCTCTGGCACTGCCCTCTGAAGCACACACAGCTGATTTTCTAGGTACTGGCTTGCTCCACTCCATTGTTCTATTGTTCTGAGTAGTCTTCTAATGACACTGGCATCTCCAAAATGCTGTAGTCCCTTGCTGAAACTATACTGCACTTTCACCAAAAGCCTCTCATAGGCTCTCTTCATGGTGCCAAGTTTCAACTTCTTTGTATGACCCCCTTATTCCTGGGCCTTCAACTGCCACTGAGAGTGCACCTTCACCAGTGGCCTTTCCTGGCCTCTCACAGTGACAGGCTTCAGCTGCTCTCCATGACCCCTTCATGCCTTCAAAACCAGTACTACCTGGGTGATGCTTACACATTACCAAGTCTGGCTGCAAGCACAAGGTACAACCTTGGCTGCCTCTGAAACATAGTTTCTCTATGCGCTCAGGAAACACTTCCCAGCAGATATCACCTCAGTGATACTGGGTTCTTAATCACCACTAATTTCTTAGCTCCAGCCAACCAGCACCAAGTATCCCAGCAAAGCAAATTTTGCTTTAGTAGTTATGGTATCTTGTTAATCACAGCTGATTCTTCAGCCCCAGTTAACCAGAACCACAAGATTTTAATGCAAAATAACAAAAGACCCTGATAGAGTCTTTAAACTTCTCTCTGAAACTTCACAAGCCAGGCAGGCCTCCATCTTCTGCATTGCTCTTAACATTCTCATCTTCCAAGCTCCTAAAGAACATCCCACAGAGCTCTTAACACTCAATGTTTCTTCTGGCCAAAAGTTCCAAAGTTCTTCTACAATTCTTCCCAAAACATGGTCAGGTCTGTCACAGCAATACTCCACTATGCTGGTACCAATTTCTCTTAGTTAGGGTTCCTGTTCCTGCGACGAAATACCATGACCAAAAAGTAAGCTGGTGAAAAAAGGGTTTATTTGGCTTACACTTACTTCAGCAGTGCTGTTCATCAGTGAAGGAAGTCAGGACAGGAACTCAAATAGGTCAGGATCCTGGAGGCAGGAGCTGATGCAGAGGCCAGGGAGGGGAGCTGCTTATTGGTTTACTTCCCCTGGCATGCTCAGCCCACCTTCTTATAGAACTCAGGATCAACAGCCACTATGGGCTGGGCCCTCCCCCACTGATCACTAAATGAGAAAATGCCTTACAGCGGGATCTCAAGGAAGCACTTCCTCAGTTGAGGCTCCTTCCTCTCTGATGACTCTAGCTTGTGTCAAGTTGATACACAAAACCAGCCAGTACAATGATTCTTCTTTTATTTTTCTGAAAATACAAAGATGTGGTGACATATTCTGTCTGAGCCATGAGGCAGGGACAGAAATGCAAACCTGCAGGTCAGAGCCCATTCCCCAAATCTCTACTTTCAAACACTGCAGCTTCAGGGTATAGGAGTCGAGCCATGACTCTCACAGGAACTGACTAGAGCAAAGCAATCATGAGGAATGTTCTTTCTGCATCAAATATGATGGCTTATGCACATCAATCTGTCAATGCCCCCAAGACACTCATGATGCATTCAACATAATGCTACATAATGAATCCCATCCAGAAAAGATTGCGCAATGGGACCCTGTTGGGGGTAGGGGGAGACAAAAAAAAAAAAATACTGATCTCTCCTGTTCAGCCAGTTACCACTGAGTATCCTAACCATATGAGTGATGTGAACAGCAATTCTCCTCAGACAAACAGATACAAGGTTTCAAACAGATACAAACAGATATCAACAGACACATGGACACATCATTAGTGTCATGATATTAAACACCAAAGCGAAATACAAGTAGACTAGAATGTGAATATACACACAAGAACAACAATTTCATGGCAAGATCAAGCCACATGCAACTGTCATGTTTAGCACTCTATAGTGTGCTTAAATCTTTAGTATTAAGACACTAGATATATCTCTTTTAATTCCACATATTTCTAAGATGTTGTTCCAACTCGTTCATGTGTTTCCATATGCATTTTTGTACCCATGATTCACGGAAATGGAACAGATCCCACAAATTGATGCTACACGGCACATGATACCTGGCTCAACAATATGTAAGTCCATCCTCCATATCAATTGGCCAACAACATAATTTTTTTAGTCTTGTGTCACAGGGAAATATTTTCAAAATTATAGGACATTAGTTTATGTGGGATATTTGCCCCCCCACACAAAAAAAAATCTGGGGAGAGCAGAATAAGTGCTACAGGAGATGTGGA
This sequence comes from Peromyscus eremicus, assembly GCF_949786415.1. Classification (NCBI taxonomy): domain Eukaryota; kingdom Metazoa; phylum Chordata; class Mammalia; order Rodentia; family Cricetidae; genus Peromyscus; species Peromyscus eremicus. Next base: position 191,704,658 of record NC_081416.1, on the reverse strand, counting down.
ATTATAGGATTATATTGTAGAGCTGTAGTCATAAAAACAGTCTGGTATGGGAATAAACATAGACAGGAGGATAAAAGAATGGGATAGAGAACCCAGAAGAAAACCACTAATCCATCCAACTTAGTATTTGGCAAAGGAAGAAAAAGATACATTAGAAAAATATGGTCTTTTCAACAAATGGTACTGGCAAAAGTGGATCCATCAGGAGAATGAAATTAGATTCTTACTCTTTCACATTGTACAAAAATCCATTAAAAATAGATCAAAAGCCTTATTTAAAACCAGACACACAGAAACCTAAAAAACAGGGAATACAAATCAGGATATTGAGATGGGGAAAAACCCATAGATTAGAAAGAACACCAACAGCACAGGAACTAACACAAGTATCAACAAATGGGACTATATGAAAATAAAGTTTCTGTTTACCAACAGAAACAGTCAGCGGAGCACACAGACATCCCTCAGCATGGGAGAGAATCTGTACCAGTGACACTTTGGATAGGGGCTCATATACAGAATTTACCAAGAATTAGAGAAATTAAATAACATGAAAATGAAACTGCCAATCAACAAATGGGGAAATGAACTGAATAGACACTTTTCAAAGACAGAAACACAAATGACCCCAGGAACCCTAAACTGCCAACAGAGAAATGAGAACAAAAACTATTTTGAAAGACTGCTTCACTCCAGGCAGAACAATTGTCATCAACTAACCTAACAAAAAGTGTTAGAGGGGATGAGGACAGAAAGTGTCAATGAACTGAATACCAAGCCCAAACTCAATGAGAGAATGAACACTAGATGGTTAAGCCTAGGAAAGTGACACTTCTACTCTGGAGAGAAATGCACTCCATCTGCAGAGAACATCCGTCTTTTATATAAATTTTGTTGCTGGGCAAGCAAGAGCAAGGAGGCAGATAACAAGGGCCAAAGAAAAGCAGTTAGTTTGAGCCATACCACAAAACTGTTTAAAAATTTGAAATAACAGACATGGTCCCAGCTGTGACTCAGTTTGAGCAACTTCATATGTTATCCCCTTCCTGAGTGAGTCTGAAGGACTTTAGATACTATATCTTTCCTGAGAGAGCACTGTCTTTAAATACATTGAACCTAGGTAAAGAACAATAATGTAACCCTTGGGTTGATTTCCTTTCTTTTAGAGAAGACAGTTTCTCCTAGGTCACATCAAAAGGAAGCCTTATTCATTGTTGGTGTGGATGGGAGGGTGGTGCAAATTAACACAATTTCAAATGAAATCAGTTTGAAAATCATTAACAAATTAAAGACAGAACTAACATAAATCCCAGCTCTCTCACTCCTGGGCATATACTCAGAGAACACCACACCCCACTATAGAGATAGTTATATCCCACGGTTAATGCTGCTGTATTCACAATAACAAAGAATTGCAATCAACCTAATTGTTTATCCACAGATGAATGGATAATGAAAATGGTATACATATAAAATGGAATACTATTCAGTGGAAGAGAAAAGTGTAATAAAAATTTGCAGGAAAATGGATGGATTCATAATGTGTAATATTAAGCGAAGTTGTACAATATCAGAAAGAAAAAGTCATGTTTTTCTTCATATGCAGAGTTTAGCCATTATTATGTGTACATGGGACACAACATACATGTGGGCACAGTAGAACATGGAGAAAATAGAACAAGAATGGTTAAATATCAGTGTTGATATAGGACTGAATGCATGTAATCAAAATCAGCTATGAAAAAGGATATAAAGCTAAGTGCTTCTCTAATTATGTCACAAGTTTTGGTTTTTGATGGTAGATAAATAAATAAAAATATATTAGATATTGAAACTATAAAATCAAATGTGAGGCTCCAGAGCTTCTGTTCCCAATGACTACTCTAACTTTGTAAGTACATTGAGTTGTGCAGTCTGGGTCTGATTAATTTCAGCACGTGATCTTGTTTGTTTGCAATATTTTTCATAATAAAATTAAAAAAAAAATCAGAAGCAGAAATTTAAAGGCTTCCAATGTTTCAAATTATAACATTTCTACCAAAAAAAAGGGGCGGGGGGACACATGACCACTGACCTGGGACAGATTAACTGCAGAATCAGCCATTTCTTTCTGTTTCTGTTCTTTGAGTTTCTCTTTCAGGAACAATGAATAGATGGCTTGCTGACCTTTCATATTAAGGAGTCAAAAGCAAAAGCAAAAATTAGTAATGAAAGCTGTTAGAGAACAGTGTCAAACCACATGAAAAGATACAAGCAACAGAACATGACCAGGTATCCAGAAAATGATCCCCAATCCAGGAGAGCATGGAAAGACATTTAAGGCCTGAAGAGAAAGTTACCGTCAACAGTACTGTTGCATAAAGAAAAATTCTATCGTAAAACTGATGGAGACATAAGTGCATTTTAAGACAGTCAGGAATTAAAACAGTTCATTTCACTAAAGCAGCACTGCAGATAATAAATTAGAGGCAAAACATACACAGGAGAGTCAGAGGAACTATCCATGAGAATACTGGAAATAATAAATACCATGTGAATAAAGAAATACAGGAGAAATGGGAAGTAATCATCTATGGGCGAGACAGCAAATCACTAATTTTCAGACAACACAGAGAAAATTACTCCCAATATAATCCAACCGACAACATAAAAAACAAAACCATATGGAATAAAAACTCTACAAACAAACAAAAAATTTAGCCACTCTGGAAACCAAAATGGAGAATCCTGAAAAAGTTCAAGAAATCTAGCACATGGGCCAGCTGTACCACTCCTTGGCATAAACTCAAAGGACTTGACATCCTCCTCCGTAGATACTTGCTCACCCATTTTCATTCTGCTCTATTCACAATAGCTATAAGAGAGAGACAACCTAAATGTCCTTCAACTGACAAATGGGTAATGGAAATGTGGTACATATGACCTAGAGAATACTGTTCAGGGATAAAGAAAATTTGCAATCACGAGCTTTGCAGATAAGTGGATGAACCTAGTAAAGATCATATTAAATGGAGTAATCCAGACTAACATAGACATTGCATGATCTCTCTCATAGGAAGTTTCTAGCTCCAAATCTTCAGATGTGAATACACAACCTGGAGAAACTGCAGTAACAAGAAAAGTAAAAACAGACCACTGTAGGTTGTAGGGGAGTAGCAGAGACAGAAATAACAGAGAACAAGTGATCTGAAGGGGGAAATGGAAAACCAGGGGGAGGGATTTAATTATTGAGATGGGACAGGTATAAACACAGAAGAAGGTAAAATAACAGTAAGATTTTGAAAACGTCATAAGGCATAATAGTATTGTCCATCTACCAAAAAATGCGTATAATACATATAAGTCTGTGCATGCATATTCATTCATAGTGTAAATAAGAATTTCCCATCTGGGCTGATGGGAATGTGATGCTCCCATAAGACATTTTCTAACAAAACCACTCACACAAGGCATGAGAAGCCTGTTTTGAAGTTGTTTATCACAGCTGTCCAAGAGACTCCCCAAACATAATAGGCTATTGCTGTTGTCTATGGTGGCTTCCCAGAGGTAGAAGGTGAGTATTGTTGAAGAAGCCTTGCACTTCAGACACAGAACCCAGAGGATTCAAGATGGATATGACCTTAAAGCCTCCTCCCTGGGGACTAACTTTCATTGTACCAAAAGTCAACATGCAACCTTCCAAAGGAGGGAGCCAACCCAACAGTCTTACTCAGCTATGACACCCATGAACCACAATGATCTGCACTGCATGATAACTCTAAGGAAGCAAGAGTGGCTCATATACCTTGGTAGTAACCAACAGCTTCTAATTGGACTTAAAATCTTTTCAACAAGAGGGAAATCATGCCTGGTACCTAGCTAGTTTCTCCACATCTAGTGAAGTCAAGGATCTTGGAGGAGAACTTACAACTACTACTTTACTACATCGGCACAATCTCTAATGTCTTTCTAAATATTTTCCTTATTTTCACAGATAAATGTAGTCCTCACCCTTCACCAAAGAAAGTTCCTTATGCAACACATCAAAAAGCACAATCAGTCAAAATGCAGAGTTGTGAGGCTCGGTCTCCACTGACACATGACCAATACAACTCCTTCACCTAAGGCTCAGGGGACACTGAGAAAGAGGGAGCGGGAACATTTTAAAAGCCAGAAGAACAGGATGTTTGCTGTGACATTGTGTCTCCTAGAAATATCAGAGAAGCTACATGCATGAAATCATACAAACATGGCTGACTAAACATGAGGTGAACAAAGACAACACCAAGAGACATGCTAACATGGAAGGGAGAAAGCTCATTAAGTCTCAAATCTAGTGAAACACTAAGGAATTCTGAGAGCTGGAGAAATAGTCTTTCCCAGAGAATTGCTCACCATATGGCTATCCAATATCAAATGTTCAACCCTGAAAACATAAAGACTGAGTAGGTTGTATTTTTATGTTTAGCATACACAGAAACATACAACAACAATGGAAGAAAAAGTTATTAAGAAATAACAAATATATATGGAAAGTCAAGTTTTGGATCATTTAGATTAAAAACATTATAATATTTTCTATTACTGCTACTCACATAATTAAACTTAACAGGGGGGTAGAGAGATGGCTCAATGGTTATAAGAGCCTGTTGTTCTTATAGAGACGCAGGTTCCATTCCCAGACTCTGCACAGTGGCTCCTATCTGTCCATAACTACAATTCCAGGACGCATATGATATACAGTCATACATGCAAGCAAAACACTTGTATACATAAAATATATGAATCTAAATAAAAATGAATAGTAAAAAATAATTAGTAAAGAGGGAGACAAAAAACAAAAAATAAAAAAGAAAACAAAATAAAATTCCTTGAATAAAACTTACTAAACAGAAGAAAGGTCCCTATCTGAAAATCTTGATTTGCTGAAGAACTGAAGAAGATGCTAACATGGGAAGATGTTTACACAGATGGAAATAATATTGAAATTTTCAGTATTTCTGAAAGTGATTTCTATGATCAGTTCAAACTTCATGACATTTAAACTTCTCACAACATACTTCAGAGAAATAGTAAAGAGAAACCTAAAATTTGTACTGATGGACAAATTCCCTGGGTACAGAGCAGCCCCAGGATAGTGTTACAATGCTGGAGCTTTCCCAGTGTGATTCCTGATGACACTGCAGAACCACACAACCAGCAGCATCGTGGGAGCAGAGAAGCCAAATGGTCCAATGAAACAGAGCAGCAGATCCAGAACTTGCCCAATAGCAATGATCCTGCCACTAAAATAACACAAACATGTGTTTCAGATTAGACAGCCTCTTCAAACAGTGACATTGGGAAAAGTATTTATCCACATATAAAAACATGAACCTGGGTTCAAGTCTCTCCTACCATATAATGAATCATAGACCTCTGTGTATGATAAGAAACAGTGAATCCTACAGAGCAACACAAAGGGGCAACACTTGATACAACAGCAGGAACCCACAAATAGTACTGTGTAAAATTAAAAACATCCAGGGAAAGGGTAATAATTAAAAGTATGAAGAGACAGCTTACACAGCAGATACATTTGTTAGCTAGCTATTTATAGAACAATGGATGAAAACCCACAACCTGTCCAAAATTACAAAGGAAGCAAATGATAATATCATTGGTAAATAAACAAATGGATCAAACACACCATGCTCAACAGCAGTTGAAATACCTAATTTATTGGACATATTAAAAAGTTCTATATTGTAGGTCATAAGATAATGTAAATTTAATATACAGAGATTCCAAATCTCTAGTCAATGTCCACACTCTGGAGTAACTAAATAATAAATGCATTTCTTTCAGTAATTTCTTGAAATGTAAATGTATAAAAATATTTAAGCAAATGATATAGACTACACCATTCAAAAGAGAAAAGGTCAGCTGAAATTTAAAACATAAATTTTCTACCAAAGATTTATTTCATATACAAGCAACTGAGGTAGAAGGAAATTTTTTTAATGTGATAAATATGGACAGCAGTAAAGAAGACTGATGATCATAAGTAAAACAGTGACAGAAAATCAAGGCAAAAGCTGAAGACAAGGAGTGGATACCTGTCACCAACCCTGGCTGCCTGGTTAAGGACATGAAGATCAAGTCCCTGGAGGAGATTTACCTGTTCTCCCTGCCCATTAAAGAATCTGAGATTATTGACTTTTTCCTGGGGACATCCCTAAATGATGAGGTTCTAAAGGTCATGCCAGTGCAGAAGCACATTCAGGCTAGGTAGAGGACCAGGTTCAAGGCTTTTGTCATTATTGGGGACTTACAATGGTCATGTTGGTCCTGGTGTTAAATGCTCCATGGAGGTAGCCACTGCCATCTGAGGGGCCATCATCTTGGCCAAGCTTTCCATTGTCCCTGTATGGCAAGGCTACTGGGGGAACAAGATTGGCAAGCCTCACACTGTTCCATAAAAAAGTGACAGGCAGCTGTGGCTCTGTGTTGGTACTTCTCATCCCTACCCCCAGAGGCACAAGAACTGTCTCTGCTCCTGGGCCCAAGAAGCTACTGATGATGGCCAGTATTGACGACTGCTACACATCAGCCAGGTGTTGCACTGCTACCCTGAACAACTTTGCCAAGGTCACCTTTGACACCCTCTCTAAGACCTACATCTACCTGACCCCCAACCTCTGGAAAGAGACTATGTTCACCAAGTCTCCTTTTCTGGAATTCACTTCACCATCTTGTGAAAAGCCACACCAGAGTGTTAGAGATTCAGAGGAACCAGGTTCCAGCTGTAACCACCACATAAGAGTTTTTATACAAGAGAAATAAAGTGAATTAAGTCTGTTTAAAAAATACAAAAATAGCCTTTCCAACTTGGGCCTGGCAGAATGGCTCCCGCAAAGAAGGTTGGCGTGAAGAAGGGCCATTCTGCCATCAGCGAGGTGGTGACCCAAGAACACACCATCAACATTCACAAGCGCATCCATGGAGTGGGCTTCAAGAGGCGTGCCCCTAGGGCACTCAAAGAAATCCGGAAATTTGCCATGAAGGAGATGGGTACTCCAGATGTGGGCATTGATACTAGGCTCAATAAAGCCGTCTGGGCCAAAGGAATAAGGAATGTTCCATATCGTATCCGTGTATGTTTGTCCAGAAAACGTAATGAAGATGAGGACTCACCAAACAAGCTCTACACATTGGTAACTTACGTACCTGTTACCACATTCAAAAATCTACAGACAGTCAATGTGGATGAGAACTAAGCTGCAGAGTGTCAAATAAAGTTGGAGAATTACCAAAAAAAAAAAAAAAAAAAAAACAAAAATAATGAGTGTTGGCAAATGATTAAATGATCCATTAGAAGCCGGGCGGTGGTGGCGCACGCCTTTAATCCCAGCACTTGGGAGGCAGAGCCAGGCGGATCTCTGTGAGTTCGAGGCCAGCCTGGGCTACCAAGTGAGTTCCAGGACAGGCACAAAGCTACACAGAGAAACCCTGTCTCGAAAAAACAAAAAAAAAGATCCATTAGATAGAAAGTTCTTTGATCAACATGGGTGCATGTCACAAAACCTGGAATGCAGATAGCCACCACAGACAGAAAACAGAAGAATACATAAAACATGTGGAAACTGTCACATTGCCTCATGTTCCTTTCAAACATAAGAAGACAACCTAGAAGGTTGGTCTTCTCTAAGACTCCAAGCAATTCCCATTACAATTCTATTGGCTTATTTTACAGAAAGTAATCTTGAAAGTACCAAGGAACAGCAAAGAGATGGAAAATACGAAGAGGATCAAACGTAGAGGTGATCTCACAGTGTGTTACAATTAGAGCAATGGAAGCCACTTGGAATTATTATGACAACAAACAATAAGAGATATTCATGGAAAGACAGTGTAGACAGAGTTTAACAGTCTGTAAATATACTTCCTGATTCTTATCAAAACTGTTAGCTTTATTTTCAGGAATAGAAAATTAACACTAAAAGGTGGAGAATGTGCTACAATATCAAAAGCTTCCAGATTCTGAAAAAAATAAACAAATGTAGATGTCATAATTTTGATCATTTTATATTAAAATCATAGAAATAAAATACCAATTAATATTGGTATGATGACATGATTAGTGATATGAATGAATAAGGACAGCATCACTCACATGCACAATCAAATAAAATTTTATTTGCCTCCTCATATCAATTCTTTCTTAGAAAGTCTTCTCATACCTACAATAGGATAATCCTAAAGAGACTTTTCTCAGTGGGTGTCTCCAGAATTATTTCTAGTGAAACAGAATGTGGCAAAACTGATTTCATGTCCCACTTCCACATTCACTTGAGCCCCTTTCCACTCCTTCACCAATGTCTCCACCATACCTGGATCCTTAGCTCCTGTCTCCTCACTCTCCATCTTCTAGGGCACTTTTTTCTGCTCAACAGGTGAGTAGGTTTTCCTGATCAGTGAGACCTGCACATGAGGAAGAGATTCTTCAGAAAGCACGTGGATTTCTAACACAGTACTGTGCACAGTAAAGAGAAAACAAAATATAGGATTATACAAGTGATTCCCCAATTGTCATGCAGTGTCAGAGTACTGAAAATATTTAGATAGCATTTTAAGTTAGCATCATTTGAATCCAAATTCTGATCACACCTCAGTCAAATCTCAGGGGTAGAAACAGAACTAAATAATTGGAATGAGAATATTATACACTAGTGAGGTTCTGAATTAATAATGAACCAAAATTGATAGAAGCTTTACACCTCCCAAAGGGCCACATTTCATGTAGATTTTCTTTGTTCCTCTGAGGATTTCACTTTTCTCTGTGAGATGTGAGAATCATTCACACAAAGCTCATACATTTGCAGAGTAATCTGCCAAGAAACCCAGTGGAGGAGCAAGGGAGACTGCAGGCAAACTATTCTCACGCACAGAAACCAGACGGCTCTAATTCTGTAACATCCAGTCTCTGTACAAAGCCCTCTGAGCAGGCTCCAGGGAGAAGTTCACAGTCACACCACTGGCTGTTAATACACCACAAATAAAATAAAACACAACAGTTTGAACCATCCTGTTGGCGCACACCTTTAATCCTAGAGCTTGGGAAACAGAGGTGGGTGGAATCCAATCCAGCCTGGTTTACAAGGTAAGTTCGTGGCCAGAGAGAGCAAAGCAAGAACCAAAGAACCACAGAACCAAAGAACTAAAGAATGAATGAGAGAGAGAGAGAGAGAGAGAGAGAGAGAGAGAGAGAGAGAGAGAGAGAGAGAGAGAGAGAGAGAGAGAGAGAGAGAGGAAAGAGAGGAAGAGAGAAAAGAATATTTTGGCAACCAGAAAATCAATGAAAAAGAATTAGGATTAGTCCAGTTCTCATATGATCTAAAATTTACCGACAAGGGAAGACACCCACAGCAGAATTTCGGAGCCCACTTCCTTATAAACAGCAGAGAAACTGCTCGCACCCCGGTCCCTCCCCTCCCGTGTCCCAGCCCCGCAGCTCCTCTGACCTGGGAGGTTCCAGGGCCGCCGGGCTGCGGTTCCCGCCACTGCGCTGCTGACTGGTGACTTTCCCAGGCCGCCCCGCGCGGAGACTGCGGCTCCGGGGAGGTTTCGGGTCCCCACGACACCCCGCCGGGTCCTCCGCTCCCAGGTCTGCACCACCCGGTTCCCCACCGTGCAGGACCCGGTGCAACGACAAGGAACGGGCACTTAACACTTCCGGCTTTTGCTCCTCAGCCCAACTCACCCGGCCTCAGAAAAGGTCCTTCCTGGCTTCCGTTACGTCAATCTTCTAACCCCTCCCACTCACGCACTTCACCAATGGCCATCAACCTCCTGTTTCCGGTGAGTGGCCTGGTCCCATAGGGTCCCACTGAATCTCAGGCTGCTTTCCTCACAGCTCCAGCTGTCAGGCTGCCCTGGACCCGCTCTGCACAGCCTCCCCACATGCTTGCTGCCAGCCTGGACCAGACTTGGATCTAGGAGGACGCTGCACCCCCATATCCTGAGTTTTGACCACTTCGGGTAGAGATTATTCAGTCTAAGGCTTCATTTTGGGATTCCAGTGTCCTGGCCTATAAACTCAGATAGAAAAAACCAACAATCACCCGAAATCCTAATGCTAGCTTCCATACCCCAAACACTAAGATGAAACATTGCTGCTCCAAATCACCATTTCCAAAGCTGTGTCCCCTTAAGGAGACAAAGTAGATAAAATATGAGAAACAGAGCACACACACACACACACACACACACACACACACACACACACACTACAGAAGTATTTTCAATGAGGTCAAAGTACATAAAGAAGACCCTGACATCAAAAAGGACAGGAACAAAGTGATTGAATGACAAGAAAACGCAAGCAAATGGCTTGTCCTTGAAGAATGAGGACAATTCAAACCATGAAAATTGAATTCAATAAGGAGTTAGTAACACAAAAGAAAACTCAAACTTAAGTGAAATAAGAAGTGGAAAACAATTAGCATAATAGTAAATAAATGAAAAACCTCACCACCAGAAGAGAGACACCAGTAGGAGACAGAAGATCAGAGTTTGTAGACAAGGCAAGAGGATCTGCATCACTCAGTTAAATACGATGATTAAAAAAAAAAAAATCAGAAGCTCCATGCAATTAGCACTAGTAAAATGTGAAAGTGAAATTCCAGCTATGTCTTCTACATTGATATAAAACATTCTAATAGTTGATGCAGTTACTATCACCATGGAGAGCATTCCTGGGAAGCTGGATAATCACTTTCTTCATGATTCAAATGAAGTGACAATTAAAGCCAACTTTATCCTGCCCTCAAAGTTCCCCACTATTCACACCAAATAGCTGGGTTTCCATGAGTAGCAATATCAACTTTGGGCAAGAAAAACATTTCAGAAACTCTGGATTTCAAAAGGCAGTAGGGGTCTCTGTAAATTGCTGGACTAAACACTACTGACAGGCAAGGCTTGAATTCATCTTGTGCTGTGCAGCTTTTACCACTAGATGATGATCTTATCATTTTGCTGAGTTTGTGTTCTGGGAATCATGTTTAAGTACTTTTAGATAAAACAGAACATTGTAAGACAAATTGCTAAATGGCCTTATTAATAAAAACCACAGACCCAGATATTGGGGTGAAAAATTGAGAGATCAGATGAATGGGACAAGCCACAGACAGCCTCACCTTACTGACTCATCAGCTTCCAAAGAGACCTACTTCCTGTATACCCATGCCTATATGCCTTTCTGCTCTGCCATCTCATTTCCTCTCTGCCCAGCTACATCACTTCCTCTTCCTGCTCAGCTCTGTCACTTCCTATCTTTATAGACCTCCAGACCTTTATGGTTAACTAGTGTTGGAATTTAAGGTGTGTGCTATCACACCTGGCTCTGTTCCCATTGTGTCTTTGAACTCACAGCCGGTGAGAGACAAGATTAAAGGCGGGTGCTACCATTGCCTGACCTCTATGTTTAATATAGTCGCTGGCTTTTTTCTCTGATCCTCAGATAAGATTTATTAGGGTGCACATACAAAATATCACCATATTTCCCCATTTTGTCTAAAATAAAAAATAAAATGTTATAACTAATATAAGAAAAACTCTATACAATAAGTACAATAACTATATACAATATATATGAGCAATAAATACATCAACAATGTCTAGTCCACTTGCATTTGACAAATTCAGAGAAAACATTTCATCATCTGTCTGATTTTTGTGAATCTAAAGGATTGTATCTAATTTATCTTCTATCCTAATTTGCATTACCAGAACTATCCTTTGATGTCTTTCCGACTTACACAATTTACACCTCTTAGTGCTTTCTTTTCTGAATTTGTTAAGAAGGAAAACTATAATTATCTAATCTGCAACTCCCTCAGAGATCTGCTGTGGGATGGTCTGTATGTCAAGTGTGTTGCTGATTGGTCAGTAAATAAATCACTGATTGGCCATTGGCTAGGCAGGAAGTATAGGCGGGACAAGGAAAAGAATTCTGGGAAGTGGAAGGCGGAGGGAGGGAGACACTGCCAGCCGCCATGAGGACAAGGAAGATGTAAAGTACCGGTAAGCCACAAGCCATGTGGCAAAGTAAAGATTAATAGAAATGGGCTAAATATAAGAGTAAGAGCTAGACATTGACAGGCCTGAGCTAATGGCCAAGCAGTTTATATAATGTAAGAGTTCGTGTGTTTATTTTATAAGTGGGCTCTGGAACTGGCGGGACTTGGTGGCGGGAGCTGGAGAGAAATTCTCCAGCAACAAATGGCGTCCAACGTGGTGGCAAGAGTTTCCACCTAAAAACTTAGAAAAAAGATTCTAAAACGGAGCTAAAAACAGCTTCCTAATTGTCTCTCTCAAATAAGCGGCAGCTGCCGGTTTGAGCTACTGGCGGGTTCCTAGCGTGCGCTCTCGACCTACAGTATGGTAGAAATGAGGCCTCTGCAAGTAACACATTAAACTGTGTGGTGAATTTAGCCTTTGCTAGTACAAAACAAAAAAAGAGGTTTCTGGGCTACACGCTACTTTGGTAAAAGTGTAGACCCACTATTTCTGAGAGTTATGGCTCCCAGAGCTGGCGGAAAGCGGACCGCCGCCATGTTGGGAAGCTGAAGTGGGCGGAGCCAGCAGCCACAGCGCCAGCACTGTTTCAGGCTTAGAAGGCTGCAGTTTAAAGCAATAGGCTCAAGCTAATATAAAAAATAAGCCACGTAAAGATGGCTACCACACAGAGAATTTGGATTATGTTCTCTTTGATATTTGTAACTGAAAAAAACATTTGATTACAAAATCTGTTGAATTATGCCAAAATGTGTATTTTAAAGGTACCTTGACTTCAAAGTTTGGATGTAAGGATATGTTGCTTTGGAAAAGAGTCTCTTTTGTTTCCACAGAAAGCCAGAGGCTATGGATTTGTTCCAGATTAAGATACATCAGGTTTGACCAGCCAAGACCCCCTGAAAGGTCTCCAATGACACCATGGCCCAGATGACTCAACATCCAGAATGGTTCCAAGGCAACTGGCTCAGACGATACAGCCTCATGGACTACTCCATGATCCTAAAATTTTCTTCGTGTCCCCATAAGATACAGCGCCCCCCTCCAGCAGGAAGTAGTAAGAGAAGCTACGCCCAAATTCCCAAATATACCAAGCTGGCTTTAGAGATGGAATTGGCTCACTCCCCCTCTAAACCCAGACATATTGCTCAAAAAAAAAAAAAATGGTTAAGAGATTCTTGTGTCCCAAATCAGAAGAGCCCTCTGGTGTGGGACAGATAAAAAACAATATTTTTATTTAAAGCAGGTTGATTATAAATACAATCTCTTTCTAAAGAAAAAAAGGGGATAGTTTAGATATGATAGGATGAAAGGGTAGATTAATGAACCTACTTTTAAAGAGTAACAACTTGTTTAAAATGTTTTACATCGCTATAGATTTTAGTTTATTGATACAAGTTTAAACTTAATTTTGTTATACTGTATATATATTTCTATTCTTGTTTAAGGTATTATGTTTATGTAACTCATTTAAAATTGTAATGGATAATTAAAAAATAGATTAATAGTTAGTCATCTATGATAATATTTGTAGCCATGTTAGTTAAGTCTTCTAGGTATACATAGTTATATTTCAGATAGATAGGTAGTCTTCAAACACTTCAAAGACCTACAGAATATGGCATTTAAAATGTTTTAAAAGTTTAGACTTTTTGGACAGTGAGACATGTCTGCTCCTGACAGCACCGATTTACTTCAGAGAGGAGGATGGGCATCGAAGACACTCCATATGGAGTTTATCTTCACCTTGACAAAAATAGCCATTTGGGCAAGAAACTGTTCTTGCCTGGACTGCTTGATCAACTGGACATGCAGGACCCATAGAAAGGTGACCACTGAACTTTGCTTGACAAAATGGTCCTTCAGGTTCCTGCTTTGCAGAGAAAACTGCCAGACATTCTACAAGACACAGAAAAAAGTAAATAAGAGACTCTAGGCCTGTGGGCTGAAGACAGATGCCCCAACTTTACAAGAAAACTTTGCATGACTGTCCAGGCTCAGCTGTCTCTGTCTACCCTACAAGACTCCTAAAAGTTGCTTATATCCTTCTCCATTTCTCAGGTAGTAGTATATCCTTCTGAGGTCTTTGATATGGTTAAAGACTAGATACTTACAATTTTCCTTAATTATAATAAAAGATAAGTTAGATATAAAACCTTAAACTCACAAATATAAGATAGATAGGATCTCTTCTTTAATATTGTAACTGTAATTCTTGCTTGATAATTGTTTTGTTATATGTAATTTTACTATGTTAAAGTTAAAACCTTCCTTTTTAAGAAAAGAAAAGGGGAAGTGCTGTGGGATGGTCTGTATGTCAAGTGTGTTGCTGATTGGTCAGTAAATAAATCACTGATTGGCCATTGGCTAGGCAGGAAGTATAGGCGGGACAAGGAAAAGAATTCTGGGAAGTGGAAGGCGGAGGGAGGGAGACACTGCCAGCCGCCATGAGGACAAGGAAGATGTAAAGTACCGGTAAGCCACAAGCCATGTGGCAAAGTAAAGATTAATAGAAATGGGCTAAATATAAGAGTAAGAGCTAGACATTGACAGGCCTGAGCTAATGGCCAAGCAGTTTATATAATGTAAGAGTTCGTGTGTTTATTTTATAAGTGGGCTCTGGAACTGGCGGGACTTGGTGGCGGGAGCTGGAGAGAAATTCTCCAGCAACAGAGATCCCCAGAAGGAAATATTCCTAGTTAAACAGGAAGTGCAAACAAGCAACTTCCAACAAATGTGAGGAATGACAGAAACAGCTGGCTGCCTGGACAGTCACCTGAAGTTTCTCTGCAATGTTGGGGCATCCATCTTTGGCCTACAGGCTTAGCATATCTGACAGAATCATCTGTGAAGCAGAATTTTCTAAAGAGCTTTCCTACCTTGTGTTAGCAAGGATCAGCAGTCTTTTCTTTTGTGTTCTGCTTGTCCATTTTGTCAGCAGACAAGGCAAGGGTATTTTCTTTCCCTGTGGCTAACTTTTGCCACAAAGAAAGCAAACTCCATGTGGAGTTTCTTCAATGCCAATCATCTTCTCTGAAGTAGATTGGTGCTGCCAGGAGCAGACATGTCTCATAGTCACAAAAAAAAAAAAAAAGAAAAAAAAATCTATGTTATTAAAACATCTTAAACGCCACATTCTTCAGATCTCTGAAGGGTTTGAAGATGACCTGTCTCTCTAAAATATATTTCTGCTTGACCTTGAAAACATGCCTAATATGACTACAAGTTCGATTGTAATGACTAGTTTCATTTCTTTATATCCTAATTAGTTGGTAATAATAACTTTCAAGGACTAGCAAATTGCATTACATTGTTAAATGAACTGTATAGGCACAATACATTGAACAATATTAGAAATATATGTACAGTATTTTTTAACAAAATCAATCTCAAATTTGTATCAATATACATAGTTTGTATACAATATACAAATATCCAGTCCAATGTAAAATATTTAAAACTGGTAGTTGTCTTTTAAAAGTAGATTCAATAATCTACCTTTTTATCTATATCATAGATATATGTTTTCTTTTCAGAGTAGATTCAATAATTTACCCTTTATTCTGTCATTTCTATATTTTTTCAGAGTAGATTCAATAATTCTCCTCTTATCTATATATAGCTAGAGTTTTTCTGGTCCTACCTGGCCCACGGTCAGGACAAATCTCTCTCACCCGCCAGTCCTGGAGCCGCTCTGACTCAACCAAGTAAACACACAGAGACTTGTATTATTTACAAACTATATGGCCATGGCAGGCTTCTTGTTATCTAGTTCTTCTATCTTAAATTAACCCATTTCTATAAATCTATACCTTGCCACGTGGCTTATGGCTTACTGGTACCTTACATCTCGCTTGTCATGGCTGCGGCTGGCAGCGTCTCTCTCTGCCTCAGCCTTCCTGTTCCCAGAATTCTCTGCTTGTCTCACCTATACGTCCTGCCTGGCTACCGGCTAATCAGCATTTTACTTATACAGAGCGATATCCACAGCATTTATATCCTCTTTTTTCTTTTTCTAACAGGAACCTTAAATCTAATCTCCTTTGTTTAGCCTCTTTCCTGGCCATTAACAATAACAACTTGTAACCAACCATCCTAAACAATGACAATTATCCCAAACCCAAAACCCATTGAAAGACCAAAAACTAACTGCCCCACCTCTTGGTAATATGGGTGTTGTGTTCTTAAAATTGCTTCCTGCTGTGTGTGAGTGAAGGCATCTTTAGGGGATCCTCAAAAGAAAATTTTTTGGGTTATAATCAAGTCCTGGGAGAGGTAGCTGTATCATTTGTTGTTCAGTCTCGACAGAATGTGAAAGTGCAGGGCTTATCTCAAGTCCTTGCTCTAATAGTCTATTGTAAGGCCCTGGCCTTCCCATTTTGAGCAAGCTGTTGCCTGCTTGCCGACCCTGACCAGATGTCCTCCCTATGCTAAATCCCTGTGGGTTTCCACCCTCCTGAATGCTTAAGGGAAGTTCCTTGTTTGTGTATCCTGCATATTGGGCATTAACAGCTTAGACGCAAGATTGTAAACATCAGTAGCGAAATTCTGCCCTCTGGGGTTCTCCCATTGTGCTGTAAGCCTGTATTTAAGGTTTCCTCCCTCTTTCAATAAACGGCATTCGGCATTTGGCATTCTGCTGAGGCAAATGACCTGCTGTCTTTTGTCTCTGTTTTTGGATCCACAGCCCCTGGCTCAGACATGGTGAACGGGTGGTGGTAGCAGCGCAGGCATTATCGCTACAGTCTATGAAGCTAGATCATCTCAGCTAGCCATCTTAAAATTGTCCTGATCACTTTGGGTGATGTTTGTCAACTTAGTGGTATTATTATTGTCCATGTGGAATCGTCATTGTGGGGCTCCATCATCTTTCTGGAGACTTCAAACTTGCTGTTAGGCCTGGTCATGATTCTCTGCAGAAAACTGATAGACTCCAACACAAAAACAAGTATACGCAGCTAAATGAAGCCTTTTTTTAGAATTAGTACTCTATATGACCATTAACATCATAACAAAAGTTTAAAAAATATATATCTTATAAACTTTGATATAAAATTCATACCTTAAGAAAGGTTTAAAGAATAAAAATAGAACCAAAGAATTGAGATTATTGGTAATAGAATAGTCCCTTAATTTTGATTTTCTAACCATGTATGTGCATTTGGAGATTTGGTTTCAAGAGAAGAGATAAATAGAAGAACCAGACACTTGCCTTGTGTGAATATGGGGCTATGGTTGTAGGGGAGGGTATATGTAGCAGGATGTATCACATAATTGGCTATTATATGTGGGCTTTGGTTGTAGGGAAAGGGTTATGTCCCAGGACCTGATATGTAGACTTGTATGTATGTGCTGGGCTTTCACTTTAGGAAAAGCGTACCTAGCAGAATCAGAGAACTAAAGTGTGTACCACACTATGTAATGCAGGTAGGGAATGCCTAGCTGGTCTTGACACCTAGTTATGTGTGAGGGATTTGTCTGTAGAGGAGGATGTGCCTAGCAGGAGGATATAAGACCTACGTGTGTGTGTGTGTGTGTGTGTGTGTGTGTGTGTGTGTGTGCTCTGTTTCTTGTATTTTTCTTTGGTCTCCCTAGGGGACACAGGCAAGGAAATGGTGATTTGGGGCAGCAATATTTCATGTTAGTGTTTGGGGTATGTGAGCTAGCATCAGGATTTCAGGGGATTGCTGTTTCTTACTGAGTTTATAGGACAGGACACTGGAATCCCAAAATGAGGCGTTAGACTGAACAATTTCAACCCAAAGTGGAGAAAACTCAGGATAAGATGGTCAGATACAGGGGTGCATCATCCAACTAGATGCAGTTCTGGTCTAGGCTGGCAGCAAGCACGTGGGGAGGCTGTGCAGAGCGGGTCCAGGGCAGCCTGACAGCTGGAGCTGTGTGGAAGACAGCCTGAGACCGAGTGGGAGGGAAGGTTCAGTGGGGCGGGGATATTCACCCGGAAACAGCAGTTGGAAGAGGTTGTCGGCCTTTGGAAAGGTGTAGAGGAAGTGCGCGGGTGGGAGGGGTCAAGGGAGTGCCTTAATGGAAGCTGCGAGGTCCTCTCTCTGAGGACGGTTTAGTTGGGCTGAGGAACCAAAACAAGTGCCCGTTCCCTGTCGCTGCTCCGGGCCTGCACGGTGGGGAACCGGGTGGTGCAGACCTGGGAGCGGAGGACCCGGGGGGGTGTCGCGGGGACCCGAAACCTCCCCGGAGCCGCAGTCTCCGCGCGGGGCGGCCTGGGAAAGTCACCAGTCAGCAGCGCAGTGGCGGGAACCGCAGCCCGGCGGCCCTGGAACCTCCCAGGTCAGAGGAGCTGCGGGGCTGGGACACGGGAGGGGAGGGACCGGGGGAGTGAGCAGTTTCTCTGCTGTTCATAAGGAAGCTGGATCCGAAATTCTGCTGTGGATGTCTTTCCCTTGTCGGTGAGTTTTATATCATATGAACTGGACTAATTCTGATTCTTTTTCATTGATTTTCTGGTTACCAAACTATTCTTATAAGAAAAATCTAGTAGAATATTTGAATTTATTTTTTGATATTTGCAAACTCGTTTCTTTTTACTCTGGTGGATAGAAAAGAGCTCTTGAAATTCACATTCATCACCCTAACTTCCGTGTTAAATCACTTACCTGTTAAAAAGATTGGCTTCAAGACCTAGGGAACTGGCATCCCTGGAGAGCTTGCGTGCAGATTTGATTGATCCTCAGAAAAAAAATTTTTTTTCGAGCTCCGCACCGCAGGTATGGTTGTAAACATTAACATTTAAAAGTAAACATTTTATCCATCATTAATATTTTATCTTAGACATATGCACTCTCTAATGTAGATACAGCATTCTGAAAAGTGTCCTTTTCAGGCTTGGTGGCACAGGCTTTGAATACCAGAACTCTAGAGGCAGAGGCAGGCAGATGTAACTTTGAGACCAGCCTGGTTTACATAGTTAGTTCCAGGACATCCATAGCTATATTATGAGACCCTGTCTCATAAACAAACAAACAGAAACCAAAATGTGTCTTCTTGTGCCCGAGTTCTGAATGTTGCACCTGGAGTCTGGAAATCATATTATGCTGTTTAAGGTTATCAGGTCACACTATTTTCACAGTTAGAAAAGACATTATATAAGCCAGGTGGCGGTAGCACATGTCCTTAATCCTATCACTACGGAGGCACAGGCAGGTGGATCACTGAGTTCAATGCCAGCCTAGTCTACTGAGCAAGTTTCAGGACAGTAAGGGCCACACAAAGAAATCCTGTCTTAAAAAACCAAAAAGGAAAAGGAAAAGAGCATTTTAGTATAGGATATTGTTAAAATGCATCTTTTGAATAATTACAATCACTCATCCATATCAGAAAAATGTTTGCCATAGTCTTTTGTCTTTTTGGTTCAAGAAAAGTACTCTGTGCATGAACATATGACCCAATAGTTATTTCCTGGTTCTTGTGCTTCCAGGATGTGATCTCAGTGTGCCTCTGTCTGGTGGAGAACTCACAATGTAGACCAGTTGGACTGAAACTAACAGAGCTCCACCCACCTCTGTCTCTGGAGGTTTGCGTCAACACAACTGTTCAAACCATTGTCTTTTTCAATTGTGGTCTGTTGACAGCCAGTGGTCTGACTGTGGACTTCTCCAAGGAGGAGGGGCAATGCCTGGATCCTGCCCTGAGGGCTTTGTACAGAGACTGGATGTTACAGAGTTAGAGCAGTCTGGTTTCTGTGGATGAGAACAGTTTGCCTGCAGTCTCCCTTGCTCCTCCTCAGGGTTTCTTGGTAGATTATTGTGCAAATGTATGAGCTTTGTGTGAATGATTCTCACATCTCACAGAGTAAAGTGAAATCCTCAGAGGAACAGAAAATCTACATGAAATGTTCTCTCTTCTTTCTGTGTGTCCATTTGGAAGGTGTAAGGCTTCCATCATATTGGGTCCATGATAAATTCAGAACCTCACTAGTGTATAATATACATTCAGTTCCATTTCTACAACTGAGATTTACTGAGCTGTGATTAGAGATGGGATTCCATTTACACTCACTGAAAATGCTTTCTATCTGCATGACAATTGGGGAAACACTTGTATAATTCTGTGTTTCGTTTTCTCTTTACTGTAGTAATTTAGGTGTTGTCAGAAGAATCTGTTTATGTGCAGGGCTCACTCATCAGCCAGCCCTGCTCACCTGGAGAGCAGAACAAAGATCCCTGGAAGGTGGAGAGGGAGGAGACAGTGGCTAAGGATCCAGGTATGGTGGAGGCATTGGTGAAGGGATGGCAAGGGATCAAGTGAATGTGGAAGTGGGACATGAAATCTGTTTGCCACTTTCTGTTTCACTAGAAATAATTCTGGAGATTTCCACTGAGAAAGATCTCCTCACGATTTTCCTATTATAGCTATGAAAAGAAATTCTAAGAAAGAATTGAGAGTACGAGTAAAATAAAATTGTATTTGTTGATGCATGTGAGTGATACTGTCCTTATTCATTCACATCATATGTCATATATTAATTAGTTTTCACATCTATGATTTTAATGTATTATAAAATGATAAAATTTAATCCTCTAGGTTTATATATTGTTTTCAGAATTTTGGAGCTTTGGTATTCTAGCAAATACCAAATATATAATTGTAATAGACTGTGAAATCGCCTCAAAATTTGATCCTGTAAGTATTTTCTGGCTCTTTGCTGTTCCTTGGTGTTTTCAGGATTACTTTGTGTATATATAATATGTAAATAGCATTGTGATAGGAATTGATTGGTGTCTTGGTGTTTTAAAAGAACATATGGCAACACACCAGTTTTCACATATTTTATGTTTCTGTCCTCTGTGCATGTCTGCATTCCAGGTTTTGTAATAGGCACCCATGTTGATGCAGGACTTTCTAACTAAAGGACCATTTTATCATTTGCTAATACTCTTCTCTTTTGTACTTTAATGATTTTTGTCTTGATTTTTCTGTCACTATTTTAATTATGATCATCAGTCATCATTTCAGTTGTCTATACTGATGACATTAAAAATTACTTCTTTCTAAGTATGTTGTATCTTTAGATATGAAATAAAATTTTGGTAGAAAATGTTTTAAATTCAGTTGTCATTTTTCTTTTGTTCTTTTTTTTCTTTTTTGTTCTTTTTTGTTCTTTTTTTTTCTGAGACAGGGTTTCTCTATGGTGATAATTTATTTGTATTAAAATGTTATTTGTATGTTAATAAATAAAGTTCCCCAGGGGTCAGAACTATTAGCAAGCCATAGGAAAGCAGGGCAGTGGTGGCATATGCTTGTAATCCCAGCACTTGGTAGGCAGAGCTAGGTAAGTCTCTGTGTGTTCAGGGATACACATGCCTTTAATTTCAATATTAATCATAGAAAACCTGGAGGCCTATACAGACAGGCCGTGACGAGGCGGTCATGTGGTTGGGTTTACAACCAATGAGAAGGCAGAACAGGAACTCTATATAAAGACTTTAACACAGGGGTGGTTCTGGTTCGGAGAGGTAGGACCACCACAGGAGGAAGGGTAAGGTTTTAGCTCTTAGCTCTGACCTCTTGGCTTTCTTCTTTGCATTGGTTCTGTGTTTCTTATTTAAAAAGACGGTTGGTTACATCTATATTTCTCTGTTGCTTTGGAATCTGTCCTGGAACTCAATTTGTAGACCAGGTTAGCCTCGATCTCAAAGAGATCCATTTGCATATGCCTCCCAAGTACTGGGATTAAAGGCATTGGCACCACCATCCAACTGGTATTTATTATTTTTAATAACATTTTCTTTCATTGTTGTTGTATGTTTGGTATATTCCTAAACATAAAAATACAATCTACTTTGTATGTTTTCAGGGAAGAATATTTGATATTGGATAACCACGTGGTGCACTCTTCTCTGGGAAAGACTCTTAGCACTCAGAATTTCTTAGTGTTTGATTAGCATTGATGCCTAGTGAGCTTTCTCTCTTCCATGTTAGCATGTCTTTTGGTGTTGTCCTTTTTCTGCTCATGTTTAGGATGCCATGTTTGTAAGATTTCATGAGTGTAGCTTTTTGGGTGTTTCTTGGGGACACATCCTGTTCCTCTTGCTCTTACAATGTTCCCGCCTCCTCTTTCTCAATGATCCTTGAGTGTGAGGTGCAGCATTTGTGTTGTTCATGTCAGTTGGGACAGAGCATCACAACTCTGCATTTTAGCTGATTTTGTTTTTTTTATATTATCTCCCTGTGTTGCTAAAAATAACTTTACTTGATGTAGGGTAAAGACTACATTTATCTGTGGGAATAGGGAAACTATTTAGAAAGAAGTTAGGGATTAGGCTGATGTAGTAAATTAGTTGTTGTAGACTCTCCTCCAAAATCATTTACTTCACTATTCCTGGGGACACTGTCTTGGTTTCCAGTAGTAGGCATGGAACCCCCTTGTTGAGAGGGTCATAAGTCCAATTATAAGCCATTGGTTAAAACCAAGGTATGTGTGCATCTCTTGCAAACTTAGGTTATCATGCAGTGCAGATTGTGTTGTGGTTCCTAGACGTCACGTGTAGGACTGTTGACTGGCTCCCTCCTTTGGAAGCTTGAATGTTACCTTGTAGTATCATTAAGGCTAATTTCCAGGGAGGAGGCATTAAAGGTCAGTTCTGTGGTGATATATTGTATATCCTAATGAAATTTGCCTGAAGATCAGAGAACAGATAAGCCACCAGATTAAACATAGAGGCCAGACAGTAGTGTCACATACTTTTAATCCTAGTACCCGGGAGGGAGAGATCCAAATGGATCATTGTAAGTTCAAAGCCACCCTGCACTACATGAGATTGACTCAGTCTAGGAAAGCAAACAGAGCCAGGCAATGGTGGCACACAACTTTATTCCCAGTACTGGGAAGCACACACATCTTTAGTCCCAGGAAGTGATGGATGGGCAGAGAAAGGTACATAAGGCATGAGGAGACAGGAAGTAAAAGCTTTTTGGCAGAAGTGTCCATTTCATCTAGAGGCTTTTTCTGCTGTAACTTTTTCAGCTGAGGAAGCTCTAGAAGCCTATCAAGTGAGCTCTTTTAGGCTGAGGAGTTGTTGAGGTAAGAGGTGGTGGCTGTGGCTTCCTCTACTTCTCTGATCTTTCAGCTTTCTCCCCAGTATCTGGCTCAGGGTTTTTTATATAAGACCATTTAAGATTCCAGCAACAAGTTCCATCTGGAGTTCTCTGGGTTCTGTGTGTGGTGATATTTTGTTGTACTCTAATAAAATTTGCCTGAAGATCAGAGGAAAGAACAAGCCTCTAGCTTAAACATGCTAATGCTATGTCTCTTCTAGGCAGTATTGGCACACATCTTTAATCCTAACATTCGGGAGGCAGAAGCAGAGATTTGTCTGGATTTCTGTGAGTTCAAGGCCACACTGTGCTACATGAAATTAATCCAGTCTAACAGAGAAACAGAGCCATGCAGTGGTGGCACAAACCTTTAACCCAGTACTTGGGAGTAATATGCCTTTAATCCCAGCACTGGGAACTTTGAGACAGGAAATGACTGGGTCGAGAAAGGCATATAAGGTGTGAGGAGACAGAAAATTGAGGCCCCTTTGGCTGAGGACTCAGAGGCATTTAGTCTGAGGATTCGTGGAAACAGGATTGGCTGATAAGTTGGTGAGGTGAGAAGTGGCTGTAGCTTGTTCCCTTGTCTCCCTGATCTTTCAGCATTTACCCCAATATCTGGCTCCAGGTTTTTTATTATAAGACCATTTAGGATTCTTGCCACATGTGTGTGCTAAGTGCTTGGCTTCTTCAACAGTAGGGACTCACCTTCTACCTCTAGGAGGCAAGCATGGACAACAGCAGTAGCTTGTAGTGAATGGTTACATCATCTTAAGGATAGCTGTGACCAACAACTCCAAAGCAGGCTTCTTACACTTGGTGTTAGTGGTTTTGTTAGAAAATCTGTGTCTCTTGTGACAAGCATTATCAGTCCAGATGGCAAATTTTCATTTAAACTTTAACTGTAATTGGATACACAGATGTGTATGTTATAGGTATTCATGGTGGATGATAAGAGTATGATTGCTTATGACTTTTTAGACATCCTTAGTGTTACTTTACCCTCCTTCTGTGTTTGTATCTGCCCCTTCTCCATAATTAAATCCCTCCCTGTTTTTCTATTTCCCCCTTTATATCCCTTGTTCACTGTTATTCCTCTCTCTATTACTCCCCCATATCCCACTGTGATCTCTTTACTTTTCTGGTTACTGTACTTTGTGTACTCAAATCTGAAGATCAGTTTTCTTCACAGCTGATTAATATAGTATATATGCACTATATTTTCACTATCCATTTGTCAGTTGAAGCACATTTAGATTGTATACCTTTTGTAGCTATTGTGAATAGAGCAGTGGTGACCATGAGTGAGCAAGTAACTTTGAGTAGGATGTGAAGTCCTTTGAACATATGAACAAGTGGTACAGCTTGCCCATGTGCTGGATTTGTTTAACCTGAGGATTTGTATATTTGGTTTAAAATTCTCTGTATTGATTTCCAGAGTTGCTAGAATTTTTGTTCATAGGTTTTCCCCCCTATGGTTTTTATTTTAATGTTGCCTGTAAGCAGAAGTTTCCCTGTCCCTTAGCCACTCTAAAATAATCACTCAGAGGCTTATTAATTATAAATGCTCAGCCAATAGCTCAGACTTATTACTAACTAGCTCTTACAAGTTAACCCATTTCTATTAATTCATGTACTACCCCAAGGCTCATGGCCTTTACTTCTATCACATTGTGTGTGTCTGACTCATCCTTTCTCTGGCTGGCAACTCTACTAACTCTGCACTTCTTTTTCTCAGCATCCTCAGTTTGATGTTTTGAACTAGACTTATCCTGTCCAGTTGTTGGCCAATCAGCATCTTTATTAAACCAATCACAGTGACAAATCTTCACAGTGTACAAAAGGATTTTCTACAGCAGTTGCTGGTTGGATTATTGAGCGTACTGTTTATTTACTATAAGAGTTAGTGGTTTGCTATCTTGCCCATGGATGATTACTTCCCATTTCTCCTCTGCTTATCAATTCTTCACATGAAATTTATTACTTCCCATGTTCTCATGGATAGTTTCTCTGATTCACCTCTGTATATTTTTCCTCTAATTTATTATATTCTGTCTTGCTTTATTGATGTGAATTGTGTTAATTCATGCCTGTCTTGAAAAGCACTTATGTCTCCATCAATTTAGAGAGTTTTTTCTGTTTGCAAAAATATAGTTGATGATTTTCCCTCCAGGCTTTAAATGTATTTCCATGTTCTCCTGTCTTTGGAATCATTTACCGGACACCTGGTGGTATTCTGTTTATTAAGTCTTTTTTTATGTGTTTTGACATTTTTCTTTAATAGCTTTCAGTATTAATCTTTGCATTTTCTTTTTTTTATATGAAAGGATAGCAAGCAATCTATTCATTGTTCATGAAAGAGAAACTCAAAGAAGAAAACAGAAAGAAGTGGCTGATTATGCAGTAAACATGTCCCAGGTCAGTGATCATGTCCACTATTTTTTCTATAAGCATTATATTTTGAGACATTGGAAGCTTTATTTTTCTGCTTCTGATATTTTTAAACTTTGTTATAAAAAACATTCCAAACAAACACACAATAGAAAATTCAGATAGTGAAATTAACTAGATCCAAGGCTTTACAACTTAATGTAATTTTATACAGTTAGAGTTGTCATTGGGAACAGAAGCTCTGGAGCCTCACCTATGATTTTATATTTTTACTATCACATGTATTTTGTTGTAATTATCTACCACCCAAAACCTAATGACATGTGACAGAATTAGAACTAGAAAAGCAGTTAGCTTTATATAATTTTTCATAACTTGGGTTCATTTCCTGCGTTCAGTCATACCTCAACTCTTGATATGTCACATTTCTTGTTCTTTTTTTCTCCATGTTCTACTATGCCCACATGCATGTTGTGTTCCATGTACACATATTTTTGGGTAGATTCTACCTATGAAGGAGAATATGGTTTCTTTCTCTTGACTTGTATACCATCATTTACTGTTACATATTCTAAGTCCAACCATTATCCTGAAAACTTTTATTACATTTTTTCTTCAGCTGTATAGGAATCCATTTTATACGTATACCATTTTCATTATCCATTCATTTGTTGATAGACAATTAACTTGATTCCAATTCTTTGCTTTGTTGAATAAGCAGCAATAAATATGGGGTGTAAATATCTCAGTAATGGGCTGTGTGATTCCCTGGATATATTCCCAGTAGTGAACGAGCTGTTCATATATTAGTTCTATCCTTAATTTTTTAAATTACCTCTAACTGATTTTTACAAAGATTGTATTAATTTATACTGTGCATGCGCGCGCGCACACGCACACACACACACACACACACACACACACACACACACACACACCAGTGACTAAGGGTATCTATCTCTTCTCATCTTCTCTAACATTTGTTGTCAGATTGGTTGATGACAGCCATTCTGCCTGGGGGGAGGAAGTATTTCAGTGTTAGTTTGCATTTCCATGGTGGCAGTTTAGGAATCCTGAACACGTTTTGCAACATTTATTGGCCATTTGTATTTCTCTGTTTCTCTGTTTGCAAAGTGTCTATTCAGGTCATTTTTCCATATATTGATTTGCCGTTTTATTTCCATGGAACTTAATTTCTGTAATTGTTTGTAAATTCTTGGTATAAGGCACTAACCAAAGTGTCACTGATACAGATTCTCTCCCATTCTGAGTGATGTCTATGTGGTCTGCTGATTGTTTTCTTTGATAAACAGAAGCTTTTTATTTTCATGTTCCCATCTGTTGATACTTAGGTTAGTTGCAGTTCTGTTTGTGTTTTTTCTTTTTAAAAAATCCTTACCCATTCCATATCCTGAAGTTATTTCCTCTATTCTTTAGGTTTCTGTGTTTATAATTTTAAATACAAGTTTTGATCCACAGTATCATGATCTACAGGTACTGTATTTAAAATCACATTTTCTCATCACAGATTTTCCTTTTGAGACATATAGGCTGTGATCCTGTGGGACATAAACATAGCATCCATAACAGATAATCATCTCTACACTTTGAATGTGTGCCTTGTTTTGAGTATATTGCCTGTGAGACTACTTACTGTATCATCCTGTTTTCACAGAGTTAGAATATCCATTATTGAATGTGACTGTATTAGAAACATTTTTTTTTTTTTGAGTAATTGTTGTCGCTCATCTACATCCCTAATTTCTTCAAGTCTCCTTTTATCCAAGAAAGCACTCTGTCTGGTATCACATGATCGAACTGTACTTTTTTGTTTCAGGATCTGTTGACATTCCAGGATGTAGCTGTGGACTTCTCCCAGGAGGAGTGGGAATACCTGGACTCTGCTCAGAGGACTTTGTACATTGATGTGATGTTGGAGAATTACAGCAGCGTGCTCTTTGTGGGTGAGAACATTTTGCTTGTAGTATTCGTAACTCATCTTATGTATGTACCAAGTTTATAGGTTGTAAACTCTTGGTTAAACTGTCTTGGAAACAACAGGGGACTACAGAAACTTTGATAGTAGAAATGAACTTTTTCATGATATTTAATTTTTTTCTCTTCATTTTCCATTTTTCCACAATGCATTAAAAAACTTAGTTACATATAATATTTGCACCCAAATCTTCTTTTTCATTGTTTTTCTTTTATTGCAATATATTCTTTTCTCATACAGTATATTCTGATTAAACTTCCCCCTCCTAGTTCCTCCTTATATCTCTTTCCCTCAATATCCACTCCCTTTCTTTCTCTCATTTGAAAAGAACAGCCTTCTAAGAGATAACCATGTATGAAAAAATAAAATAATAATACGAAGTGAAAACCATCAATCATGTTGAAGTTAGATAAGATAATCCAACAGAAGGAAAAGTCTCCTAGGAATAGGCATGAGCATCAGAGACCCATTTGTTCTCATACTCAGGAGTCCCATGATAATATTAAGCTTAAAGCTATAATATTTATGCACAGGACCTGATAGAGACCCATGTAGGCCCTGTGCCTGCTCCTTCAGTCTCTGTGGGTTTACATGCACTTGGCTAGTTTTTTCAGAGGGCCTTGTTCTTCTTTTGTCCCCTATCCCCTCAGGATCTTACACTCCTTTCACCTCCTCTTCTACACGGTTCCCTGAGCTTTGGGGAGAGGGGTTTGATGGCGGTATCATATGTAGATTCTCTCCACATACTGTCTGACTGTGGGTCTGTGCATCTTTTCCTATATACCCCAGGAGGAATCTTCTCAGATGGTGACTGGATAAGGCACTGATCTTTGAGTATAGTAGAATTTCATTAGGAAGCATTTTATTGGTACTTTTTTTTCTTTTTACGCCAGTAGTTTTTGGGTTTACCATTGTTTTTTGGTCTATTTAGTCTTTGGTCTTTGGTTACCCAAGCAATGCTGCCTATTGATTCCTGCTTATAGATTGGACCATAATTAAAATCAGACATTTGTTGACTACTCCCTCCATTTTTGTTCCACCATTGCCCTAGCATATTTTGCAGGTGGGACAGATTGTAGATCAAAGGATTTGGGGCTATTTCCACCCTCATCTCAAACTCCATGTCCATAATTACATTTGATATCATTTTAATTCTGAGAAAAACTAAAGGTATACAAACTGAAAATTCTCCCTAAATATGTTTAGAATATTTACAGAAAATAGCAATTGGGAAACATTCCTATATTCCCTTACTTTGTGTTCTCTTCATGTACTGAACATAGTACTGTGTTAGATGTCTATTCTGTTTAAAAACTCTGCCATGAGTAATGAGCTACCTCACAGAACAAATGGACTCTATGCAAAGTAGGCCTGGTCACCAGTCTGGAGCAAATGAGATTGTCCTGAAATGTGGAGAGGAGAGAATAGCCACAACCAAGGTGAGTTGGTGAATGAGCGGAACAAGAGTGATGGCTTCCAGTGAAAGGGAAATCGAGAGTTGAAAATGGTATTACTATATTTAATTCCACTTGAAAGGATTCCTGATCGTTTAACTTACTGTAGTGTCTTGGTTCCAGCATGCATGCTGTCGTAACTATTAAAAAACATTGTGCTTTATTGCATCTGAATTATGGTGACTTAATACTAGCAAAAATGCAAATTTATTTGATTATGCTGACATCAAATTTGAGTAATTTTGCAAACTTTACATTTAAAATTAATCCATGGAGTAGACATATTATGTAGTCGCCTTCTTGCATGTTTGTCTTCATAATACATCCGTAATTTTCTTCCCAGTAGAGAATACACTGTTGTTTGAATCTTAGATGGTCCTATTAATAAAAATCTCGAAGCCAGATATTGTGATAAAAGCTGAAAGATCAGAGAAGCAAAGCAATTTACAGCCAACCTCACCTTGCTAACTCCATAAATCTTCTGACTGAAAGCCTCGGAGTCCTCACCCAAAAGGCTCTCAGCTGAACTGCTTTAGTTTCTCTTTCCTCACACCTTATACACCTTTCTCCCCTTGCTGTCACTTACAGGGATTAAAGGCATGTGTGCTTCTCAGTACTGGGATTAAAGGTGTGTGCCCCCACTGCCTGGCTATGTTTCCTATGTGGCCTTGAACTCACAGAGGTCAAGTCGGATCTCTGCCTCCCGAGTGATAGGATTAAGGGTGTGTACCACCACTCCCTGGCCTCTATGTCTAATCTAGTGACTGGCTCTCTCCTCTGATCCTCAAGCAAACTTTATTAGGGTATACAATTATCACCACATACACAGACATCATTCTGGGAAATAATCTCAGGAGTTGGTGTACAGAGTAGACTTGAGTCCACCATATGAGGAAAGTTAAGAAATAACAGTGTGTGGAACTCTCACAATGGAGGATAGAAAACAGCAATAGTGGACCATGCCAGGTCAAATGATTTTAGCCTCTAATGTTTGGCTGAACACTGTCTCTGGATCCATTACTTTTGGAGAATATACTCTGTTTTCTAGAGAAAGGAATATCCTCTGTGATGCTTTTGAGTAAACCTTTCATCTTGAAAGGAATTCTAAACAGTAGTCTTCTTTGTTTTTCATTAAGAAGTACAAATACTTTCTATCTGTGAGTAGATTAACCTTTTTCATCAATATCTGGAAAAATAAATACTTAAAAATAGAGAAATTTATTCTAAATATAATCAGTCAGTGAGCTCCATCCCCAGGCTGATTTCTGATTCCACTAATATCATCTTCCCTGAAGGGTATCACTTTGTTTTTGTGAGAATCCATATAATCATAGTGAAAAAATGAGTTGACTACTGAGAACTCTATTCTAAATAGTTGCTGGTTAACTTTTCTTAAGTTAGAGAGTCTATCATTTATGAAATGTTTAATCTGGGAACAAGCCCAATTAATCTGAATTGTACTTATTTTCAGAGAACTATTGGATATGTGATACTATCCAGGAAAATGTGAAGACTGAAAAGTGTTCTTGTCAGTGTAATGATCTCGGCAAAGTGCTTCATGACCCCTTCACACAGGCACTTTATAAAACAAGTGAAACTACAGAAAACTCTACCATCTGCAGATGCAGTAATTGTAGGGATGCCTCTATTGAGTCATCAAGCACAGATAGACATGAAAGCATGCAAACTGGAGAGGAACCTTGCAAATCTAAAGACTGTGAAAAGTCTTTAAATTTGTTTTCCAAAATTATTCAAGATCAGAGACTCTACACTGCAAAGAAAGAGCACAGGCAGGAAGACTATGATGACCGTTTCAGCTCTACATACAGTTTTATAAAACAAACAGTCTACTTTGGAGAGAATC
Source organism: Peromyscus eremicus (assembly GCF_949786415.1). Classification (NCBI taxonomy): domain Eukaryota; kingdom Metazoa; phylum Chordata; class Mammalia; order Rodentia; family Cricetidae; genus Peromyscus; species Peromyscus eremicus. Next base: position 191,673,847 of record NC_081416.1, on the reverse strand, counting down.
TACATGCATGGCGGAAATATAGAAAATGCTTCAGTACCTGTTCAAGTCTCACCATACATCACAGAATTTATACTGGAGAGATACCCTACAAGTGCAACATTTGTGACAAATCCTATAACAAGAGTGCAAATCTCAAAGCACATCGAAGAGTTCATACTCTGGGGAAACCTTACAAATGCAAAGATTGTGGGAAATCATTTTACCAGTTGGTAGTACTTAAAAACCATCAGAAAATACATACTGAAGAGAAGCTGTACAAATGTAAGGAATGTGACAAGTCCTTTGCTCTAAAGCCAACTCTTACAAGGCATCAGAGAATTCATACTGGAGAGAAACCCTACAAGTGCAACGTTTGTGACAAATCCTTTAATAGGTGTTCAACTCTTAAAATACATCAAAGAGTTCATACTGGGGAGAAACCATACAAATGCAAAGATTGTGGAAAGTCATTTTCTTATTTTTCAGGTCTTCATATGCATCAGAAAATCCATACTGGTGAGAAGCCTTACAAATGTAAGGAATGTGACAAATCCTTTACTCAAAAGTCACTTCTTACAAGACATCAGAGAATTCATACTGGAGAGAAACCCTACAAGTGCAACATTTGTGACAAATCCTATAACAAGAGTGATAGTCTTAAAACACATCAAAGACTTCATACTGGGGAGAAACCATACACATGCAAAGATTGTGGAAAGTCATTTTCTTATTTTTCAGTCCTTCATAGGCATAAGAAAATACATACTGGAGAGAAGCCTTACAAATGTAAGGAATGTGACAAATCTTTTACTCAAAAGTCAACTCTTATAAGGCATCAGAGAATTCATACTGGAGAGAAACCCTACAAGTGCAACATTTGTGACAAATCCTATAACAAGAGTGATAGTCTTAAAACACATCAAAGACTTCATGCTGGGGAGAAAACTTACAAATGTGAACAATGTGGAAAGTTATTTCCTCAGTTTTCACTTCATAGCCATCAGAAAATGCATACTGGAGAGAAGCCTTACAAATGTGAGGAATGTGACAAATCTTTTACTGGAAAGTCAAGTCTTACAAAACATGAGAGAGTTCATACTGGAGAGAAACCCTACAAGTGCAACGTTTGTGACAAATCCTTTAATAGGTGTTCAGATCTTAAAATACATCAAAGAGTTCATACTGGGGAGAAACCTTACAAATGCAAAGATTGTGGAAAGTCATTTTCTTATTTTTCAGTCTTTCATAGGCATAAGAAAATACATACTGGAGAGAAGCCTTACAAATGTAAGGAATGTGACAAATCCTTTACTCAAAAGTCAACTCTTACAAGGCATCAGAGAATTCATACTGGAGAGAAACCCTACAAGTGCAACTTTTGTGACAGATCTTTTAATCAGTGTTCAAATCTTAAAACACATCAAAGACTTCATACTGGGGAGAAACCTTACAAATGTGAAGAATGTGGAAAGTCATTTTGCCTGTTGGTAGTACTTAAAAACCACCAGAAAATGCATACTGGAGAGAAGCCTTACAAATGTAAGGAATGTGACAAATCCTTTGCTCTAAAGTCAACTCTTACAAGTCATCAGAGAATTCATACTGGAGAGAAGCTCTACAAATGTAATGTTTGTGACAGATCCTTTGGCCAATGTTCAAATCTTAAAACACATCAAAGACTACATTCTGGGGAAAAGCCTTACAAATACAAAGAATGTGGAAAGTCATTTCCTCAGTTATCCCTTCATAGCTGTCAGAAAATTCATGCTGGAGCAATGTATTGCAAATGTAAGGCATGTTACAAATCCTTTGTTCTAAAGTCAACTCTTACAAGGCATCAAAGAATTCTTACTGGAGAGAAACCGTACAAGTACAATGTTTTCACCAGATTCCTTAATAGGTGCTCAAATCTTAAAACACATCAAAGACTTCATAATATGGAGAAACCTTACAAATGCAAAGATTGTGGAAAATCATTTCCTCAATTATCATCACTTCATAGTCATCAGAAAATGCATACCAGAGTGAATCCTTACAACTGTAAGGATTGTGAGAAATCCTTTACTCAAAAATCCAGTCTTATAAACCATGAGAGAATTCTTACTGGAGAGAAACCCTACAAGTGTGATGTTTGTGACAAATCCTTTAATCAGTGCTCAAATCTTAAAAGACATCAAAGACTTTATACTGTGGAGAAACCTTACAAATGTGAAGAATGTGGAAAGTCATTTCCTCGATTATCATCACTTCATAGCCACCAGAAAATGCATACTGTCGAGAAGCCATACAAATATAAGGAATGTGACAAATCCTTTGCTCAAAAGTCAACTCTTGTAAGGCATCAGAGAATTCATAGTGGAGAGAAACCCTACAAATGCAGCGTTTTCAACAGATTCTTTAATAGATGGTCATATTAAATATCAAAGACTTCATAATATGGAGAAACTTTACAAATGCAAAGATTGTGGAAAGTCATTTCCTCAATTTTTATCACTTTACAACCATCAGAAAATACATACCAGAGTGAATCCTTACAACTGTAAGGATTGTGAGAAATCCTTTACTCAAAAATCCAGTCTTACAAGGCATCAGAGAATTCTTACTGGAGAGAAACCCTACAAGTGCAACATTTGTGACAGATCCTTTAATTGGTGCTCAAATCTTAAAAAATATCAAAGACTTCATACTGGGGAGAAACCTTAAAAATGTGAAGACTGTGGAAAGTCATTTCCTCAGTTATCATCACTTCATAGTCATCAGAAAATCCATACTGGAGTGAAGCCTTACAAATGTAAGGAATGTGACAAATCTTTTACTGGAAGTTCATACTGGAGAGAAACCTTACAAGTGCAACATTTGTTGCAGATGCTTTACTCTAAAATCAACTCTTACAACTCATGAGAGAATTCATAATGGAGAGAAACCAGCAATTCATAGCTATGAGAATATGCACACACACAAAATGCATGCTGGATAGTAGCTTTACAAGTGCAATGAGTATGGCAGATCCTGTAGCCACATTTGGAAAGCATCAGAAAATTTATTCTCAGCAGCCATTGGTGAAACATACTTTTAATCCCACCACTGTAGAGACTGAATTTGGTGGATTGCTGAGAGTTCCAGGACAGCCAGGACTGTTTCACAGAGAAACCTGGTTTAAAGAAACAAACAAACAAAAAACAAAACCAAAACAACAAACAAAAATTCATTCTTCAGAGAACTTGTACAAAAGCAAAGAATGTGGTATTTCCTGTCTTGAATTATCAATCTTAAAACACATTACAGAACCCGTGCAGTTGAAAAGCCTTACAAATGTGAGGTATCTTAAAATCCTTTACTATGACCTCAACTCTTAGAACATACCTGAAAATTCATACTGGAGAGAAACCTTACAGAGAAAAAGAATGTGAAAAATCTTCTACTAAGTGCTGAAGTCTTAGAGATCATCAGAAAATTCATACTGGAGAGAAAACTTACAAATGAAAGGCTTATGACATGTCCTTTACCCAGTATTCAAATCTGAGAAAACATTAAGAAGTTTACTCTAAAGAGACACCTTACTTCTGTAAGGAATGTGTCAAATATTTTACTAGGAGCTCATATCTTAGAGTACATCATAAAATTCATTCTGGAGAGAAACCTTACAAATGGAAATACTGTGACAAACCCTTCATTTAGTGTTCAAATTTTAGAACACATTTTAGAGTTCATACTGGAGAGAGACTTTGCATGTATAAGGAATGTGGTGAATCTTTTACTAAGTCCTCAACTATTCAAGGGTATTAGAACAGTCATACTGGAGAGAAAAATGCTGTTGTAAATAATGTGACTTTGCATTTATCTGGAATTCTCTGTTTACAAATCACAACAGTATACATAATAGAAACAAAAAGATAAGAAACTTGTGAAAGCCTTTAATGGGGTTAAACATTAGAAAAATATCACAGAGTTTATATTAAAATAAAATTCTGCAAATCTGTGTCATATAGCTGCGTGAGTCACTACATGAGTGTGTGGGTTCACATGGGTCCGTGCAATGAAGACATAGAGGCATGTTAAGAATGAATCTAGTCTTTCATGGCTGCAGGGGGGTCCAGCCTGGAAGGACTGAAGCACAAACTATTTGCCTAGGGCAGTTTTATTTCTCTCTGATACAGTTTAGCCAGTTAATTTCCATATGCTCAAAACAACTTGAGAGGGGCTCCCAGCAATACAATGCCAAATGTAAATTCTTCGATTTGTCAGGTACCACGGTTTTCTGGGTTTCTTGAATCAAGTTTTACATAGGCCTTTGTATCCTTGGGAAACTCAGTATTCACATAGAGGGCAACAAGGGAAACAAAAGGTGTCTGCTAAACAAAAGATGTATTAGGGCTAGGTGCTACCCTCTGGAGCCAGGCCAGGTGCAGCTCAGCAGGAATGCCAGTACAGTGTGAAAAGCTCTTTTAAAAAAAAGTATGTAGGAATTTTGACTGCATGTGTGTCTGTACACTCCATGTAGGCAGCCTGCCTTTGGAAGCTAAAAAGAGGGTATCATTCCTAAAGCTGGAGTTAGAGGCAGGTGTGAGTTGCTGTTTGTATACTGCAAATGGAACCATGATTCTCTGGGAGAGCAGCCAGTGTTCCAAACCCTGAGAATAGCTGTAATAGGAATATTTATCTTGGGCTGGAGGGATAGCTCAGCAGTTAAGAGCACTGACTGCTTTTCCAGAGGTCCTGAGTTCAATTACCAGCAACCACATAGTGGCTCACAATCACCTATAATGAGATCTGGTGCCCTCTTCTAGCCTGAAAGGACACATGCAGGCAGAATACTGTATTCATAATAAATAAACCCTTTAAAGATTATCTTGCTCAATATCCAAAAATAAGTTCTAATTCCAGTCATGATGGTGCTCACCTTTAATCTCATTCCGGACAGAGGCAGGGAGGAGGCTTTGTGTGAGTTCAAGGCCAGCTTGATCTTCATAGTACATCAGGACAGGCAGGACTATATAAACCCTCTCCCAAAACAAATAATAATGATAGTAATAATAATGACAAAATATTATCAAAAGTTGTGACAAAATCTTCAGTAGATTTGTACTTCTGACAAACTTTATAAAGGTATAACATATATAGTTCCCATGTCTTGCTGTTCATTGGAGGTTCCACCCCCAAAAACATTCAAATTGACAAATCTGTTGCCTAGTGCTGAAATAGTAAACATGAAAAAAAATTCATAATGAACCCACCAGAAAATGATCCAATAATTCCATCTTTTACCTACCCTCAAAAATCTTCATACTAGATTCAAACCATAATGAAAAGTTGAGAAAATGTAAAGAGACTGTAATGACAACATGTACACACCTACGGTTTAGAAATTTCCTAATTCATGAGTGAGATATTGAGACCATGATTGGAAAAAGCACAGGGACAGATAGCCACACTAGCGGAAATGCATAAACTGAACCAATGTCTGAGGAGCCCCCATGGAACTGGACTAGGCCCTCTGGATAAGTGAGACAGTTGATCAGCTTGAATTGTTTGGGAGGCCCTCAGGCAGTAGAGCTGGGACCTGTCCTTGGTGCATGGGCTGGCTTTATGGAGTCTGGGGCCTATGCTGGGACACTTTGCTCAGCCTTGGTGTAGGGAGGAGTGGACTGGACTTACCTTGGCTGAGTCTACCAGGCTGGACTGACTCCCCATGGGAGACCTTGCCTTAGAGGAGGTGGGATTGGGGGGAAGGGCTGGGGGATGGGAGGAGGGAGGACAGGGGAATCTATGGCTGATAATGTGATATTAAGTTAATTCTAAAATAAAAACATTCAAAAAATTTCTAATTCAGGGTTGGAGAAATTGTTCAGTGGATAAGACCACTTGCTGCTATTCCATAGGAACTGGTTTGATTGACAACATCTGGCAGCTCGCAACTGTGTGTAACTATAATACTCAGGGATCTGATGACTTCTGGATTCTGTAGGCACTGCATGTACATACTGCATAGACATATACTGACTAAGATCTCAGGGCATAGTAGAACATGCCTTTAATCCCTGGATGCTGGAAGTAGAGGCAGAATGATTACAGAGTTATCAAGGCCAGCTTGGTTTACAGAACAAATACTAAGACAACCAGGGTTACAAAAAGACACCCTGTCTCCACAAAAGAAAGAACTGCCTGAAGGCATGAAGAATGAACTTTTGAAGTACTGAAGGAAATTGGGAAAGTTTTTACTCTGTCTTAGGGTTTCTATTGCTGTGAAGAGACACCATGACCACTGCAAATCTTACAGAGGAAAAATTTAATTGGGGCTGACTTACAGTTTCAGAGATTTAGTCCATCGTTATCAGGGTGGGATATGGAAACATGTAGGCAGACATGGTGCTAGAAAATGAGCTTAGAATGGAGAAGGAATTAGATCTTGACTTGTAGGCAACAGGAAGTGGTCTGAGTATTATACTGACCTAAGCTTGAGCCAAACAGACCGCAAAGCCCATCCCCCACAGTGACACACTCCTTACAAAAAGGCCACACCTACTTCAATTAAGACCACATCTAATATGGACACTCCCTTTGGGGATTTTCTTTTAAATCATCACATACTCTAAACTCTAAATATACCTGCCCTTAACTGCCAGTAGACCTTTAATAATGGAAAAAAGACTCCAGAGGCCCTCCTTCAAACATGATGAAATGGAAATTGCCTGAATTTTATACTTGCTTGTTCTCAGTACTTTTTGACCAGCTGTTTCAACTCTGAATTACCCACTACCAACTGTAAGATGAGACTTTGATCACCAAGGTTGACCATAGTACAAATAGATAATTATAACCATGAATATTTAGATGGCAGATCTAAATATTAACAAAACATCAGTATGTCTGCACTTCGACCTGTAATTCCCAAGCCATGATTTTTTTAACCATGTTTACAATAACAGGCATGAATTCCCTTCTATGCAGCTGGTATCAATCCTATCAAAAATCAGGTTGGTTATACCCATAAGCTGTCATACTATTGCACCAGTGCACATGCCTTGCCTAGTAGTTTTGTATTATTGATGCAAGATACAGGGAAAGTAAGACCATTGGCATCTTTTCCCTGCAAAGTAACTGCACAGAACCTTGAAGTCCTATGAAAGCTATCCAGCAGGGAGTGTTCCCTGGTAAGTTCAAGATTACTCTTTCTCTCTACCTTGTAACCAAAGTGTTTTGTTTCTTCAGTAATGTCATATACCTATGGTGGCCAAGGAAGAACACTGGCAATGAAGACCTGTTTTGACTGGTGTGCCTCTGCTATGTCCATGACCAGTAATTCTTAGGCAGATAATATTTGGTAAGTAGCATTTCATTTAATAGCAATTTAATAGCCCTGGTATCTGAGAGCTGCATTATTTACCTATGTGGGATACTGATGTTCAAAGCTTTAAAATTATATTTACTATTAACTTGTAAGACAGTGAGTTTCATAAGGCTTTTTCATACACCCTTCATTTTGGTTAACCAACCTACTATTACTCCTTTATTTTTGCCCCATCTCCACTTAAACATCTAGTACACATTATCCAATTTCCCATTCTTTTATATCACAAGTGTTTTTATCTTTCCATTATGTTTTTCTTTGTGTTGCAAAATGATAGACTCCCATCTACTGTTTCATGAACATCTCATTTTAGTTGACTTTCAGTAGACTTCATTCATACCCCAAACTACTGTGGTAGTTTGAATGTAATTCACCCCCATAACCTCTTTGGGAATGACACTATTAGGAGGCATGCCTGTGTTCGATTAGGTGGGTTCTTATTGAGAAAAGTGTGTCACTGTGAAGGCACAGTTGAGGTCTCATATATGCACAAGATACCACCCAGTGTCAGAGTCCACTTCCTGTTTCCTTGTGATGAATAATGCCAGCACATTATCTGCCTGCACACCACCAGACTGCCCACCATGATAACGGACTAAACCTCTGAACTGTAAGTGAATCGAACCAATTAATGTTTTCTTTTTAAGAGTTGATGTGGACATGGTGTCTCTTCACAGTAAGAGGAGCTCTAAGACAAACTTCAGTAAATACTTAAACCATTATACTCCACGATTCCCACTGTCTAATTTTATATAACCCATATTCTATCTAATCTCTCTTCTTGCATCTACAGTAGTGGTCAATTCTAGTTTTGTGGATTCTACATTTAGTCTTATTTAGTTGTTTAGTCTAAAACATAGGATATTAAAAGAGAGGGATATGAACAGGATGCTCTAAGGCAGTGGACCTCAAGCTTCCTAATATAAACCATTAATACAGTTCCTCATAATGTGGTTATCTCCCTACCTAAATTATATTGTTATTCCTTGATAGCTATAATTTTGTTACTGTTATGAATTGTAATATAAAAATCTGATATGCAGGATATCTGATATGGACCCTAAAAGTATCATGTCAGAAAAGTTGCATGCCACTGTAATAAGGGAAAGCAAAATATTTCATACTGAAGAAAACCTCCTGAAATTCAGAAATACACAAATTAATACCTTCAGAAGGTATCACAGAAACTGTCAAGACTCAATAGTATCCTCCCGCCTCAAGCATATATAACCAGTAAGGACTGCTGAAGGTGTCAGACAGCTGACCTGCACAGAAGATGCTCAGACCAGCAATGAAACCAACACAAGTCAAGCTGCCTGGACCAGACAAAAAAGCTGCCTAGAGGAGGTAGTGAGGGGTGAAAGACACTTCCAATCTCCCTTGAGCTGCCTGCAAGCTGTGCAATGACCCTCAGGTTTCCACTTTCATTAGCCATCACCCTTACAAGGTGATACAGCTGTCATTGAGTACTTTTTGTTTTTATAAGTAAGCCATCACCCACATTCTTGTAAGATAACCCAATAAAATTCATTGTTTCCCTTGACTTTAGAGATGACTCTGTAGTTAAGAGCACTGTCTGCTTTTTCAAAAAAATTCACTTTGAATTCCTAGCACCCTCACACTGGCACTCAATCTGTAACCTCACCACCAGGGCATCCAGTGCCCTCTTCTGGTCACAGTGACCACAAAGAACGCACATGGTACACAGACATACATACAGACAAAATACCTCTAAAAGAAACATTATTGATTTTCCAAATTAGACTTTGTTGGTTTCCTAACTTTGGTTTCCATGGATACCTTATCTGCTTAAGTAGATATTTATCACTATTTCCACAGGAAAAGAGTCACCCATTAGTAGCAAAGGACTTATATATGTTGCAGAGACTGGACAGGGGTGTGGGACACTTTACATGACAGTGTAAATAGGAAGTGACATCAATTTTGTCACATTCTGTTTTGTGAGAAATATTTCTGGAGAATTGCCCCAGGGGGAAAAAAATCTCCTGAGGATTATTCTATTGTAGGTGTTAGAAAACTTTCTACATAAAAATTAAAACTGGGAGAGCAAATATAATTTTATTTTACTATGCATGTGTGTCCTGCTGTTCCTATAACATTCACATTGTTGATCATATTTTCATACCAATGTTAAATGGTTCTCATTCCTCTGATTTTAGTGCAGTGTAAAATTGTGAAAATTGATGTCTCCAGGTTTTTTCATGATGTCAGAACTTTTAGAATATTTTCTAGTTCCTTCAGACTCTATCTCTTTTAGAGTTACTCTATTTTCTAAAGTAAGTCCAGAAGGACTTTGATAAGAATTGCTCAGCATTTCAGTAGTATATTAAATGCCACTTACATTTTCTGCCCATTGGTATCTCCTATTGTCTGTCTTCATTTTAGTACTCAATTGTTTCCATTGCTGTAATTTTTATATATTTTGAAATCATCTTTGTGTTTGATCCTTGTCTCAAAATATTTGAAGTCTGATGTTTCTCACAAATTTCTATCATTTTAAGACTATTCTGTCTTTCTACAAAAATGCTAGGAAGATAGGAATTGCTTAAAATCTTTAGAAAGCACAAATCTCCCTTTCCATTGTCTTCCCATGTTTGAATGAGAACATGCTACCTGTGTGTCAGTGCTCACATGGCTGTTATTAATGTTCTGTTTTCTCTGTGGTTGACATCTACATTCTAGTTTTGGCAGAAAATACACTTTCTAACTGCTTATCTTTAATAATTTTAAGGCCTACTCTACCTCTGAGACAGGACCATGCTGGTGACTGTTCTTGAAGTTCGAGAACACTGTGGATCTTCTGCTGTCAAGTGAGTTTTCTATGCAGTTGATGCTCCTCTTTCTGACTTATTACTGTCTGCTGTCTTTATCTGACAGTGAATGATGGATGGATGCTGAAGTTTCCCAGCATCCTTGTCTGTTTTCTTCCTGCCATTCTGCTAGTGGTTGCTTCTTTATGTGTTTGGAAACTTCCATGAATTGTGTTCATCTTGATCACATATCTTCCTAGTGAATAAAACATTTTATCATTTCTTAATATTTTTTTTTATTTTTAAGAGACTTTATATTTTTAATAGGCTTTTTCTGTCTCCTACCATACTTATAGTCAACTTTCATCTTTATTGCAAGGCGCATCCATGGCCTAACTTGTGATTGTTTTGATTTCGGTTTTTATTCTCTTTAATGGTGCAGCCTATTTGGAGTTGTGGCTGTGATGTTCTTACTGGAGATGATTTTTGTGTTTATCCTGAGAACACACAGCATGCCTCTGCCCTGTGTCCTTATGGAAGCAGTCCTTTTCCTGGGTTTTGAGTTTGTGTATAAGTGAGAGGTTAAGACTACAGTTCTGTGTTGCTCATTAGTGATGCTTTCCTGCCTGAAGACTGCATTGTGGTTTCTAGGCCCTTCCTCATAATAAACCTTATTTTGCCTTTATTTCTAGCTCCATCAAGAGCTCTTGTTCCCCTCTAAATTTCCTCTGTCTGAACAGTGGTCCACAGCCTCCCCCCCCCCCCGTTTTTACTTTTTTTTCTGATTTATTTATGTTTTCCCCAAAATAATACTTCTATGAGTATTTAGGAATCCCATGAATGTACCCTGATCTCATTCCTTCCAGGTCTGCCTTCCACATACAAAGAATAACAACACACTAAGTTCAATTTGTGTTGCCCATATACTTATTGGAACATGGTCAAAAATCCCAGGGGCCTGTCCTTAATGTTGTGACCCATTAATACAGTTCCTCATGTTATGGTGACTGTCCCCAACTGTAAATTAATTTTGTTGTTATTTCATAACTGTAATTTGGGACTGTTATGAATTGTAATGTAAATATCTGATATACAGAATGTCTAATATTTAAACCCTATGAAAGGTTAATTCCACCCCCAGGTTGAGAACCACTGGTCTAGAGTCATGCCCAAGACCCACACCCACACTGAGATGTATGAAAATAAAATATAGAATCAGTACATGGGAGAAAACATGCCAGAAATTTCTTTCCTATTAGGAACTACTTCAATTAATACTATTTTCATTTATGTTTATTTTAGTACAAATATCATGCTCACAGTTTTCTTGGCTGCAAAGTGAAATTCCATCATGTAAATTCACTCCATTTTCTTGACCTATTAATCTACTGCTGGTTATCTATGCTGGTTCCATTTCTTATCTCTTGTGAACTATGTAGCAATAAGCCTGTATGTGCAAGTGCTCTTCTCTGTTGGGCTTTTGAGAACTGGATATATTTCTCAGTGTTTGGTATGGTGAGTAATATGATGGTTCAAATTTTAGGCTTTAGGCCTCAGAAATGATTTCTAAGGTTTTCACTGGCTCACATTCCCATAAGGAGAAAATAAGAATTCCACTCTTATATTTCCTCAGGTGCATTTCTTGCCATTTGTTTTCTTTTTCTTTTTTTCTTTCTTTCTTTTTTTTTTTTTGAGACAGGGTCTCACTGCATATTTCTAACTGTCCTGCAACTTGCTATTTAGACAAGGCTAGCATGGATTTAAGGATATTCACCTGCCTCTGTCTCCGGAGTGGTGTGATTAAAGGCATGCACACTACACTAGGCTCCTTCATTGATTTTCTTAATGTTAGCCATTGTCACTAGGTGAGGAGTATTTGTTGGCTTTGAACTTGTGATTCTCTTATGGCTAAGGATGATGAATCCTTTTAAAGATATTTTTTGCTGTCTTCAGAGCAACCTCAGTGGTGAAGAGCTCTTGTTGCCCTAGCCAAGGACCTTTGTTGCTTCCCAGCACACAAATGGTACCCCACAACTGTCTATAATTCCGCTTTCATGGATGAAATGCCCTCTTTTGGCCTCTGTGGGCAACAGATACTCATGTGGTGTGCATCTATACTTGCTGACCAAAAAGTCATATTCAAAAATATATAAATATGTGTATTTTTAAAATTAAAAATATAGGCATATATGTATTGGTTTGTTATTATTATTTTTTTTGAGAACTGCATCTTTTCTTGGGGTTTTTGATTACATGTTTTCTTTTTTGGGGGATTTTCTAGAGAAGGTCTCACTATGTAATTCTGACTGTCCTGGAAATCACTAGACTGTGGTGATAGTTTAATTGTGCTGAAATGTGGTGATATTTTATTTGTGTGTTAATAAATAAAGCTTGCCTGGAGATCAGGGGGAAAAGGCCAGCCATATTAAGTAAACAAAGAAGTCAGGCAACACACACCCTTAATCCCTTAGCAGGCAGGATCTCTGTATGTTCAAGGCCACACTAGGGAACAGAGCCAAGTGTGGTGACACACGCCTTTAGTCCCAGTACCAACCATAGAGACCTGGAGGTCTGTACAGACAGACGGTGACAGAGCTGTATAGGAAGAGGAAGTGAGGTAGCTTGGCTAATAGCCAATGAGAGGGCTGAAAAGCAAGGCATATAAAACCTAGGTAGATAGGAAGTCACTCTCTTTGGAAGCTGCAGAGTTGGTGAGGTGAGGTTAGCTGGTGGCTTTCCGTATTTCCCTAATCTCTCTAAGGCTTTAACCCAAATTTCTGGCTTTGTCTTTTATTTAATAAGACCTTTAAAGAATTGTGTTACAGTAGACCAGGCCAGCCTTGAACTCACAGAGATTCCCCTGCCTTTGCCTCTCAAATGCTAGGATCAAAGCCATATGCTACAACACCTGGCTTTGATTATGCATTTATGTTTTAGATGCATTGGACTTCAGATATTTGTATTTAGCAGTTCTTTACATGCTCATCTCCTCTTTAAAGTCCTCTATCATCTTCATAAAGTCACTTTTAAGGTTGTTTTCATATGCTTCTATGTTGTTATATCTAGGCCTTGCTGTAGTAGAACCACTAGTTTCTAGTATTGCCATATTGCTCTTTATGTTGTTGAATGTATTCTTGCACAGGTGGCCACCTATATCTCCCTCCAAATGTTGCAAAATGGTGTCTATGTCTCAGGGAGCCACTCTTGGTGCAATTGGCACTGGTGGTATTTGTGCCTCAGGAAGCTGCTGAGGTCTCAGGTGGATGGGTTGGTTTGGGGGACAAATTGGGGCTTATAAATTGTAGGGTCCCACAGGGATTGGTGGTGGGATGGCCTGAGCTCAGGAATCTTGCTTGCTGGCCTGCAACTAGTACTATGATGGGAGGGGTATGGGTTATTCTCTTTGGCCAAAGGCCTAGAGGCTGGGGTGATTGATTAGGAGAATGATGACTATCTCTTGGTCCAAACAGAGCTGGTGGATTCTGGGTCTTGGGTTGGAGCTGCAGTTGCTGGTTAAATTGTTTTTAGAACTTAGGCAGAAAGTCATCAAATGCTTACTCTTGGAACAAGCCCTATTAATTTGAATTGCACTCATTTTTCAGAGAACAATTGCATATGTGGCAGTGTTCATCAACATGTGAAGGATGAAAAGGAGTATTGTCAATGTAATCAGTTTGGCAAGTTGCTTCAGGATCCTTACAAATATGCACTTTATAAAACAAGTGAAACTACATAAAACTCTAATAAATATACATGCAATAACCACAGGGATGTCCCTGTTGATTCATCAAACCCAGATAGGCATGAAAGCATGAACACTGAAGAAGAATCTTTCAAATCTAAAGACTGTGAGAAATGTTTATATTTGCATTACAACATTACTCAAAATCAGACACTCTACATGGGAAAAAAAGCACAGACAGGGAGAATATGATGACTATTTTGTTTCTGCATACAGTCTTTTGCAACAACAAATCTATATTGGAGAGACTGCTGTGGGAAATGCAGAAGATGGTTCTGTATTGACTCAAACCTCACTGTATATCATAGAATACATACTGGAAAGCAACCCTACAAGTATAACATTTGTGACAAATTCTTTACCCAGTGCTCAGGTCTTCAAACACATCAAAGAATTCATGCTGTGGAGAAACCATACAAATGCAAAAAATGTAGAAACTCCTTTATTAAAAAATCAAGTTTTTACAGACATCTTTTTTTTTCTCTGTATAATATCCATCTTTACATGGCTAATTTTTTTAAAATTTTATAATTAATTTAATTTTACATATCAGTCATGGATTCCTCCCGCTGCCCCCCCCGCCCTGCCCCCCCCCCCCGTCCCCAGGTAGATTCAGTTGAGGCAGGTCCAGTCCCCTCCTCCCTTTACCTAGGCTGAGCAGTGTCCCAGCATAGGCCCTAGGTTCCAAAAAGCCAGCTCATGCCCTAAGGACAGGTCCCAGTCTTACTGCCTGGGGGCCTCCTAAATAGTTCGAGCTAATCAACTGTCTCACTTATCCACAGGGCCTGATCCAGTTCCATGCGGGCTCCTCAGCTATTGGTTCATAGTTCATGTGTTTCCACTAGTTTGGCTATTTGTCCCTGTGCTTTTTCCAATCATGGTCTCAATATCTCTTGCTAATATAATTCCTCCTCTCTCTTGCCAATTGGACTCCTGGAGCTCCCCAGGGAGGCTACCTAGTAAAGAGGACCCTAAGAAACACACAGGAATCACCCAATGACAAAGAAATGGATGAGATCTACATGAGCAAACTGGATGTGAGGGGGGGGTAATGAAGGGCAAGGGTCAGGGGAAAGAGAGCTTAGGGGAGTGTGAGATCCCAGCTGGATCAAGAACAGAGAGGGAGAACAAGGAAAGAGATACCATGATAAATGAAGACCCCATGGGAGTAGGAAGAAGCAAAGTGCTAGAGAGGTCCCCAGAAATCCACAACGATACCTCCATAATAGACTACTGGCAGTGGTCAAGAGAAAGCCTGAACTGACCTACTCTGATGATCGGATGGCTGAACACCTTAACTGTCATGATAGAACTCTCATCTAATGACTGATGGAAGCAGATGCAGTGATCTATGTCCAGGACCCAGACAGACACCTCTTGCACCTATTAGAGAAAGAGATTGGTAAACACAAATATAAAAATACATACAAAAATATAAAGAGCAATATTGCACCACCAGAACCTAGCAGTTCTACAATAGCAAGACCTGAATATCACAACAGAAAAGAAGCAGAATAAAGTGACCTTAAAAATAACTTCATGAAGATAATAGAGGTGTTTAAACAGGAAATGAAACACTCTAAATATTGGAGGAAAAGACTAACAAAAATTGGAATAAATCAATAAATTCCTTAAAGAAAGCCAAGAAAACCAAGAAAAAGCAATTAAACGGGTGAAGAAAACAGTTCAATACCTGAATATTAAAATACAAACAATGAAGAAGACACAAACTGAAGGAATGCTGGAAATAGAAAATCTGAGTAAATGAACAGAAACTGCAGATGCAAGCATAACCAAGAGAATACAATAGGTGGAAGGGAGAATCTCTGGCTTGGAGGATACAACAGAGGAAACAGAGTAGTCCACCAAAGAAAGCACTAAAGCCAAAAAAAAAAAAAATCATTACACAAACATCCAGGAAATCTGGGACACCATGAAAAGGCCAAACCTAAGAATAGGGATAGAAGAAGGAGAAGAATACCAACTAAAGGCACAGAAAATATATTCAACAAAATCATAGAAGAAAACTTTTCCAACATAAAGAAGGAAATACCTATGAAGATATAAGAAGTTTACAGAACACCAAGTAGACTAGACACCCCCAAACATCGTCTTGCTACTTTATAATCAAAGCACTAAAGATACTGAATAAAGAAATAATATTAAGAACAGCAAGGTAAAAGGCTAAGTGATTAATAAAGGCAGATCCATTAGAATAAGACTCGACTTCTCAATGGAGACTCTGAAAGCCAGAAGGCCCTGAAAAGTAAGAGATTATGAATGCCAGCCCAGACTACTATACTCAGAAAAAAATCTTTCAATCATCTTAGATGAAGCAAACAAGATACTCCAAGAAAAAAAAAAGCCATATTTAAACAAGACCTATCCACAAATCCAGCTCTATAGCAGCATTAGAAGGAAAAATCCCACTTAAGAAAGTTAGGTGCACCCCTGAAAGGACAGGCAGTAGATAACCACATAGCAGCAAATCCCAAAGAAGAGAAATACATACCATGCCCCTTAAAATAACAGGAATTAGCAATCACTGATCATTGATTTTCTTTAATATCAATAGATTCAATTTGCCTATAAAAAGACACAGGCTAACAGAATGTGTATGTAAAGAGGATTCATCCTTCTGCTGCTAACAAGAAACATACTTCAACTTCAAAGAAACACACTACCTCATAATAAAGGTTTGGAAATGACTTTCCTATCAGATGGACTTAAGAATGAAGCTTGTGTGGCCCAGAGCTCCCATCCAGACCAGAGGTGAGTGACTGGAGTCATACCCAGGGAGGCCTGCCCCTAGGTCCCATCCCTGGGCCCCAGGCATTCCCAGGGAAGACCTGCCCAACTCGGCCTCAGTTGCTGGCAAGCAGGCAGGGCTCCTGTGGGAAGGTTCCTCTTATCTAAGACCCCCCCAGCGGACTCTGAAAACTACACGCACTGCCCCCACACCCATCTGCCCAAGACCCCCACCACTTCCTGAGACTTAGAGACCAGCTCCCAGCTCCTATCTGGCCCAGAGCACCCATCTGGCCCAGAGAGCTCCCATCTAGACCAGAGTGCTCCCATCTGGCCCAGAGAAAGACAGAGCTCTCATTGGACAAAGAGCCATCATTGGACCAAGAGTAAACTCAGGAGACAGGGAATCTAACAGTCCTAATTAGACCAAGAGTGGCTTTCTGAGAAGTAGAATCTGTCACCTCTCATTGGACCAAGAGAGGCTTCCTGAAATGCCAAATCTGTCAGCTCAGACTTGACCAAGAGCCTTGATAAGACCAAGAACAAATCCACGAGGAGATGGGCAGACGTTAAGGCAGAAGTACATACAACAACATAAAGAGCAATACAGCATCACCAGAACCTATCCTTCCTCCAACAGCAAGACCTGAACATCACAAAGTGGAAGAAGCAGAAGAAAGCAACCTTAAGAATAGCATCATGAAGATGCTAGAGGCCTTTAAAGAAAAAATCAAAAATGAAATTGAGGAAAAGATAAAAAAGTGGAGGAAATCAATAAAGAAAATGAAAAGTCAAACAAAAAATGAGAAGAACGTTATAAAAAACTAGAGGAAAAGACAAATAAAGCAGAAGAAAATAATAAATCCCTTAAAGAAAACCATGAAAAAGCAATGAAACAGGTGAGGGAAACAGTCCAAGACCTGAAAAGGGAAACAGAAACAATGAAGAAGACACACACAGAGGGAATGCTGGAAATAGAAAATCTGAGTAAATGAACAGGAAACACAGATGCAAGCATAACCAACATAATACAAGAGATGGAAGAGAGGATCTCTGGTGTAGAGGATACAATAGAGGAAATGGATTTGTCAGTCAAAGAAAATACCAATACCAAAAAAATTGTAACACAAAATGTCCAAGAAATCTGGGACACCATGAAAAGACCAAACCTACAAATAATAGGGATAGAGGAAGGAGAACAATATCAACTCAAAGGCACAGAAAATATATTCAACAAGATCATAGAAGAAAACTTTCCCAACTTAAAGAAGAAAATGCCTATGAAGATACAAGAAGCCTATAGAACACCAAACAGACTAGACCCCCCCAAAGAGTCCCCTTGCCACATAATAATTAAACAACTAAATTTACAGAATAGAGAAAGAATATCAAGAGCAACAAAGGAAAAAGACCAAGTGGCTTATAAAGGCAGACCCATCAGAATAACACCCGATGTCTCAATGGAGACTTTGAAAGCCAGAAGGACCTGGACAGATGTAATGCAGACACTAAGAGACCATGGATGCCAGCCTAGACTAATATACCCAGCAATTCAATCATCATAGATGGAGTGAACAAGACATTCCAAGACAAAGCCAGATTTAAACAATACTTATCCACAAACCCAGCCCTACAGAAAGCACTAGAAGGAAAATTCCAACCTAAGGAAGTTAGATACATCCATGAAAACACAGGCAATAGATAACGCCACAGCAGTAAACCCCAAAGAACAAAAGCACACACACATTACCACCAAAAAATAACAGGAATGAACAATCACTGGTCATTAATATTCCTTAATATCATTGGACTTAATTCACCTATAAAAAGACACAGGCTAACAGAATGGATATGAAAGCAGGACCCATCTTTCTGCTGCATACAAGAAACACACCTCAAATTCAAAGATAGACACTACTTGAGAATAAAAGGCTGGGAAAAGTCTTTCCAATCAAATGGTCTTAAGAAGCAAGCGGATGTAGCCATCCTAATATCCAGCAAAATAGACTTCAAACTAAAATCAATCAAAAGAGATCAAGAAGGGCATTACATACTCATCACAGGAAAGATCCACCAAGATGAAGTCTCAATTCTGAACATTTATGCCCCAAACACAAGGGCACCCACATATGTAAAAGAAACATTACTAAAGCTTAAATCACATATAAAACCCACACATTAATGGTGGGAGACTTCAACACCCCACTCTCCCCACTGGACAGATGTCCTAAATTGAAACTTAACAAAGAAATAAAGGACTTAACTGATGTCTTGACTCAAATGGACTTAATTGATATCTACAGAACATTCCTTCCTAACAAAAAAGAATATAACTTCTTCTCAGCACCCCATGGAACCTTCTCTTAAATTGACCACATACTTGGCCACAAAACAAATCTCAACAGATACAAAACAATTGGAATAACCTCCTGTGTTTGATCAGACCACCATGGTTTAAAGAGTTCAACAATAACAAAAATTACAGAAAGCCTATACTCTCATGGAAACTGAATAATGCTCAACTGAATCACCAATGGGTTAAAGAAGAAATAAAGAAAGAAATTAAAGACTCCCTAGAGATCAATGAAAATGAATATACCACATACCCAAACTC